>NW_027286763.1:13683570-14283570 GCF_022747635.1 Hetaerina americana
AGGAAAAGAGTTGCACTAGGCAAAGAAGCCTTCACAAGGAGGGAGTTGATGACAGGGATGCTGGGTGAGGCTGGTAATAAAAGGCTTATTAAAACTTTAATATGGCGCGTAATTATGTACAGCGCGGACAGCGCGGTGGTCACTAAAGTAAGAGGGTAGATTGGAGGCTTTTGAAATGTGGTTGTGGAGAAGAATGGAGAAGGTGAAATGGACCGAAAGGAAAACAAATGAGGAAGTACTAGGTATCATGGAAAATGAGAGGGGATTGTTGGAAGAAATCCTAAGGAGGCAGGAAAATGGATACTGGGCCTATTGATCGGCAGTGGGATGCTGAAAACTGTAATAGGGGGGAGAAAATTAGGCAAACGAGGAAAGGGCAGGAAGAGGGTAGGGATGTTGGACGGGATGAAGGGAGGAAGGAAGAGCACATAGATCGAGAGGGAGTTGTAGAATAGGATGTGGGGTTGTATTTTGTTAAAAGAGGCAAAACATTTATTTGGTGAGTGTATCCTTCCATAACATACCTTACCGGTAGTTTACCTAATTAAAAAAATAAATACATTTTATTTTAAAAATGATTATTAAGTGCAACAAACTGACGCTTCAGTCTTTTACCATGTTTAAATTTTGTTCATTTAACAGTTTTCTAAGATGTGAAGGTAAAACTTTTTTCTCGCCGTACTGGTAGGGAAAGGTGTTTTGGGTCAAGTGTGTAATCACCACCTGCCACATACCCTGGCGGTGGCTCGGAAGGTACTGCATAAATGTCTCCCAACTGAAGGGTGACTTCATACACACGGGAAGGCGTCTAGGATTAGTGAGTTTCCTCACCTTTAAAGCACATTTGAAATGAAAGTATTCATCTTTGTTGTTTTGGCTTACTATCATATTTGAATTCACTCTGAAAGGAGAATTTGAGCTTCTTGCCGCTTTCTTAAGACTGACTTTATTAAATAATATTTCCTTGAGCCGTAAATGATTTTTATACCACTGTAAAAGGAAGAATAAGAAAAGGGAGGGGAATATTAAGGTTGGTGTGGACCAATTCGGGAAACTCCCTGAGTAAATGTGAGCGTCTGACAATTTTGAATGTGTGCCCGATCACAGGCAAGGGATGAACGTTCCCAGCAAATCGCGACACCGACCTTAATATTCCACTCCCTTTTTTTACTCTTCCTTTCACAGTGGCGTAAAAAACCCTTTACGGCCAAAGGAAATATTATTTATTTAGTCAGTCTATTTGTATTCATAATAAATTTTCATTAGCTAGGAACAAATGTTTTCCATGTTCCCCCAATTCCTGGCGGCTTCCAACTCACTTTTGGAAATGATAGGAAAAGCATACGTTTGTAGATACGCCCTGTCTCGCTCCAGAACGCCCCTCGGGCCAAATCCACCCGCCACGACACCACCTCCCTCCGCGTGACAACGGTGACGCCTCTGTGGCCACGGTGGTAAGAAGGGTAGAGGGGCGGGGGACACGGTCTAGCCCCCCCCCCACTCACCAACGAAAGAGTTTTTGGGAATCGTTGGAAAAGGCGTTGTCTCGAGGCGTTTAGAATGATGGGGTCGCTTCACCCCCCCCCCCCCGACTGAAGCCTCCCCCATCGCCCCCTCCTTTCGCACCTCACTCACTTACACCCTCTTGACATCCCCGCGGACTTCTCTCCCTCGCGAGATGTTGGTCGGATTCCGGAATATTGTTGGTCAAGAGGGAAGATTCCGGTCATTGTTGGGAAGAGGGGTCAGCGGCGGGTGTGCTCGGGGCGGCGTGCGTGCCCGGGGCGACAGCGGCCTCCTCCCGGGTGAAGCGGCGCGGGATGCGAGCGCGCAGAGGCTGCGAGGTGGTGGTCGGTGGCGTCAGGGGGGGAAGGAGCGGGGCCCATGCGCCGTTAGGCGGTGGAGGTCGTCGACTTGCCCTTCTTCTTCCTCCCTCCTTCCTACTCCCCCCCACTCCTCACCCTCCACACATCTCCTCGACTGCCTTTCTGTGTGCGGCGCCCTGCATTCACAACATCGCTGTTTGTTGACATTGGGAGTGTCTTTTGTGTCGAAACACTTGCAATTTTTTTCGGGCGTACACGCATACCTTAACGTGCCTACACCTCGTGGCCACGGGTGCTAGAGGTCAAAACACTAACCGTGTCGTTCGAAACATTTTTAGGTTTCGGGGAACTCCCAGTGTTTCATGAATTCCATCCATTTCTTTTTTACCTAGCGGTTCGTTTCGTTCATTTCTTTGGGTTAGGCCGCATGTTGCCCTGAATTTATCTCGTTCCATACACGTACCGTGGCCTTTGCCAACTCAACAAGTTGTTGCAGAACAAATGAGTTATCGAGGGGAAAGAAAAAATAAAATGACAAAATTGCTTATTTTCAGTTCGTAAGAGCTGCCAGTGATTGCGCAAAAAGAGATTACCTTCGAAATTAAGGTGTACGGAACGAGCTAAATATTAAGTCGCTAATGGACAGTACTGAAGTATTGTTTAGGGCAGCATGGGAATCGCTGGGAGTTAAAGTGGGTGGCAATATGTTGAGTTTTCCCAAATTCCTTCTTCGTTCACAAAAACGACAGAGTGAATAGAATCTGTGGTGGTGTCTTTATTGCAGCTAAAACCTTTTGCGTCAGCAGTGCTGAGGTATTTTCACATAATGGTTTGGAAAGCGTTTGGTGTTCAATAAGTCCTAATTCTAAAAAGACCTGTGTTTTATAGGCTGCTGAACGACAAAGATAATTGGATACTAGAACTAGATCAGCAAATAAAAAGTTTCTCATCCCTAAACAACGATCGAGATATTATAATCGGCGGGGATTTCAATGTTCCATTTATAGATTGACGCACATATAGTTTCGAAATTGGGGGTAAAGTTAAGCAAGCAAGTCGCTGCTATATTCCTTTATTTTGAACTCCACACATCAACTTGCCACTTCAACAACCTGGGGTGATAATACAAGTATTCTTTATTTTTTAGCAACGAATATACCTGAAAAAAGGTAAGGTTTCCGAGGGCGTCATCCAACAAAAATCTTCACGAACCGTGACAGTACAGGTACAAATGCACAGATGACGCAGAATAGCACCGAATCAATTAGAATAGGGACTTATAATATGTTAGGACGACGTTGATGGCTAGAAAATTAGAAACTATAAAGCGAGAGGTGGAAAAAGAAAATATAGATGTTTAAGGTATGTGCGAGGCGAGATGTAAGCACTGCGGGAGTTTGTGAAGTGATAGTTATAGAGCGGAGGGGAAGAGATCCTGCGATGGGATAAAGGGAATAAATAATGACGTAGATGAGGATAGCTTAGGTCCAGGCTTACTCGATGGTAAGATACAACAAGCATCAAATGAGGCCGTGGGGGTAGACAAAATCCCGCGAAACTATTTAAAGTTTTAGGGAAAGGTGATGTGAAGAGTGTTTGTGGACTAATCCGTACTATTCATAAGAGAGGAATTTGACCGGAAGCCTTAGTCAGATCAATTTTAGTTTCTATTCCCAAAAAGGGAAAGCCTGCCATATGTGTTGACTACAGAACGATTTCGCGCGCGGCCAAAGTGGTCATTCGGATGCTCAATAAGAGGCTGATGAGTAGGGAAAAGGATTAATTAGGGAATGCTCAATTTTAATTCAGGAGGGAGAGGCCCACGTTATGCCATAGCAGTAATGAGGTCACTAATAGATAGGAACGTAGAGTAAAAGCAGGATGTATTATCTGTTTCGTAGATTACGAAAAGGTTTTTGTACAGTGAATTGGGTAGAATTAATGAATGTATTGCAGAAATAGGAATAGATTGGAGAGACAAGAGTCTAATCTGCAACCTGTACACGTCTTAGAATGCTCAGGTGCGAGTAGGAGATGGAGAGATTGGATGGGCAGTGTTAGAAAGAGGAGTAGGCCGGGTTTGCCATTATTACCTGTGCTTTTAAACGTGCATATATATTCAGGAACTGGTCAAAGAGGCATGGGAAGGTTTGGAGATAGGAATGAAAGTCGGCGGGGAATGCGTAAAATCTGTTTGGCTTGCTGATGACCAAACTTCCGTTTATCAGTCAGCCATGGGGTAGCAAAATATGCTGAGTGAGTTAGAAGGCCAGTGCGATAGGTATGGGAAGAGAATAAATGTAAAAAAAACAAACTTTATCCGCCTTTCGAGAAAGAGAAAGGCTAAGTTAAACGTTCGAATGGGAGGGCAAAAACTAGAGCAAGTGGAACAGTCTTCCTATCTTGGAAGGGAATTGATGACAGGGACATTGAGTAAGGATGTTAAGAAAAGGTTCATCAAAACTTTGATATGGAGCGTGGTTTTGCAAGGCGCGGAAACATGGTCATGGAATCTGGATGCTAGGCGTAGGTTGGAGGCTTTTGAAAAGTGGCTGTAAAGAAGAATAAATAAGGTGAATCAGACTGATAGGAAAACAAACGAGGCATTGCCAGGCATGGTGAGGGAGGAGAGAGGATTGTTGGGAGAGATCGAAAAGAGGCATGGGAAATGGACGCAGAACATTTTGATAGGAAATGAGATGTTGAAGACTGAGGTAGAGGGGAGAATGTTAGGCAAGCGAAGAAGGCTTATTCTAAATTGGGATAACAGGTTGTGTTATTTTAAATAGATACAAGGGAATAATCGCAGTACCATTTGGTACCTTGTGTGCATCCAAAACCTACTTTAACCTATAGATTACCAATAATAATAATATAAGTAATCCTAACTGAAAAAAATTGAAAATATATTCTTTCATGCATGGAAAAACGCTCCTCCAAAAATTTCAAATTAACTTTTTACATTAAGGTAAAATAATAAAAAAATGAGCGAAATAAAGTTCACGCACTTTAACAGTTTAAATAATTAGCATTTTAACAAAGAAATATATCAATAATAATTTATTTTAAACAATTCGTTGTGGCCATTATTTAGTTTTAAATTAAGTTTAGTTTGAAAACAAACCATCAAAAGCCTTTGGCTGATTATTCCCTTAAATTTGAAAATAATGACCCTTATTTTGCTGTTTTGTCGATTTGTGTAAAGCAATCCACATTATATTTTTTCAAAATGCCAAAATATCCACTATTATTCACATTTTCGGGCGTAAATTTGCGGGCCTGATGATGCTGCACTGCAACCTAGGTTGCATTCAAGTTCATTTTATAAGTGGAATGACAAAGTTTTATTTCGACGTCATTCAGCCAAGCTGTCCAGCGATTTTAATCTAAATTCTAGACGTCTAGGATCAACTTAGCCCGCATTGGCGAGGAATGGCTCGAATAATTTCCACTTCCACGACACCAGTTCCCCCGCTGTGTGGCATCGCATTGGTGAAACCAAGCGTAGAATAAAAATTAATTCGAGAAATTGCAGCGTTTTCATTACCCCGTACGATGAAAAAATTTCCTCCAGTAACGGTTCAAACAGTTTCAAGAAATTTGGGAATTAAAAGAACTCCTATTCCATACTCATAACTTAAGTGTTAACATAAAATTTTAATGCGAGGGCTCACAAATTCCTTCCACGAATGATATGAATCACTGAGATACTTTGGAATGTGAACTACATTTTTACACCATCTAGTAATCTGTTCTAAATTTAAATCAGTCTATCATTATAAAAAGAGGGACCTGATGTAGAGTAGGATGTTGTGTTTTGCTAGGGGTCACAAATTATTTAATTAGTCATTATGTCCATCCAAAACCCTACCTTAACCGGTAGATTACCTAATAATAATAATATCATTATAAACGTGACTCACTTACATGGACTTCGCCATCATTTTTAAGTTCTTTGGCATGATAAATCATAGATTGAAGAAATTTGTGAAAATTGATTTTTAAGAAACATTCAGCAACCTTTCTTCGGACTTGCCATCTTCTTGCCCTGCTATAGCGATCTCATTCCGCTATTTACCTACATTCAAGCGCTGTTACATTTTCGAAGTACGCTAACGATGTTTCGACCGTTTGAACATTCCAACAAGAACAAAAATCGAGATTTAATCGAAGAGTGGGAATGTGGCTGGGTCATCGCGGGCATTTCCGGTTGAGGGCCAGGTGGGAAAAGAAACGCACCGAGCCAGCCCTGGGAGCTTCATTGGGGCGTCCACACTCAGAGCGCATGGGCCCAGGAGTCGATCCTGGGAAGCCACCCCTCCCCCTGCTCGTCTCCCCGAACCTTGTCACTCGAATTAGCATATAACGCTCAAAACCTAGCATAATCGGAATAAATTAGTTAACTAAAGAGCTGCAGCCATAAAATCATCATACTACACAACTGAGAAAACCTAAAGTTTAAGGTAAAGCATGTTGACAGGCAATTTGTAAACATCTTATTAAAATACTAAGATTTAATATATCTACCTATTTCGATATATTGAAATACATATAAAATTTTAACCTGCTACAGTAGTTTCAATTTGTATTTCGATGACAGATATTACATCAGGAAAAAAGAAGTTTGTCAATTTGCCTTTTTAAAAGAGGTACCTTTTTGTCAAAGGCAAACACCTTTGTTTTTAAAATGTTGACGTTGAATGATCTCATGGACTGCGGTGCAACGCGCATGACTACATACTGTTCATACAATGTCACGACTGAGAAATTCGTGACGTTGTATGAATGGTATTTCGTCATAAATTCTTGTTCCTTTAAAATCCCAAAATTTCGGAGTGTAAGACTATAAATTCAAAGTGCAAGTGCCTTATCTAGCTGGCTAAAGTATACAGCCGAACGTTGAGGGATCCGGGCCCGAATACCATTCATGGTGAATGATTTCTGCACTTTTAAAGTGCTGCATTTAAAAGTCAATTACAACAAAATATCTTAAAAAATTATTTGGATATTTGAATGTTTATTGTGGCTCCAGTTTTGTAGAAGAAAGGTAAACCTGAGATTTAAAAATTAAAATATAAAAAATGAATTTATGTTGAAGGTAACAAAATGAAGAGAGCAAGCAGAACACCATGGGAGAAGTGGGCAAAAGGGAAAATTAAGGATGCAATAAAACTCAGCTGTGGTGAAAAGTAAAAGAATCAGCAGGGAAAAGGAGATAAATGAATGAACAATTTGCATTTGGTACTAGCAATGAAGCCTAAAATTACTATCAATGGATGCAATCACATAAATTTTATACAATTACTTTGACGCCAGTGTTAGGCCTGATTAATTTATTTAACATAATACAATTAAAAATATTTTCCCAACAGTCTTCTTGGCATGTACAGCAAAAGAGCATTATATTAGACAGTCCAGGGATGAATAGAAAGAAATCTTCCCAAAGAGTTGAAAATTGCCAAGAAAAAGTCACTGTCAAATGGCAAGCCCCACTGTCAAAACAGGTTTGGAATCATGTCAGCAGTATTTGGAAGACTGGCATACTACCCAATGTTTTCTAATAACCTTTCTGCATGTTTTTATGACAACATAAACATTTTCGCAAAGTATTTTTCATCTGTGTACATAAAACATGATAGTACTAATTTGCAAAATTTTTATGCTCTACCTCCATGTCTATATCATCTTTTATATTCTCAGTAGAAGCCATTGAAACAGAACTAACCATCTTGATCTCCCAAAGGTTTTGGTCCCCATGAACTCCCACCTTGAATAGTACCTACCTTACATTATTTAAATTGTACAAAAATTTAGTAAAACTCCCACCTCAACTAGTATCATTGGCCTTGAGCAGCATGGTTTTACTAAAAAAAGATAAACACTCACTGATCTTTTGGGTGGTATGGTAAAAACCTTACAAACAGATGTCATATGTGCTGACTTCAATAAGGCTTTTGGCTACTAGTCAAGAGCTTCTTAGAAACTTGGACTCAATGGGAATTAGTGGTATCTTACCTAACTGGATAAAAATTTATTTGACAAATGGAAAATTGCAGTGAAAATGTATGCATCTAAAAGTAAATGTATCTATCCATTATCAGGTACAACCCAAGGATCCCATCTGGGCTGCTATAAATGGTATTTTAATAGCCTTAAACCCATTTCCTCTTCTTCTTAAGCTAATGAATTAACCTTTATTTAAACTGATCAATCAATTGATGATCACCGACTAACTCTGCATTGTCTTTATAGGGCTGAAGCCTGATGTTAGCATAACTGCCTAACTTTAAACTTAAAAAATGCTATTCTGTAACATTCAGCTGGAAAAGTAACTCATGAATATGGATTATTGGAAACATATGAATATAGATTAGGCAATTATCCTCTGGCTCAATAAACAAATATAAAAGAGCATTGAGATACATTCAACTCACAGTTAACATTTCATCAACATCATAACTATATTCAATCTAAATCATACAAATCACTTAGATTTATCTTCTGATATTGTAAAAAATTTAATCATATAGAGCCATTTAAAGTTTGGTTCAATGCAAAAGTTAGGTCACTCTGAATATTGCTCTATTGTTTGCTCACTTTCCCACAAACTCCATCTCCATACCATCAAATGTGTTCAAAGAAACTGTATGCACAAAATTGCATTCATATTCAATCTTGACAGTGAATCCTATAGTTATCATGAAATGTTAACTATATATAGCCTTCCCTCCTCGCATAATTGTAGTAAAATCAATAATATAACTTTCCTTTAAAATTTACCTTTCAGAGCACCTTCTCATACCACAAGGTATGAAGCACTCTTTGATATTAGATAGTATGCATAAAATTGCACTTACTACTCACCTGGTAGTCAGATTTATATTATATGTGTGTGTACATGTGCACCATCTGAAAATGTCCTTCATGCTTTGCAAATCAAAATTATTCTTCAATTCTATATCATATATTAATTCTCAACTACAAGTATGTACCTTGATGTGATTTTTAACATTCGGATAATGTTCTTCATGATTATTGAACTAATAAATATGTTTTTGTTTTCTCTTGATTAAAAAACTAATTATCATTAATAATAATAAATAAGCAAACTCCAAAGATAAATTTACTGGAAGCACCTTTTAGATTAATTCCAAATTCATTATCCAAATTCTACAAATATTAAACATTCGATGAAAAATTCACAAAATCTCATTGAATCATTCACAACTAATAACTTACCTTTAAACTGAAGATGGGAGAGGAAGGGAATAGCAAAAGCATCCATCATGCAACGCTCTAAGCTCTGTTTCTAAGAGTATGGAATAGGTGCCAATCTAAGAAGTGTGGAATAATACGAAGGGGTTTCTTGTTAATAGGTGGTATTATTGTACTGAGATATATTGCTACAATGACACCTGTTCTTATTGCCTTCATACATTACACTAACAATTTCTATGGTGTTATATAATGTAAAACTCCCACTACCGGTAGTTTAGTTCCAGGAGTGAGTTTAATTATAGGCATACCACCATTGTTAAGGAAACTACCTTCGAAAGCATAAAAGGCACAAACAAAAAATAATAGAAGCCAATCATGGGCACAAGATACTAAAAGACCAATCATCCATAGCGTACTTAGCAAGAGAACACTTGATATTAAGCATTGTTTGAAGCAGCAGTTGAAGGGTATTTAACATGAGTTTTGCTGTCATCATGCATTGCATAAGGAATGAACAATATTTACATATATCTGCGCAGAAATCATGTTTTGGTTACTTATGTCACTTGACTGGTCTTTTCTATTAATATTGTGGGGGCTTCTAAATCCTTCAGTCATCGGTGAGTTTGCATGCGTGCCCTGCACCGTTCTCAGATCCTCAAGGTCAATCTCTCTCTCTCCCTTTACCCAAAAGCAACTATTTCCTTCACATAAATTTGCCCAATTATAAAATATTTTCTCTAAACTTCATTCAGTTCCTTAATTAGTACCCTCACCACTGGCTCTAAATCTTTCCCACATATTAATACCTCTACCTAATCTACCACTTCTTCGTGTAGATATATTCAGCTGAGGAAAGCATTGGCACAAACTAGTTTAGGTTTAAGTCCCATATCCTGTCATGGGCTACAGATAGATTGATTTTGATGAAACTAACTAATAGAGGTGTCTGGTTTTATGGGCAGGGATTGGGAAAAATGTATGGATCAAACAAACATATATCACCGCATGGAATCAGGCTCAATAAGAGGGGCTCATTTCTATGCCAAAGCTATGTTTATCTTTTCAGATCAAGTATATATTTTGTCTTAGAACACCCAAATACCTCAACTCACAAGAACTATTTGGAAGATCACAGCAACTATTTAGTGCTTACCTAGCTAATGAGGGAGACTGCACCTACTGGGAGATGAGGTAGGCAACAATCCATTGTCTGAAACATAGCAACAAACCCTATTTTCCATTTCCTTTCCTCTCTCCTTGCAACCCAAAAGGACTTTCTTCGAACCAGTCCATATCTTTCATTTCATTACCTTCATTCACTTTGTTTGCTTTCCCAAAAATTCCTCAGCCCACTATCCAAATTGTTATCCTCTTAAGCCCCAAGAGGAATTCTTCCAATCATAATGATGCTGACATATTGATTTTGCATTTGGGAAAGGAATAAAATTGTCATTTGGACATAGTTTTACTTGTATAGGGGTGATTTTTCTAAGAGTCATTCCCACATTACATTGGTGGGGCCCTCTTTAAGTAATACTAAGTCTCAACAATGATCACTTCCAGACAAAGAACAAGAAGTGCCCTCCGCAAACTGCACCCACTGGGAGCAGGAGCAAATACACATCCAGCCAAATGGCCAATGCAATTAGGCCGTGGAAAGAGGCAGGCAGTTTTCACATTCTTGCCTAATAAGAAACAGCCACTTCTCTCAAGGATATAGAAGATTCAACTGTTGACGTTGTATACAATACTTGAATTTGTTAGAGACAGTGCTAGGTGGCACGTAGTAAAACAGATGATGGCAAACATGGAACAAATGATTCAATACAACATGTTCAGGTAAGGGATAGCAGTAGATTTAGGGAGAGTTGACTTAATTTAATCACACTATGGCATTGGAATTTAATTAATTCTACATTTAAGAGCAGAGAATTATGAAAAGATAAATATATTGCCAAATGAGATATTGCCAGTTGAATTTCAAAAGGTGTATATTATGATAGCAAATAATGATGGAGTGAAGAATATTCCATACATAATACCACTATTGGTAAATATATAGAAGAAGATGACCCAGCTTTTTAGTGATGAAGGAAAACAAGATATTTTGAAGTCTTTTGGACATGCCTCAAATCAGAATGATATTTAGAAGTGCTTGAACATAATGAGAAATTCACATTGTGAAATTATCAAGCGAAGTGAAAACACACTTGATACGTTTCTTTGCTGCACTACTGCCTCTAAAACCACCAGTATACTTTCCTAATGAATCTTACTCCCCTAAGATGGCAGCTGCAGGGAGATTCCAGGACAACTACTAGAAATATTCCAGTAAGCAGCACTTGCCACCCTGAAGGCATGGGTGAGGTGCTTAGGAGATACTACTGACTGTATTCTGTCCACTGAAGATTAATAATAAAAAATTACAATCCAAACAATTTTCTTTTTTCAAAACAAATGCTTGAGAATAACAAGACAAACATTTACAAAAACTAAATGGAAATTGTACTATTATTTCTTCAGAGGTTCTCTCTACATGTGTGACTTTGATGCATACAAATAAATTCGTGCAAAGTTTACCATTGGGCAACATATTTTATAAATAATTAATAGGAGTGAATGACATTATATACAAGAGACACGGTTTACATGGCTCACGTTTTCAGCCCAATTTAAACTAATCAAAGAAGTAAATATCTACCTGTCCTTGCCAACACACACTTTGGACGTAAATTCATGAAATAGTTTATTAGGTGGAGGTTAAGACAAATTCACTGTTTTCCACACTTTTCCAGCAAACACATTCGAACTATTTCGGAGGATCAATACCAGTCATCTTGCGGAAGCTTGAACGTTTCATTGTTACTTCTAATTACTTCTATTCCCGGGCCGAAATAAGCCATCACATAATAAGACCCATCAGCCGGTCTTAAAGTCTGCGTAGCTATCTTCAAAATATCATACAACTGTCCAATGAACATATACCCCAAGGAACACAACTTGAGCAATCCGTGACCAGGATATCCAAGGTAAAACCGATCCACTCCAAACATGCCAAGGAAAATCGACAGGAGGAGAGCAGTTTCAAACGAATATCCATTCCTACAAGAAAGAATTATTAGGGGCTCAAATTTCAAAGTGGGGATTTTGTCTAAAACGAGTAAAGTATTAGGAAACTCACGTCCATTTGCAAGGTATATTTTTATAAAATGTTGAATTCTTGGTATCATGACATATTATGCCATCCGCAGCACGGCACAAAACTGGAAAATATAGTCATGAATAACATAAGCAAACATAACATTAAAACCATTAAAATTGCAGATGAGTGACATAAAACATGATCTGAGCAATGTTTGTTTACCTTTTGCCAAATTCATTTTTGTGCATCCCCTAGGTTGCTGGGTTTTAGGATCAACGAGATCATAGGATGGATCTGGACAAATGTACTGTCCAAGTCTCAAATTACTGCAGTCTGTCTCATAAATGCTGTCAAATTCTACCAAATTCGCAAGCATCACGGACGACATAAATACACTCATTCTAAGTATAGTTGGTCCCATTTTCACATACCTAAGCTTTCAACATATGTCATATTCAACAACCACACAGTAAAAAATTACATTAATATTATAACTTTCAATAAAAGTGTAAAATAACTAAAAGTTTAGCTTTTTGTCTGCCTTCTCGACAAATACTCATATGATACCAATTGAATTTGGACAAGTGAAACGCAAAATATTTCCATGACCGGGAGTTTCAAGCTAAATGAAAACATATCATTGAATTGTCGCTGACGTTTGGGGGCGGCTACACTGGCATGAAAGTGACATAAATTTATCCGAAAACGGTTGTTAAGTATTTAGTTTCCGAATGGCTCTAATTGCGGTCATAAGTTGTTAGCCAGATATTTCGCGAATGAATTTGAGGACTTAGTTATGTGTATGGCAGTTAGTACTTCGAAAGTGCAGAACAACTCAAACTTCTTATGAAAAACAGCTTATTTAAGAAAATATATCGCAAAAATATTCCTGTGGTATTTTATTTTATGTAAATGATTTAAAAAATCTTAAATGGCATCATTTTCCTTGAATTAATTCGATTTCCATTTATTTGATATTCACAAGAATATTTGTTTATTGATGTGCATATTTGCATTTTATAAACTCGAATCTATACCCCATTCTGTTGGAAATACTTCTAAAAAATTTTTTTACGTTTTAATGTGAATTAAGTTTAAGTACTCATCTCATTTTTAGAAATATTCATATACATATATTTATGATTGAGTGCGTACCGATCCACCTTGATGCAATTTGTTCAATGATGTTTGGTATAGGCACCTATTCCTACCTGAGTGGTATTGTTGATTACTTCAAGAGAGGTACTATCAAAATCTATTCGTGCCATCTATTATTGTTCAATACCTTACTTATTTAGTTCTTCATTTTGATGGTGACTAAAGAAGTTGGTATGTTGTCAGTACTTTTGTGCATTTAACATATTTTCTATAGTCGTAGATAGTTTGTCTAGTTAAACTGCATGTATGTGTAAATAAAATCTAAGAGGTATTAAGTTTCATTCCTTCATTTACAGATACTTATTTTCGTTTGAAGAAATCCTTGTAGCTTAATTATGTTTTGCTAATTAATAATAGTTCAAATATATAGTGACACTCCCTCCCCGGACTACAACCTTGACGTGGTGGATGGGCTTGTGCGTTCCGATGACCCCTAGAGCTGTGCTGGCGGGAGTAATAATTATTGCTCCTGGTAGGGTCACCCATGCCAGATAGGTCGAAGGTTAGGAGCCAGACGAAAGGTAGTCCACGCAGCGTCTGTTCCTCGGTGAGGCGGCTGCAATGGCGTCTGACCCCAGTGGGGTGGCCAGTAAGTGATGGTATCACGTTAAAAACACTATTGAGGAAGGCAACGGGAAACCACCTCAATTATCATTCCCAAGAAAAATATGATGGACTATACAGATATTTTGAGTCCTGGCAACTACGGGGCTCGGCCCAATTGGCCGTGTGTCGTGCCCGGCAGCGGGGGAGGCAAGGCTTCCGCGGTCGTCATCCAACAAAACCCTTGCAAGGGAAAACCAGCAGCAGCAGGACAGAAGACGCAGGAAAAGAAGACCACATTAGTTAGAATAGGAACGTGGAATGTTAGGACAATGATGAGGACAGGGAAATTGGAGAATGTTAAGCGAGAGATGGAAAGGGGAAATATAGATATTTTAGGTCTATGCGAGGTGAGATGGAAAGATAGCGGGGATTACTGGAGTGATAAGTATAGAATAATATACAGCGGTGGGGACGAGAGCCAACGAGGGGTTGCCATAGTATTAAATGAAGAGGTAGGAAGAAGCGTAGTCAACATAGAGCAGGTAACGGATAGAATACTACTAGTGGAGATTAAAGCAGAACCGACGAACTTAGTTATTATTCAGGTATACATGCCACCGAGCAACCATAAAGAAGAAGAGGTCGATAGGATATACGATCAGTCAGAGGACATGATCGCGTGTGTTCCTGCAGGGAAACATTTGATAGTGATGGGGGATTGGAATGCGACGGTAGGCGAAGGAAGAGATGGTGATGAGGTGGGGGACTACGGTTTAGGCAGGAGGAATGACCGCGGGGAGAAAGCAGTTGAGTTCTGCAGGAGACAGGGCTAGGTCATCACCAACACTTGGTTTAGACACCACAAAAGACGCAGGTATACATGGAAAATGCCAGGTGACTCAGAAAGGTATCAGCTAGATTATATCCTGGTTAGACACAGGTTTAGGAACAGTGTGATAAATTCGCACAGCTTCCCCGGAGCGGATGCGGCCTCTGACCACAATTTAGTTGTTATGAAATGTAGAGTCAGAAAATGGAATGAGTTAGAAAATGGAATGTAGAAGCATTAAATGGTTTGAATAGGAAGGAATACAAACAGGCGGTAGAGGAAATCATGGAGGATGGTAAAGAGCTAAGTACCATCGAAGAAAAATGGGAAAGGATCAAGAAAGGGCTGTCTAATGCCACAAAAGACACTATTGGAACCGTTAACGCTAAAAGGACTAGGAAACCATGGATCACGGATGAGATGATTACAAAGATGGATGAGCGGCAAAATTGGAAGAATGTAAATACAGAATTAGGCAAAATGAAGTACAAAGAATTGAACAATAAATTGAGGCGGGCAACAAATAAGGCAAAAGACGCATGGTGGAAGACGCAGTGCGAGGATATGGAAAGTCTCCAGAGGAAGGGTGAAATCGGTGCGCCGTACAGAAAAGTTAAATCGTTATCGGGAAGTAAGAAAGGAAGACCTATGCTAACAGTTAGAGATAAGGCGGGTAAGGTAATAGTTGACGCAGGAAAGATCCAAGAGAGATGGAAGGAGTATATAGAAGAACTGTATAGTAAAGAACTCAGACCAACAAAGTTATACATTGAAAAAGAAAATGACGTAGAGGAAGACAGCTTAGGTCCAGGCATACTAGACAATGAGATAGAAAGGGCATTAAGGGAGATGAAACTAAATAAGGCCGTGGGGGTGGATAACATTCCCGTGGGACTTTTAAAATGCTTAGGAAAGTGTGGGAGGAAGAGGCTATATGGGCTAATCCGTAGTATTTATGAGGAGGGAATCTGGCCGGAAGACTTTGTGAGATCAGTTATAGTTCCTATTCCGAAAAAGGTAAAGGCTACGTCATGTGAGGACTATAGGACAATAAGTTTGATATCTCACGCAGCTAAAGTTGTTCTTAGGATCATAAACAAAAGGATAGAGAGTAGGGCAAATGATTACTTAGGGGATGATCAGTTTGGGTTTAGGAAGGGGAGAGGTACGCGTGATGCCATTGCAGTAATGACATTATTAATCGAGAGGAATATAGAACACAACCAGGAGGTATTTGCCTGTTTCGTAGATTTCGAAAAAGCGTTTGATGGAGTGAATTGGGGAAAACTAATGAGTATATTGCAGGAATTAGAAATAGATGGGAGAGAAAGGAGGCTATTCCGCAACCTGTACATGTCTCAGACTGCTCAGGTGCGAGTGGGGAACGGGGAGTCCGGTTGGGCAGTGTTAGGAAGAGGTGTAAGGCAGGGTTGCCCATTATCACCGTTGCTGTTCAACCTGTATGCAGAGGAAATGATTGAAGAGGCATGGGAAGAACTGGAGGTAGGAATGAAGGTGGGCGGGGAATTCGTAAAATCAGTTAGGTTTGCTGATGACCAAGCTTTAGTTTGTCAGTCAGCCAAGGGGCTGCAAGCATTGCTGAGTGAATTGGAAATTCAGTGCGACAGGTATGGGATGAGAATCAATATTAATAAAACAAAGGTTATGCGATTTTCTAGAAAGAAAAAGGATAAGCTTAACATTAAAGTAGGAGGGCAAAAACTAGAGCAGGTAGAACAGTTTATGTATCTCGGTAGTGTTTTGGACCAACACGGTCAAAGTAGTAGGGACGTAAGGCGAAGATTTGCGCTAGGCAAAGAGGCTTTCACAAGGAGGAGGGAGTTGATGACAGGGACGTTGAGTAAGGATGTTAAGAAAAGACTCGTAAAAACTTTGATATGGAGCGTAGCTATGTACAGCGCGGAAACGTGGTCATTGAAGCAGGAGGATAGACGTAGATTGGAGGCTTTTGAAATGTGGTTGTGGAGAAGAATGGAGAAGGTGAAATGGACAGAGAAGAAAACAAATGAGGAAGTACCTGGTATGGTGGGCGAAGAGAGGGGTTTGTTGGGAGAAATCCTATGGAGGCAGGAAAAGTGGATGAAGGGGGTGTTGACCGGCAGTGGGATGTTGAAGACTGTGATAGAGGGGAGAATGTTGGGCAAAAGAGGAAAGGGAAGAAACAGGATAGGGATGTTGGACGGGATGAAGGGAGGAAGAAAGTACTCAGAGATGAAGAGGGACCTGATATAAGTAGAGTAGGATGATGGATTTTGTGTTTTGTTTGGAGTAATAAAATGTTTTTTTGGTAGTTGTGTCCATCCAAAAACCTACCTTAAAAAAAAATAGTGACACTATATTTTTTTTCAGGTCGTAATGGCTACGTACTATTTATACTGAAAATGGAGTGTTTTTGACTGAGTCCTGCTTGCCCAGTTATATATGGGTTTTTATTTTTTCTGTCTTATTACTGGTGTTTAGATGGAAAATGAAATTTTGGTGAGTTGTTCAGTTTAAGGAATAAAGAATTGTTAAATTATTCACTGTATTAGTTCACATATTATTTTAACTTATGGTATCTGAGAAGTTATTTAATACATTTTATTATAACCGTTATCTTCAGTGATTGGTTAATCTATTATTATTCAATTATTTCTTATGCAAAGACTAATTATCCAAAAGCTTGCTGTTATTACAGATTTTATAGATATTTAGAAATTTATGTACCGGAATGACACTTTAATACAATGAAAGGAAAAAACATATATTAGTTCCACAGTTATAAAAACATTTCCATATGGGTACAATTTACATATAGTTTCATACTCGTTATTAAGAATAAAAATATAATTTAGAATTAAAGAAGAATTTTGATTCGCAATAAATCCATAGCATTTTAAGATACGCAACAGGTACATGTG
This sequence comes from Hetaerina americana, assembly GCF_022747635.1. NCBI lineage: Eukaryota > Metazoa > Arthropoda > Insecta > Odonata > Calopterygidae > Hetaerina > Hetaerina americana. The sequence goes on from NW_027286763.1 coordinate 13,701,214, forward strand.
TACAGGTGCACAAATAAACCTAGTTAGATTAATGAATGTAGACAAAATATCAATATCAAATAATATTTCAAATTAAAAAACAGAAACAGAATATTAGAAATATAGTATTTGTTACAGGCCTGAATTATGGTAAAAAATGATAAATGTTGGTAGTAGTTATTAAATTTGTGGCATCGATAAAGAAAATTTACCCAATGGGCTTTATGAACAACTTATAGCCATGCACAAATATCCACACAGCAATAATTAGGATTCTAAAATTCTTCAGATATTTTTGCTAACATTTTTTTTAACAGAACCTGGTGAAATATAAAAAATATGTCAATATAATCACAATTGTTGGCATCTCTCATCTCGGCTTTAGGCGAATATTAAGTGTAAATTAAAGGAGTGCTTCATACCTTGTTTTATATGAAGGTACTCGGAAAGATAGAGTAAATTGTATATGTAAAACCTACTTAAAATCAATGCATTACAGCTTCAAAAGTCCTGACAGAGGTATATGGTATGAATTCTATGGTACACATGCATTTATTTATTAATTATTTCATCTCGTTATTTTACAATGTTAAAATATAAAATATGTCATATAAAAAACAAGAAAATTTATTCATACATAGTTATATTCAAAATAAATGGTTACAGCTTGTCATACCTTGATGAAAAACTCTCATTTAGGTCATGAAAACAACTCCTGATTAAAAAAAAATTTATTCTAGATAGCATCTGATATGAGTTGTTACCTTTTATGCCTCCTGATAAATGATTATGAATTATCACGCCAGCTTTAAGGGGTCCTTTTTGAAACAAAGAAGTGGAATATTATTGTAGTAAACGCACTATCTTTCTTTGCCTTGTGGCATAAAAATGGATATTCTAATTTTTAAAAAAATATACATATGCTTTCTGGAACAAACACAATGGTATGATATATGTGCAAACATGTTACGGGTCAGATTTCAAGATTTATAAAAGGAGGTCTACATGATTCTCTTTTTGGAATTTCGGCCTTATATCTAATAACTCTTTTTTGCATGATGAATACTTCGTTGACACCCGTAGCAGAGCCCCAAAAGATAATTCCATAATACACTCATGATGGGAAATCACCAAAATTGGCTGTTTTTAAAACTGCTTGTTTGACAACCTTGTCTTAGGTTTCTTTGGGCATAGGAAATTCTGGAAAGTTTACTGCATGAGTGCTTGATATGTCCATTCCAGTTAAAGCTTTCATCCATTATTAAAACTAAAAAGTTGGTGCCAAAAACTTTCTTCAGCAGAATATCTTTGATGGAAAGATCCATTTCAGGGGTTTCATTTTTTTAATTGTATATAATTTGTTTGTTCAAAATTTATTGCTAGCTCAGTTTTTGTGAATCAGTTTCATAATAGTGCTAGGGAATCATTAGCATCATACTCCATTTAGAAGAATGGATCTTATAATTGCGTAAAACATATTTTTGTACTAATTGAATGTACCCATCAACAGTACTTCTTGAATATTATTTTATTTTGTAAAAAAATAATTTAGGTTTCTTCAAATAGCATCCAAGATGTATAAGTTAAAAGCATAATTGCTTCATTTATTGAAATAAGAGTAAAAATTGAGGATATGTGTATGAAATAAGTTAAATGCAACAATGGGTAATAAGTGAGAATTGTAATTTTTTGAAAATTGACATTACAGGGAAGCACAGAGTGAAATGAGTGGATTATTTAAGAAAATTAATAAAGCTGCATATGATTTTAAGATATTGAGTCACTGGAGTTTTTCTAATCAAAGCATTGGCTTGTATGCTATATTCCAGGCTGACTCCATCAAGCCATAGCACCACTCTTTAAGTTAAAAACAAATTATCACAATTAAATGTAAAAAAACCAAGTGTGCATTTATGTGAGATTAAATCCCAAAATGACTTTCACTGGCCATATGCAACAGTAATAGACCTAATCCCATGGGAATAGTGCTCTTTAGCAAATTGAGTGATGAACTAAAAGAAATCATGAGAGCCCACTTTTCAAAAGCATGCTAAGGAAATGTTTACATACCTTCCATTTCTCTTTGATCCAGGAATTTCTTGAGAATGATAGTTTATAATGTTTGTGGATGCTCTTGTTGATGTTATTATGTTTAGACATCTACATGTTTATTGCTATTTTTCCACCTTATAATTTTTAGGTATCCTATGTTATGTATATATATTACATGCTTCAACAATATTATTGTCACTCTATAAGTATGAATTGTCTTTTTGTCTTTACTCATGGGACTTGACTATTCTAATGGCAACATGAACACAATGAAAATGTGATATATATCATCAGACTCTACATATGCTGTCCATAATAAGGATAAGCATGCAACAAAAATGATCTAATTCCATGGTTTTCCAGGGAAATAGCTTTCTCAAAGAATCAGGTTTTCTGTATAAATTAGAAGGAATACAGACCACTATTTTCAGTAGTCTATAATTCAAAATATTGTTTCAATGCCTGCAGTATGACTTTAAAATTGACCTTCAAAATTCAAGAATTTTTCACACCACACCAAAGCCGAGAAAATACACATAATCTTATGAGAATTGTGATAGCATTTTAATTCCTGAAATCTGCTGCAACTGAAATAAACCAATGTGTTAATCAGCATCATGACAGGTTATCAATCCATGAATTGGTTTGTAGCAAGTCTTCACACTATATCCTGCCCTCTACCAAAATCTTTATTTTCTCATTGTTCCTTGCATCTACATTTTTCACCATCTGCCTCACATTGTTCGTCCTTGGTCTATCTCTGTTATTCTTCCCTTACAAGTTTTTCCCTTTGATTATGGTCTTCAGTAATATGACAGCAGTCCGGAAAGTAACTTACGTTTCTGTGTAGCAAGCAAAGTGGTGGGTGGAGCCAAATGTTTGCTGGATTGACGCACACACTAGGGCAGTACACCCCAAACTGTAATGTTTGGAAGCTCTTTGTTTACAGTAGCGAGTCAAAATGAACAATAAAATTGGAAATCGTGCCAAGTGTAAAATCTGTTAAGTGATTAGATTTTTGCTGGCATTAAAGTTCAAAGCTGCTGACAACTATTGCAAAAATAGTGCTGTGCACTGACTAAGTTATGAATGGCAGTGTCGTGCATCAGTGGTGTTGATACTTTAAGAATGAATGGACAAATATCCATGATGTCCAAAAAGTGACGATCCATCAGTTCATCTGTCACAAGGTTATCCCACCATTAGGATCCTTATTGTGAACATTGGTGCGGCGGCCATTTTTAAACTGAATGCCTCGCTCCACCTTCACTCATTATTTCGCCTCCATATACTTCACAACGATGTCTATGAATTTCAATTGCCCAGTGTTTTTTGCCAGTAAAAGACTTATCACAGATGGAACATCATAAATCATGGGATTTTCTATTGCAGTGCACATTTTAACAGTTTGTAGGGAGCAAAGTAGAAGAACAACAGTGTGCACATTACCAGAGAAGGATGTGTACTGTCTGTAGGGATGTTTAGGTACCAAGATATTGGCCCTACTCACTGCCACACTAGGTCAAAATGTAAGTTACTTTCTTGACAGCCTTTGTATATTGTGCCTGAGGATATATCCAATTAATTTCCCTCTCCTCTTCTTGTAAGTGCCCTCCACAGACTACTCTCATCACCCAACCTTCATAGTACTTCTTCATTTGTTACCATTTCTCTCAATTTCAGTTGTAGAATTCTTCTATAGCACCATATTTCCATCACAAACAATCTTCCAATTTCTTCCGCTGCTCATACCATCCAAGTCTCACATCCATTGTAAAGTAGACTTTATATATTACTCACAACAAATCTTAGGCATATGCTAGCACTGATTGCTGCAAGTGATTGCTGCTTCTGATAGAGCACCTTTTCAAGTCATGTTCTGCTCACTATATTTTATCCCATGCTGCTGTCGGCTGCCTAAATAGCAACATTCTTTCTCTTGCTCCAGGTGTCTTCCTGTAGTCGTACTTGGCGATTTTGTGAGTGCGTCTTGGCGATAAGTGTTCCTACAATTTTCCATATCCTTGTCCTAAATCTGCTAATGGAAATCCAACCATGGCTTAATTTCCTTTAATCTCTCTCTCATTATTTCTTCATTCTCTTTTTTTCACCTTTAATTTAAGGTGGTATTTCATTAGCACTAAATTTTGGTTGCTGTCAATTTCTGCCCCTTGGTACCGTTTGCAGCCCTTCATTTGAGTCCAATATCTCTGCTTCATCAGTATGTACAGGTACTTGTAGTCAATTTTATCTTTTGTCAACCTTTTCATATGCGCTGGCATCTTTCACCTGCATCTTCTTTGTGGTTGATTCCAAAAGATTTTATATACCATAGTATATAGTTTGCTACTGTTGTCCTTACATAAGTCCTAGGTGACACATCTTATACAAATAAATGGAGTATTGCAAAATTGGTGCGTGCTACCAAATTAACTTGGGTAGGATTTACCATGCAATCCAATAAGGGCTGCAAATAATCTGCCACTGGTTATGGCTCTCATTGCCATGGTATATTTATACATACAAATGGAACAATGATCACTGTAAATGAAATAGGAACTCAAGCCTTATCATAGCACTCTAGGTGCTCTCTTCTAATGGCAATCAATTAGCACTGAATTGCAATTTTCTCCTGGTCGCGCTAAATTATCATATTGAATAACTCTTTACATATTTTCAGCTGTGCACAGGAGGCAAAATTCTCTCCTGATGCTGTCACTTCTGTAATACTAGCAATCCATGCTACTCAATAATGATTTAAAGCTAGTGGTTCTGAAAACTGACTCTTCTATTTCAGCATTATTGTCATCAGTCCATAGCTCAGCATGTTCTATGGTCTCATCTGAGATATTTTAATTCCAACTTAAACCATGGTTAGTAATTCCCTGTTGTACTCAATTTAATAGGCATGTACCTACTTTTTTAGAAGCTGCAGGCATGCTCAAATCATCTCTTCCTTCCCAGCAGCGTAGAGACTTAGAAGACATGCCATAATCTTTCCTGGGAATGACATCCTTTGAACCTAATTAGCATCAATGATGCTTGTGTCAAGTACACACTTCTCATGAAGTGTGAAAACTTGAAGAGTGAAGTTGAAATTAACTTTCAAAATTTATCTAAGTGACTGATTAGCTAGGTTTAAATTAGTCTCCAATGAACCCTAGAAAAATATTAGAATATGCTACAACTAGAGGCCCAATTCTCAAATGTTAATGAAATATCCACATTATTGCTCAAAAAGAAAGTACAAGAGGAAAACAAAATACATACCCACTGTGTAACCTTATTAAACCAATACACTCCAAATGTTGTCAGTGAAATTTATGCAGATATCCAAATACTATTGGCATTGAGTACCACTTCATATCTACATGAAATTGAGGCCCCTAAAAACTTCATTCAAATGCGCATTGTATCACGTTATAATTCCATTACATTAACAACAAAAGGTCCTATTCTCTCTTGCTTACATTTTGCAATGAGAATTCCAGCTGGTCCGGTCCTCTACTATATCTAGATCAAAAATGAATTCATCCTAAAGAAGTAAATACTTGTATGCATTTAGTTTTGTAGATGTTTGATTAGTAAAAAATTATGATAAAATTGCCATTCACGAACTGTTTGAGTAGCTGCTCGTGTCTCAAATAGAATTGGTGAATCTATGTGATCTTCATCTTTACATACACAACTGCAGGCATGCAACCACATTACAGGGATGCCCCCTGCCTGCCATCCCTGTAAATACATGGATGGCAGGAAGGACTATAATCAACCTGCATGCTTATGGTCTTCTGCACGCATGCCATAATCTAATGATCTCTTTTATTTATATCACGTGCTAAATACCCAGTTCATAGCCTACCAAGTTTTTGGTCATAGGAGAGATACTTAACGGCCTAGATGAAAGGAGAAAATGTAAGTAGGTAAGCACATAAATGGGGAGAAGAATGCACAGAAAACAAACAATGCAATAAAATTTGTCCAGAAGTTAATTGGGCCAAGGAAATGTGGTGGACAGATCAACATGGGAATATGGGGGAATTTAAAATACAATGAAAAACAGATTGATAATTAGAAGGTTATAGAATTGTGATGCTGTAAGGAGGGTAAATCTATACCTATAATGAGGGCTAAGACAGAATAGTCATTATAAGATCCAGGAGAGATGCAGGCACAGTGGAAAGAAAACGCAGTTGAGTGTTATGATAAAGATATTTGGCCGGCTAATTTTGAAATAGAATGGGAATAAATGTAGATGAAGATCTGAGTTCAACCACACTAAAGAGTGATTTAGATTAAGCACTAAATGAGATGAAGTGAAACAAGCAGAAGGAATAGATAATATTCCTTTATATATAATTATTAGTGTTTAGGGTAAAATTTAATGAAGGAATCCTTTGAACTTAGATACAGTATGTACACGAATGAGGAAGAATTTGTTGCGAAGATTTCCTTTGGTAAATTTTGATCCTAACCTCACAAAAGTCGACAAATCTCAATGACTGCATGTGAAGACTATAGATGAATGCTTAATACAAAAAGCACATACAGCAAAGGTAGTTCAAATAGTCATCAATAGAAGGTTACAAAACAGTGCAAACAACTACCCAGACAAATTCAGTTTAGCATTATAAAGGGGAGATGAATTTGTGATGCTATTGCAGTAATAAGAGCATTAGTAGAGAGGAACATTGAGTATAGTCAGAATGTCTTTGTGCGCTTTGTGGATTTTGAGAATGTGTTTGACCATGTAAAGTTGGCAAATTTAATGGAGTTAATGGGAGATAAGGGAGTGAACTGGAGGGATAGGACACTTAATTGAAACTTGAGCAAAGATCAAATGGCATAGGTAAGGGTAGCTGGGGAGAATTGGGATGAGAATGGTTAGGAAGGGGGCCGAGACAAGGTTGGCTGTTATTGGGAGTAATTTTTAATATATGAGTATTTGTCCAGAAGTTATTAAGGATAGCACTGGAAAGACTTCATCAGGGAAAAGTGAGTGGAAAGGTGTTTAAATGGGTTAGCTTTGCAGATGATAAAGTAATAGTGAATCAAACAGCCAGGTTGCTGTTATAAATGAGTGGGTAAGGTGATCAATACAAAGGCTTGGTGTTGAAGATGAACCACAAGAAAACAAGACAAATGAGTTTCTTGAGGAGTAAGAAAGCTACACTAAACATTAATTTAGGAGATGCTAAAGTAGATTTGTAGATCAGGTCATGCATATGAGCAGTATTTTAGAGGAAAAGGAGTATTGTAATGTGGACATTAGGAGGAGAATTTCAAAAGCAAAATAGGTAGTTACAACAAAATAGGAACTGATGGAGTTAATGGGCTCACTGAGTAAAGATGTGAAGAAAAGATAAATAAAAATTTAATATGGAGCATAGTGCAACTATTGATGTGCGACTTTGTCTTTGAGGATAGTTAACAGCATAGACAGGGCCATAAGATGAGTGTAGGTTGAAGGCTTTTGCGATGTGGGTGAGGTTTAGAATGGGAAAAATGAGATCTAACAAATTCAAAGTGTAAAATTCATTTTCCTTGCCTGGGATCCCGTTTTGCATTCCGATCAAGGTGGAAGATTTTTACCCTTTAAAATTGTTGCGTTGTAATGCATGTTAGATGACTCTGTCAAGAGTTATTGTTGTGGCATTTCCCACAGTTTCTTAGACTTTGGGCAAATAGAGCTTGACACGGAGGAAGGCAGATGATAAGGTTTTTAATAGGGTGGACAAGAGAGGTAATTTCTGAGAAAAAAACAGAAAAAGGCTTAGGAAATGGATGAATGATATATTGAAAAGCAGTTGTATGTTGATGTCCATGATAGAAGGAAGAATGCTGTCTAAGCAGGGCAGAGGGAAGAAGAGAGTGAGATTTTTAGATGATGGCAGGCAGATGTTATGTAGAAATAGAGATAAGAAATAGAAAGTTTTCATGATAAATAGCTGTTAGGGTTTTTCAAAAACATACCTTTAAAATATATAGACTTCCTGAATTGATTGCTTGTATGATTTGTGCATCATATAATCATACCAACATATGGTTGTGCATATGAATTTTGGAGAATGTTGAATGACTGGTCTCTCAGGGTGACTAAGAAAGAGACATGTGTGGGGGGAGAAACTGTGGACGGGGAGATATTGAATGGTGTGTGAGAGAAGGGGAGAGTTTGTGACTGGGGTTGAAGAGTTGCTGTGGAAAGGAATATGGCTGAAGTTTGTGAAGAGTAGGCACGGAGGCAACTGTTATTTTTTTGAACACATTTTTCCTGTCTCCATGCTAACTATTTCTCAAACACACACTTAATAAATAGCATAAGCTCATGAGCATGAATGCTTGATAGCTTTCCATTCATTCTATTTAGCCATTGATCATTTCACCCTCTTTTAAATAGAGTTAGTTAATAAAAAAAATAGGTTTAGGCTAATGGGGAAAATCCAGAGGTAATAGCTAAGTAGATAGATTTAATAAACTCAGATTTAACCTTACAGCTATTATATATAAATAAAACACATTGACACGTTCACATATCAAGTCTGTGTGGAAGAAAAAAGAATTCTACATGGAAGAACACTTTGGATTCACAATATTAGGAGTAATTTGAATGGGTGCCCATGGAAGTTCAATTAATCCCTTAGGTTGGATTAGCCTGTTTTTGTTCACATTTCACAACGTCTTCATTCTCTTTGGGAGTCGTGGGATAAATCTGGTGGTTCCTTCTGCCAGTGGTGATGACCGGCTGATGCTTCTCCTAGCACGCTGAGCGAGTACCATCGGTAGGATAGCGGCCATCGTCGCTGGCACCATGCCGGCACCAACGGCTGCCATTATCGCCTTCGTGCGATCGACCCCCATTCCGAGTTTGGGGGCGGTCACAGCGCGCACTACGATGGGGGCCATCTGGTTGTCATTCTCGTTTTGAGCGAGCATCCTCTTTCTCCTGTCCTCGTCCACCGTGTCAAACGAGCCGTCCACTTCCAGCATCCCTCCGTGGGACGTCGTCAGATTCCCCTCGGATGGGAGCACCAGTAACTTCACCATTCTTCGGCTCGTCCGCACCCTTCCAACCTTTGGCACCTCGTCTGCAATTTGTCGCCCGTAAGAGCGACGGTCCGCGCTCTTGGGCTTGTATGCTTTGGTATCCGAGAGGACGACCCACTGCCCTCCGCCGGATCCTTGGGAGGACGAGGAGGGCTCATCGTGGTAGACAACTGGTGTGGGATAGTTCTGCGGTCGTCTAGACGTTCCGTCCAGCTGTCCAGACGTACTCCAGCCGTGCGGGCGGTGCGCAACTGAGGGTCGATGGTAGTATTTGGTGAAATCACTCTCTGGGCGTATTTGCAAGAAGGTCTGTGGGCGGTCGTTACCGGGACGGCCGTTGGCGGGCCGCTGCTTGCCGCCGTGGGTCACGGGCCACTCGGGGTCCCTGCCGTCCGTTATGATCATCGGGCTGCTTGAAGACGGGGCGGACTGGTACGAGTCATGGGGCCGCGACGGCTTTTGCGAGCCGGGCCAGTGGTGGTAGTTCGCTCCCGAGCCCATTTGGTAGGATGGCCGATTCAGACTCGTGGATTCCGTGGGGAAAGGTGACATCGAGGAGTAGGGTGCTCTCGTTGCCTCTGGAGGCTTACTCCCCGGGTTGTCCTTGTCCGGGGTCCATTTGGATATCTTGCTGGAGGACCACGGCACGGGGTCCAGAGCCACCCAGCCATTCTTGTCGTTTTGTGGCGGGCGGTGAGGCGAGGGTCTGTACCAGAGGTTGGCCTTGGAGAGCTTGCCAGGATGCTGGCTGGCATCGTCGTCTCGCGTCCCTCCCGGAGCGGAGTCCACTTCTGGATCGTCATTTCCGTCCCTGCGGATGCCGTTCCCTTCTCCTTCACTGTCCGCGTCACCGCCGCGCAGTGTCTGCACGAATCGCACGATGGACTCCTGGGAGTGCTGCTTGAAGGTCGGAGGGGCGGTGGCGGGGGAAGGTCGCGCGGTTATAGTCTCGCTGCATGGCCCGTGCCCCGCCTTGCATTCGATCTTGAACTGAGGGATGTGGCGGATGCCACCCTCCGCCAAGGACACCGCATGAGGAAGGGCACCCCCCACCGACGCACCCTCCCTCCTACCTGGGGCCTTGCTGATGTCCAGAGGCCTGGAGGTGACGATGAAAGAGTTGAGCAGGGGTCTCCCGAGGGACTGATAGGGAGCTGGTGCTTTGTAGAGCGACGTGTAGTGGTCCGGCCTCGAGCTGTCTGGGACACGGACGCCGCTGCGGTCCAACTGGGAGGTCTGGAAATGGAGAGCCCGTGGGTCACCGCAACAGCCGAGGGCGAGCAGGAACGGCAGTATTAGAAGGAACGGTAGCATCTTGTTACTCTTACTTCCTCAATCAGCTCCGGGCCATCACAGGATAGCGTTTGTCAAGGAGTCAAGAGGAGCCTGTGGACCCAAGATATTCCGGTTTTTTGAGACGAATAGTATAGTCGACCGTTTACAATGTATCGTCTTATCATGCAGTGTATTTGTGAAGATGAAGTGCATTGTGCAGTAATTCGTACAAAATGGTTAAGAATAACATTAGTTCTTTATGAATAATATGGTGAAACCTCACGATAGGCAGCAGTCCCCAATGATAAATAAGCCCGATATCAATCAAGAAACTGAGATCTTACATCTCATTCGTGATTAAAAATGTGCATTCATATCAAAAGAATTTAATTCACCTATATTTTATGGATGAAAATTTGCGTTGCGGGAGATAGAGATTTCGATGCTAGAAACGGCCTCTAATAATGAAGTTGAGTCGCGAAGGTGAGCTTTAACAAGGGTCTCAACTTTCCTAATGCAGGCGACCTTGGTTTGGATCGGTGTAAGGTGACCTTGTAAGTCTCGTAAGAAGCTCCTGATGGGACCTCGCGAGTGCACCAATGATAAGAAGCAAATTGAGACGCTGATTGGCATGATCCGCCTGCGTGCCATCCCCGCGAAAGTCGAGACATTAAACCCTCAATATCCGCCATGTACTTATATCACATTACTGTCTATTGCGGGTCGATATTGACAAAAATGGCAACATAAAGAGTCATCTCCTGTTTCAGAGTCGAGACGAAGAATGTGAGAGAAATTCAATTCTGTGGTTTTGAATTTCAGTTCCGAGGATCCACCCAAAAAGATTAAAATTCGATTTGAAAAAGACCCAATGTTCCACTTCAACCTAATCCCAATTCGATGTTTAGTGCCAACACTTCGGACATGTTGCAACTAGGTGTGACGGCAAGGCAACCTGTCCTCGATGTGGTAACGACTGTAAGACGATGTTGAGTGCTCCTGAGGGCCCTGTTGTGTCAGTTCATGCGAGGGCCTCTTATTTTAGCGGCTATGCTCGGCTTCACCGGGTCGATTTGTCTTGCTGATTCTTTGGACAAATACGATTTGATTGCGGAGAGTTCTGAACCCATCTTTCCTGCCTCCTTTGGATTTCTCTCCATCATGCCTAGTACTCCCGCATTCGTTATATTTTCTGACATTTTCATCTTTTATGTCCTTCCCCACGCCCACATTTCAAAAACCTCCAATCCACGCCAATCATCTTGCTTCAATGACCATGTTTCCTTTCCGAAGAACAACTTAATTTTGCTGTTTCATGCTTGGTGCATGCCTGCCAGACACCCTAGCGGTAGCAGGCAGTTGCCATATGGACAGGTAAAAGCTGAGGGTGCCCAGCGGCGTCACCCGGAACGGAACCCAGGCCCTCCGGTCAGTAGCTCAGAGGTCCACCCATGGGAATAATACACCTCGGGATTTAGAAATTATTTCGGAACTAATTATTGCATATGGGTCTTAAACATACCGAAGATTTAACCCAGAAATTTTCTCTATATAACATGGGACCTTAGCCACCAAGAGTGAAAATTTGAACTCAATGGGTTGATGATGCAAATATATTATTAGAAATTAAAAACAAAATCGATCATTAAGAAAGAATTTTGACAGAATGTAAACGTCAATAATAGAAAAAAATTAAATTCGAGGATCACTTTATACCAATGGTATAACTTAATATTAGTGTTTTGAAAAAAATTTGAATAATTCGGACAAACCTAATTTTTGTTCTTTTTTATGTGTCTCCTTTTTATTTGTTTTAATCTGACCTAATGTTAAACTTGAAAGGTTCTTCTTCTCTGAAAGATATATTAGGGTCGTAATAAATAAAATAAATGTATTTCGAAGAATGTGCAACAGAAATATAAATGACCAAGTTCAATGACATAGTAGTACCCCTCCGAATGGACTGCAACCTTGTCGTAATGGATGAAATTGTGTGTTCTCATAGTCCCTTTAGCTCTGAGATATGACTTACCGTCCTGTAGGGTTTGTACCTGTATTTAAGACGATAAAAATTATTTGAATTATTTTACAAACTGAAAGTTAAGAAAAAACTTAATTTTCATGTTGAATGCTTGGTGCGTAATAATCTCCCACCACGCACCTTGGTTTGTGGAGACCAGGTAGGTAGATAAATAGATTTTGCTGGACAAAATGAAACCTGAATTCGAAAAAATGAACTGGTGCACAGATAAAAGTTATCTCTTTAAGCAAATAATTCTAGACCACTCAATTTGGCCGCAGTTATTAATCGGAAAAAATGTGCTCTGTTAAAGTAAACTTTTAATAAAATAATCCGAGACTATTGATTTTTGCAGCAGCTGTTTACAAAGTGCGAAGCGTCTTCCAGTCTGATTTAATAATAACATACCTTTGTAAATGATAAAACAGCTACGTGTAGATTAAGGATTTGACCGTTTGATTGTCGCTCCTCATTGAAGTGCATTAATTGAAATCTTAATTATGAGTGAAACAGTTGCTGTCAATTGGGTCATACGCCTTTATATACTGGTACATAGTACATATTTATTATTATTATTAGGTAATCTACCGGTTAAGGTAGGTTTTGGATGGACACAACTATTAAATAAATATGTTGTTTCTTCTAATAAAATACAACCCCATATCCCCTACCCACCCTACAACAAGCCCTTCTTCATCTCTGAGTACTTCCTTCCTCCCTTCATCCCGTCCAACATCCCTATTCTATCGTATTCCTGCCCTTTTCTATCTTGCCGAACATTCTCCTCTCTATCGCAGTCTTCAACATCCCAATCTCTATCAATATGCTTTTCATTTATTTTTCCTGCCTCCTTATGATTTCTGCTGACAATCCCCTCTCCTCGCCAACCATACCTATCACTTTCTCATTTGCTTTATTGTTGTCTAATATATATATATATATATATATATATATATATATATATATATATATATATATATATTCACACACACACATACATATTAGCGGTTATGCTTGGCTTGATCGGATCAACTTAAATATCCAGTTGTTAATTTATCTTTTGGGCCTTTTTATCTACGCTTGTAAAGTGGCCGTATTTTGCCCATAACGTATAAATAATTCTTAATGAAATAATTGCTTTAATTAATATGTAGCGTAATTATGAATTCCTGCTATGATAAAAAACATTAATATTTGTAATTGGATCATTGTTGCTTCACAGTCCTATGTGGAAAATTCGTAGTTTTGCCATTTTTCTTTAAAAGTTAACTCTTAAAGAGATAATTCGGGACAATTGAATTTCACTATAGCAGTTTACCATGAAGATTTTGCACTTTTGAAGTTAAATTTTCAAGAAAGAATCCAAGAACATCGAATGAGTAAGCAGATGTTTACAGTGCACGAAGCATCTGCTCAGCTTTCGGCATAGATAATAGTGTATACTTTTGTAAATTATATAAGAGCGAATTAGAAAGGAATGGGACAGTTTTACTGTCGCTCCTCATTGCAGTAAATGGATTAATATCTCATTTATGCGCAATGATTTTCTACATCCGTGTATGTATGAACGGAGATTTTTAAAAACCGTTTTTAAACGGTCTCAAACATATCCAGAAAAATATACCCAAATCGGATCTAGTCCATGTTATTTTGTGTTTTTATGCCACATTAAAGCAAACATTTAGGAGTACTTTCTCGGTACCGTATCGGCGTGATTCTCAACCTACGCCGGTGATCGGCGTATTCTCAAAACAACAAATTCATATATATATATATATATATATATATATATATATATATATATATATATATATATATATATATATATATATATATATATAATGGGCTGACACAATATAACACAAATAGAATAGAATAGCAACATTTAAAAGGAAACTCACACGGTAAATTGTTCGAGCATTCGACCCTCTCAGAGGCCTTCTTCAAGTGAGACTGAAAATATGCTGTTGCTGTGGATAGGTGAAAAGGTATGGGCGGGGAGGGGAGGTGTGGAGGGAATGCTGGGAGGGAAATTAAATATGGCGGTTAAGGGTGGGAATTTTGAAGGAACGGAAAACTAATATGTAGGCGGATTCACGAGTTCTCACCTCTACATTGGTGGCTGAATCGGGTAGGGATTCTAGGATGCTGAGGGAAAAACACTGGTCGAATGAAAGGTTGTGGGAATTGGCGTGTGAAGGGATAGGAAGAGAAGAGAGTGAGGCAGAATTGCAGGAGTACCGGTGATTATTCATTCGGATGGATAAGGGGTAATGCATTCGCCTATGTAAAAGGAAGTGCAATATTTGCATGATAAAAGATAAATAATATTTTTTGAGAGGCAATTAGCGTGGGAACGAGGTGAGGGGGCAATGAGGGGATGTAGGGAGAGGGGAGTAGGTATAATAAGAGGACAGGCTTTACATCGGGGGCGGTTGCAAGTTGGGGAAATATTGGGATATTTGTCACGGGGAGGCGCCAAAGGGTTGGTGGATCTCAGAAGGTTTTTGAGATTGGCGGGTCGTCTGTATGCGATAGATGGGCATTGGGGTAGTAAGGGTGAGGTCGCGTCATTGTCATGTAAAATTGGGAACAGTTCTTTAAGGAGGGTTTTCAGTCTGTGTGATCCGGGGAAATAGGTGGTGCAAAGGTTGAGTCCTGCGTCAGATGTGGGCTTGTTATTGTGTGGTGTGTGTGGTCGGGTGGAACGGTGGATTTTATTTTGGAGTAACTTTTCTGGGTAACCGCGTTTGAGGATTGCAAGATGTAGATTGTCAAGGTATTTGTTGAGAGTGGCTGTGGTGTTGCAAATTCGGTGTCCGCGGATAGAGAGAGAGTTAGGAATCGAGCGTTTCGTGTGTTGAGGATGACAGCTAGTGTGGTGTAGGTATTGCTGATGGTTAGTGGCTTTGATGTGTACTGAAGTAGTGAATTTGTTGTTTTGAAGTGAGATGTCTGTGTCGAGAAAGGTTCTATTTGTGTTATATTGTGTCAGCCCATTATTGTGCCGCTCGTGTGAGTTTCTCCGTACAATCGTTATATATATATATGTGTGTGTGTGTGTGTGTGTGTTTGTATATAGATATATGTATACGGTGTGTGAAATTCACACATTAGCAGGGTAATAATGGGGGGGCAGTTCCTTTCCCTGGGCCGGTTATGGTTTTCCAGGAAGGTGTGGTACCCGAAAAATCACACAGCTAGGGTGAAGCTGAGGGTTTCAGAGGCGTGCCAGGGAATCGAATCCGGGACCTCCGGTCAATAATTCAACGTTGTATTTTTGATCATCTTTGATTGTTTCACAGATTTTTCCTTCTTAGTCCCTGACAGTGTTTATAATTTCCTACTTAGCGCACCAATTTCAACCCTCCTCTGATCATTTCCCATGTCCTCGCACTGCGTCTTCCACCACGCTTCCTTTACTCTATTTATTACTCGACTAAGTTTATGCTTTAACTCTTTATACTTCCGGCCACCTAAATCTGCATTTAAATTCTTCCATTTCCTTTTCTCTTCTATCTTTTTATTAAATTCGTCTTTAATCCATGGTTTCCTTGTTCTTTTCATACATACACTTCCCATACTTTCGTTAGCGGCTTTCGATATCCCTTTGCATATATTCTCGTGTTTCCTCTAAAGTACCCTACCCTTTGTCCTCAATCTCAAAAGCCTGCTGATACTCTTTTTATGTAGTTCATTATTCGCCGGCGTTTCCCATATGTATATACACCTTTCTTGGTGTATAAAACATATATTCGGGATTCGTATTCTATTGCTTTCTCCCCGTGGTAATTCCTAGTTCATAAACCTTAGTCCCCCAACTTTCTCTACCATATCTTCCTTCGCCTGGCGTTACATTCCTATCCTCCATCACTATCAAATGTTTCCCTCCAGGAACAGCCGCAATTATGCCCTCTAACTGGTCGCACATCCTATCGACGTCTTCTTCCCTATGATTGCTTATTGGAAGGCATACCTGAATAATGACTAAGTTCGTCAATTCCGCTTTTACTTCTACAAGTAATATTTTTTACCGCTTGCTCTTTGTTTATTAAGCTTTTTTGTACCTTTATATTTAATATTATTGACACATCTTGCTGACTCCTTTATCCTCCGTAGTATATCACTCTATAACTATCACTCCAGAATTCCTCGCTATCCTTCCGTATCACTTCGCACAGCCCTAAAACATCCATATTTCCTCTCACGATCTCTTGCTTTATATTTTCTTATTTCCCTGTTCTCAGCATTTTTCTGACATACGAAGTCCACATTGTAACTAGCTCGGTCTTCTTGTCTGTAACTTTCGCTTATTACGGACGTCGTGAGATCACGATCACGGAATGTTTGCCTCTCCCGCTGCTGGGCTCGATACATTGCCGATTGAGCCGAGCCTCGTTGCTCCGAGAACTTATTTCCTTTATAATATTCATCGTTAAAGTCTTGGGCTAAATAATTGACGTGATTTCCACTTGTTCCATTCAATAGTGTTTTCAGTGTGACACTATCACTCACAAGCCGTGACAATTGGGTCAGACACCTTTGCAGTCGCCTCTGTCGACTCGGATGCTCAGTCGACTCTGAGGAACGGACACTGCGCGCGCTACCTTTCGTCTATGGTGTCTACCTTTCAACCTAATTGGCGTGGGTGACCCTAACAGGAGTAAAAATAATATATATATATATATGTATATATATATATATACATACATATATATATAATGTATAACACTTAGCACTAGTGGACACAGACAAAAACACAGAAACACACAAAAAAGAGACTCACTATTTTTCGAATTTTCGGTGGTCGTGACCACCTTTATCAAGGAACAAAGGGATAGACTATATGTATATATATATATATATATATATATATATATATATATATATATATATATATACATATTTATGCATACGAGAGAGAGAATCTGATGCTGAAGTTGGTGGTCGTGCCGTGGTAACGTCAACCAAATATGTGAGTGTCCTTTCCATGTGTTTCTGTGTATAAATGTTTTAATCAACGTTTATATATATATGTATATATATAATTTATATAATTACATAATTAAAACGGAGAAGCGAGATAGTGCTAGCGAGAAAAATCACAGAGAAAGACATAAAAACGAAACTCACTCGTATGCCCAATTTTCGGTGGCTAAACCACCTTCTTCTAGGGAAAGAAGGAACTGAGAAGGTTTAAACGGGACAGGACGGGGACGCCGGATGGAAGGGGAAGGCGGGGAAAGGTTTGGGAAGGGGACTGTTGGGATGGGAAGATTTGGAGGTATGGGATTGTATGAATGATTTTTGGAGTAGAGGGGGGACGAAAATATCTGCAGATTAGGGTAGTCAGTGTCTGATATTGTTCGCTGGCTCATTATAGGAATCGAGGAGCCAGATATACGCCTGTTCTATTTTTTTAAGTTTGAGTGGAGGGTTGGAGGGTGGGAGGGATGCTAGAATGGAGACACTATAGCATTTATCAAAGGGAGTGTTATGGTTAGAGGTGTGCTTTGGAATTGGGAACTTCCCAACCAGTGAAGAATTCTTGCATAAAGTACGGTGGTTATTGATGCTAATATTGAGGGGTGCAGTCCACTGTCCAATATAGAAGGCTGGGCATAGTTGGCACTTCAGAAGGTAAACTATGTTCCTGGAGGTGCACAGGAGTAGGGGATTGGTGGGAGAGAGTTAAAAAGTGGGTGGGAGAGAGGAAGGGGATTCGGGTTTTGAAAATAGGACATGTTTTGCATCTTGGTTTATTACAGAGCATAGGAGTGGTTTTAGGTCGGGGCGAGGATTTAATGAGTGGATTGGTCGATTTGAGTTCTGATAAGTTAGCGGGGCGTTGGAAAGTAACGGAGGGACATTTGGGAAAAAGGTGGGAGCTGAAGTTGTGGTTCTTGAGGTAGAGGTTTTAGAGGTGTTGGTAGAGGTAGATGGGGTAGAGGTTTTTTTGGATGGATCTCAGAGACTATGTCAGGGAAACTCTAGCCAATCCAACGACAACTTATCCCCTGAAGAGGGGGGTGGGTATAAGCGTTTCCGCCCCCACCTCCCTGGTTACTCGCTTGGCAACTCGATGGGGCCATCACAGTGATAAGCGACAGTTTCGGTACTTGAATATTTTGTCAATATGTAAAGGAGTAAATTATGCCAAATGATGAAGGTCCAACGAAATAATGTTCCCCGACCCGTGCACGGGAAATAATTCGCCTTTCATTCCCCTGAAATTACTTCAATGGAAAAAACCCGCGCTTCTCCATTTGGTGAGGATTTAATTTCACAACACGTTTCGCCTCGGCCATCATTAGGCACAGTGCGTAATGTGATGATGACTAAGTAGGTTGAAACGCATTGTGTACTCAGTTGTTTTATGGAGTGGAGAATTTCAAGAGTATTTTTCATTTGAATAGACTCCTCCCACCACAAGACGGTCGAGAGAGGGAGCGCTCAACCCATTCAAGGGACTCCACCTTGCCCACCCCTGTGACCTCTGCGAACGATATCGCGCGGGTGAATCCTTAGCCGACCGGATAAACCCAGGGATGGTTCACGGCCCTCGGGAAGGGGGGGGCGGCGTTTTCCATGGACACTCGAGCAGGCACATACTCCCTGGAATCGGATGGAGGGTGTGGGACGTATGCGCACCGACCACCGGAGCTAGCACGATTGGAGAACCGACCCCGGCACCACACGACTCACTCTCACAGGCAGGAAGCGATCCCCGTCGGCGTTCACCCCGAGGGACGCCCTCGATCGCCGACCGAACGGCGGTGTGTCCTCCGGCGGTGAAGAGCTGAGGCTCGGGCGTCGTCGTCGGGAGAGGAGAGCGGCGCCAGAGGAGAGCGGGCGGAGGAGACTTCGGGCGGAGGGCTTCTCGGTCGTGAGTCTCCCGGCAGACTGAAACCCTCCGGACGACAATGGAGCGGGTATATAGGGCAAGAGGGGACCCCGGGGGGTGGGGTGGAGGAGGCAGGGCGGAAGGGGAGGAGACGCGGCCGCTGCCTCATGGAAAAGATGTTGGAGCGAGGGAGCTGAGAAGACCTCTTTCCGCAGCTCCCTCGCTCGCGCCCTCCACTTCCCCCACCCCCACGGCGGGTGCCGGCGCCTTAAAATCGCACGGAGGCGGACGATTCTAGGCTCGAGGTTTGCTTGAAAAAATCCATTCCCTCCCGCTCTCACCTCCTCATAACTAAAATCCATTGTTTGTATCCAGTAACCTACCTTGCACATTCAGGACGTCAAACCCTAAATCTATAGGTCGATCGTATGTTTTTATTTTGGTTTCTGGGATATATTTTTGTCTGATAGTGACGTATTCGTAGTGCTATATAGATAAGTGATGAATGTATCAAATACGATGATTTGCCAAATCCTTAAAAAAAGTGGTATTGGTCGATCTTATGATTGAAAACGGACGCGTAGCTAAGAATTTAGGAATACCTGCTTGCCGAGTATGTTTTCCTGATTCAACGGGTGGAAGGGAAAATCATCGATGAATTTCTCCCCGAAATGTATCTTTTGAAAAAAATACGAATTGCAAATGACAGCGTTTCGTGAGACTCTCGGCATAACTTGGTGATCAGTGCATTTTGGGGATTAGCTCGAGAAAGTGGGATGACGACCTGCTTTGCAGTTCCTTGATCACGGTTCATTGCGTACATTTTTGAAGGTTAATTTTGTTGCGAAGGTAATGGAAAGAAACGTAAAAAAACAGGGATGAGTCTCCTAAGGGAAAATTCCATTGCACTGGAGTCGGCTCTGTATGATGCTTTTATTTATTCTTCCTTCAGTAAAAAATAATTACCACAAAACCTGACATCGCGTGTTTTAATGACCGTGCAAAGCGATATGAGTCGCTAATACGCTAATAATCAATAAAAAACCACCCTTTAAAATGTTTATTTATCACTTGACTAATTATTGAAATCCAAGGGACGAAGTATCCAAAATAAAATTTACGCTCACTGATTCTCTGATTCTCTCTGATTTGCTTTCCGATATTCTCGGAAAATATATTGCCTCGGAATGGGTGCAAGTCGGAAGTAAAATACACTCTTACGCATGGCGAGCCTTTGGAAACTGTGTCAACGTTCTGCACCCATCGCCGTGCGGTGGTTAATGAGTTCATTTTTGCTCCGTGTGCATCCTGGACTTTTCAACCACGCTGAACGGGAGTGGTTTTAATGATTGTTTATTCGTCAATACCGTGGATAGAGCAAATTTTGGGCGAAGCGTGCGGTGAAAGTATTGAGCCTGGCGCGCATCACGTTTCCGTTTTTGCGGCCGGAGCAGATGAGCGTGCTCAGTGGAGCGGTTGAATTGAGCGCCGCGAGCGTGTCCGGCCTTTGGGCGGGGGAGGGGAGGGAGGTGGCACCCCTGACCTAGAAGATCAGTATTGCAACCAGCGCACGCCAGCCGCTCCCTGTTTCTGGACCACAACCCCCCCTGTCGCCCCTCACCACCTCTGCACCCGCGGTCTCTGGG
This sequence comes from Hetaerina americana, assembly GCF_022747635.1. Lineage (NCBI taxonomy): Eukaryota > Metazoa > Arthropoda > Insecta > Odonata > Calopterygidae > Hetaerina > Hetaerina americana. The sequence continues at coordinate 13,722,074 of NW_027286763.1, forward strand.
GAAAGGGAAATGAAAGGGGGCGAGGGAAACGAGGTCCTGGCTCTCTGAGACCCTCGTGAATGAGGTGGAAGTGGTGGTGAGAATGGGGATTGAAGGCGGCGGTTGCAGGGGAGAAGCGAAGAAGAAAACATGCTACCTGTGCCTTACGCGATAATAATTATTATTTTTTAAGTATTCCACGGTTTCAGATAATTTTAGGATGGGAACAGTCTGAGCATTGATACATTCCATTGTCACTCCAAACAAAACATAACCTGAAATGCACACTATAATAAGCCCCTCTTCAATTCCGCATACTTCCTTCCTCACTTCATTCCGTCCGTTTCCTATGCATTCCGACCAATTTCTCGCTTACCATTAGTTCTCTCCTTCATTACAGCCTTCAACATCCATCCCATCGCCAATTCGTTAAATACTAATATTTAGTATGTACATATTTTTCAAGATATAAATATCTGCATCGAGGAAATTCCCAGCGATAAATACGTACTTCAACGCCGTTCCATACTTCAATAGTTTTTCATCACGGCCCTGGAATTAGCCGTAGTCTCAGTCAATACTCATACAAGCTCTTTGCATACCCTGTGTTTGTTAGTAATGACTTTCGAGAGCATTCATATTTCACCGCCAGAGCCTCCCGGCTAGGAACGGATGTCGCTCTCTCTCCCTCCCTGAACAACTTCGAAGACTTGGAAAGGGCTTCCGATCAGTACACAACCTTCTACAGTAATCCACTAAATCTCATTAGCACTCGATTAACTTTTATGGTGAATAGGAATTTGCATCATTTCCTCGAGTGGAATCATGGATTTCTGTAATTAAACTTAAGAACGGAATTCACGTAAAAATGCCATCATCGGAGGTTACTCATACTTTCAGTCCTCAAAAACGCTCGACACTAAATGAGTTGGGTCTTCAACTAATTTAATCTCACTCCATTCATTTCTACTCTCGAATTACGAGGACACAACTAAGTTGAAAAATTCACGCCTTCAACGTGACGGCCTTAGCGTGCGTGGGGGTGACAGAGTTTTTTTTGGGGGGGGGGGACGTTGAAAGGGATTTAGAGGACGAGGCGCGGAGCGGCACGGCGGGTGATCTCCAGGAAAGCGGTACCGATCCCCCCCCCCACCCGTCCCCGCAACCCTGGCCGCGCTCCCCCGTCGAGCGAAAGCCTGAGTCCTCTGCTCCTCACGTTTGCCGCCAAACATCGCACGGAGGCAAGTGCGAGCAGCTTTTTACTCAATCATTACGCAGTTATCATTATTTGACAGTGTGTTGATTAGAGACGGCTTTGGAAATGGTGGTGTGTTCATGTGGAAAGTATCACTAGGAATATCTCCGATTCGCAAACACCTCCGCAAAATATGATTATCTTCTGACCTACATTTCTTTCTTCTTCAGCTCGTCACCAATAAAGCGAATGTTGAGATTTTTTGTTGAACACGTGTTTGTGTGTGTGTGTTTACAAGGAAAATATGAATAAATAAATAAATATGTATATACATATATATATATATATATTTATTTATTTATTTATTTATCCATATTTTCTTTCCGGGCTTGATTCCCTGGCAAGGCACTCTGGGCACCTGCAGCTCCACCCAAGCTATGTGATTTTTCGGGTACCAGGTCTTCCTGGGAAACCATAACCGGCACAGTGAAAGGAACTGGCCCCCCTACCCTGATGGGTGAATTTCACGTGCTGTCGGGCGCAGTACTGGGTGAACTCTACCATCACCTACCAAACCGACCTTCGGGTTGATTACTGTGTTTATGGTATATATATATATATATATATATATATATATATATATATATATATATATATATATATATATACATATATAAAACAAGCTTTGACAGCAACAAACAATATAAGAACACATAAAAAGATCACTCACACGTTATTTCTTGATCATTTCGATGGAATTCAACTCCGTCTTCATCGGAAGAAATAGAAGTAATGACTTAGCATTACTTCTATTTCTTCCAGTGAAGACGGAGTTGAAATCCACCGAAATGATCAAGAAATAACTTGTGTGTGATCTTTTTATGTGTTCTTATGTTGTTTGTTGCTGTCAAAGCTTGTTTTATATATGTATATATATATATATATATATATATATATATATATATATATATATATATATATATATATATACACACATATATGTGTATATATATATATACACACATATATGTGTATATATATATATATATTTCTTTCAATAAATATAGAGAAGACGCTCATATTTTTTCATTCACATGGATCCCTAATGCTAGTCGATGGCATCACTGCCTTCCCAGATCGCTCTTTATTGATGCCCGATGTCGGAAACTAGACTCCCGACCTAAAGGGGCAGATAGGGTCTCATGTGATATCTATCTGTGCCTACACCTGTATCCACACGGGAGAGACCCGGTACGAGGTCCTCTCTTCGACCCTTCAGCGTGTTTTATACACAATTATGTGACGTCTTTGGTAACGTAAATATTCAAGTGTAATTATGTGTCAATTAGGAGAAATCCAAAAACACAGATTTTTCTAATTTTAAGGAGGTCGAAGCGATAATTGAGAGTCATATGATGTGATTAAATAAAAAAATTAAATAAAATATGATTTTTTTGCGGTATACGAATTGTAAGGGTTTAATTGCAACTCTGCCGTTTTAAATACGATAGTTACTTATCCCTTCCTCGTATTTCCTGGAACGTATTTTTCTATAATATTTTACAGTTTAACTTGAACAATACATAATGTGAACAGGGCACATTTTAAACGATTGGGTCGTCGAAGTTGGAAATTAGTTAATAGGGACAATTTAATCAGGCGCGCAACTATATTTTGGAGCTGAGATATGATCTTTATTGATTCTTGCATATCCATCTATCTATCCATCGGGCGGGATGACTTTGAGGGTATTCACAAATGCCTGCTCCATATCCGTCAGTTGTCGCCGCTGAATAATTTGTATATCTTTTTATTATTTGCCAAGAAATCAATTTTTAATACAGAAAATTTTACGGAATAGGAAAAATGTTCTTTTCATCATGGGATATATGAATCACAAGGTCTGCATAAAAAGTATCGGCAACAATTTTATTCTGACTTGCATTGCGTGAAGTGCTGAATTCAGACCTTTGGTTAACTATGCGCATGATTGCGGCTCGTATTGGCGTTGATCAGATGGCAGTGCACAGCATCATCACTGAAAACTTTGTAATGTGAAAAATCTGGGCTAAACTCTTCCCGAAGTTTTTGACGAACGAGCCAAAGCAGAGCCGAGTGTGTCTGCTTCCGAAAACCTGTAACGCATTGAAGAAGGCCCCGACTTTTTGGACAGCTCCGACTTGGCACCAGCAGACTATTTTATATTTCCAAAGGTGAAATCCTCCCTCAAAGAGCACCACCATGGGACCCTAAGTGTCGTCCAAAAAGCTCACACGCGTACCTTTGAGGACATTTTGGAACCCGTCTACCGAACTGAACCCACCTTCGAGTCGTGGATAAGCCGCTTATATATACCGATATACTTTGAAGAACTGTAGTGACTGTCGGCGCATTGTAGAGATATCTGAAATGAATCTATTTTTCCGAAACTTTTTCCGATACTTTTCATAGAAATCATGCATTTGTGTGTTTATTGGCCTATCCTGGAATTATTAAAGTGTATGGGAATATGATTGCTTGCTCTTGCTTAAAATGAAATCTCCCCTTGTCATATCACGGGAACACTCCTCTGCGTCATCATCGAATAGCAGCAGCACACACCATCGGTAAAGAGAGTGCAGCGACCCATTAAGACATGGCGCCGCATGCCAGCATTCGAAAACACGGCTCCGTTGGGAGTTATTATGATTCGGTTTGCTGCCTCGCGCCCTGCAACGGAAGGACGCCGTTTTTAAGGTCATCCACAGCGGAGAATGGGTCGAGAATGGGCGAGAGGGTCCGGCGTTGGGTGCGGGAGGAGTGAAAGGCGCGAAAGTCCCTTCGGCTGACGAATGCGTAAATACGGCGGGGGGGATGGGGGAGGGACAGCCGGAGAGGAAAACAAAAGCGAGATTAAATCCAATTTAGTTTTAAATGGAAGATTACGATACCACAAAAAGAGAGGGCGAGAGAGAGACGGAATGAGGGGGGTGTGTGCGCGGAACAATAAAGGGGAGAAAGACAATCGGGAAGCAAAGTGGGTCTGAGGGAAAACGAGTGCATCGGGGGCGGGGGAGGGAGACTAAGGGGGCAGGGGGGGAAGATGGACAGACCAGAAAAGGGACATTTTCTTTCCCTCGAAAAGTGTCGGCAGCGGGAAAGAGCGCGTCTCACTCTAGTGCCCTGAATCAACGCGCTCCCCCCCATCTCCCCCTCTCCCTCCTTCCCACGGGGTCACACCACCACAACACATCAAGCACCACTCCCCCATTAACCGTTTTAACCCATTTCCCATCCCTCCCCCCCATCGCCCACTCCCCCTCCCCCGCTCTCTCGACACGCTCAAAAACGCTCCACTTCCTCTTCTTCCCCGGAGAGGTGGCGATGAAAATCCCTCGCCCACGACGGACGGACGGACGGGTGTCGAGCATCCACACACCCCCCCCCCCCCTTTACCCCCTCTCAGCAACATCCATCCCCTGCGGCGCCCGCGCCCCTCCTGCACACACGCAAGCCCCCACCCCGACCCTCTTCACCCTCCGCGGGGGAGGTGGGGGGGGGAGTATCCCCCGCACGCGGATGATCGCTGGAGGCTCCCAGTGGCGCACGACCGCCGTCACCTCGCTCCACGCACCAACGCGCGGACTCTTCTTCCATTCGAGTTGTATCCGCTGGGATGGGACGCACGCACTCCGCGTCGATATTCAGGGCATTATTAAGCTGTTCATTATCTCCAATTTGAAGCGTGCCCAAGATTATTTTCACAGAATATTTATTTATTTACTTTATTTATTCAGTATAAGTCCGAAAACAGCACATTTTGGCCTTTACATCGAACTGTTGACAATGGTCACATTCACTCATTCATTCAGAATATGATTGTGATGGAGATAAACTCCAAGAAAATATAGTAATGAGGTATTCAAAACGTACGTGAGGTAGGGTTTAACATTAATGTGTGAGGGAAAAAACATGTGGTAGGAAGGAAGAGTTAACGTATTTGGGCAGTTGGCATTTTGAAAGAAAATGGGCATATTGCAAAAGTAAATATTAGGTTAAGAATAGCGTTTATGAAAGAAGCATTTAAACGAAGAAGAATAATCATTAATGGAAACTTAGTAAAGACATAAAGATTTTCATGAGGAGACTACGACTCTAGGGATGTGGTCTCTGAGAAGAGATGATGAACGTAGAGGTGAAGCTTTGGAGGCGTGGGCGTGTAGAAGTAATGAGAAAGTAAGTCGGACGGAGAGGAGAACTAACGGTGAAGCGATAAATATTGCGGAGGGAGAGAGAGATAGGAAGGAAATTGCTCCAGGTGAACTCGGAAGAATGAGAAGAAAAAATTGGGGTGGTTTAGCGGACTGTCGAAGGTCGTGACAAGAGGTTAGGAAATAGGTTAAAAGGTAGGAAAAGAATAAGTGTTTTGGACTGCAAGAATCAAGTACGTAGATTATATGGTAAACTGAATAAATAAATAATCTAGGATTAAGGAGGAGGGCAAATGACACTTGTTACGTAGTATATAATTGTAACCCAAGGGCTGTCCTAAACCTACCAACAAAGATTGGAATGGGTAACATGCTCCGAAGAGAAAGGTAAAGTGGTCTAGTATTTTGTGTATACCTACCGAGTGATTCAGATAAGTCGAAGAACCTCAAGATGAGCACTAATCGACTAGTTGAGCAGGCATTTTGTGTACCTACAAAACACATTAGAACTATTTATCACTAATAGAATATAAAGTGTCGCAGCAAGCATGACCAGTGTGACTAATTCAAAAGTGGTGGCATGTTAGTTTCACCTCAACCCATCAGTTAAGCCCTGATGTGCGCGGATTGATTACTTGGTTGAGGACCTTTCCTAATGTGCCGAGTACAGTTATCAAGGAGGTACCGACTCCTTGAAAATTACTAAGTTTGGGTCATCCAGAAGATTCACCCGGATTTGTCCCCTGGACCCCGTATCAAATTCGGGTATTCAGGAGACCAGAGCAATCGAAAGTGATTATTACTGAGAGATATCTTGCAAATGAAGATTCATCAGATTACTGATACACATTTTCAGCCATATTCAAGCATAGTCCAGGCATCAGTCGAGAGTTGATCAAAGATGATTAATAAGGGATAAGAGGATGTTTTTCAACCAAAGTCATAAAAGGTTGAAACGGAAGCGTTTAATTTGCTCTAGGAAACAGGAATATGGACAATTAGTCGCCCTCTACACTTCGTCTCTTGTTTTAATGCTCTAGAACTCCCTTCATTCACCTGGGAGACTGAGTTAGTCAACTAGTTCTAGGTTGAAACAATATCTAGTTAATAGACAAGCAAATGGATTTACTCACTCGGCAAAAAAACTCGCAACAGTGTGTCCATGACATAAATTATGATTGAAAACCTATGGGACCCTATTTCTCCAATGCGGAAATTCCCACAAATTTTACACATCTAACGCACAGAACGGAGGCCAAAATTAGCCCGTCCTCCATTTACCTTAGAAAATACAACACTTCCAACAAATTTGCGTGTTTTTCCCTAACGCTACTACACTATTAAAGTCAACAAATATTTTACACTCTGAATAATAGAGAACCAACAAAACAGTATGGTTTGGACGTTTCCTGCACAAATATAAATGTCTATTGACTCGCAAAATCATGCTTTAATTTTTCGCCACGATGGTACCCTAGGCTGGTGGAGAGGCCCTCCGTGATTGGATTATATTTCTTTCGAGTAGTTTAAGCTTTTGTATCCATTACTTTCCTCTTTCGTGATCACGAATTGGGCGTGGAAAAAAGGAATTCTTGCATCAGATTGCACGACATTTAATCTCCTTTAATTTTTCCCGATCGACTCCCCTGCCAATGTGAGACAGAATTTTATCTAGACACTCCGTATCGGCTTAAGATTCAACTATTCGTATTTGTTCCCAAAATTTAATCCTTTCTACAATATTTTCGTTCCTGTATCGAGTCCCATCCTTGGTATCCTAATGGGCAGTCATACGAACGCCTTCCCTTCGCCCGTAACAATTTTGGTCAATCGAACGGGTTTCCCTACTAAAATACATTTAGGCCATCAATACTTTGAGAAGAGAATCCAACTTTAAAAATTACAACGGGAATTTTTTGCTGCCACTTAGAATGTTAGTGTTTTTGGAGAAATCAGTCATCCGTGAAAGTTTTCTATGAATGCTGAAGACCCAACAAGGCCTTACAAATTGTAGCCCGGGAGGTATGCAGAAATGCAACATCCTCCCAAGTCTAGTTCTGCGGGGAAAATAGAACTGGTTGATCACAAGAGTGGTTTATCCATCAATGTATTGACAGGTCTCTTTTCCGCCCGGTCTGCGTCCTCCCATTCAGAAAGACGCAGCACACGCAGTTCTGGGCCGTGCACCGCTCTCCTCGTGGCCTTGCCCCAGGCGCAGCGCGCCCATGACCATCGGGAAGGCGAACAAGGACGTCCCCCCCCCCCTTTGCTCAGCCGCAGGCTTTTGGTGGTCTCCTTTGTCTCTCGACTCAGAGAATGAAACGGTAGATGAGCACTTCCTATTCTTTTGTCACCGAGGAAATTATTAGAATTATTTCTATTTCGTCCAAAACACCACGCCACCAATTATATTGGACAAATAGCAAAAGAAAAAATAGACCACGATACAAATTCAGATGAAAAAGCAATAAAACGTTTCAATATAAATGTTAAATAGGAGCAATTGAGCTTGTGAAGAAACTGAGTTCGGGGCGAGGAGGGGTGAATGAGGTGAAGAATGTTGATTGTGCGGTTCACGTGCGCGTGGAAAGAAAAACATTTGGTAGACGTTTCAACATGTCTTCGAGGGCTCATGGGAGTTTGTCAAGTGCATGGACGTTTAACGATTGATAGGCAATGCGATGTGATATGCCATCAAATATCATTCAAACGCACTGTGCGAGAAGACACCGGAAGGGCAAGGAAGTAGATTTCGATGTACTATGTCAGTTTAGCAGGCAACACGGAATAAATAACAGAAATGAATGCGGCAGGGACAGAGTCAGATTGTTTTTCTTTCCTCGCAAAGCTCACGTTCACTACGGAAGGCTTGAGCGCCGCGAGTTTCTTCAGGAGTTTGAGTTAACCGTAGAAGGATAGCAAAACTATAAAAAACCTAATTATAATCTGACCTCCTTATTACGAATGCATCTTATTATAAATGCATCACTTTCGCCTGAATCTGAAGGGTAATGATGAAGAGTGATAATGCACCTCCTGCCACACACCTCCGTGACGACTCTCAGCGTGTATATATATATATATATATATATATATATACATATATAATCCGATAAAGTCATTTTAAATTGCACTACAATTTCTTCTATTGGAAAACCTATTGCTAAAAAGCTAGGTTTAGTTTTATCTGCATGAACCGGATATTGAAGCCTTTTCTTCAAAAGATAATAACATTTTTGTTACGGATTGTTTGATTGAAATTAGTTTCTTTAATAATTTGTTGAGTAAAGTTTTTTTGCACGCATTATGCATTAAATTTGCCCTCTGAACACTTTAATTTTCGAGACATTCATCGCGTACTTTCCAGGTAACATTTGAGTTTCGCATTACGCTAGTTTCCTATCTCCTGGTATTCTCGTTCTCTATTCGTGTATTTATATCCATGTCAGAATGTCCTAATTCGGTAAAGCCATCGTAGGCTGCTGCTTTGAATAAAATGGTGGCCACCAATGTCATCTACACTAGAGCCATTCGCGGACCCTCGAAGGTATTAGCCAATTAGAGACAACTTTAGTCTCTTAGCCACGCAACCTAGTGGTGACTTGCAGGGTATCATGTAGTATACAAGTAGAATAGAATTCTGTGGTCTTAAATACCTGCGCTCTTTGTTTGACCTGAAGTCCCCAGGGCGGCAAGTCAGAGAATGAAATTCTTTGGGTCCACGAAATTATCTCAAGTTAAAATAAATCAAAGGGAATACGAATGGATGTACTAAAATATATTTAGGAATAAGACAAACTTTGTAAGTTCACGAAAATGTTATTATCCCTCCCCGTTATTATCCCTCCCCCATTTCTTTCTCTCGGAGCCTTAACGCGTATATATTGGTATATGTCCTTCTAGTGAATTGTACCTGAAGATGTCACCTATGCAATGTAACCGGTAGTACCGTATTAATGAAATGTTTTTTTTGTGAATATACAAAGTTTGTCTTAGTCCTCAAGATGAAATTTCACAAGGTTGAGCCCGATACGAATGAAAAAGGTATATTTATTGTTAAACAATAGCGAAATGAGAATGTAAGTCGTAGTCGCTAACTCAGAAGTCTGCATGAGCCAGGAGATAGAGTGCTTTTCTTCTGTTTAGCAACCACAGAGGGTTGTCTAAATTGCAGTGGAGTCACGTGCTTTAATAGTAAACATTGATTTGTACTGTTTGGCCTATTTGAAAAAGGGCTGTTCGGCGATTTTGGCATCAACTGGCGAAGGAGGTTCCCATTTCGCTCCACAATTGAAACATATCGATTAGCATTATAGTCTGTTCCTCCACTTACTGGAAGAATCTTAATTTTTGGATTCGTCTTCGAAATATCCCCTGGTGAAGTATCGAAATATTCGACGAGGTTCAAAATCATTCTTTTTCCAATTATATATTGCTTGGTATGGCTTGAATTGAAATAGTATTTTATTTTCGGAGTACACAAAATATCTTCGCTTTGCCTGTAGCTGTCGCTAATGCTTCGAAAATACTAAGCGTGATAATTTATGTTCTGCCTTTGGAAAACCTTTCTTCTTCCGCACAATAGATTTTCCGCATGTGGTTAGAAATTGTCATGGTCATGGAAGCAGATAACGATGAATAAATAGGCACGAAGGGCAAACATTATACGCTATTTAGACCTGTCTTGCATTTCTATCAGTTCACCAATTTAGGAATTAATAAAGTAAGCATGACCGAGTCGAGTACTTAGGAGTATTACAATACAGTCTCTACCGTCTTTTTTTAACGGCACCCAGCGAGTGCTGTCTCACATTACGACATATTTCCTTGCCGGAGGTCAGCTGCACACATAAATGTGAAAGGTGCGTTTAATTAAGTAACTAACATTGCATCAAAAGGTTGGAAGCATTTTCCTTCTTTAAAATGACTAATTAATTGGCGGAAAGAGTTAGTTGCCACGGACGATAACTCCGGGTGAGTTGCAACAATAGGGACGAATTGCATCGCCTTCCGTCGGAGGCGTCTGGTCGCCACACTTTTGGGCCGAGTGAAGTCGATGGATTTATGTATTCAACGGGCTAACGGTTGTTAACTTCTGAGAATAGGATTTCCTTAGTTGCAACAGGAAAAAAATAACCTTGGAAATCATCCCTTCTCTCTGTATTTGGCCGAATGTGTAAATAGAGACATGCTCACCGACCCTGGTGGCGGCGGGGTAACGTCTTCGCCTCCCAACCTAGAGGTCACGGGTTCATTTCCCGGTTAGGTGGTTTTTCCTCCACCTAGGGCTTAGGTGTATGTAATTGTAATATTGTTATATCATTGTGTAAAGGCCAAAGAGCTGTTTTCGGACAAATGCAAAATAAATAAATATATATTCTTCTAATGCTTTAACGTCCATACGGTTTTCTCCCTTGATCAGACAGCTTCAGATTTACGTTTTCTAACATTAATTGTAAGCAAATACTGGGGTCCAATATGTCGGCTTGTGATCTGACTCGCTTTTTTTCTCGTGGAATGCGTTGCGGCTTGCGCGATATGTTAGTCGTAATACATTGACGACGATCTCTTTCGCAACCACTCCTTAATCCTTTCAGCTCCCTCCCTGTTGAAAGTGCCCAATATGACCACGCTCATTCAAAAGAGAATTAATTTCACCAATTAGAACGTTTGTGCAGGAAATGCAAACTTGTCACCTCAACCTCCATTCCCTAGAAAATCCACACTCTTGTACGATCTTGAGCAAGCTGACTGTGCCTGTGCTGGAACACGGGATAGAGCACTGATTTATTCCGCTCTGACTCATTTTCAGCCGTTCATCTCGCTTCCCCTACTGCTAAGGGTCGCATCCCTTCCAGAGGGATTCTTCCCACACCCCGTCTTTTCGATTCTTCCCCGTCTCTCTTTCTCCATGTCAAATGCTTCAACATACCTAAAACACGTATGGTGGTATTTATTTTTGAGTACCGCCGTAGCTTACAAAATTAGCGGGAGAAAGTATTTTTCGGAAGTAATTTTCTCTTAAATATTTAAGAATTTGCTGAAACCCTAGAAGATGACGACAGGCAGGATGATCTTGTGGTGTAGGGTTCTGTCCGCGATGAACAATTTCATCGAAGAATTTCAGTAAGTGTCCGGATCGCTCTTTTTTCTATTTTTCATCAACTTATTTCTATTGCATTCTTTTTCTCATGCATTTATATGTCATTTTACCTCAGATGATCTCATGAGTAATAATTAATACATTAGAATAATTAATCTGGCATCATCCAAAACTAGATGTCTTTGCAACACAAATATCAATGCTCTTTGTAACGTTCTAAAACTCTAACTTATGGGATTGAGCGTCCCATTTTGGAGAGTCCCCGGGGCTCTCATTAGCTCTCGAATGAGTCTCTTCTTTTTTGCCCTTGATAATCCGGTGGCCGTTCCTCCGAGCAAGGAATCCACTTCAGTGAGACCTACTGCCTTCCTCAGATCTATCCGGAGAGTGGACGTTTAGTTGTCTTTCGACCTATAGGAGGATACAGCTTGGTAGCGGGAACGCTATTATGACATAGTAATGACAGAGTTTTGAGAAGCGGTGATTTGCCCGCACGGAGTCACGCGACATTCCGTGGGGGTTCAACGGCAGCCCACATTCCAGGCAGATTTCTGGCCCTCCTTGGTGATAATAGATCGACTGGTTACTTCAATGAGCCCCAAAGTGCCTTACCATCGCTTTTAGTTAAATTAATTGGCTTTTACAATAGATACTAAGTAGTCGAACGGAGGCAAATTTTAATAAAATTTTACTAAATGGGCATTTTGTCACCTTTTAGTCCTCTTGTCAAGTCTTCTCGATCGAACTCTCCGAACGCCGTTGAGGGACTTATGCTATTGCCAGCTGAAGTGCGTCAGCTTCTGCCAATGATCCAATCGAGGTTCGGGTTGTTTGGATGGGAGGTGAGAGACATTCGTCACAATACGTTATAGGGAACTATGAGAGAGCGCTGTCCCAACAAGTTGGTATTTTCTGCGTATAAATTATACATATGTAAATAAATATATTAAATCTGCATGCATTTAATAGAGTGAAACTCCTTCCTCCCATCCGCAAGAAATCCGATGTGGGGCCAGGGCATTACTATCCACGTGCGGTTTCTCTTTTCATGACCAAAGATGAGGATAGCATTTAACTATTGAAGGTAACATATGGCAGTACTTGGGTGTATTTTATTAGTTTTTCATTATGTCCCTGGAAGGCAAAATGAGGGAACCGTCTCGAAATCATTCCTTCTCACAGATGATAATTATTTTAGAAATTTCTTTCCTCCAGGGATGACCTGGGAGTCAATTTCCATTCTTCTCCGGAGTGTGGCTATCTGGCACACAACATTACAGGCGTCGGTTTTTTTGGGGTCTCTCCTTGGAAATGATAAGGTCTGTTACGTATACTTTCTTTCAGGTATTTGATTCTGCATTCACACTGTTAAGGGGAATAAGTCAGCACTGAAAATGAGGTTTCTAAGGAGACCACATTCAACAGGATCGAAAGGATACTAAAATATGATTGACGTTTTATAATTTTTTCTTGCGATATACGTTAAACTGTGAACATAATAAGAAAACTCAATCCTTAATCCGTACTATTGTTTAAGTTCCAAACTCAGGTCATTAAAAATTTAATGAATAAAAATGGTGCTTTAAGAAAATTCATATCAATATTCATTAATCAATATCAGATCTCCCCATAGGGTTAGAGGCGGTGGAGTGCACATCCGATGCTTACAAAGAGAGAGAGAGAGAGAGGGCGAAGCACCGGGGGTAAAGGCCGTTGGAGCGGAGCGTATTACTCGTTCCCTCGCCACGAGTCTCCTGCTAATGTACACGATGAGCTGCAGCAATGGCGTATGCTTGAATTCTAGTGTTTCATTCTTGTATTTGTTGATTCTCGAAGACTTGTAAAATTCGTGCTTTATTAAAAACCCTTTTATATATACGATGCAACGAAAAGAGTTTAGATTATCTCGCCTCAACATTTGATGGAATATTGAAGACGTCATGAAATTTACAAAACCCATTGCAAAACGAAAACTTCTATATTTACTTTGTACCCTAAATCCACGGTGACAAAATATGTCTGAAATTGTGCGTCGTTTTGGTATGTTAGTTTCATTATAGTTTTAAAGAGATATATGAAACCCAAAAAGCGTCCATTAGAATCTGCCTATGATCGTCACTTATGCCGCGCGTGATATATTCTCCTGTTGTTCCATCTTGAGTTAATACTCTAAGCCAAACCAGAAGCCTCTCATCGGAGAAAAACTACCTAAATGTGATAAGTCATCATATAATCTTGCGGCCAGTATACAATTACGATTATTATATTGAAAAACTCATAGTGCATTGTGGTTCTGCTGCGACTTTGTCGACCGTTCGTATTACGCTGCACTCAAGGTAGAGCACAATGTAAAACGTTTCTGTAGTACATGCTGCTTCTATCATGTAAAATGTTCATTGCCTTCATTGTGATAATTATGGATTCTCCATAAGGTCCTCTGAAGCAACGGTAAGTGAAGACGTGTAAGACTTTCTTGTGACTGATTAGTGAATTGTAACAGAAATAAGTACGTGGTAATAGTTTTGATTTTTTTCATTTGTTCCCAAGCATGGCAAATTAGAATTTCATTTTGGTCACCAAATTGACTAATTGCCCATTGCATCATTGATGGGGCCCATATGATATCACTACTTACCTGATGAAGAATGCTTTTGTATTCTGTTAATGTAAGGTATACTTTTATTCTGGTAGAAGTTTACATACCCATAGAAAACACGTTGCCTAAGTCTTAATTAGGAGTTAAATATGTATAATGAGTATTTCTTTAATTCAATATACCTATATCTTATTTTCATGGACATCATTTAAATGTGCTTAAAATATGCCACCTTAGTCTCAAATGTACTTCTTAACTTAGAACAAAAAGAAGGGATGAATTTGAAGGAGTAGGGAGTGTTTCCAGCAAATACAATCCCAATCTCTCCCATAAATAACCCCTCACCTACTTCTATTCTTTGGCATTTATCGGAGGACCGCGTTAACCAACTTTCAAAAATGTCCTGCTGAAATTTTCATGGCTTATTTCAATAGGAATTTTAAACACTATGTACAACTTTCCAGTAGCATATGGAAGTTGCTCACCACTATCGCTATCCTTAACTCTTATAGGGTGGAAGGATGGACAATCTAGCCTCAATCTCGCCCCAATGAAAACGATTTATTATTAATAGGGTCACCATTACCCTACATTGGCACCCCAATAGGAGCATATTTACTAGCACGGGGATTACTGTTTTACTGTTGAAATGAAATGTGTCAGTAGAATAACTTACTCAGTCTTAGCTCTTGTCATGTGCCCTGTAATTTAATCTGTAGCAGTGACATATATGTTTAGTACTATTGATACTGTGACTACATAGCTATTTTGACTAATTTTAAATGCATCAATTATTTTAATTTTGCTAAATTAAAAATGGCTACATCTTTATTTTCATATGATCATTGTGTCAATACACTCGCAAACTGCGTTATGCTTGCACTAATTGGGTAGTCTTCCATTCCCTCTGCTTTATATGTTTTTGCTAACACTGACTGTCATAGATTTATTGAAATTTGGCAATTTTTATATTTAGTTATATGTTTTTTAGACCTGTATATTAGCTCAATTCATCAGTGATCTCTCATGTGTGATGGTGGCTGCTTAATTCTCTTGTAGATAAAGGTATCTACGACATCATAGAAAGTGGAGCAACAATGAACATTCAGAGTTCAGGTCACACTTTATGGTAATCCAGTTAAAGTTTAACCCAGATTACGAGTTAAAGAGATTTTGTTTAAAATTGCAATTGTTGAATCACACATCCAACTAGAATATTCACATAATTCCGATCTTTTGAGACTATATTAAGTAATAATATAGCCAGTGCTTTTTTATGCACCATTAATAATTAATAAACAGGCCACATGCATTATGCAGATAGAGTAGAATTGCCAAATTTAAGTATCAATTTATGAGTTTTACAAGCATCCAATTTGTGTTGGGTTTCTTCGTGAAATACTCTCGGCAAATATTTTCACCTAAGAATACAACTGCATAATTGTAATCACCCACAGTTTAAGTATTAGAGAATTATTTAATTATTATTGAGTAATCTACCAGTTAAGGTAGGTTTTGGATGGACACAACTACTTAGTAAATATTTTCTAACCCCTAACAAAACATAATCCAGCAACCTACTCTACATCAGGTCCCTCTTCATCTCTGTTTACTTCCTTCCATCCTTCATCCCGTCCAGAACCCCTCTCCTGTTCTGGCCCGTTCCTATTTTGCCTCATATTCTCCCCTCCATTACAGTCTTCAAAATCCTAATGTCCATCAATATCTTTTTCATCTTTTTTCCTGCCTCTTTCGGTATTCTTAGTCCTCCTAGTACTTCCTCATTTCTTTTCCTTTTGGTCCGTTTCACCTTCTTTATTCTTCTCCACACCCGCATTTCAAAAGCCGATCTACTTCTATCATCTTGCTTACGTCTCCGCGCCGTACATAACTGCACTCCATATCAAAGTTTTAACGAGTCTTTTCTTAACTTCCTTACTCAGCGTCCCTGTCATCAACTCCCTCCTCAATGCAATAATTTCAGCGTGTAAAAATCATTCACCTTGACCGGGAACTCCCTCCGTCTTGTAAAAGCCTAGCACAATTCTTCTCCTCACGTCCCTACTACTTTGACCGTGTTGTTCCAAAACACTTCCGAGATACATAAACTAGAGTACGTGCTCTAGTTTTTGCCTTCCTATTTTAATGCTTAGCTTAGCCTTTTTCTTTCTAGAAAATCGCATAACCTTTGTTTTATTAATATTGATTCTCATCCCATACCTGTCGCACTGAATTTCCCATTCACTCAGCAATGCTTGCAACCCCTTGGCTGACTGACAAACTAAAGCTTGGTCATCAGCAAACCTAACTGATTTTACGAATTCCCCGCCCACTTTCATTCCTACCTCCAGTTCTTCCCATGCCTCTTTGATCATTTCCTCCGCATACAGGTTGAACAGCAACGATGATAATGGGAAACCCTACCTTACACCTCTTCCTGACACTGCCCATCCCGACTCCCCTTTCCCCACCCGCAGCTGAGCAGTCTGAGACATGTACAGGTTGCGTATTAGCCTCCTATCCCTCCAATCTATTCATATTTCCTGTAATATACTCAGTTTTTCCCAATTCCTTCTATCAAACGCCTTTTCGAAAACTAAGAAATAGGCAAATACTTCCTGATTATATTCTATATTCTTCTCGTGTAGTGATCTCATCACTGCAATGGCATCACGCGTACCCATCACAATCCGGAACTCAAATTGATCATCCCTTAAGTAATCACTTTCCATAATCTCTATCCTTTTGTTGATAATCCTGAGAACAACTTTACTTGCGTGGGGTATCTAACTTATTGTTCTGTAGTCCTCGCATGATGTAGCCTTTACCTTTTTCGGAATAGGAACTAACACTGATCTCACAAGGCCATCCGGTCAGATTCCTTTCTCATAGATACTACGAATCAGTCCATATAGACTCTTCCTCCTACATTTTCCTAAACCTTGTAGTAGTTCTGCAGTAATTTTGTCTACCACCATGGCCTTAATCGATATCATCTCCCGTAATGCCCTTCCTATCTCATCATAGCATTGAATTTTAATTTTATATATAATTATTTTTATTTTATATTTAATTGTATTAGATTATTTAAACGGCACTGAAATGATCATGCTTTCCCTCCATCGCATATTTTCTCTATAATAAACACTATAATATATATATATTTATATATATATATATATAATATATATAAACACAGATGTAGATTTTTAGACTAGAGAGACACAAAGAAAGGATACTCACAGTATGTTATTTACAATAACATATTGTATATATAAATTATGTATCTATTGTATAAAAAAACATATTGTGAGTGTCATTTCTTTGTGTCTCTATAGTCTAAAAATCTACATCTGGGTTTTTATATATTTGTGCGTCGCCAAAGAGCATTCCATTTCGAAGATATTATATATATATATATATATATATATATATATATATATATATATATATATATATTTGTATATGTATATATATAATATATTTGGAAGTTTACTTTTTAAAGTAGGTTTTTCGAGGACATACACTAGACACGCCTATATATGTATTTCAGCCTGGCCTGACAAGAAGTAACTTAACCCTCCACGCTTAAATAAATTCTTTAATTCCACATAAATTCTACTACATTCATTGTGTCCTTTTCCTGCCCCTACCACATCTACTGAACATTCTCCTCTGTCACAGCCTTCAATATCCCACTGCCAATCAAAATGCTCTGTATCCATCTTCCCTGTCCCCTTTGGATTTCTCCAAGCAATCCTCTCCCCTCCCTCCCTGTACGTATATAGTACTTCCTCATTTGTTTTCCTCATTCGTCCATTCCACCTTTCTTCATCCACATTTTACATTCCTTCTTTTCGCCCACATTTCAAAAGACTCCAATCTACGCCTATTATTTTTCTTCAGCGGCCAAGTTTCCGAGCCAAATAAAAATCTAAGTTCAAAAACAAAGCTTTCACTAGTATTTTCCTAATATACCAGCTCAACGTCCCTAACATTATTTCTCCCTTCCATGGGTATGCCCCTTTGTCTGACGTAATTATTCGTCCTATTTCCCTATTATTTTGGCCATCTTGTTCCAAAACACTGCCATTATATGCAAACTGCTACATCAGCTCTAGTTTTTTCTCTCATACTTTTAAAGTTTTGCTTAGCTTCGCTATTTCTCGAAAACCTCATAACCATTCTTTCGTTTGCATTTATTTTCATTACATAACTTTGACTTTTTAATGCACTCAGCCGTACTTGGTTACCTAACGGCTTACTGACTAAACTAAAGGTTGATCATTCGCAAAACTAACTGGCTTTCAGAATATCCCCCTGATTTTTATTTCATAATCCAGATTTTCCATATCACTTTGACATAGTAATTTCAGCTTATAAATCCTTTTATTCTAATACCAAATTTTCGTTAAAAACTTCAACACTAACAACAAAAGTATTTTGAAAGAAAATAAAAGATATTTCATCCCAACATCATGAAATAATTTAAGGCCCAACTAAAGTTTATACCGATCATATTTTGTGCACAGCCTGTTGTCACATTATTATCTCCCGATGACATTATATTGTTCATCTTTTGCTTCTCTCTTACACAAATGGTGGGGAGACCTGGGGGAACGAAATATTTTTTTATATGGTAGAACCACATTTACTCCAACGAAAAGATCCCGTTTAGAAACAAATAGGGGAGAAACTGTTTAATGTGCAAGTAAAAAATCTTATAATGTGGTATTTTATGGAGGGGAACTTTTTGAGGAGAAACAAGATATACTATATGCTTTTCTAATATATAAAGTTTTGTCTAGTTTCGTGCTTGAAGAATTTAAATCACTCAAAAAACCACGAAATGATAAATTAAAATATACACGCCAAATTGAAAGCAGTGTGAACATCTACTTGGTACGACCATGTCGCAGAACACTACTGTGTAGGTTGAAACACACAAAATTCTCGATAGGAGTCGGGGAGGAATTTCCGATTTCGGCCATACATATGCGATACGAGGAGATGAAGCGATAAATGGCTCCTCAAAGAATCATCAACTGCCGCATTTGCCTTGGACCAGCTCTCTGAGAAAGTGATCATACGCGTTCGAGTACCACCCATCATTCCAAACCCAATACAATGTGCCAATTGTCAACGCCTCGGCCACATCTCTAAGCGACCTGAGGGGAAGCCCACCTGTCCTCAATTCGGCAAGAAAAAAAACGACGGAGTGGTGTGTTACTCTAATCCTTTCGGTGCGAATTGTGAGGGAGCAGAAGGTAATGGAAATGAAAACACTTCATAAACTTCCGTATTTAGAAGCGCAAAAGAAATAGGGAAGGATTTACATCTACTTTCTCCTGCTCTTTCGCTGCTGTTGCTTCTCAGCCCACGAAGAAGGTTGCAATCTCCACCTAGACGGATGGTCCATGCACTGAAACGAAAAGGTCTACTGACAACTTAGAAAATATTGAATCAATACGCACTGAAGGCCTCCAGGAAAGGAAAACATTAATTTTTCTAAAGCGGGAACCAACAAACCAAGAGCTCTGCCGCTGGCTAAAAGTAACAAGTGGTGGGAAATCATACCTTCCTCCAGCCCTTCACGCGGTACTTCTTCCTGTATAATGGAAGTATTCCTGTCGGAGATAGAAGTCCTTTCCACAACGCTCAAAGGAAAAAAGCAGAATCAAGTGTTAATAATTCCCGTAGCTCAAACTATTTAATCAAGCAGAGTTTCTTTCAATTAAATGACATTTCATTATTATATGTCACGGTTTTTATGAAATTTTAGCGGTTGTATTCCATGCAAGGGAAAATGATATTTTAATCCTTTATTTGAATCTTCCTGGCCTTTTATCTCCATGAAACTCATTTTATACTTCTTATATATTTTAAAATTGATTTTAAACACTCAGAAAAGATGGCCAAAGAAATTTTCAATTTATGGCATAATTTTCTCATGGCGGATGGCGTAACGGGCCACAGGACAAGAGTACGTATTGCTGCTACAGTTAGGGAGACCATTAACACCTTCTGAGTTGATATTCAAACATCATTGCAAGCTATTGCGGTCACAGTTGCGGCCCTGGAGGCGATAAATGGGCGCCATGAAGAAGCGGAAATCTCGACGATCTCACGCGACAGCTCACGAAATCATTGGTGCTTCTTGGAGATTTTAACGCTCGAAGCCCTCCTTGGGTAAACATAGATGACCATATGCACCAGAGGAGGGGGATTTTACGTTTTTAAGTTTTATTGATGGTTTTAATTTTATTTTATAAAAAATTGGGGAAAAGACATTTTAATATTTAAGAATGTCAAATTCCCCTCAATAGATCTAAGTATATGCTCTACTAGTATCGCTCATACATTTATTTTCTCATTGTCCGTACACACATGCGGGTGCGATTACTTCCCTATAACTTAAATAAGACGTGGATGCCACAACCCACAATTGGGTCATCCGGGCCATTGGATTTTTCGGAATGCCAATTGGCAAGGCTTTAAAGGGAATTTTAACTTTCACCACAATGAGGATCTCATTGGCTCGTGTAACGACCAATCTCTTTCCGAGGCTATCACTAGCGCGGCCAATGATAACATCCACACAGCAACATCTGTTAATGCCGATGACCACCTGATGGATCAAGAAATATCCGGGCGTCACTCAGAAAATAAAACAAGGGCTATGCGTTTCAAATATCTAGCTGTAACGAGAGCTACGTATTTTAAATAAATGCCGAAGTATTTTAATTTAGAAGCTTTTCCAAGGCTGCGGGCTAAAGCATATCAAACCGTGAAAGAGGAAAAGTGGACGGTGTGGATGAATCCAGCATAAGTCCACCCTAAACCACAAAATACCAATTGCAGATGTCTGGACTAAAATCAATAAAATAAGGGATCTGCGCTACTCATCTTGCATCTACGGTGTGGATGTCAACTCCCGCATAATGACGCTTCCCTCTAATACGAGCAATGCATTAGGGCAGTTATATGTCACCATCGGCAACAACTCGAATCATCTTTGGAGGGCTTTGTAGTAGCTTAGAGACGTGCCGAGAGGGAGCAGCTCAATTTTCCAAAAGGGGGCTCTGCACATTTTTATTATGAACCATTTCCGTTGTGTAAACTGAAATTTGCCGTAGCAGGCCTGAAATCAACGAGCTCTGGTGTCGATCGTCTTCATGAAGATTTCTTTAAAAGTATCCCCGAGTTCTGTCTTCATGATGCTCTTGCTGCCCTCAACCAAATGTGTGTGGAAGAAGGAACGTTCCCGGACCAGGGGTTGGAATATGACATCATGGGATTCCAAAAGCTGGGGAAAGAAAAAAGAACTCGGCAACTACTGTCCTAAACCTCCGACTTGTCTCTCTGCTAATCATGAATAGAATGGTGTATCGCCGGCTAGTTTGGAGCCTAGAGAGTTGGAACCTTTCTTACGTTCAGTATAGTTTTCAGCACAGTAAATCGGCCATTGATCATTGATCATTTGGTCTGCACAATTAACTACAAAAAGGAAGCCTTCCTCATGTCAAAGCCATCTTTGTCGATGCAGGAAAGGCACACGACAGTAAGGCGATATCAAATTTTAACCAAGTCACAAAAATGGAGCTTTAGGGGAAATTGATTTATTTTTATTCATATTGTTTTAACTTGCCGCTTATTCAGTGCCAGAATAGGCACAATTGACCGCGTTTCTGTACTCCATAAATTTTTGAAAACATCAGAATTCCACAAGGTTCCGTTTTGAGTAACCTTGTTCGCCATATCTATCAATAATGTGGTGGAGTCGATCCGGACAACGGTTATGGGCCCCTTTTTTGTTGATGAAGTGGCGATTTTTCGCCTGTCGTCCAAAATGGGCAATGCGATTAGGCAAGTCTAGCTGACATTGAATTGGTTGTTGAAGTTGTCCCAAATCAACGGCTTTCCTTTCTTCACTAAGGAAACGAAAACCATGCAGCTTTATTGGGTGTAAAGAAACTTTATTCCACCAGTCTTTATTCCACCAACTTTTTTCCATCTGCGTCGACGGTAGCTTCCCTGTGTGTGGGAAGCATCTGTTTCCTTGGAATGGTTTTAGACGACCGATTAAATTAGAGTGAACATGTTCGATTTTTGAAGAATAGGTGTTTTAAAATTTTAAATATTTTAACGCCATTATAGGCATTCAGCGTGGAGTGCTGATCGTACGACTATGCTCATACTATACAGAACACTGATACGGTCTAAACTCGACTCTAGCTCATTTATTTACTCGTCCGGGCGAAAGACATGCCAGAAAACTTTTACGACGGTACACAATGCGGGCCTGCAATTAGCAATCGGTATTTAGAAAACCAGTCGGGTTATTGGTATATATTTGGACTCCGGAAGTGCACCAGAAGTAACACCATCATAGGTATAATAAATTTGAAACTCCAATAGCCGTAAACAGTTTACCTTTCTAAACAAAGTGAAAATGAAATTAATTGGCTAGCGCCACAAGTCAAAAAGGGTAAAGGTAAAAAAGGAAAATGAGGTAGGTAAAAGGGGTAAAAGGTAAAAAAGGAGAGGATAAGAAGTCAAGTCACTACAACACAAGTCTCACTTCGACTTGTGTTGTAGTGACGATTACCCTTCAGTACGCTGAAGAGGGCTACTTTGTGGCCGAAATACGCGTATTCGTATTCACCTTTCTTATCCTCTCCTTTTTTACCTTTTACCCCTTTTACCTACCTCATTTTCCTTTTTTACCTTTACCCTTTTTGACTTGTGGCGCTAGCCAATTAATTTCATTTTCACTTTGTTTAGAAAGGTAAACTGTTTACGGCTATTGGAGTTTCAAATTTATTATATACTACTAGCCGTAAGAGCTCATTTCTATCAATACCATCATAGGTAACTACGCTGCCAATATTTTATCAACGACCGAGTATCCATGTTCTCAATGGATTTTATTTTATTTTAATGAATGTTTAATGCTATTTTTGAGCGAATTTTTTATACCTTTTCAACAGACGGACAAGGGCGATGCGACCCCTAACTATTCATTTTCATCATTTTAGCGAGGACTCTGGTTTCCAGCTTCCGGATGTTATTTGGACTTCGATATGGAGCGGAGTTTTGTCACACTCCTTTTTTATGCCGGACTCTCCTCAAATTTTCCTCGTTTCCCGGAGCACATTCGCCCGCGTGACTCCCTCCGTCTGCTACCCCCTCTCCCGCCCCTCTCTCTTTTTCTCTCTCTCTCTCGGGGACCATTCGATCTTCTTCCCTCATTTGCATCTGCTCGGTGGTTCAACTCGCCTCCATTGTCTCAGCAGGGTCAAGCAAAGTGTAGCAAACTTCTTTTATACTCTTGTCCGTCAGTGTAGTGCCTCCAATCCACATTCTTTCATGGCCCGTTCTCTCTTTTCTCCTTTTAACGAAAATTCTGCTTAATATCCACCCAGTTTTGCCCATTCTTAGCCTATCGCGGCACAGCAAAGTGTAACTCTCATGTGCGTGGAGGAGTACTTTTAGCATACTGTTACTCTTGATATCAGACTCAATACCACTTTTTTTAATTTCCTGAATTTAAACGATGGTGTTGATTTACGTTTGTGCTGTAAATCCTAGGAATTTTAAAATATTTGCAATATTAAAACGAAAAAAATATATTGGGAAATATTGTCTCATATTTTTAGGCTTTGGCAAATATAAAGAAAGCAAAGCAAGATTTCTTTTCATTGTTTTCGAAGGTATTTGCTGCTATTCATTCTACTTATTCATAACCATCATCATCCACTGTTAAAATCAAGGATGCAGAATACTGAGATTTTATACCCGCCTTCATGATTACGTCAGCGCATGCACCTCATATCTAGCGCTCTGATTTAAAAAAAGTTAAATTATCATTTTGCCTCATTTTATCCATGCCGTAAGAAGGCTTACCAATGGTGTAAGAAGCTTGGGAAGTTGCGCTCAAGTAGTGGAGGATTTCACAAGTTTGAATCAGGGCTGTATTTAAATTTGAGGTATGGCATTGGTATTTGTACATTAGCGAAACATACAATACGAATATATTGCAATAAAAATTTCAATGCATGACAATACATGCTATTTCTTGTCCTTTTCGTGGACTAGAGTTGTGTTTGACGCATTGAAATATCAACTCATTTGTAGCTGTTTTACGGGTCCAAACATTCAGAACTTGTGTACTCTGGCTACACATAGTGGTGGAAGTGTAGGCCTCTGAATGAAGCTTCCGCATGGAGAATATTCAATTTTTTTAAATTTCATCGTATTTTTCTCCACCAGGGGGGACATTGTTTTACGTTAACCTAAAACCAAGGCCACCAACCTAGGGCTCGTTGAATATCTACCAATGATTATCTATGAACACGAAGCAGTGACGGACTCCTCGGTAACTCACGTAGCCCTCTGTGAAGCCGTCATCAATTCATAATTATTTCTCACGCCAGATTCTCCGGAGATCGGAACACGCCTCGGTGTGCTTCCGACTGCACTATATCGAGTCGGCGGTGGCTACATAGATCTCCCCGGTTATTATTTCTGAGTATAATTTTTATGGAGGAACATTCAGAGCGTGGCGCCTTTCGCAAAGATCGTTGGAGACTATAAATTCGGAATTTGCAGCCAAAGAAATATTCCTCGGGTGATTGAGGTGTGGTTTTTTCCGTGCGAAGGATGATTTCTTACCCTCGCCCTCTCCAGCTTTCGTAGCCGCGCGATGAGGTGGGGGAATGGGAGCCGCGATCTACATACCGGACGGCGGAGAAAAACTTCCTCCTCGGAGTCGGCGTCCGCCTTCCGGATGGGTCGCGAGGGGAAATTCTGCATCGGAGGCGCCGGAGAAAGGCGAGGCGGCGACGGGGGAAAAAACTGAGTGCCACCTCCTCCTACACGCCCTATTTGAAACGGTCGCAATTGTCACGCTTAGTGCAGTAAGAGAAGTCAATTGGTCGGGAATGTGACAGATCGGGGTTCAGTGACCCCCTTCCCCCCTGTGGCCTCGTCGGCGGGCACTTCCCCCCCCCCTCTTGTAGCCAGACAATCGAAATCAGGAGTAGAAATTTTGGGAAGACGTCACTCTGAAGGGGGGCTCACAAAACGCCAATTAGATCAGCATTTCTCGGAAGGGTAGCGAGTTTCGTGTTTCGAGGATTTGCCGTCTCAATGGTTTTCGATACGGATCCGGAATAGTTATCAACGGACCCGGAAAAATCGCTTCCCGAATCAGCCACGCGCGAAAGCGAATTTTGCACCAGTTGAAGGTGGCGTGACTGTATTATTTGAGTGATTGGGACCCTTAAGGTCTTTAGGAACAACTCCTAGGGGGTCCAAAAACAGTAATGCTATTACATCAAAGGATTCTGTAATTCGTTTATAAAAATCTGTTCCTATTGAAGTCGTGAAGTGCCAAGTTTGTCACTCTAGAGATTTCTCTCGTTTCCAGTTCGTCCTAAATAAGCCCTGAGGAAACTGCGCGCCATGACTCGGAGCGGGGCAAGCGCGCTGAAACATTTCACTGTACGCAGCATCACTGCGTGACTACTCCGTTGATTACCTCTGGTGCCATTGCGATCGGCTTAAAAATTGATCCCTAATCGGTAATTGGTGAATCTATGATTCAACTCCTTGATAAATTTGTTCAATTTTTTAAGATGCTCTGTCTTGAATTCAAATCCGTATGTGAACAAAACAGGTTATGAGAAAGAAATAGGAAGGCTAGGGTAGACATTTAAATGGGAGGACAATAACGAGAGCAGGGGAACTGTTAGGTGGATAGGAACACCTATCTTGGAGGAGTTTTGGACCAAGATGGTCAAAGTTATCGGAAAACATAAGATGAAGAATTTCGTCATGCATAGACATTTTCACAAGGAGGGAATCCATGACAGGTAAATTGAGGTTAGATGCTTAGAAAAGATTACTGAAAACTTTAATTTAGACCGTAGCTTTTTACGACGCGGAAACATGACCATTGATGCAGGATGATAAAAAAAGAGATTTGGAAGATTAGCACATGTCCAGTCTACTTCCAAATTCTTTTCTTTTGTTTGACCAATGGTTTTCTGGGTCCTTCTTTTATTTTACTTCACAATAAATTGGCGATTCCTTCAAATCTTAGTTCCCTTTTTCCAAGAACATTAGTTAACTAATAAAGAAAGAAACCATGCACAGTAAGTACAGTATGCTTTAGATTTTAAGATACAAACATCATGGTTAGTCTTGAAAAATATTCCGAATACATGTTTATTTGCCAATGTGTGCACAAAAATATCACAAATACACTAATACAATGGGTTATCACGAACACTTAAAGCATGATAGGCGTACATTGGAGGATTTTGAGATGTGAATGTGGAAAAGGATGGAGAAGGTGAAATAGACAGAAAGGAAAACAAACGAGGAAGTGCTAGGTAGTATAGAGGAGAAGAGGAATTGTTCGGAGAAATGAAAAGTAGGCGGGAAAGATGGATGTGTAATATATTGATTAGCAATGGGATGTCGAAGACAACGCTAGAGGAAATAATCTAGATAAGCGAGGAAGGGGAATTAATAGGATAGATTGGCTTGTTTGATGGAATGAAGACGAAAGGAAGCACGCGTAATTGTAGAACGATTTATTTTAGTGTGGAGGGCCACTTTGTGTTTTGTTGAGTGAGGTTAAGAAATGTAAGGCGCTAAGATCGTGTCTATCCAAAAAGTTATACAGAAGACTACCAAGTAATATTCATAATGATTCGGAAATGAAATTTCCCTTTTCAATTATTCCAATTTATATTTATGAGCAGGTAATTTCCCAATCCCGAGATTAGAAGATATGCAAAACAAAAATGTCTCAAGTTTTGGAATATGCCCTCCATTCTAATTGCACTTGTTTATAGAAAATTCTTTATTAATGGACATTATACTTTTCACTGGAACTTTTCTTGTATTCGGCTCTTAGATAATTGTCGTTTGTCGAATGAAAACCAAATTCCCTTAAACGCTATTCCTGTTCAGTGCTTGTTCCATTGAACGCCAAATAATGCGAAGGTGGTCCTATCCTAACGAAGGTGGTAGCCGGTCTGGCCTAGAGATGACGGTAGTTTTTTGAAATATATCACCGTATTAGAAAGTACGCAATCTATAAAGCATATGTTTTTAGTATGAAGACTACATGATGTTTTGTATTTGTTTGGCAACCATCAATAGTGAACGTTTTCAGTGAATTTGTGAAAATAGAGAAAATTGTTCATCGTTATGTGGTACAATAGTTTTATTTGAAAGGCCTCAGCCCAACCAATATTAAAGCCGAACTAGATTCTACTCTGCGTAAGTCTGCTCCTTCGTTTACAACAGTAAAATATTGGGTTGCAGAGTTTAAATGAGCCGGTACGAGCTGTAGGGACGAGCATCGCATTGATCGACCAAATGAGGTGACGACTTCAGAAACGGTGAAGAAAATCCACAAAGTGATACTGGATGATCATTGACTGAAAGTGCGAGAGCTTGCACACATAATAGGTATTTCAAATAGTGTGGTATATTGCATATTAACTGAAATTTTGGACATGAGAAAGCTATGTGCAGGATGGGTTACGCGTTTGCTCCCACTCGAGCAAAACCAGTGCCGTGACGATGTTTCAGTTGAGTGTTTAGCACAGTTTCACAGCAACAAAGTAGAATTTTTGCATAGTTTCATGGCCATGGATGAAACATGGGTCCATTACTTCACACCCAAGGCAGAAGAACAATCAAAACTATGGATCCAAAAGGAAGAACTTCCACCAAAGAAGGCAAAGACCGTTTCATATGCGGGCAAGGTCATGCCGTCGGTTTTTTGGGATACGCGAGAG
The DNA here is from genome assembly GCF_022747635.1 of Hetaerina americana. Classification (NCBI taxonomy): domain Eukaryota; kingdom Metazoa; phylum Arthropoda; class Insecta; order Odonata; family Calopterygidae; genus Hetaerina; species Hetaerina americana. The sequence continues at coordinate 13,749,957 of NW_027286763.1, forward strand.
ATAATTTTCATTGAATAATTTGAAAAAGGAAAAACTATCAGCGGCGAGTATTATGCGAACTTATTGCAACGTTTGAGCAAAGAAATCAAGCAAAAGCGGCCGAATTTGGCTAAGAAGAAAGTGTTGTCCATCAAGACAATGCACCAGCTCTCAAATCCGTTATTGCAATGACCAAAATTCATGAATTAAAGTTTGAAGTCCTACTTCATGCACCCTAAACAGGAAAACCTTTCGAGCCTAAAGAAGAGTGTGGCGCCAACAGGAATAGCGCGGTCACCTCTATCACCCATTACTTCAGTCTCTTGTGAACAGAGCACATTGCTGTTACTCTGTTAATCATCACTTGAGAAAAATTTGGCAAATGATCCTTTTTCCGATGTACTCTGAAGCGTTGCCAGTTCACATTAAAATTTCACCTAAATTGGTGGCGTATAACCGGTCGAGAATGTTCTTTAAGTTATCATGTCAAAAATCCATAAAAGGTTTTCCTCAGATACAAAAACTAATAATTAGATTTTATTTCTTGATGGATTTCTTTTCTCACCGCTACATTCTGGCTTCCTGATCATTAGGAACTTCGCCGAGTTTTAATGGTAAAGAAAATGACCCAAATTTGGGTGTCGCAAAAACTTTTCCGGAAATCATGCATGTTTGCGTGAAATGTTTTTTTGCACTTAATAAGGTATTGACTCATTTTCCGGGCCAAAAATATCGTCAGCAGAAGACTATTGGTGTCATAAACTTGTTAGTATTTCGTAGCGTCTGCTATGAGCCAAAAAGAACCATGTGCGCCAGTTCTCTTCCGATTACTTCCGGCTAGTTCCAAAGAAAAAAAGCATTTTTTTGTGCAGACGGTAAGAAGTGTATTTTTTGTTGGAACGCACCCTGTATGTGTGTATATAAATATATATATATATATATATATATATATATATATATATATATATATATATATATATATATATACATATATAGGTGTATATATATATATATATATGTATATGTATATACATATATATATATATATATAACTTTGATTAAAAACTTATCTACACAGAAACATGAAGAACGAAAACTCGCGTATACCCTTGATCAAAAAGTTCCCGGAATTTATTCAGAAAATTAAAAATACAAGTTTATTCATCTAAATCTATATTGTCCCCTTCAAAGTAATCCCCATCGACTGCAACACACTTATGCCAGCGCTTGATCCAATCCTCGAAACATTTTTTATATTCGGTTTTCGGTATGTCCATCAGTGCTTCCTGCGATTTTTCCATTACTTCCTCTCGGCTGCTAAAACGCGTTCCCCGTAATGGTTTTTTAACTCGATTGAACAGAAAGAAGTCACAGGGAGCCAAATCAGGTGAATTCGGTGGCTGTTGGATGGTATTTCGTCAAAAAATTACGAATAATGATAGCACTGTGCGACGGTGCGTTATCATGGTGCAAAATCCACGAGTTTTCTGCCCACATTTCTGGTCTCTTTCGGCGAATTGCTTCACGCAAACGTCTCATAACGCCCAAATAATACTCTTTGTTTACTGTCTGGCCTTCTGGCAAAAATTCATGATGCACTACACCGTTGTAATCCATGAAAACCGTCAGCATTGCCTTCTTTTTTGACTGAAAACGACGTGGTTTTTTGGTCTCGGCTCATTTGGTGAACGCCATTCACTTGCCTGATGTCTGGATTGCGTGTCGTACTCATAAACCCACGTCTCGTCTCCAGTAATGATCCTTTTGATGAATGTGGGATCGGATTCAGCCTCGCAAATCATGTCTTTTGCGACGTCAACACGGTCTCTTTTTTGCATGAAATTGAGGTCTTTTGGCATGCTACACGACGGAAACCCAAATCATTAACCACAATGTCTTGGGCGGATCCATAGGCAATGTTCAAGTCCTCCGCTATTTCTCTGATGGTTAATTTGCGGTTATTGACCAACATTTCTTTTACTTTATCAATTTTTTCACCGACTTTCGATGTCGATGGTCTGCCACTGCGTTCATCATCTTCGATTGACTCACGACCACTTCTGAACCGCTCGTGCCACTGGTAAACGACCGTTTTTTTTAGAGAATCGTTGCCGAAACACTTTTCCAACATTTCCAACGTCCGTGCGCCACTAAATCCGTTTTTTACGCAAAATTTAATACAAGTTCGTTGTTGCAGATTTAAATCCATTTCTGAAATTGTAAAAAATCGCCAACACACACAGAGATAGATGTACTCTTGGCTACGTAACTTTTGCAAATGTCAAGTTATGACACTAAGATTTAAAGGGAATATCAACAACAGATGTACCAATTTAACAAAAAAAACAGAACTCAAATCGGAACGATGGGAGCGCCACACGGTGGTTATTCCGGGAACTTTTTGATCAAGGTAGTATACTTTCAGCAGGTTGAGGTCAGCGCGGGAGGTTTAAACGAAACGATTGAAGCACCCAGATTTCGGGCCATTTCGCTTGCGGATTCAGGGAGGGTTTCATTTGCTGAAACCATTTCCAAAATCATCGTCTCGGTGATTGAAACCCTCTCCGTATCCGAGATCAGTATAGAGGTGAGAACAAGTGAGATGGCGCGAATCTGGGGCTTCAACTGCTCAGGTCGACCCGTTTAGTTTACTGAAATCATACCTTCATCTTCAGAGGCAAATTATTATTGCAAATAAAAGGAACTGCTATTGATACAAGAATAGCTCCATTTTATGCCACCCTGAGTCTCCTAGAGGATGAGTTCCTTTCCTCACCGGCACTGAAACCATTTTTTTTGGCCAGCTTCATTGATATTAAATTTTTAATCCAAATCCACGGCCCCCACTTCGTCTCAATTGCTCAATTTTTTCATTCTCCAAATCGTTTAATGCCTTGACCTCCAGTCCCAAAATCACTATCATCGACACCAAAGCCTCCCTATTCGGCTATTAGTTCCTTCCCTTACTTCATATTAAAACCATCATCAATACCTTCATCTCAATAGAAGCCACCCTCCACACACTAAACGCGCAACCTCCTATTCACTCAACCTCCTAATAACCATTTATCGCTCGTTCTTTATTCAAAAAACCTCAAAGGCTACTTTCTTGAACCTGGCTATCCACTTCTCTTTCCTTCTTAATAACTGCATCGTCCCTTCCCCTCCCCATGCATGCCACGCCCCAAATCCAAATCCAACCTTCGTTCCTGGAATGCATAAGGTGACTAAATTACTCAACGACTTCTTCCCCATCCTTCAGGACAGGCACCCTCTTGCCTCAAACATTTGTCTAAATGTGCCACTATCTTCTACGGCCGACCCAACTACCTCCACGGCATTCTGCGCCACCACCGCCCTCCACCGCGCATCACACCCACCACCCTGCCCCGAAGTTTCTTAGTCTTATCGCTATCTTTGGCCGCGATTGTAAACATGCCCTCTAATCGGCCCCCGTTCCATTTTCACCAGCCCTATCAGTTCCACCCACACTTTCAATTCACACATCAAAATTGAACTTCCAAAAACGTCTTTATGCCTACTGCAATGTTAAGAAGTGCCGCATCTCGTTTTACCAATGTCCAGCTTCGTTCGTAGGTGACATTTATACTCGCATTTCCAACTACCATCGAGAATCTTCCTTTCAGTTTCCGGTCCCAAAACATGCACCAACCCACAAACACTCATTCGATAATTTTATTTTCCGTTTTGATCATCGACGTCCTACTTCTTCTCTTTGCTTTGCTTCTGCAAGCACGCGACTAAAAGAGTTGTAAATAACATGGTTAATAAAAGCATTCTATCCGACAAAACTCAATAATTTCCATTTGCAAATATCATCTCCGCTTCCCAAGGTAGTAGCCATACATTGTCTTCTCTGTTTATAAAAACTAAGATAAATATATACGTATGAATGTGTGTATGTTATATTGTTAATATTATTGGTATTCTACTTTTTAAGGTAGGCTATGGATGGGCACGGACTATAAAACGGATCAACGATACATTTACTTGCCCCCCTAAATTTACACTAACTGACATCCAGCACTACAATTAAGTCTTATTAATCCGCATAATTCGGTCTTCCCTTCATTCTGTCCAAAATGCCTATCCTTGCCGTCTCCCTGCCTTGCTTGCCGTATTTTCTCCCCACTCTTCGCAACCTTCAACATTCTCTTGCCAATCAAAATAGCCTGCATCCATCATTCCTGCCTCCTTTGGATATCTCCCAAAAATCCTTCTCCTCCCTCACCGTGCTCAGAATTTCCTCTTTTGGTTTCTTTTCTGTGCCGTATTACATTCGCATCACATTGACCAAATGCTCTGAGCAATGCTTACAAACCTTGGCTGACCGGAAAACTGAAGTTTGATTAGCGGAAACCCGACTTAATTAACTTTCACCGACTTACATTCCTGTCTTCAGTTTTTTCTATCCCTATCCTTTTATTCCCTGTTGTATAACTATTACTTTCTTCATTTCTTATCCAAACTGCAACAGCTGAACCAACGAACTTGGTCATCGTTCAAGTGTGCATGTTCCCAAGCAAACATATGGCGAACGAAGTCAATAGGGTGTACGATCGGTTAGAGGATAAAATCTAGGGTGTTTTTGGAGGGATCTATCCGATATAGATGGGGGATAGTGATGGCAGAGATGGAGGATAGATAGGATTATAACTATAACGCAACGCTAAAGGAAGGGACAGATGATAGTGAGGTTGGGAACTACGGTTTAGGAACAAGTAAAGACTACGGGGAGAAAACAATGGTGTTACGGAGAAGACAGGGTTTAATCATTACGAATACATGGTTTGGATACCAACAAATTTGTAGGTATAATGGAAAGTTCCAGGTGACTCAGACAGATATCGGTTGGATTACATTATGTTTAGGCACAATTTAGGAACAGCATTATCAATTCGCGCAGTATCTCGGGAGCGGATTTGGACCAATACTTAGTAATTAAATTGTGTTCTATTGTACCGTTTAATTGCTCTCGTTAGTGCTTCTATATGATTGATACATATATATATATAATTATATACATGTATATATATATATATATATATATATATATATATATATATATATATATATATATATATATATATATATATACATATATATATTCCAAAAATACAGTAATCAATCCGAAGGTCGGTTTAGTAGGTGATGGTATAGTTCACCCAGTACTAAGCCCGACGGCATGTGAAATTCACACACCAGGGTAGGGGGGCCAGTTCCTTTCCCTGTGCCGGTTATGGTTTCCCAGGAAGACCTGGTACCCGAAAAATCACTTTAGCTGGGGTGGAGCTGCAGGTGCCCAGAGTGCCTTGCCCGGGTATCGAACCCGGGACCCTCCGATCAGCAGTCCAATGCTCTACCCACTTGACTACCGCGACCCTGTATATATATATAGTATATACATACATACATATATATATATATATATATATATATATATATATATATATATATATATATATATATATATATATATATATATATATATACATTCAAATACGAAATCCCGCCAAACGGCGAATAAATACTCATATATACAGAAACAGATATAAGGAAAAGGGATAGGAACACACATAAAGGACGAACACAATAGAGGTGGGGAAGGCGGAATCGAACGAATCACAAGAGTAAAAATATTTCCTTGACCGGGACTCGAACCTCGGATCTTTCCACTTGCCGGGCGGATGCTCTTAACCACTTGAGCTATAGAGGAAACTTAATTTACCCTGAGATCCGTGGGTCTAATTTTTTACTCTTGTGATCGTGATTCTATTGTGTTCGTCCTTTATGTGTGTTCCTATCCCTTTTCCTTATATCTGTTTCTGTATATATGAGTATTTATTCGCCGTTTGGCGGGATTTCGTGTTTGAATGTGTATTTGGCCAATGTGGCTCATCTCTTTCTTCTGGCTATGCGTGCCACGAAACGCACTGTTCCTTTCCTGTACGACGTTGTATGAATTCTAAGCCACTGTCCTTTCCTCTTGTGTATTGTCTATTTCTCCTTTGGTGGGTGATTCAGTCCCCTGACGCCATCTCTTGGCTAAAGAATCGGGGCGCTTGGCGACATATTAGACCCACGGATCTCAGGGTAAATTACGTTTCCTCGATAGCTGCCTCGATAGCAGGACGTGCCTGTGTTCACCGAGTGTCTAAAATTCGCCGGCGTCCGAGGCTTCGGCCGCCGGGGTTTGGAGAGCGGCACTGCCGGAGTCTCTCGGAAATCGAGGTTCCGATCGTGTTTTGTTTCGAGCGGCGGTTGACCGCCTAGTTCATCAAGAAGCGTGCAGTTTGACTCTCGACTTCTTCCGCCGGGAAGGCCGTACTTTTGTTTTGTTTACTGGATCAAGACTGACCTTGACTCCTGGTGTAGAGCTTAGGCTCCTTTTTATTTGCTACCGCCGGGTGCGTGTGGCGGGGACGGAGCGTTCGTGAGTGTTTTTTTTCTTTCTTTCCTTCTTGGAGTGCTTTCAGTGCGCTCTTCTTCTTTTCTTGGCGCTGGCGTGCTCCATTTGATTTCTTTCAAAATGGTCGTACGTCGCGTAAACACGCTCGCCTTGCAAGTTCATGAGAAGGCGAAACCCCCTACTCCGTTGGAGGTCCACCTCTTTACACTAGAGTCGCTGGGCCTCACACCCGAAGAGATTGTGGCGATCCAATTTGGATATAACCGCCATTTGGTATTCCTGAAGTTGGCAACTGAAGCTACTATGAAGAGGATTCTGGATAATATCCCACGAAAACTACCGTTTCCATCCAAAATTGATCCGAGGACGACGATTACCATTGACGAGACCTCCGGTAGCCCTTGTAATGTCAGGGTTCTATGTCTCCCCGTGGAGACCCCATTGGAAGATATAACAGGCGAGCTTCAACGTTTTGGAAAAATCCATCGCTCGTGGGAGAACAGGTGGGAGGGCGACAAATTGGCACGCGTGTTGACAGGTACGAGAGTGGTGCGGATGACGGTCGAAAGAAATATCCCCTCGTACCTCAATATCGGCGGCAACCGGGCCATCATCATCTACGAGGGTCAGCGCCGCACCTGCGCCCGTTGCAACCAAGAAGGCCACGAGCGCAAGACCTGCCCTCGGAACCAGGGAGGGAAGAGCTATGCGGAGGCAATGTTTTTGGCCTCCAATCCGAACACCGCCGAAGAGATAGATGAGCCCGAGATGGCTGTGGAGGAGAGGGCGCGGTCCCTGATACTTATCGAGGGTGCGCCCCCAGCTGTCCCCGCCGAACCCCCGCATCCCCCTCCACTTGGAGGGAAATTTCAGAGGGAGCGAAAGTCGTCAACGGAAGAAAGGGATCCGAAGAAGAAGAGGACAGACGACATTGCACTGCTGATTTCGAGCATTGATAAAGCTGCGGTCCCTACCAGCTCGGATACACACTCACGACCACCAGCCCCTATCTCCGTGACCCCGTCAAAAGAGGACAGATCATCCTGCGTCCTTCCTTTCTCTGGCCACGCCAACGATGCGTTCTCCCCGCAATCCTTGCTTCACGGGCTTCTAACTCCCCGAGAATCACGGGTGACAGCGGGGGAGGATGTATCCGATTACGACTGTCCCCCTTCCTCAACGACGGGCCCCTCGATTACGGTGTCACGGAAAATCAAGAAAGTATCACCGGCCGCGGAAGTTGACACATGTACGAGCAAAACCTTGTCGACGTCAACAATCCCAGACATTCCATCCTCATTCTCCTTTGAGGACAGCCAAGGTGTCGACGATCTTCCCAGGGCTCCTCTAGAGGCGGACCAATTCGACCGATCTCCTCTAATTTCTCCCGATGGGGCCCCTTCGGCAGAAGACCACCTGTCCGCCACCCCGCCCCCCCCTGAGGCCACCTCCTGGGCTGGGACGGCCCACAGCTCTGCTCGCTCGAACAGGGCCCCCGTGGAATGCCGCCGAGTAACCCGCTCTTCGTAGAGACCACGGCTGGGTCTTCCTCTTCGGACGAGGTCGGAAGGGAGGTATGCGGTGACAACTCGAGACCTCGATCGTCGACCCGTCGGACGAAGCGTCCCGGGAAGCGGCGAAGCACTCGTCGCCCGGGTTCGAGCCGCGACCGAAGCGACGTAAGCCATGACCAGGACTCTGGTAAGTGATGTCCGGTGCCCATAGCTGTCCTCTCATTCCACCAATGAATATTATTTCGCTTAATATTGCTGGCGTTTATAGCGCTTTAAAAATTGCAGTCCTCCAACGTTTTTTCCGCGACCTTAGGGCTGATGTAATCCTCCTTCAAGAGGTAAAGGAGGACATAGTCTGGGATGCGAACATCTTTCAGGCTATCGGCAATTTCGCCGAAAGTCATTCTGGCACCACCACCCTAGTCCGAAATGGCATTCCGTTCTCTCATGTTCGCCGCCACCCCTCGGGCCGAATAACGTCCGTTATCGTGAATGGTATCCATATCACAAACCTTTACGCTCCCTCCGGTGAGCGCGCGAGGGCAGAGCGCGAAACATTTCAATGAACTTCTCCTCCTCTACCTGTATTCCTTCTCGGGGAAGGCCATATTGGGCGGAGATTTTAACACTATCTACCGCCGAGAGGATAGTGCCTCGAACAGGGATAACGTGACATACTACCTTGATCAAAAAGTTCCCGGAATAACCACCGTGTGGCGCTCCCATCGTTCCGATTTGAGTTCTGTTTTTTTTGTTAAATTGGTACATCTGTTGTTGATATTCCCTTTAAATCTTAGTGTCATAACTTGACATTTGCAAAAGTTACGTAGCCAAGAGTACATCTATCTCTGTGTGTGTTGGCGATTTTTTACAATTTCAGAAATGGATTTAAATCTGCAACAACGAACTTGTATTAAATTTTGCGTAAAAAACGGATTTAGTGGCGCACGGACGTTGGAAATGTTGGAAAAGTGTTTCGGCAACGATTCTCTAAAAAAACGGTCGTTTACCAGTGGCACGAGCGGTTCAGAAGTGGTCGTGAGTCAATCGAAGATGATGAACGCAGTGGCAGACCATCGACATCGAAAGTCGGTGAAAAATTTGATAAAGTAAAATTAATGTTGGTCAATAACCGCAAATTAACCATCAGAGAAATAGCGGAGGACTTGAACATTGCCTATGGATCCGCCCAAGACATTGTGGTTAATGATTTGGGTTTCCGTCGTGTAGCATGCCAAAAGACCTCAATTTCATGCAAAAAAGAGACCGTGTTGACGTCGCAAAAGACATGATTTGCGAGGCTGAATCCGATCCCACATTCATCAAAAGGATCATTACTGGAGACGAGACGTGGGTTTATGAGTACGACACGCAATCCAGACATCAGGCAAGTGAATGGCGTTCACCAAATGAGCCGAGACCAAAAAAACCACGTCGTTTTCAGTCAAAAAAGAAGGCAATGCTGACGGTTTTCATGGATTACAACGGTGTAGTGCATCATGAATTTTTGCCAGAAGGCCAGACAGTAAACAAAGAGTATTATTTGGGCGTTATGAGACGTTTGCGTGAAGCAATTCGCCGAAAGAGACCAGAAATGTGGGCAGAAAACTCGTGGATTTTGCACCATGATAACGCACCGTCGCACAGTGCTATCATTATTCGTAATTTTTTGACGAAATACCATCCAACAGCCACCGAATTCACCTGATTTGGCTCCCTGTGACTTCTTTCTGTTCAATCGAGTTAAAAAACCATTACGGGGAACGCGTTTTAGCAGCCGAGAGGAAGTAATGGAAAAATCGCAGGAAGCACTGATGGACATACCGAAAACCGAATATAAAAAATGTTTCGAGGATTGGATCAAGCGCTGGCATAAGTGTGTTGCAGTCGATGGGGATTACTTTGAAGGGGACAATATAGATTTAGATGAATAAACTTGTATTTTTAATTTTCTGAATAAATTCCGGGAAATATTTGATCAAGGTAGTACTATCCAAGCCGGGCGCTCTCACTGATGCTCGACTCCATTGGAGCGATTGACGCAGTGCGTTCTTATTGCGCCGGTCCCGCCCCCTTCACGCGATCAGGGCCTAACTCTCGGACGCGGATTGACTACCTCTTCGTCTCGACATCCCTAAAGAATGATGTCCAGACAGTGGACACCCTCCCGGTGTCCTTCTCTGATCACTGCGCAGTGATCATGAGAGTTACGTGCCCGGACACAACCCCGGGCGCGCACGTCCACCGCTGCGGCTCCGTGTGGCGCATGGACCTCCGCGTGTTGGAGGACGCGACTCGTCGTGATTCTATCCGCACCCGGGTGTGTGCACTGATCGCGGCACTCCGTCCCGGTGCAAACCTCGCTCTATGGTGGGACGGGGTTTTCAAACCCCGCATTGTCACCCACATCAAAAGGCAAACTTTCGAGTGGCGTAGGGAAAAGAACTACACCATCTTCTACCGCCGAGCGCTGGAAGAGGTCCTGCGTAAGGATGTGGCGCCGGAGGGTTTCCACGCCCAAGTTTCGTCCCTAAAAAAATTATCCTTGGCCACGAGCTCCAAAAATACGCTCCCCAACAGTGGCAAAAAGAACTGGACACGGATAAAGGGGGCCCCCTAACGCTATCTGAGCTTCGGCGCTGGATGAAATCCAACTCTGGCTCCGATATAGACAGAATCCCTGTCAGAGAATCTGCCGCCGGTGACACCAACCTCCTTAAGGAAGCGGGCCGGCACTTTCAAAACACCTTTAACAGGTATCCTCCATGGAAGGAGGGAGACGCACCCCCTCTCCCCCCTCTCCCTACGCTTCCCACAGATCAAAAAGACGATTTTTGTCGAGACATAAGTTCAGACGAACTGGACTGCGTCTCCTCCATGTTCCCGAAGGGCAAAGCACCCGGCTTGGACGGCCTACCCTTTGAATTTTATCTAGCGTACTGGGATGTTTTAAAACCTATTTTAACCCACCTTTTTAACTGCATTTTAGCTAGCGGCTCTCTGACTGCAAGTCAGAGGACCGCCGTGATAACGCTTATACCAAAGAAGACGCGGCCAAAGTCGTTCAACGACTTCAGACCAATCGCCCTTTTAAACGCAGACTATAAAATATTGGCGCACGTCCTACGATGTAGAATGACGGCTGCTGCCGACGTCGTCCTCTCTCCATCCCAGTACGCCGTGTCGAAAACGCGAAACATTTTCGATGCAGCACTTTTAATTCGCGACATCATTTTTTCCGCCCCCTTGTATGGTGATCGTTTTTTATCACTCGTGGCTATCGATCTTGAGAAAGCATTTGACCTGGTCCGGATCGAATGGATTCTCACCGTGCTCAAGAAGATGGCCTTCCCCGAGTACTTCATTCGTGCCGTATCAACGATGTATAACGGAACATACTCTATAATTAGGATAAACAATGCCACATCGCCGCCCATCCCCGTCAGTAATTCCGTTCGGCAGGGCTGCCCACTGTCAATGCTGCTGTTCGCCCTTGCCTTAGACCCCATACTCAGACGACTACAGAGCAGTGGAATCGGGGTACGTCGTCACGGCGCCGTCTGCCTGGGCGTCGCATACGCTGACGACATAACGCTCTTCGTAGACGACCCGTCCCACATGGCCCTAGCCCACGACATATTAACGTCATATGAGCAGGGTGGTATCTTCCTCAATAACCGGAAATCCGGGTTTTTGCTGCTGAAGGGCGACCGGCCCTCGACCTCCATCGGTTGGTCAGAAGCGCCCTCGCTCAAAATCTTGGGGTTCTGGTGGGAGAGGGAGTTGGCTCCCACGATTGAGCGAAACTGGGGAATTATTGACCATCATGTAAAATGGAGTGTTGGAAAGCTTTCACTCCCTTCCCTCCCGATCGTGACCCGCGTCCGCCTCCTCAACCAGATTGTCTTCCCAAGGATATGGTATGTGGCCCATCTATGGCCCTTACCCACTAAATACAACGCATACTTTATTAGAGTGTCCAACCAAATGATCTGGAATGGCTACGTAAAGAAAGTGTCCCGAAACCAGCTCTATGGCCCGTTTGAGCAGGGTGGTCTCAATTTAACCGATACAGCTCTAAAGGCGAAGGTGGTCTATGCGAAGCTTAGCCTGCGCATCCTCGGCGGTGACGACGCGTGGCGCAAGGCACTCCTCAAGGACGCGTGGCAGGAACTCGCGCGCGACGTATGCCACCGGAGGGCATTTGATGAAACGAAAAAAGTCGCTTCTCTCCTGCGAGATGGAGAAGCAATTCGAGTGAAGACTCTGTATGTCAGAGCGCTTACCGAGCAGCAACAAAATATATCGAAAAGAACGATTTCTTGGAAAAACTGGGCGACCAGCAGGGCGAACGATGAGGCACGTAGTGGAATGTTTAACCTAATCGCGAACACAGTCATGACGAGGGAAGTGAGGCACCACCTTCGGCTAGCCGATTCGCCCCTTTGTCCGTCATGCGGTCGAATAGACAACGTCGCGCATCTCATCCTTGGATGCAACGATAAAATCAGAGAATGGGAAGCTCTAAAAAAGATCTATAAAACCTGGGACGTGTTCGGTGGTGGTGCCATTACCGACATGAATCTGATCACCTTCAACTTTCGGCTCTTTCCGAGCTTTAAATCCTTCATAATGACCACCCTAATCATGCACACAGATGAGAACCGCGAATAAACATTCCGCTAAAGGCATGCAAGCATTGGTGGAACGGATGTGGCTGCCCCCGGTACCGGACACACTTCGTCCGTGGTTAAAAAGTTGTTTTTCTGAATAACTGTGCTTCAAAGCTATCAATAATCCCAACCAAATCTAATGTTCCGTTGCTAATCCAAATATTTCCTTCTATATTTTGTGAACCCTGCCTTTATTATTCCTTCAACAGTATTGTTCATGGTCACAATTGTTTCATGCAATGTATATGAATTTATGTCTATGTAAGTGTGTAACCATAGTAAGAAAAAAAAATACTCTGTAACCATAATCTGTAAGCTGACAATGTGTACAATGTAAATACTAGCAGTGTAACATACTAGACCGAATAAAACTAAATTGAACCATAGCTCAAGTGGTTAAGAGCATCCGCCCGGCAAGTGGAAAGATCCGAGGTTCGAGTCCCGGTCAAGGAAATATTTTTACTCTTGTGATTCGTTCGATTCCGCCTTCCCCACCTCTATTGTGTTCGTCCTTTATGTGTGTTCCTATCCATTTTCCTTATATCTGTTTCTGTATAGTATGAGTATATATATATATATATACATATATACATATAATTATATATATTTTTTTAAAAATAATCTACCGGTTAAGGTAGGTTTTTGGATGGACAAAACTACCAAACAAATATTTTATTACTCCTAGCAACAAAAAAAATCCATCATCCTACTCTATATCAGGTCCCTCTTTATCTCTGAATACTTTCTTCCTCCCTTCATCCCGTGCAACATCCCTATCCTGTTCCTTCCCTTTCCTCTTTTTCCCAACATTCTACCCTCTATCACAGTCTTCAACATCCCACTGCCGGTCAACACCCCCTTCATCCACTTTTCCTGCCTCCATAGGATTGCTCCCAACAAACCCCTCTCTTCGCCCACGATACCAAGTACTTCCTCATTTGTTTTCTTCTCTGTCTATTTCACCTTCTCCATTCTTCTCCACACCCACATTTCAAAAGTCTCCAATTTACGTCTATCCTCCTGCTTCAATGACCACGTTTCCGCACCGTAATTATATATATAATACATATAGTATATACATATAATTATATATATATGTATTTATGTATATATATGTGTATATATATGTATATATATATATACACATAATTATATCTGTCTACTTTGGTTAGGGGACTTTTGAAATGTCAACCATTCAAGGTTATCTACGTGTATCCCGGGAAGACCACTGTCGTGTCCGTTGTACCTAATTACGTATCGTGCGCCGCAGACTCATAATTACCGCGCGCTTTGACGTGGGATGATTCTGCCCACCCAGCAGTTCGGGAGGGTCCCCGCACCACGAGCAAAACTCGGAATACCGCGCAGTTGAAATACAAAGTGCAGGGTGGGGAGAGAAATGGGGTGCCGTTATCATCGCGGGTGCAAAACCTAGAGGTGCTAGTTCGCACGAGCATTCTCCCCTCCTCTCGCATTCCTTTTCCCTCCGCCCGGTGTCGACGAGACAATGAATGCGAAGGGGGTCGCGGGAGGGAGGGAGTGCGGTCGGTCGGGGTGATGAGGCTGTGGAGGGGGAGACGCTGAGAAAACGCGGCTTTCGGAAGCTCCGGAAAGAAATCTCGGACGGCTTTCGGACTGGAGAGCGAGCGGGCGTCACGACGGGGCGTGCGGTGAACACTGACGCGATTTTCGTTTTTTTTGAAAGTATATTCTCGAAATAAACAAAATCGCTCGAAAAATAAGTGCGACACTCTTAATCAATATCGCTAGGACCTCTGAGCAATGTACTATCGCAAATGTAAATAAAATTTGCTCGTGTCTATCATTAAGATGCAGTTGTGAGAATCAGGATTGAGGAGACGCAAATGCCTATTAATAATTTGAACAAAATATTGGAAATTCTTAATCAGAGGCATATCACTGCAACTATTCAATCTTTTTTAGTATTTTTTCGTGCCTAGCATGTCACCGCTAGGGTGTGTGGCAGAGGGTGAATACACGCTAGACTAATTTTGCTCGAATATTTTTTCTCCCTAGCACAGTCGGACAAACGTAATTCTATTCTCATCTCTAATCGCTCGTGGGAGAAATTGCATCTTAATTCTATCTGTTCTACATTCAATTTCTTTAATTTGATTAATATTTTCTCCCTTACCTTAATAAGTTGGAGCAAATAAATCATTTTCAACAATAATGATAAAGAGACATCCTTCCAATTTATGATAGAGAATCTGTAATTTGACCTTTGCTACGAGATTGATTCCCAGCCTAGCCCCTTTAAATTTTTTTTTACGCTACTCAGTTTATCATAACAAGGTTTACAACTTTAGTTCCTCTACGCTAAACGCAATCCAATTCGGCAATTAATTCAACTTCGTGAGAATCTCATATACTTGCAGCATGATGTAAATTTGGACTGAAATACACTGAAATACAGGTATAACATTTTTCTTCAACCCTTCCAAAATTATTTAATGCAGCCCAGTAAACCTAGAAAAACCGCGTCCTCTGAAACATATTTTTCTCCCGAAGTAAGAACTTCATGAACCGAAGGCGCAAGTTGTGTGAAGCAGGTTCTACTACCCTTTCGGAAACCGTGCTGATTTTTCATCAACTCCTAACTGTCGAGGTTTCTCACGAACGAACCAGCACCTATATGTTCCTTGACCTTGCATGATATGACGTGAGAGAATAAGTCTATAAATGCAGGTTGCTCCTTGTCTCCACTTTTAAATGTACGAGGGTCATCCGGAAAGTAGTACCCGTTCGTGCCGCATGAAGTGCTGACGACGCGAGTAGCCGCTGGACGAGGTCAGATAGCTTCAGTGGCTTGTCTGCCTTCTCTGAGCCAAGTTGCGTGACGCTAGCATTGCCTGTGTTGTTTCTGTGATTGTTTACAATGTTTAAAAAAATTGAGAACGCCGCCAGTTGTGAAGTGATTAAATTCCTCAATGCAAGAAACGTTCGCCCATGTGATATTCATCGCCAATTAAAGGAGGTGTATGGAGACAATGTAATGGACGAGTCGTCTGTTCGGCGGTGGTGTCGCAACTTCAACATGGGGAGGGGGAACACACACGACGATGAGCGTTCGGGGAGACCGTCTGTCATTACAGACCAACTGGTGAGCTCAGTTGACGAATTCGTGAGGAACGATCGGCGCGTCACAATTGATGACATCTGTGAGCATTTTCCCAATGTTTCTCGAACAATTGTTCATGAAATTGTTAAACACCATCTGCATTATGCAAACATTTGTGCAAGATGGGTCCCTCGCGTATCTCAATGAGCTGGCGGCGAAGGACTATGCAGCAGGAATACAGAAACTTGTCACACGTTATGACAAATGCCTTAATTTGCTTGGAGATTATGTTGAGAAGTAGTTTAAAGTATCCTCTTTCAAATAAATTTTTTTATGTTTGTTAATATTTACTTTTGTGTCTTTATTTCACGAACGGGTACTACTTTCCGGATGACCCTCGTAAGTGTTACGTTTGCCGTTTTCCAATCACTGGGAACCTAATGATTATTAGCGATTTCTTAAATATAAATTCTAGATACGGTGTAATTTCCGGTGCTAGTTCCTTATATACTTGTAGAACAACTATTTCATACAGGATGGTTGTATTTACAACGTATTTAAATCTTAGGGCTCCTTGTAAAAATAAAGTTTTAAACATAAAGAGAACTCGGTTTATCAAGGGTTATTTTCATTCATTGCTAGCCATACATTACTGCTCTTTTAATGGGCTGTTTTAAATAACCATTTTTATTATTTACCTCTAAAAGTATTGTCAAAGAGAGGAACTCCCAAGGTCATTAAGTAGTCAGGGAATAATATGCGTGCCCCCAGCGCTGTGTGGTCAATAGAAATTGTTGGGAGGCATCTTCGGCCAGAATAATGCGGGATTCGCTGGCTAACGATAGACATGTAGGTAGCTGATGTTTTAATGCAGCTTAGCGAGGAGCTTACCATGGTGTACCATAATCAAATTACTAACATTTGGGCTTCTGCTGCAGTTTCATTCATGAAGATGAAGGTAGAGAAAAGAAAGGGGAGGGGGTGAGAAGGGGCGGGTCGTGCAAGGGCATACTTTTAATGCTGCAACTATGCTTGCGGTCAATGAGCGTAACACCTCCATCTTTCAATCGCTCTTCCTCTACACTATTCAAAACTTGTAAGCTTTCTCTGCGACTGCGAAATATTTCATACCAATCGAGTACAAGTATAAACTAGTGAATTCCTGGGAAAATGAATATCATCGCCCTAAAATCCACAGGCTATAAGCGGCAGACGGAACAAGTGAAATACGTGTTCCTTGGGATGCCACCGATATCGGATCTAATATGGAAAATGGTAAAGTTTGGGAGCATCTGGGAAGCTTCATTATGGCAACTAACCCAGTTTGGACTAATTCTAAGAAATAAGTTATGGTGTACCGCGGTAACAAGAGCTGGATAACTGAAATAAGCCAATGAGAGAACATTTCGAATAAGGGAACTATGGAGTTTTGAACTTAGATATCTCCTGTCAGCGTTTTATGATTTGGAGAAAATCTCCTGCAAAAAAATCCTATGATTCATAGTCCAAGAGGTTAGTGAGAATTTGGGCGACCGCCCAATCCCGATATCTCATATGATTGAATAGATTGTTTGCTGAAATATTAAGGCTAATATATCCTTCGGACCCAATAAAATACCCGCTTGTTTATTTAAGGATCTTATGTAAATGATGTAAATTACAGAATCAGATGAGATATGGTGGAACTGTTCCGTATAAAGAGAAACGAAGACTACGATAATTTTATACCAAATAAAAATTTATTGACGACCAGTTTCGATGCTCTACATCATTTTCTAATGAAGCTCACACTGTGTAGGTAATTATATATATACATATATATATAATTAATATATATAATTATATATATATATATATATATATATATATATATATATATATATATATATATATATATATAATTAATCTACCGGCCAAGGTAGTTTTTAAATGGACATAACTCCCAATAAATATTTCGTGACACCTACAAAACACAAATACTGTATTGTATTGTATTCTATATTCCTCTCAATTAATAATCTCATTAATGCAATGGCATCACGCGTACCTCTCCCCTTCCTAAACCCAAACTGATCATCCCCTAAGAAATCATTTGCCCTACTCTCTATCCTTTTGTTTATTATCCTGAGAACAACTTTAGCTGCGTGGGATATCAAACTTATTGTCCTGTAGTCCTCACATGATGTAGCCTTTATCTTTTTCGGAATAGGAAATAAAACTGATCTCACAAAGTCTTCCGGCCAGACTCATTCCTCATTAATACTACGAATCAGCCCATATAGCCTCTTCCTCTCACATTTTCCTAAACATTTTAATAGTTCCGCGGGGATATTATCCACCCCCACGGCCTTATTTAGTTTCATCTCCCTTAATGCTTTTTCTATCTCATCGTCGAGTATGCCTGGACCTAAGCTGTCTTCCTCTACGTCATTTTCTTTTTCGATGTCTAACTTTGTTGGTCTGAGTTCTTTACTATAAAGTTCTTCTATATATTCCTTCTATCTCTCTTGGATCTTTCCTGCGTCAACTATTACCTTACCCACCGTATCTCTAACTACTATCGTTGATCTCCCTATCTTACTTCCCGATAAAGATTTAACTTTGCTGTACAGCGCACCGATTTCACCCTTCCTCTGCAGACTTTCCATATTCTCGCACTGCGTCTTCCACCATGCTTCTTTTGCTTTATTTGTTGCCCGCCTCAATTTATTGTTTAATTCTTTGTACTTAATTTTGCCTAATTCTGTATTTACATTCTTCCATTTTCGCCGCTCATCCATCTTTGTAATCATCTCATCCATGATCCATGGTTTCCTAGTCCTTTTAGCGTTAACGGTTCCAATAGTGTCTTTTGCGGCTTTAGACAACCCTTTCTTGAAACATTCCCATTTTCCTTCGATGGTACTTAGCTCTTTGCCATCCTTCATGATTTTCTCTGCCACCTGTTTGTATTCCTTCCTTTTCAAACCATTTAATGCTTCTATATTCTACTTTCTAACTCGCCGCCCCTGCCTTATCTTTTTGAAATGGACGCTACGTTTCATAACAACTAAATTGTGGTCAGAGTCCGCATCCGCTCCCGGGAAGCTGTGCGAATTTATCACACTGTTCCTAAACCTGTGTCTAAACAGGATATAATCTAGCTGATACCTTTCTGAGTCATCTGGCATTTTCCATGTATACCTGCGTCTTTTGTGGTGTTTAAACCAAGTGTTGATGATGACTAACCCCTGTCTCCTGCAGAACGCAACTGCTTTCTCCCCACGGACTTTCCTCGTGCCTAAACCGTAGTCCCCGACCTCATCACCATCTCTTTCTCGCCTACCGTCGGTGGCATGTATACCTGAATAATAACAAAGTTCCTCGGTTCTGCTTTTATCTCTACTAGTAATAATCTATCCGTTCCCTGCTCCATGTGGACTACGCTTCTTCCTACCTCTTCATTTAATACTATGGCAACCCCTCGTTGGCTTTCGTCTCCGCCGCTGTATATTATTCTATACTTATCACTCCAGTAATCCCCGCTATCCTTCCATCTCACCTCGCATAGACCTAAAATATCTATATTTCCCCTTTCCATCTCTCGCTTAACAGTCTCCAATTTCCCTGTCCTCATCATTGTCCCAACATTCCACGTTCCTATTCTAAGTAATTTGGTCTTCTTCTCCTGCGTCATCTGTCCTGCTACTGCTGGTTTTCCCTTGCAAGGGTCGACGACCGCGGAAGCCTTGCCTCCCCCGCTGCCAGGCACGACACACGGCCGATTGGGCCGATCCCCGTAGTTGCCAGGACTCAAAATCTCTGTATAGTCCATCATGTTAATCTTGGGAATGATAATTGAGGTGGTTTCCCGTTGCCTTCCTCAATAGTGTTTTTAAGGTGACACCATCACTTACTAGCCGCCCCACTGGAGTCAGACGCCATTGCAGCCGCCTCACTGAGGAACAGACGCTGCGTGGACTACCCTCCGTCTGGCTCCGAACCTTCGACCTATCTGGCATGGGTGACCCTACCAGGAGCAATTATTATTACTCCCGCCAGCACAGCTCTCTAGGGGTCATCGGAACGCACAAGGCCTTCCACCACGTCAAGGTTGTAGTCCGGGGAGGGGATATATACATATATATATATATATATATATATATATATATATATATATATATATATATATATATATATATAGTATATGCTTTCATAGACGTAACACGGAAGTGCCGAATAGTACAATACACAGTAACACATAATATAGAAACACAAAAAAAGAGAACACTCACACGTATTTTCTTGATATTTCGACGGAAACAATCCGTCTTCCTCTGAAGATGTAGAAGTAATGACTGAGTCATTACTTCTACATCTTCAGAGGAAGACGGATTGTTTCCGTCGAAATATCAAGAAAATACGTGTGAGTGTTCTCTTTTTTTGTGTTTCTATATTATGTGTTACTGTGTATTGTACTATATATATATATATATATATATATATATTTTTTAGATGTGTAAATCGGTGATTAATGTCTGTCTGTGTGTACTTTTGTATATGCATGTGATTATAAATTTTATGGCTAATATAATATGTATTTGACGATGAGTTAAAAGGGAGAAGGGACCTATTGGTCTCAGCCCAAATAAAGATCTCTATCAATCTATCTATTTCTGTGGAAAATATTCCTGGTTAGAATTGTTTTCCAGTTTTTCCGGTGCGTACATTTTTGAGATGCAGATTGGTGCATCTGAATCCGACATCCGCAGGTCGACTTCTGAAATTCCCAGTCACATTTTACGCCTACTTGGAGTAAATTTTGTTTTGAATTTATAAATATGATTAAGCCCAACAAAAACTGTCCAAGGCAAAATATATGTGCGACGAAATTCTGTCAACACCGTAATTATACCGAATCAGATAGTACATGATTTATTCTCAAGTAAGTAACTGTCTTTTTAAGTCGTAAATTTCAAAATGCAAAACCCATGCCTTTGCATTTGAACCGGATAGCAATACAAATATAACGTCGGACAACTTGATCTGTGAATTGAGTTTTTAACTTTAACACGTCTTTAACTGTGGTCGCAAACCTTTTATCCTTTGTACAATACTCCTTGTTATGCCCTGCTATCCAAATTTTTAAATTGAATTTTGAAGTTAACATAGATTTAGCTATATCTTTAATGTTCTTAATTTTCGCAAGTAAGTTAATGTCCATTTTGTTAATCCTGCACATGAAACGAAGCCCGCACAACCCGGATATACCACGTCATCCCCTGGGATTCCGCGTTTGTTAGACTTTATTTGTATTTAACATGGAATGACAGGGTTTTAAATCAACATTTACTGCTCTTCGTTGAAACAAAACCCCTTCTTTTTTGGCCAAGTGTAATATCTTTCATAAGTTACGCCAAGAAGTGTGTGTAAATTATCAAAAGGAGTTATGGATCCCAAGTATCCCAATTTTAGTTTTGGCGCGGTGGAAGAAATTTATGTTGGAGAATTATATACATAGCTTTTTTTGCACAAAATTCTTCCGATTTAACTACGATCTAAACTGTGGATGGTATCATGGGGTGAGGATTACGTGAAATGGAGAAAATCAGGATCGGATTGGTGCGAAGCCAGGAGTCAGTATATTTACTTCTATTTTAGAGGATATAAACTCAAATAGTTGTAGAATGTTTCTATGGCAATTTTTCAGCCACAGGGGAGACGAGGTGTGGCAGATGTTGCATCCATACCAGGCTTAATGAGTACCGGATTATTCGTAGTCGCGTACCTACCTACAGGTATACAACGCTGGTGCCACACTTGGCAATTAGAATTAAGCCTATAAAAAGCGTAGTGATATATTTTTGGAAAAGGAGCAGTTCCCTTCCGAACGCCTACTGCATCGAGAATACCGAAATGGAATGTGTAGACTCAATTAAATACCTAGGCGTTACCCTCACTCACGACATCTTCGGGGTAAAACACATACGGGTATAAGCACATACTCTGTAGACAAGCTAACAAAAAATTAGAATTTATTAGAAGAGTATTTGGTAACTGTGATGGAAAGGTCAAGGAAAAATGTTATCTTTCGCTGGTTAGGTCTCATTTAGAATATGCTGCAAGTATATGGGATCCTCACTAAGTTGGATTAATTGGTGAATAGGATCGCGTGTAGTACAGAGGAGTTAGATCTGTAAAACGTTGTTATGATAAACTTAGTATGCAAAATATAATAGCAGCTAGACTGGGATTCACTCACGGAACGAATGTTAAATTGCAGATTAAATCTCTTACATAAGTAGCAAGGGTGTCTCTGTATAATTGATGCTGAAAATGTATTATTACCTCCATCGCACTACGGTAGGAGGGAACATGTCGATAATATTGGAGAAATGAAATGTAGACCATAAAGTTTAAGATTGCATTTATACCACAAACGATAAGGGATCAGAATCACTTCGTCCCACCGCGGCAGGGTCATATTCGTGTCATTATTAGTCTGGTGTGTATTCACCCCTGGCCACAAACCCTAGCGGTGGCTGACTGGGTAAGTAAAAGTATGTTTATATTATAAAACTAATATCCTATTACTAAATATAATATAAAATGTCGTTTTTTAATCCTCCAGATGGAACCTGAGAGGACGAAAAACTTCGAAATTACGACGAAAATAAGGAAGAGGAGCCTGATGATAAAAAGCCTAGACGAAAACAATGAGTACTCATGAAATGAATTTGCTGTTCCAAAGCTATAAACAGAAATGCTTGAAAAGCAGGGTGTTTATGTAGAAAACGACACAATTTCTTAATTGAACTATACCTGTATTTAACACATTAATTTTACTATTACGTTCAGAATTACCCGCGTAAAAGGTCAAAAGAGGAAGTTGTCCGAGCTTCTAACGGTCTAGTCGGCGGAATTCCGGCGCTTCTCTTTTAGTATCTTAATTCCGAGGACATCCGCGTCAACATTCATCGACTTAACAATAATATTCCCAAGCAGATCAGCTCTGCCACGTATAGCCATAGGGGTATGAAGGGGATCTATGTACCCAAGCCGCGAGTCGTCAATGGGATGTCTACATTCGTCATTGAGGGGCGATAATTATCATCAGATAGCTTCTCTCCATCCACACTCCTCAGGACTCCCAAGTGTATACACGACCCATTCATTCGATACCCATGACTCATTAGAGACCTTGATCCGTGGATTACTGTGTGACGGGGAGTGAACCAGAGTGACTGATGCACAAAATTGAAGAATTTACTAATTATTTCTACTAATAATATTCATTCATTCACCTGTGCCTGTTATTTTCTTTTTCATTCTCCCAGTTTTCTGTTAAGTACTACGGCTACCGCACGTTAACTTTCCGCTCCTCCACTGTATGTTAGTCTGTAACTATCGTGTCAATAATTCCAGCTATCCCACCTAGCGCAGGAATTTCGTGTCTTTATTTCCTCTCTTGTTCGATATTAACCAAGTTTGCTCTCATCAACATCGTCCTAGCATTCCAGGTTCCCAATATGACTGGCTCAGTTCTCTTGTGTGTCTCCCTTTCTCCTACTGACGTCGATCCCCCTTCGCAAAAATTTTGAGGAAATATGACATGGGAGGCCGTGCCTCCTCCGCCGACGGGTGGGACACCCGCCCTATAGTCCGAGTCCCACAGTTGCCACGATTTGTTTCATATGTATTTCAATGGGATAAATAAATGATGTGTTTTCCGGTTGCCATCCTCATGTATTTATATTTTATTTTATGCATGAGTGCTTTCTGTATCCGTAAATTAATAATTACGGCACAGTCAGGAATAAAAAAATGGGAAGCAAATGAGAAGCCATTATTTCATGACTAGAGACTTCGAAGATGTTGCATGCTTGATAACATTTTTCAGCTAGAACTTCTTGGGATGGCGCTATGTAGTTTATCTTCAGTTGTAACACACTCTCTGGAACTATTGATTTTCTATCATCTTTTCATACATCCTACCGATAAGCCTATAATATTTCTACATAAAAGTAATTGAAATCATCGGCAATAAATCATAAATAAGCACCTATCTTCTTCCTTTTTTGACAACTTTCGCTATTGAAAGCACTGCAATATTCTTTAAAACTCTGAGGAACGGCCAAGTATGCCCTCTTTACAAAAAGCGCCATACGCCCATGCTTTTGGAAGTAACTTTATTTCTGATCGGGATAGTTCAGTGGCGAACGTACTGGATTCCCACCGAGAGGCTTTCCCGGGTTCGAATCCTTGAGATGGCAGATATTTTTCAGCAGTACCCCGATCCCTACTTCAGGTGCTTTGTGGAGAGCACTTTGAGTGAGTACACCGTCCGTCTGATGGGACGTTAAACTGCGGACCCCTTAGTGCCTTTCGTTGAGAGTAGGCTAATGCCTACTGTAGTATATATAGTAGGCTATATAGTAGGATATTAAGGTAGGTAGTATGTGTAGTAGGCTAATTCCGACGCCGGATTTATCCCCATCCGTCCCTAATGACGCAGATGACCTTTTCTGTCGATCGCCTCCCATAAAATTACTGCTACTGTAACTATTTATTGAAGGCTCGCCATAAATTGAAATTGAGTCTCAATGTATTCGTCATGACATTTTCTTCATCATCTTATTCCTTGAGGGTTCACTCAGAGCTACTTAAAAATGCTTGTTTGGCCAAGCCAGGAGGGGGATGTGTGCTAACTGGCTTTCGTGGTGCGTGGAAATTGGCGGAAACGGGGCCCAGTAGGGTTTGGGGAGGCAGGGGCAACGGTGAGAACCTTTCTTTCCTTTCGCCGCCGACTGGAGTAACACCGACTCTCCCCATCGCACCCCTATTCCCCGTCCCAGCTCTTCTCGGCGTCTCTTCGCCCGTGGTTGTATTCTGGGGGCGACCAGTCAACAGCACGGCGGGGCGGCGCCTGGATCCCTCTGGAGGGCAATTGTCATCGCGTTGACAAACTATCTCTTGTGCTGATGTGGATTTACCCTCTCTCCGGGCACCATAATAAACTCTGCAGCGTGTTATCCTTTCCTCGAAAGGGCTCCGCCCTTTGGCCACATCATCACCCGATTGCCTCTTGGCGTCACCAGCTCCTTTATCTCCCCGGAGATCTCGGGAGTGGGGGTGGTAGTAGGGAGAGGGTGCTCTTTCCCCAGCCAGGGCCCTCGGGAGACAAGCGAGGGGTCGACGCCACGGCCGCCGCAGAGAGCGGATCATGCTCGGTGAGCGGATACCTCGCGGAGCCGGCCTCTTCCTCTTCGTCGGCCTGCTGTTGTCTCTGCCGCCGGCGGGCCTCTCGGCGCCGTGGCCGGCTGATGGTGAGTCCATGGTGAGTTCAGCGAGGGGGCGGCTGCCGGTTCAGGCGGAATCTGAAGCTCTATGGTTAACGATTTTGGCCATTGTTGAGCACGACGTCGTTGTCTGCATGGCAACGCGCGGTTGTGCTATACCTTGATACCCGCTATTAAATAGCCCGTCATGCTTTTTGAGGTTATTGAGATCACGCGACCAAGCTGATGATTTTTCCGATGTTACTGTTTTCACGACATTATGGCCAAACAGCACGTTGAATTTGTCAACATTAGACCTGGGTTAACTCTGACATCATTAGTTAGGTCGACTTGGCTTTTTAAAGTCATATAATTGAACAAGATTTTTCCTTCCTGATTTGATAAGTTTCGGCCCACATTGGCTAGGAAAAATATATATCGTAGCATAATGAAATTTTATTCACCAATTATAATTCCCTTTCGTGTTCTCACCATTCGTTTTATTCTTTCGTGCGGCTACAAGTAGGTACTAACAAATGGCGACACCAAATACTTATTTTCGGATGATGATGGCATTTTCATTCCACGGATGGTCGATGCTCGTTCTTTTTCTTACTCACAACCTAGATATTCATAGATAAGGTATGTTTATTATTTTTTGTATGGTTTCTCTGTCGATGTTGATGGTCTATTCTTCGTGAATAACAACTCATTAGTTTGCATTGCCTCTGTGATGAAGGAATTTTTTGTGACTACCTTTCTTTCTAATAAGGTACGTGAAAAACTAGTCACACGCTTGATGTGCATGTGACTAGTTTTCTGCAGCACTTCTTTCCGGTGGCTTGCTGGGAATCTTGCCATACTTTTGTTACTGGTATGACCTGATTCCATTATGAAGTCCTTTATGAGTCCGTATTAGTTTTTTTTAAGACGTAGATATCACTTAATCTCGTGCCAGGTGCATAAAGCTTGCTGATTGAACGATTTCCACAATTTAATCCGATTTTGATATGAACTGGCGTCGTGGGCAGCGTTGACTTTGCGCTCTGTGATCGCGAACATTGGCTCGTGCTTGTAATTGCTTCGGGCTAATTCAGGTTTCCCCGCATGGCCTCGATGCTCATTTCGGTGCACGGTTCTCTATACGGGGTGGTGCTCACGCTCACTGTGGTGCATGTGCACCCTTTACTCATTACTCAGGGATTCGGAATACGCAGAGCTCTTTTCAATGCATTTCAAGTTTCCACGCATATTTCTCACTTGCTGTCCTGGCTGAGTTTACCTTCTCCATTTCACTGTTAAAATGGCGTAGGGTATATTTTTTGCTAAAATTTTTCTGGCTAGGAGTACCGCAAGCCGTTATAGTGTTGTGAATCGGGTTGGTGCGTTACTGGCTTCCAACTCCGAGGGCCTGCATTCAAATCCCAGAGTAGACAGAACATTTCAGTGGCATCCCGATTCCTACTTGTGGTGCTGTGGGCCTTGCGTAAAAAGTATCGAGAAAATTTTCGGAAAAATAGATTTAAGATATTTCTACAATTCCTCGAAATTCTTCAGAGTACATTCCTTGAGCGTCGACACATTTTTGACCTTGCGGCTGGCTTTTCCACGACTCGAAGGCTCCCTCGTAGGTGGATTCCGGAAGGTCCTCAAGGGCACGCGTGCAAGCTTCTTTGACGGAACTCAGTGTTCCATGGTGGTGTCTTTTGAGGGAATATTACGCTTTTGGGAATAGGAAATAGTCTGCTGGTGCCAAGTCGGAATCGAAAGGGGGTTGTAGAATCGTCGCGATACCGTTGCAGAAGTTCTTCGCAAGCAGACACTCGACTCTGCTCTTCGTCGTCCTTCAAGGCCTTCGGGGTGAGTTCAGCGCAGATCTTTCGCATTGCCAAATTTTCAGTGATAATGGTGTGCAATGTCATCTTGTCAATGCCAATAGGATCTGCGATCATGCGCACATTCAACTAAGAGACAATTCAGCACTTCACGAACAGGTCAGAAAAACATTGTTGCCAATGCTTTTAATGCAGACCTTGTACGTAGATGAGCATTTGAAGTGAAGTGCGCCACCCGACGGTTGAGACGTTAAACTTTGGACCCCTTGGGCTTTCTTTAAGAGCAAGTTAATACCGCCCCCGAGTTTTCCTCCACCCTCCCCCAATCCCTGAACATCATGCCCCATCGAATTACCCTCGTACGGTGCAAATGAGTTCAGCTGTCGGTCCAATAGCAAGTCCGCCCTAATAGCTACTACGTAAAAACCGTTCTAGTGCGTTTATCCTCTTCTGAACACAGCCATATACCGAACAGAATATCATTCCGTCTTCTAAGATCAACTCCGAGTAGAATGAATTGTCAAGTCTGTGTAGGAAAGTCTTAATTTCTAATAAAATAACTTGAATATTGATTATTAGGCAGCAGACGTACCTATAACGGACAAGAAGGGTACTCAAGTCCAAGCTCTTTGAAAAATTTAAATAGAGTATAAAATGTTATCAAAGATGCAAACGCAAATAAAAACCTCCAAAATGCTAATAAAAAACAAGTCATGAAGGAGGAGGAGACTTAAAAAAGTCGGCTTGGTGAAATAGGGGTGGGTGAAACTGTCGTGAAGACCCAAATTGAGTGGATGGGCGAAGCCTTGGCGAGTGATGCGCTCTCAGTCCCCGATCGCGCGCATATTTTCAGCTTCGAAGTCATCGCATGTATTGAGGAGTTAAGGAGACCCCTGGGAAAGAGATCACGGTCACGATGAGTTAGCAACTTCAACGAAATTATTCCTACGGGTTTGATGACACATGTAATTCTCTCCAATGATCTTTCACTAAGGTAACAGCTGTTGAAAATGGGGCCTGAAATATCATGAAAACATTCATAAAATCCACCGTAATCAAACCTTGAGTTCTGTTTCATTGAGGAAATAAACTAAGGACTATTTTTATGCATCAACACTGATCTCTGCAGTTAATCAACGGGCCAATTTATCAAAAGAGAGTACACACATCTGAAACACCTTTCAAGTATTCGAGAGATGCTAGCATGGGGAGAAGTAGACTGCCCATTTGCTCCCGATAGATCGAATTAGCTCTTAATCATACCTCCCTCCTCGCTTTGTTTCGTAATTTGGTGGGATGGCCTTCGGACGACTAATCTGTGATTTCGATTGCCCCACATTTTATCAAACCCCAAAGTAAGACATATTTATTGTGCGAAATAGCAATTCTTGGAATTGGGAATTTATATGCTCGAATAGGTGTCGATGTTTCTGATCTCTGAGCTGTCGATGATTTCAAATTAATAGCAACTTTAGTTCCTGGCGGTGGGGGTAGTAGTTGAATGGGACTTCTGGGGAAAGGGAGAGAAAGGACATCTAGGAGAATATAATCTCTTTAGCAGCTGCATATATGTGCCACTTTATACTTTAAAATATGCGGATTTTTCCCTGACTCAGTCATAATTAACGTAGCATTTATCAGCGTCATTGAGTAGTAATTTTTCAGGCCTAGATGTATGAAATATGGTTGAAGTTTTTCACTTTACAGTCTGTATTCAAGTCCGGTGTTTCCTCTTCTCCGCCTCCACTTGGCCAACTATCTTTGTCAAGGTATCCCTGCCCGCAGCAAGAGATCTGTTGTCGACAAAACATAGCATGCTACATGTATGTGTTCCTTTTTCCAAACTTAGGACGTAGAGAGGGGTTTATTTAAAAAAAATGTTTTCGTGAAAAAATTCGACCAAGGGATTTCGACGGAAAAAACATTTTCAGATCCCTTGAACATGCTTTGACCATATTCCCAATGTCATTAAGTGTTTTCGGGTGCATTAATTTAGTGTATGTGATACGTTTTTGGCAACTCAATACTCCTTAAACCCGGGAAACAGAATTTTCAATGAATAATTAATACTAAAAGTAGAGAAGCTGATTATATTTTTCCAAAAATCCACCCATTGTAAGTAACCGTTTCGACCTCTTTTTAATGTGTCAGTTGCGCCTTCACGAAGAACTAAATAAATAGCGTTTAAAGATGATGTAATGCTTGTTACATATAGTAAATACCGACACCTTTAGTTTACATGAATGCAATTCAAAATCAGTTATTCAAACAAGGAAATTGTTGTTTCAACAAAAACCTGGTTTACTGAAATAAAACAGATTTAAATGAAACAAAATCAGATTTTGTTTATAACTTCCCTTTTTGATTTTTCTTTAGTTAGCGGTGAATAATATTAGTAAATTTTGAAAATAAGCACAAAACAAAAACAAAGATTTTATTTCACAGCTAATATGGCTCCCAGGATCATCAATAAGAGGATTAGCAGAAGAGATAATGATTAATTACAGAATGAAAAATTTGGGTTCAGGTAGGGAAGAGGAAAGCGTGATGTCATTGCAGTAATGAGATCACTATACGAGAGGAATATAGAATGCAATCAGGAATTATTTTCCTGTGTCGTAGTTTTCCAAAAGGCGTTTGATAGAAGGAATTGGGAAAAACTGAGTATTCTGCAGAAAATAGGAATAGATTGGAGGGAAAGGAGGCTAATCCGCAACCTGTACATGTCTCATACTGCTCAGGTGCGGGTGGGGAACGGGGAGTCCGGTTGGGCAGTGTTAGGAAGAAGTATAAGGCAGGGTTGCCAATTATCACCGTTGCTGTGGAGGAAATGATTACAGGGACATGGTATGAACTGGAGGTAGGAATGAAAGTCGGTAAACAATGCATAAAATCGGTCATTCTGGTATATGCAGGTCTTGCGTTTGTTAGCCAGTCAGCCAAGGGATTACTAGAATTACTGAAAGTATTAAAACTTTAGTACGATTGGCATAAGATTAGGATCAATATAAGCAAAACAAAGGATTTGAAGTGTTCAAAAAAAGGGAAGTTTGAGAAACACATTAAACTTGGACAGCGGACCCTAGAGCAGTTGGATCTGTGTGAAAGTCTGTGTGTCCATCTTGGAAGTGTATCGGACCAAGATGCTATCGAACCATGATACTATATTGCCACCTCCTTCTTCTACCTAATCTCTCGTCATTTGCGTGCATAATTGCAAAAAAGATTACAACACTTTTTTACGGTTACTATAGGAATATATGAAATAATATATATATATATATATATATATATATATATATATATATATATATATATATATCCACCCAATCGGTTTGGTGGGTGATCATTGAGTTCACCCAGTACTAAGCCCGACGGCGTGTGAAATTCACACATCAGCGTAGGGGGGCCAGTTCCTTTCCCTGTGCCAGTTATGGTTTCCAAGGAAGATCTGGTACCCGATAAATCACATAGTTTGGGTGGAGCTGTAGGTGCTCGGGAATCGAACCCGGGCCCTCCGGTCAGTAGTCCAACGCTCTACCGAACTGGACCATCGCTACGCACTAAAAATATATAATAATAGAAATAAAAATAAATAAAATAAATACTAAAATGAAATGATACATTGGGGAAAAATAAAATTGGGTAGAGTGTGAAAAGATATATTCATTTGTGGGAAAAGCGTGAGGACCGTGAACTAATACTCTTAACGAAAATTACTCACTGCAGGAAAATACCCACATAGGAAGGGTGGAGTGAAAAACCTGTGAAACCTACTGATAGATGGCTAATAAATTTGAATGATACGGTAGGGACTGAGAAGAAGAATGGCGTTAGGCGAAGAAGCTTCCAGATGTAGGAAGGAATTCGCACATTGACTGTTAAGTAAGAATGTTATGAAACAGCTCGCTAACACTTTGATACGAAATGTGGTTTCACACGGCGCGGAAATATGGGCATTAAAGCAGGATAATAAGAGTAGATGGGAAACTTTTGAGGAGAATGGGATGGATTTGGAGAAGTAATAAAAAGCTGAACTACATAGAAAGGAAACAAAACGAATAGGCATGGTGGGAAGGAAAGGTAATTAAACTAGTCATTTTGGGGGACGGGAGGGACTTTTGGGGGAAACTCAAAGGAGGAATGAAAGATGAATGCAGGTTTTTTATTGACAATTTGATATTGAAAACTGTGATAGGAGGGAGAACTTTGGGCAAACAATGAAGGGAAAGGAATAGGATTGGCATGATGGACGGAATGAATGGAAGTAGTATGCAAAATGAAATAAGGTGAATCATAGTGCTTGATACTGATTATATTTTGTTATAAATAGCAAATAATATTATCGCTGTTGAGTCTTTGAGCATAGAAAACCAAACGTAAACGATATTATACCATTAATTATAAAACTAGATTGGGAAGAGTAAGCTAGAAGCTACTAGTACAGGAAAACCGCATTGATTTCCCGCTGCAGTTTCGATAAACATAACATTTTTTTTCCGACCGTGCCAAATTTTTTCTAAAAAAACATTGTAATATTAATATTTCCTTTATGAAGCACGGATATGGTCGCCCAATGTCATTTATTGTCTATACGAGCAATTGGTTCGAATACTGAGAAAAACCCACACCCAGGCGTGATTGGATCCCGTAACCAAATATTCAGCAGGCGAGGCCTCTACCCCTCCACCAGTGATGGTAGATTTTTTCCTAGACGATATTGTGACATAATAAATATAATTTTTTTTAATCAACGCACTCTTCTAATGTGAGTGCTCATTTATTGGCGGCGTAGTCCCTCTGCAGGTTTGCAGAATGTGCTAGACTTTTTTGTAATTCAAGGTTGCTGTAATAGTGTCCCCTCCTCACCTATGAGACTACTATATTTTACATCGGATCGAAGCATTAAAATAAATTCAAAGTCAATAATTCGTTGTAAGTAGATCCTCGGAATTTAGATAACTCCAAATAGTATCATTTCATCTTTATCTAATTTTAATTACGCTAAATGCCACGATGCCCCAGTGCAAACGGTCCTTTATCCCATACTAATCACAACTGTCCTTCGCACTTACAGTTTACAACATCCGAGAAATGAACAAAAAAGGGACAGACTGGAATTCGTGGACAATTTGTGCAAATAACCGCGACAATTCTCATGCAGCAGATTTTGCATAGTGGCTATTGGTTAAGCAGATCGAAACCGCTTTACTCAAACTGATCCCAATTCTATTTCAAGAATTATTAATACTAGTTAACTAGTTGAGGTAGGTTTTAGAGTGACACAAAGGCGAATTGGCACTACTGCACTTCAAAGCCTCTACTGGCTCAACACTAACCACCCAAACACCCGACACTACAATAAACCATTCTTCGACTCCACACACATTTCCCGCTTTCCCTTATTCCGTGCAAATCTCTCTTCTATTCCTTCCCCCCCCCTCCAACCCTCTCTGCCCCCTCCCCCTGGTTTAATATCAAAATCTCCTCCCTTTCAAAGGCTTCAACACTTCATCGCCAATCAATACTCCCTATTAGCAGTTTTCTCATTTCGTTCGAATTAATCCCACAACACTCTCCCCTCGCCCCCTTCCTCGTTTGTTTTCCTTTGAGTTCAACCGGACTCCTATACAGTAACATCTTAAAAGCCTAAGTTCGTCTACTGCTTGCCACCTCTCCTCAAAGAACAAACTTGAGGAAAACTTTTCTCCACGCCAAATTCCTGTACGAAATGCTGGGGGGTCCAGAATGTCTCATTTAACATTATTACTCAAGATCCTGTTTACCTATCGGGTGAGAAGAGAAATATGTTCTTTCATGTCCATTAAATATAGCGATAGAAGAGCAAAACACAAATAAAAACGTTTAGATAATAGATATGATCGCAGGTATGAAGAGACCAATCGGTAGTGTTTACATTTTGTTGTTATCGTGCACGCATCTTAAATATAACCATTTTTAAAACATCGTTCCAGAATCATTTGCCCATTGCCCTGTGACTGAATATGTTGGCATATAAGTAGCTTCTTGCGTGTTGGCTAACTTTGTTCGATTGCATGTCTGAGCTAATATCTCTGTAGATGTTAATGCAATGATTGTACATTGTATGACTGACTGAATGTATGACTGGCGACAAAATACTCCCAGCTACACGCCCAGGTGGCGTCTTGCGGGGTATTATCTAGATTGTAGATTCGTAAATGTTTTAAGGAAAAATATTTAACCTCAAGATAATCGCAGCAAAGAAAGGCAGCGGTTATAAACAACACGTGAATGTGGTTGTGGGGTTATGAACAGGAATAAAAAGTCAGACTAATGCGTATATTGAGTTTCTAAAAACACGGAGCCATTTCTTTATGTCTTATCAGTAGATATAAACTGAAATAGTCCTGTTTTACTGGCTTCGTTTAACGTAGAAGCGTGGATTGGGAAAAAGAGAATGGTATGGTCCCCTTTATTTCCATTGGCCCGCTATGAGATTTACAACTGGAATTAACTTATCTTCATCAACGTCAGAGGAGCACGCGTCGCCCCTAAACTTCCCTCCGCCGAGCAGGAATACACGGAGGGAGAGACCAAATATGAGCAAATGGCGGAGAGAGGCGGTTCCCTTTCGGGGAGAAGGGCTCGCTTCCTCTTATACGGCTGGGAAGTCGTGAAAAGGTCAGGGGTGAGGGTTGACGAGAATATTCACATCTCATAAGACATCGAAGGGCATTTATTCGTTATGAAGGAAATAACTCGGCTTATATTTAGTTTTATCAGAGATATCTAGCAAAGATATTCGTTAACTGGGTTTATGCAAACATTTTAAATCGCAAATAGCTGATTATTCTTGATATCCTATTTGTGATATTTTTTCAAAGAAAGGTTTTTTTTATGTTTAATAACATCTTTAGTATAGAGGGTAATCCACATTTAAAAAATACGTGTTTATTCATATGCTCTACGTTCCCTGCGCTTCCCCGGAAAAAGTAGTTTTTGCACCAGAGGTTTTGATCTCATGTCAGAATTGTTTTCTGTCGTTATTTCTCACGCATGGTACGTAACTTGATCTGTTCGTTTGATGTGCATGACTAATGTGGATTCACCCACTATCACACATCTTCCCGGTGGCTTCTTGGGTATTTTGTAGATGTAGAAAATGAAAATATAATCAATGCCGAGAGTAATAACGACCATAACTGAAGTTTCACCGACGTATAGAAATATTCAAGATGGTACGTCGAGTTTACAAAATAGATAATGTACTTTTCCGATAAATCCCAGTGCATAAAAAATTCCTTTGTCAGATCGGGAGCAGAGGGTAATCCTTAACGGCGCTAGTTCGGCTAGCGTACGAGACTTCTGATGTGCTTCAGGGAATAGGGCTTCCACTTAAATTAATTTTTGTGAGCGATTTGAGCAACAAAGTAAATAGAAGATTAGGGTATTCGCGGATGACACAATGATTTACCGAGATACAGGTATATCAGCGAATGAGGTTGGGTTAACCCTGGCAAAAGATATCGATAGTATTTCGTAATAGTGCACAAAATGGGTATTAAAATTAAATTGCAACAAATTATCAGTACATTTCTTTTAAATATTCAAGGTTTTATACAAAAACTTGCTGAATTTCATGTAGAAGTGGTTGATACCTTAAACTACCTATGTGTAACTATAACTGACGACTTATCTTCGAGACCCTACAAAAAAAATCTGCAGGCAAGTAAATAAATAATTGGGATTCATTCGACTGTTTTTTGGCAGGAGTAAGTATAATAAGGTCAGGGACCTTTGCTACCATGATCTCCTGAGATCCCACTTAGAATATGCATGAAGTGTATGGGGTCTGACGGAAAAGACCACATTTGAAAAATTGAAAAGGTGCAACGCAGGGTGGCCCGATTTGCTGAAAAACTGTTACTATATGACGAAAATCGTCACAGAAATGCTTATAGAATTGGTTTTGGGAATCATTACAATAAAGGTAATTTAACACAATGTTGAACTTATCAAATACGTCAGAGCCGTTTTTTTCAGAACAGGGGTCTCGTCAATCATACGTATTATAAAATATATGGATCATATAGATCATGAATGATCTAAATGACCCATGAGCAATGATCATGTGCTGTGCATGCCTGCAACTTTCCAAAAGCAGGGTGCGACATTCTCTACCTGTGGCGTCAGGGATGGGGACCATCAGTTGCATAGCAATGGATTCATAGATTTTCCCCTTCTTGCTTTCCAGTTCTGTATGACCTTTCTAGGTTTGGTGGCGGTCTATTTTATAAATTTTATAAATATATCACCTCCTGCATGTAAACGTATAATACTTGTATACCTGAGAACTTCTATAGCGGGTAAAATTAGCACTTGTTTAAAAACTAAGTTTTCCGATTGCATACGTGCGCCCCACTATGCACGTCCTTATCAGGCATTTTAAGTGGATGCTTTTTCCCTTTCCCTCAACCCGTAAACACCCCCCCCCCATCCCTTATCCACCGGGTTTTTGCACCTCCTTCCACCCACCGTTTTGGTGGTTCGCGCGGTAATTGTGTAGATGTAGGTGTAGACGTCGCAGTCGGAACACATCCCCATTCGGGACCAGTTTCACGTAAGTCACACTGTAACTGAGAATAAACGTATATGCAATGTACTGAAATGTATTTCGCATATCCTATGAAATTTAGATATAATTTTTTTATAGCAGATGGATCAGACACCTGATAAAGAGCCATTATAACAAACTTTATAGGTAAACTACCTGGACTTGCCAATTGACTTGTAACTTGGAGGGAATGACTTCATTGCTTATCGAAATGTAACTCATACCTATAATACCTAATTTTAATTCACATAATGAAACACATATCACTATCCTCAACAGATCAATCACATTATATAGCTCGTGTCTTCGTCTGATCGAGTAAGGGCTTTGAATAATCAG
Organism: Hetaerina americana; assembly: GCF_022747635.1. Lineage (NCBI taxonomy): Eukaryota > Metazoa > Arthropoda > Insecta > Odonata > Calopterygidae > Hetaerina > Hetaerina americana. The sequence continues at coordinate 13,785,662 of NW_027286763.1, forward strand.
TGGATCCTATTTTTGGAGTGACGTCTTCTGTATGATTCTACTGATACGGGTTACAGTTACATTTTTTTCCACACCCGTCCGCAAGGAAGATGTCAGGATTATTAATTAATTATTATGTATATGCGTCCAGGTTTGAGTGGTCTGAGAATTCGCATCGACGGTGCATATTTGGAAGTCCGTAGTCGCTTATAATATTTTGATGCTCAGATACATCCTAGCTAGTTGATGCTATCTACTCACTATTTTTGAAAGAGTTTTGAATGTGTCCCACAGGCAATGTGTTAAAAGAGACTGTGTACTTGGAATGCATTCCTTATGGAAACAATCAAACCTCTGTTTTACGATTACGAACATTTATGACAACATTTCAAATTTTAAAATAATTGGGGGCATCCATATGTAGAACTCAAGAGTCCAATTATGACTTCTTTCTGTCCTGGTGGCCTTGCAGATCTCCTGGAAGGCGGAGCTGGTCACTGGCAGAGCGCACTCGGCTCGACGTGGAACGAAACCAAGTACTGGCTACTGGACGCGCCCACTCCCACCGAGTACTTCCCCGAGGACGAGGGGTTCGTTCGCATTCCCACCCAGAAGGCCAAGCAGGCCCCCAGGCCGAAGGTCGAAAAGGGATCCTCTGGAGAGCGCCTAGCATCTCCAAAGAAAACCCCAGGGTTCGAGAGTGACGGCCGGAGGGCCGAGGGGAGCGTCTCCAGGCACGGGCGACAACTCCTTGGCGTGGGGGCGAGCCGGAATTCTCCCTTGGGCTCGAGGGAGAAGGGTACGGGCGGCGTGGACTCTGATCCTTGGGAGTCCCTCGGTGACGGGCAGAGTCTGTGGTCCCTGGGGGATGAGGGGAGTGGGGAGGGCAGCGGGTACAGCAGCTGATGACCATGGAACCCCTCGACACGCTGGCTGCTATTCGAACGCGGTAACCCCGCTGTCCTGCGGCTTACCAGACAGACAAACTGGGAAAAATCTGTTAACCGCGTACACACATCCAAAGCTTCGATGTGCCCCTACGCCAAAATACGCAAATTCATATGACTAAATTGGAGCGATTTTCGTGCACTCAGTCGATCCCGGTTGTTTCATTTTTGAGCTGTTTAGCATTCTTCCCTCGAAGAGTACTCAGCCGTGCAATAGCCCAAGCAGTTATTTGGATATTCCAATGGATTCCGATGTGGTATTACGTAAAGTGGCGATGAGGTACCTCGGTGAACTTAATCACTTCCAGTGGGGTCTCGTGTGCACGTAACCACGCGTGATGAGACCAGAGTCACGATGCCCTCACTTGCAGTTCTCTCCTGGTGACGTGTCGATGTGTAGTGCAGGTAGTTGAGAAATAACCTGAAGCCACAGCCACAAAAGTTACCCATGACTTCAAACCATGCTCCCTTCCTTTATAGCTCTGTCCGGAGACCTCGGACGTTAATAGGAATTATAAGACACTAATAATTACCGATCCAAGATCAGGGTCGACTCCTGAAGAAGGCCATATTTATCCATTTATGCTCTGACAGACGAGACTAGGATCATTGGCAACTCCTCATCAACGGTCTCGAAGCATTGAGCCAATTCCACGAATGTCGCTGATCTCTTTTGCTTTCACATGCAATTTGACGAGCACAGAAGAAATCTTTTTTCGCATATCAGTCGCCTCAGGAGAAAATAAATTATTGTTGTCATATGAAATGGAATTACTGAATATGGATTTACTTAAGCATTTAAAATGTTGAAAAAAACACCCGTTCTTTTGCGCACCTTGCCCTTTTTATTGTCATTGAGATCTCTTTTATTCATTGTGAGTAATCTGCTACATTCATCACCAGAAGTACGTCTATCATTGTGCAATTCATTATCATGTCCTCTATATTTATAATTTTGAATAAAATATTAATTGTTTTTAAATGTATAAATCTTTTCATATGTGGACGCGCGTCGAAAACAGCACGCTGCTCACACAAACGTAGTCACGAGGTTGAACGGTTTTGTGTCTGTGGAATATATTTATTTAAGTACGAAACCTCTTCATCTCCTGGAGATGAACCAAAGATTTACTGAATACTTTTAGTTTATCAAAATATTATCAGTAGTGTTTAATAATGTAATGCTTTTTGTTTCATCGCTTTCGACGGATTTGGTAAGTTAACTCGCATTATAACATTCTTACTTACTTGTATTTCCATTCCTCCATTCCCCAATTCATTATCTGGTAGCGGTGGGTGAACGCCTTCACCTGCTAGTTCAGAGGTCGTGAGTTTGATTCTCACCCAGGTGGATTTTCCTCCGCCTACCTACGCTGCTTGCGGTTGTCCTCGCTTTTTTCATATTAAAAATCCAATACGAAAGGACAAAACTGTTTCCGAGTCACTGCTAAAGAAATAATAAACTTAGCGTGTAGGTTTGTGCAGAAGGTGATTCTTCGTGCAGTTCCAAATATCCAAGCCCCGCATTGATAGGCCCTTAACAGTTCTGTGAGGGTATCCTTGGAACTGTCTTCGCCATGAGCCAACGCAAAGCTGGCAGTTGGTGTATTTGGCGTACTGGCAGCTGGCACGTCATGATATTCATGACGTGCACCTCTGCAGACCTAGGTGAATGGTGCAACGCCCACAAGCCGCCGCAAGGGTGTGTGGCGGAGGCTAGAACACCACCCATAAAAATAGGCAATTATATGCAATACCAACAAAAAACATGCTAATGAACTTCAACACAGGTGTATATGGATATTCATGCAAAACTTGTCTCAAAGAACACACATTCAAATACATATGCAAGAAACTAATATACATAAGCAATTGCACCTACGAATGCACTAAATAACAAAGCGCTTATTCTAGTTACCTCTTGGAATAACAAGGACTCCGATTTTGTTACAATTATGATTACCGAATGTCGGAGAAAAAACGAATATTTACATCTATCTGCAATGGAATCGACCTCTCTTATCTTATCTTAGTGGTCAAACCTACCCAAATAGTTTAGGGTCATAAAAATTCCATTTGTGTCATAGCTTAACTCGTGTGTGCTAAACCTCGACAAAAGTCATAGGTATCGCAATTTCTCTTAGCGTCTCAAATGACTCCCAGCGTAATTCTTTTGAGGGCTCGTCACGATCGTCCTCTTGTCCTAACAAATTTTGTCGAATCCAGCAGAATTTCTCTGAACTTTGTCCAATTCTTTTATCAAAGATGTCTCCCAAGGATTCCAAACACTAGCTTCTAAATAGGGCCTAACTAAAGCGCAAGAACACCTCTCTTTATATTTTTAATTACACTTCCCCACCACCCGCCTAATGAAGCCGAGTCCTTTTAAAGGCGGATATGCGTATTCTTTTGATATGCGCCTTAATTGGGTGGTGATAAGAATAAATAAAAATATTTAACCTATTGTAGACGCTCTGGAAAAACGTTAAAAAAATATTTGCCTTTTGTAACAGTTATTTTTAGACTCATTTAGAGCATAATTCCAGCAAGCGTGAAATAAGGATCAATTACGGCTAAGGAAGAAGCATTCAGATACATTTTTATGGCTACTGCAGTTGTACGTTTGTTCCTTAAATCGAAGGAACCAACCCTAACTGCATCTACAGGGTTCGTCCGGAAAATAAGTGTACTGAGCTCAGGAAAAAAAATGTATTACACTTTTACATATATTAAGCTAATATTCCTCAAAATAGGACCCTTGTGAGTCGATACACTTGTTCCAGCGGCGTTCCCATTCCTGGAACGCTCCCGCGAAGGCATCATCGGGAACCTCTCGAAGACTCGTCGTCGACCTCTTCTCTGCCCTCCACGAACATCTTGTGCCACCGAAAGATCATGTTTCTGGACATGGCTGACTCCCCGTAAGCCTGGTTAATCATACCGACAGTTTCAGTAGACGATTTCCCAAGCTTTACCGCAAATTTGATGGAATAACGCTGCTCCAAAAACTTCGGCATCGCGTTCCGTGACGTGGGTCGAGCGTGGAGGTTCGCGTTAACAGAGCTCCTCACTACACCACAGCTCAGAGCCGACTGCCTTTTTCAGCGTCGCTTGCCAACATACACCCCTCCAATTGCAGCCCGTCAGAGCGGTGCTGGGCGCGCTTGGAGCGGCGCGCCCAGCCCAAGCGTCAGTACACTTATTTTCCGGACGAACCCTGTACATAATACCCCGCCAGCCACCGCAAGGGCGTGAGGCGGGGGATGTAAGGTCACAAAGCCTTGCAGGCACAATCCCAATAACGGCACCTCATCACAAATATTAGTTTCATCATGCACAAGAATAAAGTTAATAACAAGAAAGAAGGGGAACCCTATTGCTGGTTCTGAGAGGTTGTTGGAGTTAACCCCGAACCAAGTCTTTTCTCCTCACAGCGCGCTCCCAAATGCCATTCCCATGTCCCGTGACTCGAGGAAATCTCGTCTCTTGGATGTATTTGAATATAACTTGTTTGAAGGACTGAGATAACAACGCATGACCCTAGAATGTCAGAAACCTACCCACTAGGCTACCACGCTGTCGTAAAATTGTTTTAACAAGTCAGGATTCATAGTAAAGGAAAATTTATGAATTAGGAGTGTCTATTACGGATACACCGCGAGTCCTGTCCAAAATATAACTTACATTTTGTTCTAGCGTGGCGGTGGGTGGACTAGAGCCACCATCTTGGCGTCTAAACGTCCCTACAATCAGTACTTATCCTGCTGTGGTAGTGTGCAGACTGTAGTTTTTATGCTTTCTTCACTGCGAAATGTTAAAAGGTGCACTGCAATAGAAAATCTCACGAGTTGAGAAGTGCGATTAGGTTTTTACGGGCAAAAAACCACAATCCAATTAAAATTCATTGGCAACTTTGTGAAATGCACGGAGACGGCATAATAAGTGAAGGGGGAGTGAAATAGTGGTGCATTCAATTAAAAAATGACCGCGCCAATGTTAATAACGAGGACCGCAGTGGTCGGTCGCCCTAGCCTTGTGGCAGATGAACTGACGGTAGGTGGTTGGCGGTAGATTCCTTCAGAGATGGAATTGAAAGACTTGTGTATCGTATGATAAATGCCTCAATTTGAATGACGAATATGTAGAAAAATCGTTTTAGAATGCCCCTTTCATATGTTCATAATAAAACTTTGTCTTGTTACTAGGTTCATATTTAATTTAAAAACGGAAGTTACATTCTGGACAGCCTTCGTAATTTACTTTGATGACCAAAGCCATTGGTGAACAATTTAGACAGTTTCACAGTAAGGAGGGCGTAAGGAGGAGAACACATTTATTGAAGTAATTTATTTTAATGCAAGTACGGTTTATTAACCGAATGTCATAAGGAATGAAAGAGTTTGAATGGTCTACCCTTGGCTGACCGGAAGGGTGAAAGAGGGACAGGGAGGATTAGAGGAGGTCGAAGGTCCAAGCACAGCTCAATGGCCTCCCTCGGAGGTTCGTTGACCTTCAAAACAACTCGCTGATAGGCTTGACGATTAAGTCGAGAACCTGGAAAATAAAGCATGCGTTTACTATTTTGAATGCCCTTCATTATAGTCGGAGTATGTTATTAGGGAAACGGGTTCAGTGCTTACTGTGAATAGTTAATTCAATCTAGTTTCTACACTATTATACAAAAACGAAACGAAATTCGATTACGATTCGAACTCTGAAATTACTTTTTCTATCAGTTAAGAGAAATCATCAGTATTATACCCGAGAAAATAAAAAGACTAATTAGTGCGATATACTTATATACAAAATGTATACCGTCATGGCAATCTGCATTTGGTCAAGACCCATTAACAGTATTATAATATAAAAGTATAACCATATATGCGAACTAATTGTAGGCATGGACATATTATGGCTAAATAAAGAAGGCATAGGAGCCACTCAGTGAAATTCCTCAGCTCATTTACTGACCAACTGGTTTCCAGGCTCTGCCACAAGAACTTCCAAGTATATTGATAATAATGGCCACGTCGATACCGGTTGTCCAATACGTATGTTACACAAAATGTTACAAATATTTCCTTTTCATTTATTTATTGCCTGCATCTTTAAACGTTGAAAATAACACAGTGACATAATTGGAGAGTAATGTCAATGAGCTGAGAGGACTAAGGATCGCATCCTGGTGCGTCAAAGGGCAAGCTCAAAGTGTGCGAGCACGTCTCTTCGCCTTGAATCCCTCGGATGACCAGATAAACCTGGCCCCAGATAATGGGTCCCTGAAATAGGAGATATCCTTACAAACCCTGAGTGTATGTGTGAATGTGATTCACGAGAGTGACTGCTATTCCTTAAAACACCCTAGTGATCAAGTGGTTGTAAGTTAGTTTCCTTATTTATTAATTTTGTATCGTTTGTGTGTGATTGAGGTACACGTGGGTCACTGTTTCCCAAACAAACCCAAGTGACCTAGTGTGTGTTTTCTTACTTCCCCTTACTTGTAACTTTGTCTTTACCTCCCCCTTTAACAAACAAAGTGCCAATCAAGTTGACGGTCCCAGTTATTTCGTTTTCCAGTGATTGCCAGGAAAAATGTCCTGATTCTTCTATGGAGCCGTAATTACAGTGCAACTTTTTGTTTTAAAGTCGGTAAATTAAAATCGCCTATAGTGTTTCACAGTTAATTCAGGACCAGGTTTTATTACTGTTGCTCGTTTTTAAAATGTACATATACAGAATTAAAATTTGGAATCTGATTGATCAATTGGCTTTAAAGGGCTGAGTAATAAACAACTGAGAGAATAAATGGGAGATGATAAAATTATTTATTCTTTTCTGCCTTTATTTCGGAGAGAGTAAGGTACGAACCATCTGGAAGCACTGATAATTATACACGCCATCACTTTCATCAACCGCCTGTTGATCGCCCGATTATGCTTACCTGAACGCTGGGTTTAGTCGAAAGCACACTGATGACACTGTCTGCGACGTCCTCGGCTTCCAGGTACGGCATGGAGGAGTACACCATGTCGGCCACCGCCCGTCCAACACTGACATCGTAGATGTCGGTCTTCACCAGGCCGGGGCTTATGCTCTGGAACATGATTAAGACGCGAGGCATGCTCAGTTTCATTTTAAAAATTGTCTTTCAGGAAAAAATCTCTTTTGGATTAAAAATGATGATTCTCTTTTGAAAAAAAATATGTCTGCTGAAGAACATAGATAATATTAATGACCCAGGGCTGTTCTCTCGGCCGAAACGGAGGCGACGACACTCGCGAATCTCTCCAGTGCACCTCGAAACACACCCCAAGTCCCACTTCGTAGACGTACCCCACAGAACGTCTCCTTCGAATGTTACCGAGAGAAACAGCCCAAATTAGCGTCGCATCTACGACCGTGAAAACTGACGTGCTCTTCCCGAGACGAAGAGCGTGACGTGTGAAATTTGTCGGCCATGGAGAATCGTGTAGGCTTCCGCGGAGATTATTGATGTAGGAAGTGGTTCTTTCGGGTTTTCTTCCGCGTGTATCCATTTTTCGGACGATATTTCGCCAACGTTCCAGTTGGCTTCCTCAGGTCCACTGAAGTGCCGATGCAGGTTTTGGTCCAATATATATACCCTCCGTTTGGCGCCTATTTTTAGGAGGTGTGCTCTGATTCGTTGAAATCCTTGAGGACACGTTTCCACGCGCTGGCGAGGGGGTAGCCGTCCTCGCGGTTGAAATTTCTGGGCGTTTTTGCAATTTCAATTGCCTCTCTGATGATCCTTGGGTAGTAGCGGCCTTCTTTATTCAATAAAGTGGCGTTGTCAAACTCAATATTATGTGTCGGTCCACTCCAATGATGTTCAGCCACCGCTGACTGCTGGAACTGTCTATTTTTTACGGCCCTTCTGTGTTCTTGGACTCGGCATTTCAGCGCTCTTGATGTTTGGCCGATGTAGGAGTTGCCGCAGCTGCATTTGATTTGGTAGATTCCTCCAGAGATGTCTTTTGGGAGGCGGTCTTTCGCGTTGACGAGGATATTGGCCACTTTGGTTACGCATTTGAACCTGGCTGAGACGTTGTGTTTCCGGAGGGCCCTCGCAATTTTTTCCGTTGTTCCGGCGACGTACGGCAGGATAGCGTGTGCCGTCGCCTTTTCCTTAGGGCTAGTCTCGTCGGTCCTCTCCAGGGCCATCCGCTTCTTTCCTTCCACCCTGTGCATTATCTTCAGAATGTTGTCACGCCGGAAGCCCCAACCGTCTTTTGTTGTACTTTCAAGTCCCCCTTTCACCCTTCGTCCCTTCGCTGCGGGGGTGATATCCCGCACGGTCCGCTGTCGACAGTAGGGTGGAACCTTTTCTCTTTGTGGCATTAGGGGTGGATAACTAGAATTTTCCCCCTGCTTTTCAATTCTGCATGACCTGTCTTAGTATTGCGGCGGTATCTCATGTGAGTGGTTGATGTTCATTTTTATTCCCACCTATTTAATATTCCTGAGAACTTCAGCAGCAGAGAAAATTAGCACCAAGTTTTCTGCTAACATGCCATATGTGTGCATCAGCCCGCAAATCCTTTTCGGGGATTTGTATGAATGTTTTTTTTCTTTTCCCTCAACCCTTGAAAACCCTCCCTTACCCTTATATCTTACCCTTTCCACCTGGTGCTTGCACCCCTGCCACACACCTTTTTGGTGAATCGCGGTGGATGTAGATGAGGTCAGCCATACCAAATCTCCAACTTGTTAGCTCTTCTATATGAGGCTACATGAAATTTCAGTACTTTTTCATTCATCAATGCGTCTATCATGCAGAAATATTGATTTACAATGGCAAAATCAAAATTGTAAACGTGCTTCGACAGTCAATAAAGTGTAGGGTGTCAAATTAGCTTGCGGGTAATGTGATTCGAGTAGCAACTCAGATTATGAACTAATTAGCAAAATATCTTTTAAACATGTATACAACTAGCAAGAGTGAATTGTGTTTCGCAGTGTCCTCATAAATGTGGACAACTTCATGCGTCACCCTACACTTTGCACTAGAGTGATCGGCATCCCACCCGGAAGCATCATGGGACGGAGGGATGCGGCATAGGTTAAGGCGTCCGATCCGGGAAATTGAGATGCCCGTCTTCTAAGGAACTTCGTCCCACAAGGTCAAAATTGGGAATTAAAGTTTGGATCACGAGCTCTAACGAGGAGTGAGTTATAAGTTCCCTGAAAGCCTATGATTTTCACATATGGGTACCGGTGAGGCGAAACTAAGCTTGTCTTTCCCAAGGAAAGCTCTTTCCTTCCTCTCGCGTATCCTGAAGAAGGTGGGGAACATGTGGTGGGCGCACTTTGCAGCGATTCCTCGAATTGTGCGTATCCCGATCCCGAATTCGGATCTTCTAGTGATGTGACTTCTTAAAAACCTTCTAATTTTCACTCTGGTTATTTGTGGTTAGAACTCAAGCAGAGCGCTATATGTTTTAAACGGGAGGATTGAACTCTTGGTGGTGCATATCCCACATCCTTCAGATAACTCGAATTAAGCTGCGTGTTCCGGTTTTACCTCCCTGTCTTATCCTGTTTTCATGGTAGCGGAAGACCGAAACAGATTGTGGCTATGAACCACGTACTGTGCGTTTTGATTGGAGATGGACTGACAACAAGCGTCAGTTTTTACTCGCCGCACCACTGCGGCTACGCGAGAGTTGAAAGATTGGAAGTTTCTGTGTCCCCGCAGCCTGCGGCGTCGGCAATCGTCGGCAGTCGCCCTGATTAGCTGAGCTGTCTGCGGCGCCGCTAAAGACGGATGCATGACAACGAGGCTTTAGGCCATTGGGTTTCCACTCTTCCTTGTATCACTTGACATTAATCCATTCGCCCTCGTTAGTCTAACACGTCATTTCTATTCTCCCAAAAACGAACTTTTAATCTGTGATACAGCTTGCGATGTACAAACTTAAATCTCATGGTATCAATGAGAAAAAATGGTACATTGGATCACAGACTTCACATAATATCGCAAACAAATAGTAGTGATCGATGGGTTGTGATCAATGAAAGTAGATGCAATTTCGGGCGTTCCTCAGGGAAACGTATCAGGGGCGCTACTATTTTTAATATAAATCAATGACTTAAGTTCACGCCTTAGTTGCAACCTTAGATTATTTGTAGTCGACACGGTGGACCCGCCTTAAAGAGACTCGGCTTCATTAGAGGAGTGGTGGGGAAATGTCATGAGAAATCTAAAGAGAGTTTCGCTTAAAGTAAAGTTTCGCATTAGTCTGGCCCCGTTTAAATACGCCGCAAGTATTTGGTATCCATGGGAGGAATCTTTGATGAAACATAAAATTCAGAGAAAATCCGCTAAGCTCGTCAAAAAGTGCACCGATAAGAAGACGAGCGTCACAGAATTTTTAGAGGGATAAGAAATATGCACTGTCGAGTAGAAAGTCAGGCTAGATTGTACCTTGTTAGTCGAAGTTGAGAAACGTGTCTGTGTTCGGTCTTTTTCCATCCGAAACCAGCCTAAAACCGTAGACCTCCGAAGAACGATAATTTATCCGGCTTTTATGGAGGCACTAAAACCTTGTAGGAGACTCCGTCGTTAAATAATTAAATTTATGCAATACTCATTACCATCAAAACCATAATGGTTAAGTTTGATAACTTATCTCAGAAAGTACTTTCAAACTTACGGATCGAGTCGGTGTGAAGAATTTATCTCTTGTTTTTTTATGTTTAATTTATAATTTTTAACTTGCCACCTTGAGATATTTGTAATGCCTAATTTGTGTCGACCATAATACGCAGCGAACAAGAGCAATCATCGCGTAAAAGTGGACGGGGAAGAGCGATTGCCGATTATTCCTGGTTCGTCATGTCGACAGAATTTGTGGTTACCTTGAATCGCGAATTAAAGTAAGACATTCATGAGCGGTAAAAAGCGAGACACTTGGGGCGACAGAAAGGTTGCTGGCGAAGATCTCCATAGCATATTGCAATGGCAAGTCTTAATGAAATAAAGGAAGTAAAACCTTTTAGTTGGGGAAGCTAGTCATTAACAAATTTCTAAACCATGAACGTGTTGAATGTAATCTTAAGATCTATTGTCCTTGAAGGAGGCGCGCCAATTAGAAATTGTCAAGCGAACTCTTCGTCATGTGATGTCATAGCCAAGGTCATTACCAAGGCTTTATACGTGTTATCATAATCATCAGTTCTATTGTCTCAATGTCTATTTGGCACACTGGAACTCTTAATGACGTTTGCATACAAGCAAAAGAAGACGACAAATAATCGCGTAAACGGCCGTAGCACTCCTGACGCAATCTTTACTAAACTTACGAAATCTTTTCCACTGATAGCGAGTCGACGGTGAAGCATCACCATGCGACTAATCTTGATCTACGAGTCTCTTGATCCTGCTCTCTTAATTATGTTATTCCTTGCGACGAGTTTAGGCATTAGTTAATTGAGTTAATTTGTTCATTGTCCCCTGTTGAATATTATCGGATATCTTACACTATTACGTATGGACAGATTTTATTCTATTGCACACGATCAAATCTAATCTATGCAATAATCTAATCTAATATACAAATCAAGTACACGACCGAAGCAGTCCCTGGAATCATCCAGCCGCCAACTCCGCCAGTAGATTTATGGAATGTATTGCCTAAGTTTTCACAACGTGGTGGGTTCCTCTTTCTCGAGGAAGAAAGGATTTGAGTCGGACCGAACGTGATTAAAAATCCCGCTCCAGGCTGCGAAACTCCATGAGTTCCGGACTGTCCTTGTACGATATGCGCCATGGATACTAACTTATGCTCCTCATGCTATATTATGTGCGAAAGGATGTGATTTATACTCAACTTCATTCATGGTATCTTTCGTTTATTTGAAAAAAAATCGGCACTGTATAATTATACATAGGGGGACGCGGTAGTCCAGGGGTAGAGTTGGACTACTGACCGGAGGGTTCGATTCCCGGGAAAGCCTCTCTGGGCACCCTAAGGTTCACCAAAACTGTGTGATATTTCGTCTACCAGAACTTCCTGGGAAACCATAGCCGGCACAGGGAAAGGACCTGCTCCCCCTACCCTGATACGTGAATTCCATGCACCATAGGGCTTAGTATTGGGTGAACTCTATAGACACCTATCAAACAACTCCGGATGAATGTGCTGGTGCGTTATCGTGGTAAAACAGCACCTTCTTTTTCGCCAAATGCGGCTTTGTCTCCTTCAATTTTTTGTCAAAACGGTCCAAAAACTCACTGTAGTATTTCCCAGTGATCATTCTTCCTTTTTCTAAAACATCCATGAGCATGACGCCATTTGCATCCAAACAAACCGTCGCCATGACCTTTCCGGCCTTTCCGGCCGGACCATCTTCGCCTTCTTCGGAGCAGATTCACCGGGAGAAATCCATTGTTTTGATTGTTTCCTAGTTTATGGCGTGTAATGATGAATCCAGGTTTCATCAACAGTGATAACTCGACGCAAAAACACCTTTGGATCTCGCTTAAATTGCTGCAAACACTGCTTCAAAGTTAACAGCCGGATCAGCTTGTTGTCCACCGTGAGCAATCCCGGCACCCATCCGGCCGACAATTTTTCATCGCCAACTTATCATGTAAAATATTAATAGCCGTTCCGGTCGACACACCCACGGCCTCTGCTACTTCGCGCACTTTCGTTCGTCGATCAGCGAGAATCATGGCGTGGAATGATTTCCTCGGTAACCACGTCTGCCGGGCGTTCTAGTTGCTCCTCATCAAAAACAAATGTTCGCCCACGTTTAAATTCGTTGAAACAATATCTGTGGTCATAGATAGCGAAGTTTCCCCATAAACAGCATCCAACTTTGCTTTTATCTCCTCGCATTTCTTACCATCCAAAAACAAAAAGCGAATTGCCGAACGATATTGCTCTTTTCCCATTTAGCGAAAATCACAAAACACGTCTTACTTGAATGACTGCCAAATCCAAACTAACCTTTAAATCTGTCTGAAATTTGTTTTACCGTCGTTTGATAGATGGCAGCACACGATGATAACATAAACTTCCCTCAGGAACGCCCTTTGTCATCAAACACGGGTACTTATTGAACCGCCCTCGTACCTTATATTTTATTTCAAAGTGATTACGTATCTCGTGATAATAAGTACATTTTGCATTATTTCATCCTAAATGGCTCACTTTACTTGCCGCCGTAAAAATGTGCATTATAATATGGTGCCATTTTCAGCTGGCGGCGAAATATTTCAAAAGCTGAATTCTTCAATATTTTAGTTCTTCAATACATACCAATTAACCAATAAGGTAACAGGTTATTGCATGAATATGGTCGGGAAGGAACACGTTATTTAATTATTGGTTTTTTTAACATCTTATGTTTATCGTATATATTGGCTTCTCCGAATAAGTGTTTTTGGATACTAGTTTAGAGTGGGCCATAAGAGGTCACGCCATGGAAATTGCTAAATTTAAGGAGGGGTTATGGGAAAGTATCTCTTCCTTAAGACAAATCCAAACAATAAAACGTACCTTAGAAATCCTATATTGAAATTTTCAAAAATGGTCTAAAAAACTTCAAGGGCAAAATCACCTAATACCTATTATCCTCACAATCATATAAGTAACATTTAAAAATAATGAACGAATAGGAGCACTTTTCCACAAGAAATATTCAAACAACGACCGATTTCGATGTACTGCATCATCTTCAAGTGAATACTGCAGTCATGTGCCGACTTATATATGCCTATTTTGACCGGGGAGGAAGGGGAAGGAAAAAGCGTAAGGGAGATGGAAGGGGATGTGGCTTGAACGGGAGAAGGAAAGACAGGGAATGGGTGAGCAGAGGATAGCGAAATGCAACGAAAGACAATGTTGAAGACATCTAACACAAAAGAGAATGTGGGCATCTCATTTTGGTGATTAAGAAGTTATTTCGGTGCACCATATCTGCAGAGGGAAATGCCAATTGAAGAGCGAGGGAGGATGTTATACCTGAACATGATGTAGTACTTCGAAGCAGATCATGATTTAAATATACATCTAGCGGTAAAATGCTCCTATTTCTTCATTATTTTGTTCAAATTTCGAAGCATCACGTCTAAGACTACGTAATTCGAATATTTAACGACTTTATTTTTTGAACACATCATATTTTTTGGGCAATTTTCCTACTTGTATAAATATATCTATTTAACGACCTAAGTTCACACGTTAGCAGAAGCCTTATAATCCTTACAGTGATTTATAGAGAAAGGACACCAGGGCTACCTCGAGTGATTTAAGATCAGAAATTGGTGTGGTGTAAGAATTTGGAATGAGGATTTAAGGCGAGATCGTATCCGAAAACGTACATCCCTAACGTTTTGGGATGAAAAAAAAATATAAAGAAGATATAATATATTAAATAGGTGGGTTTGCGTCAAGCATATCAAAACAAGTGAAATACTTGAGTGTTACACCGACATCAAACCGTTCATCGTGTGCACTCATCGGAAGAATGCGCGGGTCAGCCTTAAAGAAGCTAAGTGTCATTCGTTAGGAAAATATAAAGAAAATATAGAGAGAGGTGTTGCTTTGCTTTAGTCAGGCCGCACTTGCCACACATGGCAAGTATTTGGGATCCAAGTGAGAAAACTTTAAATAAGGGAATCGGAAATGATTCAGAGGATATTTGCTAGATCTGTTAAAAATTAATACGAGAAGAGAGTAGGGTGAAGGCTATGTAGGTATTAGGCTGGGAACCCCTAGAATGACGAAAAGAGCTGAAAAGACTAATACTTTTACAACGCTACAGCATACATGCGTATTTTTGAGACACAGAGGGAATTATAATGGCGCCAAGTGTAGTTGGTAGATACGAGCAACGGGATAAAATAAGACAGACAGCGTCAAAGACGGATTCAAGCATTTGTTCTTCCCTCGAACGATATGCGACGATAATCAAATGAAATTCAAGTCCCCGAATATATTTAATTTAAAACAAACATTTAATCATTTAGTCAAACACTTTAATATTTGCATGATTTACATAAACGTGTGTATGTACTTGAATGTTTGTGTGGGTGAGCAAAGATATATGTACTAAAATGCGTGGATTAACTCATATTTGTGCATGTACAAGATCTGTCCCAAAATTAGTATAAATTTTTTCACCCGAGTAGACGGACGGGAGGGCAGCGGTTTCTCTGGCTGGGTTCAGGAAAGGCTAGAGGCCGATGACTATTGGCTCCCAGCCTTTACGGAGCGTAGATCGTTTGTTTATGACACCACCATAACATGACATCATAGCTATCCGTCATGAACCGGTGATGGGAACAGCGTGTTCGGCGTTTCACGCCTGATCAAACTTTGCGTGAAACTGAGTAAAACCGGGAGAGAGAATAATAAAATGCTCAAGGCCGCTTATGGTAATAACGCCATGGGTGGATCGGGTGTTTTCGAGTGACGCAAGTTGTTTGGGGAGGTTAGAGAAAATGTTGAAGATTCCGAACGTGGATCTGCCAAGAGCTTCTCGACCATGCCTCAGCCCCACACACACACTTCTTCCTCTTCCCCGTCTAAAATCCGTGCTGTGAACGTCACCACTGCTCGGTGGAAGCGTTACAACAGGCCGTGACGAGGGAGCTTAGCGGCATTCCGGTCACCGCCTTCCATAAGGCGTACGAGTCGTGGGAAACCCACCGGCAGCGGTGTGTGGACGCACAAAGGTGCTACCTCGAAGACTTTTCAGTGAATGTATCAAATCTGGCAATATATATTTTTTTAATCAACTCAGTCCAATTACTTTTGGGGAGGACCTTGAATAGCTGGCACTCTAACACCCCTGCCACACTCCATTGCGGCGCCTTCCGGAGCATTGTGCTGGTGTAGATTTCCGTGGGTTACTCCTCGGTTCAAGAGTCTCGACGTCCAGGATTTCAACCGTTGCCACTGTTTACCCTTTTTTGATCACGACGCACCAACTCTCTCCCCTCCTCCACGCTGGTGCTTCTGATGCCTCTGGACGTGGGGTGCCCCCCGAGAGAGATTGAGTCGGGCATGCATTCACCATGCCCCTCGAGTTCCATCACACCAGCGGGGACACTGGCCACCGACGGGCGCAGGCGGACAGAGCGCCGTGGGGGACAGCCAAGCCAGCTTACGGCACAGAGAGAGGCGGCGGGAAACCGACCAAGGAGGGAGTGCGAAGTGAAACGTGATAATCGAGGCAGGGTACGCATTGGTTTGGTTGGTGCGTACGGTGGTATATCGGGGGTGAGGGTGATTGTATTACTGGTGGGTGTTTACTCACAGTGACCCGGATGGTGCTCTTCTTGTCTCGCAGCTCCTGACGCAGTCCCTCGGTGAGGGCGCGGACGGCGTGCTTGGAGGCCGAGTAGAAGTGGATCTCCGGGCTCGGGGGCACCACTTGCGCAGCCACGCTGAGGCCGTCAGCGTTTGGTTCGGTCGAGGCGGGCAGAGGATGTGCAGCGGAGCGTGAAAAAAATAGGGAAGGAAAGTCATTTTTAGGCCTCGGGATTTTGTGCTTTCGGTGTCCATCTTGCTCACCACGTAGTTGTCTCTCTCCCAGGGCGTAGTTTTCTTACCCTAATGTCTAGTACCCGGATACCTCTACTCAATATTACCCAAGGTGACACTATCCATGTACAATTACTAAAATATCCTGACCTGGATGCTAGTAGCGAGGTTCCAGTACTAACCAGCCTTCTTGCCCTAGGCACCAGCAATGATTTTTACCTTTCACATGGTGCCATTTTCGAGAAACTGTTTATTAAATTCCGTCGATAACTATCAGCTGTGGAAGCTCTCTTACCCTTCCCCTGGGTTAAATGGAAGAAGGGACAATTTGGTCTCAATTTCGCCCAAATAAAGACCTCTATCTATCTATATTTCCAGCTTGTGGAAAACCACTACGCATAATGCGTGTAAATGATACATTTTTAACAGAGATTATAACAGATTACTATATAGATCATATTATAAGGCGACCACAAATAATTGGGTACCCAGAAGTTGCCGAAAAGTCTTGTCCTCGTTAGTAGTGTCGATTCTTGAAATTATTATCTAGATATTGGTCCTACTGACATTAATACGGGTAGCTAAGAATTGCTTCGTAGTCTCCTTGCCCATGGTACCGTCAACCCACGTCCCAAGCACGGTTTTCATCCGCATCTTCTTTTTAGGTGGCTGGATGCAAAATCCTCCGATGTTACCCAGCGCCTTCCTTAGGATTTTCTGATATCGGGAACTGAAAACGTGTATCGATAACAAATTGAGACCTTTCTCAAGATCTGCAGATACATCTCGACCGAAATGCATATCGGCGGAACGTTGGCAACCAGAGCATAACCGCGGCAATACTTACTCTCAGGGAGTAATGGAAAAAATATTTTTTATATTATTGAGGAGTGGATAGAGGTGTGTCGATGAATTCACCTATATTATCTCTACTCTCTATTCCAAAACTCTATTCAAAATTTGAATCAAATATGCATAATGACTTAAATGTTATCCTAACAATGCGTTGAAGCAATAACACTCAAGACGCCACATAAGTCATCAGAGGGATGCAGCGGGCTCTTCTACGCCCATTCTCCCCAAAATACTCCAAAGGAGTCATTATAAATCTTAAATTCCGTTTATTATCTTTGATGTCGTACTTTGAAGATTATTCGGTTTAATTTTCAACTATGGCAACTATAAGAATTGAAATACCAATTCCGTTCTACTGAAGGTTTTCATGTTGTCCTGGGAACAAGTATTTTGAATCGACACTTGACACGCTAAGGTCTTTTTTTATGATTTCTCGATCTCAGGTGTGCGTTTGAATAGATATGCTTAAGAGAACGCGAACTATTCCAAAGAATTGATCTAAAAGTATGATATCAATATGACGCTTATTCTATCTATTCTACATTAAAATATTAGATGTAATATTTCATATCGCTCAAATTCACAGAGAGAGTGACTGCATCCGCGAAGTTTCAACAGAATACCAAGCAACACACATAAACTGAAAATTAACTTACCTGAAAAAAAATTAAACTGATGAAGCCCAAGAATGTTAATGATTCCTCAAGCATGATAAGTGGAGCAAGTGTGAGTAATAACTGATACTGGATGATCGTCGACTGATAGTGTGCGAGTTAACAGAGATAGTAGGCATTTCAACAAGTGCGGTACATCGCATATTAACTGAAAATTTGGACATGAGAAAGCGGTGTGAAGATGGGTGCCGCGTTTGCTCACACTCGAGCAAAACCAGTGTCGTGAGGATGTTTCAATTGAGTGTTTAGCAAAGTTTCACAGGAACAAAGCAGAATTTTTACGCCGTTTCATGGCCATAGATAAAACATGGGTCCATTACTTCACACCCGAGAAAAAATAAACAAACAAAACAATGGATTCAAATGGGAGAACCAGCTCCAAAGAAGGCGAAGAGCGTTTCATCTGCTGGCGAGGTCATGGCGTCGGTTTTTTGGGATAATTTTCATTGACTAGCTTGAAAAAAGGGAAACCTATCAACGGCGAGTATTATGCGGACTTGAGAGAGTACTCAGTCGCGGTGCCGAGCGGACGTATCTGTCTTGAGCCCCGTACCTCCCGCGGAGGAGTTATTAAAACGTCATATTTGGAAAAGTTCTCGTGCGAATGTGATGAAAAGTTAGGATTTTTTTTCCCGATAGTACTCCTCACCATCTGTGGGCGTGCGAAGCTGACTCATTTAGACCAAAGTGGGTTACAGGCTGTGAAAAGTACATAAATAATTTCGGTTTTCCGGCATTTTATCGGAAACCGTCGGAAGAAACACGGAGATATTTGTTTGTGTTGTTGGTACTGTTCATACATGTGTGTGTGCATCCCGTAACGATCGGCTGAATACCTTCTAAAACCGGAACATGTGGTCTAAACCGGAAGTGCCCGATTTCTCCTGACCCGGGTGGAGCTGTGCGGTGAAACTTGGGGGAGTGAATGGTGTTGTGAATATCAGTGCTGTGTGTAATTATTTCCTGAATCGGTGCCGTGTAACCTGAAACCGGAACACGTGGTCCACACCGGAAGTTCCCGATGTCTTGTATACCGGTTGAAGTTGTGTTAAAACTCTGGTATGTGAATGCTGTTGTGAGCATTCTTGCTGTATGTAAATTTTTCATTAATCTGTGACATAGATGCAGACTATTCGGGTACCAATTCGAGTGGAACGGTGTAGCTTGAATATGTGAGGGATGTTCTGAACATCCTTGCTGAGTAATATTTTCTTTATATTCTTTGAGGTGGCATACATCCTGTAACCAGAAAACGTAGGGTGTACCTGAAGTGCCACACATTTCATAGCACTGCATTTATTGTATATAATACTGGGGCAAATCTGACTGTTTCTTTCCGGAAATTGGAACACGAAGTCTAATTGAAGCGCCCATTATCATATCCACGAGCGTTTGAATCATATTTAAACATTGGGTATGGAATAAATGGGAATGAGTATCACTTAGTGCAGTGCTAATCAAGCTCAGCAATGACAATAGGCAGAAAACAATGATGTAAATGAAAAAATGATAAGACATATAGTTAGAGAAGAGTTGAAGCTCCCCTGTTCGGAACCTGCAAAGGGCCCATTTTTCGCTGAAATTGCTTCCATTCAAAGGAGATGAGCGAGATGTCTCCAATAGGGAGCAAGAAGGCAAACGAAACTTATACTGTAGTAATAACCCCAGGGGAAGGAGCGGAGGAAGAAACAAGTGACGACACGAAGATAAAGGTACTAAAAATATTAAACCCCAAAAAACATGGTATTAAAATCAAAGGAATCACTAGGACGAAGAACAAAGCTATAAAAATTGAGTCCGAAAACGAAGATATCGAAGAGAAACTGAAGAATTGCAATGGATTTGCCGATAATAACCTACTGATAAGGAAACCAGTTAAGGCTCTCCCTAGAATGGCATTACATGCGGTTAAATCAAGCGTAACACCGGAGGATCTTGAGGAAGCTTTGAGGAACCAAAATGACCTATCTACAGGTAGCCACGCGAAAGCATTTTTTTAAATTTGGGAAAAGGGATGAACAAACAGCAAACTGGGTAATCGAGGTAGACTCCAATAGCAGAAAGAAGTTGTTAAATAGAGAAAGGGCTTTCATTGAGTTTAGCTCATATAGAGTGAAGGACTTTATTGTAGCAACTAGGTGCTTCAAGTGCCAAAAGTTCGGGGACACTGCCAAAAAGTGCTATGCAGACCAGGATGTTTGTGACCATTGCTCCGAAAACCATGATACCAGGAAATGCGACTCTGTAGAAAAACCACCCTGCTGTATGAATTGCAAGAAAGCAGACATAAAAGATTGTAGCCACAAAGCTAGTGATAAGAAATGCCCTTGTCTAAAGAAGGCACTAGAACGAATCGTAGAGCTGATCGATTATGGGGACTAAAAACCACATCATAAAAATAGGGCAAATCAACCTTCAACGGGCAAAGGTTGATACTAATGAATTGAGAAAAATGGCAACGGATCTTGGGCTAGATATTATATTGACCATATGTGTACAGCAACAGTCATGAAAGAAAATGGAGAATCCCGGGATTCGGAGTGCTAACGCGCATTACACCAGCAAATGCCAAAGAAAAATGTTTTGCAAGCATCATGGTCTTCAAAATAAATTATGATATCTTGAGTTTTGAGCACTGCACAACAAAGCACTTCGCAGCTGCAGAAACTCGGGCTGATAGGAAACCAATGATACTGATCTCCGGATGTATGCCACCATCGGAGGACATCCAAGAATACATCACAGAATTAAAGAACCTGATAGATAAATTCAAAAATAAAAGGATACTAGTCGCAATTGACTCTAACGCAAGTAACTAAATATGGTTTAGTTCGGAAACCAAAGACCGAGGTAGGGCAACGGAGGACTTAATAGCGTCTGAAGATGTGTATATACAGGTATGTAACGAACCTGTATTAAACGAACCGACGCAACCGTACACGTTTAGTTTGCTTAACGAGATTAAACCCAACAAATCCCCGGGTCCCGAAAATATACCAGCTAGGGTGATAAAACATTTAGCTCCAAACATTGCCCCGTACCTTGAGTTTATATTTAAAAAATCCCTCAAGGAGTGCAAAGTACCTAAGATTTGGAAAACCGCGCAAATAACGCCTATTTTTAAAGGTGGTGACAGGGAGGATCCCAGTAATTACAGACCTATATCTCTCACTTCTATCTGTTGCAAAATCTTAGAGCACATAATTGTCAGTTCAATAATGAGACACCTTGACAATATTAACTTTTTAAGTGACAATCAACACGGATTCAGGAAAACCCGCTCCTGCGAAACCCAATTAGGATTATTTACACATGATTTACTTTTATCGGGTGAGAGAGGTAGGCAAGTGGATGCCATCTTCTTAGATTTTCAAAAGGCATTTGAGAAGGTCCCACATGGTAAACTCATTCATAAATTAAAGGTCGCGGGTATAAACAAGGGCGCCATAAGTTGGGTTAAAGATTTTCTTTCAGAGCGGGAACAGAGGGTAGTCCTTGATGGCGCTAGTTCCGACAGCGTTCGAGTCACGTCGGGGGTACCTCAGGGAAGTGTGATCGGGCCGTTGCTTTTCTTGATTTTTGTTAACGATTTGAACCGCGAAGTGAAAAGTAAAATTAGGATGTTCGCGGATGACACGGTGACCTATCGGGAGATATCTGGGGATGAGGATCGTTTTATTCTAGAGCAGGATTTAGGTTGCATTAGTAAATGGTGTTCTAACTGGGGATTGACTCTAAATTATAATAAATGTTCAGTGGTAAATTTCTTTAAAAGATCAACGGGATTTGCTTACAAATTAGCTGGAGGTGACCTGGCAGTAGTTGATACGGTAAAATACCTAGGTGTCACATTCACAAAAGACTTAACTTGGGGGACTCACATACGTAAAGTCTGCGGTCAAGCATATAAAAAATTGGGATTCATTAGACGCGTTGTCGGCAAAAGTGATTCGAAGGTCAAGGAACGTTGTTACCACGCTCTTGTAAGGCCTCATTTAGAATATGGATGCAGCGTGTGGGATCCGAGTGAAAAAGGTCTCATTCGGGAAATTGAGAAGGTTCAACGCCGGGCAGCCCGTTTTGTAAAAAATTCCTACGATAAAACGCAAAGCGTCACCGAAATGCTCATGGATTTGGGGTGGGAATCATTGGCTGAGAGACGATTCAATGCAAGATTGAAATTATTAAATAAATTTAGATCCGCATGTTTCAGCACCGAGGTCTCGCAAATTATTCGTACTCCTACATACATTGGTCGCTTGGATCATGCATATAAAATTCGGGAAATAGATGCCAGAACTAGCCGACTCAAGGACTCCTTCTTCCCACGGACAATACGGGATAGCAACTGCAGGGTTATAGATAGCAAAAATTCCACTTGCCACCCTCAGCGTCTAAAAAATAATTAGTTGTATTTAAATGCATGCTCTTCCACTAACCTTATGTGTTTTTCTATAATAACCCATTCTTTCCGAATGACCTCATTCGTGTTCCGTTCATCTGTTTTTAAGTCTCTTTCCTTTCAATCCCTCGTCCCTCTCCGCGGGGGGAAATTCCTGCTACCTGCAACGTTGGGTCGCATTCCATTCCCTTTACAGACTCTTTGGGGGTAGAGTGTTTTGTGGTGAATTTTCATGTGGTAGTGATGTTTCAATTTCTTGCTTGTTGTGTCTTGCCTTCCGTGTAGGATGGCTTTCGTGCTGCATCATGGGGTGCAGTTTTTTAGTTGTTTTGCGGTATATGTGTTTGCATGAGTATTGGATGAAGGGATTTTTGCATGAGTGTGTGCGCTGCTGTGGGTGTAATTTTCCGTGTTGTTTTTTTGCATGTGGTATTTTTCTTTTTTACGGTTGGTGACCTAACACCCCCCGCCACACGCCCTTGCGGCGGCTTGCGGGGTATTATGTAGATGTAGATGTAGATGTAGTTCGAAATTGGCTCCTCAAATATAGACCTAACCATCAGTAACTCGGCATTAATACGAGACGTGTACAGATGGAAGGTTCATGCCGAACTATCCATCAGCGATCACAGATTAGTCACATACCAGATTGGCACGAACGAAAATGAACGCTGTCATCAAAGAAGATTTAATATCGGTGCAGCAAACTGGAGAAACTTTATGGAGATATTATCAAAGAACACCGGGTACAAATGTGAATTGTTGCTATGGGATCCAAGCAATAAAAACATCGATGCTTGAGTTAGATCACTTACGGAGGCGCTGCAAGGTTCCACTCTGGCCTCGATCCCTCTGACCAGAACACGACGAAACGAAACAGTATGATGGAATGAGAAACTTCACAGGCTTAAGATAAATTGTAGAAACCTACGGGGAACATACCAGAAAAGCATTAGCCATGAAGAACGTACCGTCAACAAAAGAAGATTCTTTGAGGCAAAGGAGAACTATGAACAAAAAGTGCAAAACAGCAAGGAAAAAATCTGGGAGAAATTCTCGAGGTCAAATATTGAGGCAGATCCCTGGGGGTTAATATATAAAATCGCCAGAGAAAAATTTAAAATCCAACCAACATAATCAGCTAAGACCAACGCCAGAGGGGAGCTTCTATTCCTGGACGAAACCATTTCCAACATCATCAACCCGCTTGTATCGGATGACACAGCAGAAAATGAAGCTGAAGAGCAAAAAGTAATTAGGCTTGAGGCTAACCTCCCTTGCCTGAAAAGTACGGAGATAGATATCACCGATGAGGAAGTTAGAACCGCGATTCAAGAAATGAAAATGAAAAAGGCCTCAGGCATTGATGGCATAAACGCTGAATTGATCAAAGCAGCCGAGCCGGTTATCCTCAACTTTTCAACTAGATTGCTATAGGACTGTTGCAGAAACAAATACTTCCCTGCGGCAAGGAAAAAGACCCCTCTGATGCTAAGACTTGCAGACCCATAACACTACTACCCGAAATGGGGAAAATGTTCGAAAGAATCATCAAAATGAAAATTGAAGAAGCAGTTGGTGAGGAGGATCTACTCCACATAAGCCAATTTGAATTTCGAAGAGGCGGATCCACCGCAGCCGCGGCAATAAAACTACTGCAAGAAATAAAAAATCGTAAATATAAGTATAAGGTGGCCTTATTCATAGATTACGAAGCAGCATTCGATTCATTATGGTGGCCACATTGCATAACCCAGCTCAAAAGTTATAAAACCCCGGGACCAATAGTAGGACTTATTAAAAACTATTTCTTGAAAGAACAACCAAAATACAACTAAATAATCTGGAAGTTGAAAAGAATATTACAAAAGGGGCACCACAGGGATCCATACTCGGTCCTTTTCTTTGAAACATCTCCATGAACGATTTACTGAATCAGCCCCTTCCTGGAAGCTGCAGATGGACAGCATACGCTGATGACGTTATGATCACAATGCCTGCAAATTCCAGGAGAGAAATAGAAAAACTCGCAAAAGAATGTTGCCATATAGTGGAGTCATGGAGTACGAAAGTGAAATTAAAAATTTCTGTGAATAGGACTAAGTACGTCGTATTCGGGAAAAAATTGCCACGAAACCAAACTATAAAAATCTATGGTCAAAACATCAGAAGAGCCTTTACATTCAGATACCTGGGCATTGAATTCGACGACAGACTAACACGCAAATTACGCAGCAGGCAAGGTCAAGAAAATATTTAACTGCTTAAGAAGGCTGTGCAGAAACAGATTTGGTATGACCACAAATAGCTTAAGAACTATATACAACCGAGTCACCATCCCAATATTGGCATACGGCTGCGAGGGGTGGGGAGAGAGGTTAAATTACAGCAGAATCCGGAGAAAACTGGAGGCCCAAAGATCTTGCCTAATTGCAATATCCGGGAGCTACAATACGGTCTGTAATGAAGCTCTACAAATAATAACCGGGATACAGCCGATAATGTTCTCAATAGAGGAAAGAAGAATCAAGTCACGGATGAGGCAGATGGAAGAGGCTACTCTAGGAGATGTAGCTTTGTCTCCAACTGAGACATGGAGCAGGAACAGGAATTTTAAAAGAGCGTATTTCCTGGATAAATGGGAACGGGAATGGGAAACTTCAGAACAGGGGAAAACAACTAGACAATTTTTACCTAGCGTGAAGAAAAGAATGAAGATCAAATTTAAAACTTACAAGGGTAAATTTTAACGGGACACGGGGAGTTTAGATCATACCTCAAGAAAATAGGGAAAAAAAGGAGGGGACGTGTGAATGCATGATGGAGGAAGATACGGCAATACACAAGAGTCCTTTACTGCCCAATTTATGCCGAGGAAAAAGGCGAACAGGAAGCTATCCTTGGATATTTGCATAACGTCCAACAAATTGGGAAATATCTACACGAGGAACCGATTAGGAAAATATTGGATGGATTTATCAACAAAAGAGAAATTGGGAACGGGGAGAACGACGGAAAGGAAGTGCATGTAACTCATATTTTGTATTTTGTAAAATTAACGAAATTGTATTGGGGTTTTAAAAATGAGGCACCCCAAAAAGTGAAATTGAAACAATAAATTGTCCGATTCTGTACTAACGGGCCCAATTATTATTGTTATTATTATTATGCGGGCTTATTGCATCGTTTGAGCGAAAAAATCAAGCAAAAGCGGCCTTATTTGGCTAAGAATAAAGGGTTGTTTCATCAAGACAATGCACCAGCTCACACATCCGTTATTGCAATGGCCAAAATTCATGAATTTAAGTTTCAATTGCTACCTCATGCATGCTATTCGCCAGATTTAGCCCCCTCGGATTATTTTCTGTTCGCAAACTTGAAAAAATGGCTCGGTGGTCAAGGATTTTCCAACCGTAAAGAAGTGATGCCGGCAGTTTCTGATTATTTTTGGGAGCAAGACAGCTCTTATTATAAAAAGGGTATCGAATTTACTAAATATGGCTGGGAAAAGTGTATCGAGCTGAAAGGAGATTATGTTGAAAATTAAATACATTTTTTCCAAAATTTTTGTTTTCTTTCTTGGGTCGGGTACTTCTAGGATTACCTCGTATACTTATTTACTATGGGCCAACTAATCAAAACGAGCAGTTGGGACGTCATTCACCTTAGGATCGGCATTTACCCGGTAAAATAAAAAACTCACCCGAGGTTGAGATTTTTTTAAGAACCCAGGAAATGGATTTCTTCTGGACTGATATGGTAATATAATCCTAAAACTGGTGTATCAACGTAATAAGTACACGGGTTAATCTCACGCCCTATATTTCTGCGTATCTTCATCTGCTGAAAAGTTTCCGAGAAAAAATGCACGAAGTTGATCAACCGGCAGAACCGCGCGGCGTGTCACGCAAGAAGCATCGGAGTGGCTCAACCGATGATGGGGAGAGGGAATGTCGTCTTTGATCATCCATAGTTATAGGGGGGGAGGGGGATAACCCTCCACGCGCCTCTGCCCCCTCCCCCCTTCGTCCCGCAAACACCTCCCGCCCCAGTTGCCCACAAAGGCGCGCCTCTCTCACACAGACGAGAGTAATTGTTTCCGTAGTGACACAGGGGGAGGGGCGCCCTCTTCAAGCACCGCGAGGCAAGGAGAACACCACTAACCCCTGATTGGTTAACGCAAGCAGCTCCTCTTCCTAGGGCTAATTAATCCCCCCTTCCGAAGAGAGATCACCAAAGTGTTCCTCTCGCTGCCCGTGAAGTGGTTCTCTCACCCCTCCCCCCTTACACTCCGCACCCCTTCCGCTGTGCGGTGGCAGCCCTTTGCTCCCTCGGGTAGCAGCGCTTTGAGATCACCCCGACGACACCAATCGGCGACACCATTTTTCCGAACGTCAGACTCTCAAAGCTACAAACCGGTACGAGAATCCTTCGACAGTGTCTTCTCAATGCAATATAAAACTTTCACAAGAAAAAAAATCGTGTACGGAACAATTGGTGAACCATTCGTTGCCATCAGTAGACTCCGGATATGCAAACAATCTACATCTACTCAATACCTTTCAAGCTGCCACGAGGATATGAGGCTGGGGGAATATCAAATTAATAAAATCAATAGAAACGATATTGCTCTGTAATTACCGGGATCCTGCCAATCACCGACATATTAGATGGGAGAGATGCAAGCTACAGGGTGCGTTCTAAAAGTAATGCAATTAAATTTTCCGCGCCCCTCCTATTAGTCGGAGTGGGATAAAACCACTTGGAGTAGGTGGGAAGGACGCTAAGCTTTGCCACGAAACCAGTCTCAGTGCTCTTTAAGCTGTGGAAGCGGCAGGATATCAGCTATTGTAAACCTCTGCGCGCCCGTAGCTTCCAGTCCTCACTTCCAGCCCTACCCAGCGAATACATTCAGAAAGGTTTTGGAATGAATCACGATTGCGTTCCGGTTTCCCTGTACAAAACTTGTCCCAATTCATTGTTGGCAAAATAAAGTATTCTGAAAATATACCGTGAGGCTCTACTTATTGACGATTGTGGGTATTTAGTCATCGAGCTTTGAGAGAACACTTATGTTGGAACCAGAGGGTCTGAAGTCTGTATATACTAACTAGGGTCTGTAATTGCAATCCTTCACGTTAAATCATGCAGTTTCTATATTATTACTATCATATTCAGAAAGGTAACCACTGAGCAACGAGTTACGTACTTGCATTGGATATTCCTCGTCCGAAGATAAACATTAAATTTGGGGAGCAATAATTAGTGTGTCAAACCAAGATGGCCAAAGTAGTGGGGAAGAAGAATTGTGTTAGGTGAAGCTTTCATAAGAAGGAGGGACTTTATGATCGAGCCTTGATAAGAATGCTGAAAAACAGTTCAGTGAAACATTTAGTTTATGAGGCGTGATTACGTCCGCCATGGAAACATGGCCATTGAAGCAAGATTATGGGCGTAGATTGGAAGCTTTTGAAATGTGGGTGAGGAGAAGGATGGAGAAGGTGAAAGGGACAGAAGGGAAAATAAACTAGAAGTGCTAGGCATGGTGGGGGAGGAGAGGGGATTGTTGGAGGAAAATATGGGGCAGAAACGATGGATGCAGAGTGTTTTGATGGGAAATGGGATGTTGAAGACTGTGATAGAGGGGAGAATGCTAGGAAAACGAGGAAGGGGCGAAAGTAGGATAGGTATGGCAGAATAATATATTTATTTATTTATTTATCGACTTATTTGGGCGAGGTTGAGACTAATAGTCCCTTCTTCCTCCTAACCCTACATTACAGACATTATATTGAAGACAATCACGTACAACCAAGCCCTAGATGGAGGGAAATCCACCTAGGGAATCGAACCCGCGACCTTTGGGTTGGTAGGCGAGGACGTTACCCCGCCGCCACCGAGGCCGGCATAATTGTAGGAAGGATATAAGGATAAGTTAAGGATTAGTTATAACGTCGGATGTCAGGATTTGCCTTGTTAGGAGAGGCGAATACATGTATCTTTGTTCACTTTTTCTCCAAAAAACTTGCCTTAAAGGGTAGAATACTAGTTAAAAATTATTTGGTCCCTCCACTTGCTCGCCAACCCGCCCTCGGATATTCTCACTCCCCTCTCTCTCCCCCGTTCTTCCATTCGTACCCCTTTGCCCCTCTCCCTCCACTCCCTCCACTCCCTCGCCCCTTCCTCCCTTCGACCCTTTCCTCTCCGCTCCTCCCTCCCTATCCCGCCCCCACTCGATCTCATTCGGAGAGCAGTTCCACTCGGGGATAACTCCTCTTCCGTGTTTAATTTCTTTACAGATACATGTATAACACTTGGGTGGCACAAGAGCACAAAAATTTAAAAAGAAAACACGTGAAAGGACACTCACATTTCAGAAAGTTTAAACTAGGCCTTCTCTTATGCATTATTCAGGTTAGATTTTTTAGGTAATCTTACATATAGTATGTCTATACGAGGGTGGGCTGAAAACTAATGCACACCTGCTTGTATACTACAAACAAAATGACCTTCAGAAGCACTCCTGGTGGCATTTGGAAGTAACATTCCCCCTCAACACGCATGCGCAGGTTTATCTCGCGTTGAAATAGCACTAAAACACGTCTCCATACTTCGGCTTCTCAAAATATACTGGATGAATGCAACGACCGCAACCCTGCGCATGCGTGTTGAGCCGGAATGTTACTTCCACATGCCACCAGGAGTGCTTCTGAAGGTCATTTTGTTTGTGGTCTACAAGCAGGTGTGCATTAGTTTTCAGCCTGCCCTCGTATAAGAGCGGAGAGGATATGTGGGGGAGGTATGTTGGGGGCAGGTGTTGTACCGTACATATCATAGAAATTCAATATGGTGCGGTTGTAGCACGTACCTGCTGATGTGGATTACTTGCCCATCACTCACGCCCCTCGACATCATCGAGTCGACGGCTAGTTTGGTACATTGGCAGAGTCCAATAACGTTCACGGCCATGATGCGTGTCCAAGCCTCCACGGAACCATCTGAGAAGGAAGAACCACATTTGAAAAGGGCGTCGCGTGCCTCAGCATGGCGAAAACGTCCTTTCTCATTCAACAGCAAGGGTTTATTGGTAAGGAAACAGTATGGATTCCAAATGTGTAGACTTTACGAGAACCAACTAGCTCTTCTATGTAGATATTTTTGTATTTTGAAAATATATTCGACAAGGTTTTATGTATCATGTATCAATGGCTTAGGTAGTATAACCAGGAGTAAGATTCGCCTGTTTGCGGACGACAAAGTAGTATATAGGGATCGTAGCAACCAGTCCGATTCAGATGCGTTTAATTCAGGCTAACTTAAGGCTATTCAGAAATCTTTCAAGGAATGAAAATTAGTAATTAATCATTCCAAATTCTTTTATGAACTATTGGAAACGAAAGTGCTCTCCCCAAGTGCTTACATCACTAGAAATAGCGAGCTAGCAAATGTATAATCTATAAAATATCTTGATATTGCTCATACCCATGATCTCTCATGGGGTTAACATATACGAAAGATATGCAGAGAAGGGAATCAAAAATTGATTTCGTCAAGAGGGTATTGGGCAAATACGATGAAAAAGTGAAAGAGCGATGCTATTTCTCGCTTATTAGACCTCAACTGGAGCATGCAGCTAGCATTCACGACCTTAATGAGGCAGGTTCAATAAAATATTTATACCTGAAAATGACGCTGAAGCTTGGAAACTAGTTGTACCGAATAAAATTGAGTGGAAAGATACATTGTTATGTTTGCTTCAGTGAAAATATTTAGATCCATTACAGCCTAGGGCAGCGAGAAAAGTCTAAGATATAACAAGAAGAGCAGTGTGACAAAATATTAATGGATTTTGGTTGAGGCCTGCTCCAAAATAATGATTAAAAATTAATTTTAAGACTTTCATTCGAGACTAAGAGTCGCCCTTTCCGTGCCTTGACGACAATTGTCGATAAACCGAAATGGCAGCACTATTACTCGCCCATGCCAGCAAAGGAAATGTACAGGGATCTACGCATTTCGATGGATTTTATGCAATGAAAAATTGCAGTCAAACACCATTTCCTTTCCATCCTTTTTCCCCGTGAAAAAAGGAGGAAAGAAAGTTGGGCGAGGGAAATTAAAGGGATGATGAGTGAGTTTCATTCTTTCTTATCAAAGTGACGCTCACCCCAAATCGTCCTTTACGCCAAAGGGGTTTCTTTTACCTAGCAGTGAAATACTGTACGACTAATAATGGATTTTAGACTACCCATTAATGCAGATATTAAAATAAAAACGTGAAGGTTAGAGAAGAGTCCGTGAGTTGTAGACACAAAACGTAGATGCACGAAGTAAAACTTCCACTGTATGAATAAGAAATGGTTCACCCCCCCCACCCCCCTGGAGGGAGGTAGGCGAAGGCGCCTGGGCTCCTTGATTCACTTACCCAGAAGAGTGTTTCGTTGGGCGATGCCGGCGTTGTTGATGAGAATGTCGGCGCCGCCGTGGGACTCCTCCACGGTCTTGAACGCCGCGGCCACCGATGCTTCGTCGGCGACGTCGCATTCCAAGGGGAACATTAGCCCTCTCTCGCCCTCCAGCTCCTTCCGGATCGCCTGCGGGGAGGATTTGGGATCTGAGATAGTGATGCGTTTTTCCCGAGGGCGATAGTAAGTAAAAATACCGGTTGATGCAAACGGGCAGTTTTCCCTCACGAGTGCAAGATCTGTCACAAAGGTTGTAAGACGCCGAAAGTTCAGGACGTCCTTCGACCTCAAAAAGTGACGAATATCTTGCTAGAGTGAATGCCTTGTTGGAAAGGGATCGCATTTTAAGTATTTACATGGTTTCTGTTGAACTTGGTATCCCTAAAAGTGATGTGCATCGTCTTCTGACTGAAAACATGGGCATGAGAAAGGTGTGGGCGAAGTTGGTGCCGCAAGTGCTCTCGGACGAACAAAAGGAAACTTGCACGGGGATCTGCCAAGAGCTTCTCAAGCATGTGAGTGAAAATCTAAATTTGTTAGACAATGCCCCAAAGACTTCTTTCTTTTCCTCCATCTCATATACGTGCTGGAGGGAAAATCTGGATTTCTAATTCACTCAGCAATGCTTGAAATCCCTACGCGGATTGACAAACTAAAGCTTGGTCATTAGCAAACCTAACTGATTTTACGAATTCCCCGCCCACTTTCATTGCTACCTCCAGTTCTTCCCATGCCTCTTTAATCATTTTCTTCACATACAGGTTGAACAGCACCGGCGAAAATGGGCAACCCTGCCTTACACCTCTTCCTAACACTGCCCATGCGGACTCTCCGTTCCCCGCTCGCACCTGAACAGTCTGAGACGTAGGGTTGCGGATTAGCCTCCTATCCCTCCAATCTATTCCTACTTCTGCAATATACTCCACAGGTTTTCCCTATTCGCTCTATCAAACGCCTTTTTGAAATCTACGAAACAAGCAAACACGTCCTGATTGTATTCTATATTCCTCTCGATTAGTGATCTAATTACTGCAATGGCATCACGCGTGCCTCTCCTCTTCCTAAACCCAAACGGATAATCCCCTAAATAATCATTTGCCTTGCTCTCCAGTCTCTTGTTGATGATCCTGAGAACCACTTTAGCTGCGTGGGATATCAAAGGTATTGTTCTGTAGACCTCACATGATGTAGCCTTTACCTTTTTCAGAATTGGAACTAACACCGATTCACATAGTCTTCCGGCCAGATTCCTTCCTCATAAATGCTAGGAATTAGCCCATATAGACTCTTCCTCTCACATTCTATTACCCCTTTAAGTAGTTACGTGGGAATTTTGTCAATTCCAGAGCCTTATCTGATTCCAATGCCCTTTTAGTGCCGTCACTATTTCGTCATCGAGTAATCCAGGACCTATTCTATCCTCATCTCGGTCATACTCTCTTCTATGCCTAACTTGCATATTTGAATAATAAATTGAGGAGGGAACGAATAGGGTGAAATAAGCACGGTGTTAGACGTAGTGGGAGGATATGGAATGTTTACAAAGGAAGGTGACCTAGACGCAATGCATGGAAAGGTGAAAGATCCATCAGGTATGAAGAAGGGAAAATCCATGCAGATAATCACGGATAATTCTGGAAAATTATTCTTTGAACTACAGATGGTTCAAGATTGTTGAAAGGAAGATATTTAAGAACTATTTGGCAAAGAAATTAAGCCACCAATCTGAGATTTTCGACAACATAATACCCTGAGTCACCGAAAAGATGTGTGTCAGGGAGCATATCCACACCAGGCATACACAGGTCACTGGCAGATGAAGTCACGCATCATGCATGAGATATAAGTACAGAAAACAATTCTCATGTGCAAATGCATTTCTAACTACGTATCAGGCTCAAGAGAAATGCACTCAGGGTACCTCCACCATTTTTAGCCAAATAATGCAAACGTAGGTATACGTTCATTACTAGAGTTAACTTCGATGGTGACGACTTCAAAATTAAATCAGTGTTCGCTCACGTAGCTGGTAGTAGCCTCTCAAACGAAAGAGATTCAGTCAAAAAATCAATCTTTAGTTAATTTTTTTGGAGCGGGCCTCCACCCATATCCTTTATTATTTTTATCACACCATACATCTTTGTCATACACTCCTTAGACATTTCTCGTATTTATTCATGCAAAACTTACTTCAACTTACACGCAGGCAAATACATATTCAAGCAAGTAATATAAACAACCGTATGCACCTACGAATTCATTAGATGACCACGTAGCGTTTAATCTGGTTCCCGCTTGGAAGAACACAATTCGATTTTGTTTCTTTTATGATCCCTGATTCTCCGAGAAAAGAACGGCAATTAAAACGTTTATATATTCGTACTAGTTCTCTCTTATCTTATCTTTATTTTGGTATTATTCTACTATTATATGTGGGGCCATAATAATTCCCCTTATTTCATTGTTAAACTCGTCTGTTCTGAACATTTTAAAAGTCCTAGTCTCGCTTATTCTCTTCATATCTCAAGCGGCTTCCAGCCAAATTCCTCCATAAGGCCCGTCACACTCGTCTTCTTATCGTAACAGTTTTTCGTAGCGTAATAACCCTATATTTCCCCCTTTCCTGTATTTAATGACACCCAATTCTTTTTCACTTTATCATTTTTTCCTCAAGCCATGCTGGCTACGGCATACCATATCATTACTGTCGACAAATGACATATTACTGGCAATCATATATTCTAAGAGTTTGACGAGTGTCGATTTTATGAAATCGATAAGTATTGGGATCCCATAGAAGCTTTCATAGGGGGGTTATGTTGCCAGTTGAAGGCAGCTGAACAATCTTCTATCGATGAGTGAAAAATATTTATTGATAATTTGCGATGTCTTCTACATTTTCTTTCATTATTCGAGCGAGGATTTCTTCCGGACCTGAGCTTTTATTCGATCTTCTATTTTGGAGCTGTTTCATTATTTCTTCCTGGCACAAGGTTACGTTGCGTATGAACTTCCAGTTTTTTGTCTTCTTCCTGTGGACTAAAATGTTTACTACAGACGTTTTAAAAAATGCATTTGATTTTGTCCTTGTTTTTGCTGTCTGTTAGAGTTTCACCATTTTCTGACATTGAATATTATACGTTTTTACGTTTCTCTCATAATTCCACGGAGTAACGAAAAAATAATTAGGGGTCATACTCTAAAATATCCCCATCACATGTCATTTCGAAGATGCGTAGGAATTTGCGCATATTTTTTGTTTTTGCTCGATAATCTACGAGTTTACCCTCCGATGTCTTCGTTAGTTTTTCGTCATCGCTTTTAAACTATTTTAAAATTTATTAAAAAAATCTAATTAAATGTTTTATTTGCTTCCTTTAACGCAGCTGACTCTCTGTTGTACAACGCGGATCCCTTATCACTTCGTTAGAGTTTCTATCAAATAAACTTCTCTAACTTGTCAGGTGCGAGGGTAGTGTGAAAGGTTCTCGGAATCACCACCAGATGTCAGCGCTAGCGCAACGAATTTCCTGCGTAGTAATAGGTAATTCTTTATGAGGAAACATGTAACGTGACAGTGCTCTGGGAAGAGATTTGTGGTTCGGATGTCTCTCTGTTGTTGTTCCCGTGTAGTAATTTGTAAAGATGGAAAAAATTGAGATTCGAGCTGTGATTAAATACTTCGGAAAGAAAAGTTTGAAAGCAAAGGAAATTCATGCCGACTTTCAGAACACTCTGGGAGACTGCTTCTTCATATTCAACCGTTATCAAGTGAACAAATGAGGTTAAGTTTGGTTAGGACAGTTTAGATGACTATCAGCGTAATGGTCGGCCAAAATGTGCCACTGACCCAGCAATTATGGCAAAGTGCATTAAATGGTAATGGAGAATCGCCGACTGAAAGTGCGAGAAATCGCTGTGGGGATGTCATCTGAACGGGAATATCACATTTGAACGGTGAAATTGGATAAGAGCTAATTATGTGGTATATGGGTGCCGCGACTCTAAACTCAGGATCACAAACGTATCAGAATGGAAATTTACGGTCAATGTAGGACCCGTTTTAAAAGCACCCAACAAGATTTTCTGCACCAGTTCTTGACCACAGAGACAAGACAGAGACAAAACAGCAGTCAAAGCAGTGAAAATATGTTGATTCACCGCCGACAAAGAAAGCAAAGTCAATACGGTCGGCCGGAAATGTGATGGCTTCAGTTTTCTGGGATGCGAAAGGGATTCTGCTGATAGATTATGTTCCTGCTGGTAAAACAATTACTCGATAATACTACGCTAACTTCCCGAATCAACCACAGCAAAAGATCCACAAAAAAGGCCAGGTTTGGCAAGGTAGAAAGTCATTTTTCATCAAGTCAATGCACGCCCACACTTAAGTATAATAAAAATATTATTGTATTTACGAACGGCCGCTAAGTGTTCCAAATTGGTGTAGTGATTTGACAGCGGAAACAATTGCAGGTGGTATTTAAATTTTTCCCGAAGTCCAATACAAATACCATTTGTTGAATAGATATACTTTACACTTTTCCTTTATCACTTTAGGAAATTCTCTTTCACTTCTATAAATGATGATCTACGTTCGTTAATGCTCACAGTCGCATATATTTACAAATTCGTGAAAACATCTGGCGTATCAGTCGAAATTATGTCGGGTATACCGAAACTTTGGGTCGATGATTTCACTACTTGTTCCATCAAGTATTTAATGAATATATAGGGAAGTTTACCGCATGAATCGCGATTGTTTGCCGTTTTTCCTACACAGTAGGTGTTCCAAATAATTGTCAGGGCATCGAAGTCACGGTTAACTTCAAATATTTTGCAGCTATGCTTGGTAAACATCGGGTACATACTTGGGCATCGAGCGTGGAGAGAACATTTATGCTGGAGTAAGGGGGTTTGTAGAACGGACATAAATGTAAGCTTTTATGATTTTAATCCTCCTCGCTACACTAAACGGTTTCTATATCATTGTCGCATCCATTGCGGTAGCTACTTAATCGTTAGTTAACTGCAATGAATAATTCCTCATCAAATCTGTTAGGTCCGCCTTTTTTGTCAATGATGAAAAATTTTGGAAAAACTTCATGAGCTGCTAGATCCTCGGTGAGTTAACTTTCCGTTCCTATGACGATGTATGCCTTCGTACTTCATAATTTAGCTTTAATATCCCATCTTTAATGTCCTTTTTTTATGATACAGCAATTTAATTTTGTAATATTTACGTATTCTATCAAACACTCCATATTTGTAGGCATGGTATATGAAATCGCCCTGTGTTTATCAGTCATTATTTCCTACGTTACGAGGACTTGCCGATTCTCATTGCTCTTATTATATTTTCAATTTCGTCAATGCTAACTGCCCAAGAAAAAGACCTATCCTTTTAACCAGTAAATATGCTCATTTCTTGTCTTATGCTCGTGTATCATACGCCCTACCTCCTGCGCTGACTCTTTCGAATAGTGGACTGCCGAACGATAAAGGGACACCCGACGCGCTTCTAGAATCGGGTTCAGGTTCAAGGACTACGCTCCCTTGTTCCCTCGAAAAGCCATTGCTTGATGTTTTCCAATTATGCCCAGACCGTCTAACTCCGATCGGTCCTACGTACCAAGCTGCACATGGCCAGCCTCATATTGGCACCTGAAACGTCGTCAATCCAATGGAATTCAGAGCATACAGGGTTCGTCCGGAAAATATGTGTACTGACTCCTGGGCTGGGCGCGCCGCTCCAGGCGCGCCCAGCACCGCTCTGACGGGCTGCGATTGGAGGGGGGTATGTTGGCAAGCGACGCTGAAAAAGGCAGTCGGCTCTGAGCTGTGGTGTAGTGAGGAGCTCTGTTAACGCGAACCTCCACGCTCGACCCACGTCACGGAACGCGATGCCGAAGTTTTTGGAGCAGCGTTATTCCGTCAAATTTGCGGTAAAGCTTGGGAAAACGTCTACCGAAACTGTCGGTATGATTAACTAGGCTTACGGGGAGTCAGCCATATCCAGAAACATGATCTTTCGGTGGCACAAGAAGTTCGTGGAGGGCAGAGAAGAGGTCGACGACGAGTCTTCGAGAGGTTCCCGATGATACCTTCGCGGGAGCGTTCCAGGAATGGGAACGCCGCTGGAACAAGTGTATCGACTCACAAGGGTCCTATTTTGAGGAATATTAGTATATGTAAGTCCCTCACGGAACTACAGATCCACTCGGAGCCTCGAGGTGACATGAGCGACCACATCCATAACCACTGGTCACTCACCCCCGATATCTTCTTCGTCACCTGGTTTCCGTAACTGCAGGCAGACACCGAGAGAACACAAAAACGTCAAACTCCTGAGGAATATAAGCGTGGCTAAATGATTTCTTTTCATAAAACATGCTCCATCATTCTCGCGCATGAGGGAGTTTGAAGAGCGGGGCCCCTAATTGTTTCTCTCCAAATTATAGTGAAAATTGAATATTATACATAGATTTCCGGTAAGAGAATTTGAGCAAATTGGGTACCTGTCGACTCTTCAATTTGGTGGAACGTGTAAATTGTTCGCTGCCAACATACTTCATGCTGCAAATGTAAGTCCTACTTGGATGCAAATGTTAGCTTCACAGAAATATACTTACTCCGAAGATTTTAGCGATCATCGCATAAATGAATTGTCAATTATTCAAAAATATTTTTCTACCAGTCGCAATAATCAACCAGAAGAATTTGATGGTTTCAGGCTCTATTCGCGTTATATATATATATATATATATATATATATATATATATATATATATACATATTTTTTTTAAGGTAATCTACCGGTTAAGGTAGGTTTTTGGATGGACACAACTACCAAACAAATATTTTATTACTCCTAACAAAACACAAAATCCATCATCCTACTCTATATCAGGTCCCTCTTCATCTCTGAGTACTTTCTTCCTCCCTTCATCCCGTCCAACATCCCTATCCTGTTCCTTCCCTTTCCTCTTTTGCCCAACATTCTACCCTCTATCACAGTCGTCAACATCCCACTGCCAGTCAACACCCCCTTCATCCACTTTTCCTGCCTCCATAGGATTGCTCCCAACAAACCCCTCTCTTCGCCCACGATACCAAGTACTTCCTCATTTGTTTTCTTCTCTGTCCATTTCACCTTCTCCATTCTTCTCCTCACCCATATTTCAAAAGCCTCCAATCGACGTCTATCCTCCTGCTTCAATGACCACGTTTCCGCGCCGTACATAGCTACGCTCCATATCAAAGTTTTTACGAGTCTTTTCTTAACATCCTTACTCAAAGTCCCTGTCATCAACACTCTCCTCCTTGTGAAAGCCTCTTTGCCTAGCGCAATTCTTCTCCTTACGTCCCTACTACTTTGACCGTGTTGGTCCAAAACACTACCGAGATACGTAAACTGTTCTACCTGCTCTAGTTTTTTCCCTCCTATTTTAATGTTAAGCTTGGCCTTTTTCTTTCTAGAAAATCGCATAACCTTTGTTTTATTAATATTGATTCTCATCCCATACCTGTCGCACTGAATTTCCAATTCACTCAGCAATGCTTGCAGCCCCTTGGCTGACTGACAAACTAAAGCTTGGTCATCAGCAAACCTAACTGATTTTATGAATTCCCCGCCCACTTTCATTCCTACCTCGAGTTCTTCCCATGCCTCTTTGATCATTTCCTCTGCATACAGGTTGAACAGCATCGATGATAATGGGACACTCTGCCTTACACGCCTTCCTAACACTGCCCATCCGGACTCCCCGTTTTCGGGGAGTCCGGATGGGCAGTGTTAGGAAGGGGCAGTGTTAGGGCATACGAAACACGCAAATACCTCCTGGTTGTATTCTATATTCCTCTCGCTTAATAATATCACTACTGCAATGGCATCACGCGTACCTCTCCCCTTCCTAAACCCAAACTGATCATCCCCTAAGTAATCATTTGCCCTACTCTCTATCCTTTTGTTTATGATCCTGAGAACAACTTTAGCTGCGTGGGATATCAAACTAATTGTCCTATAGTCCTCACATGACGTGGCCTTTACCTTTTTCGGAATAGGAACTAAAACTGATCTCACAAAGTCTTCCGGCCAGATTCCCTCCTCATAAATACTACGGATCAGCCCATATAGCCTCTTCCTCCCACATTTTCCTAAGCATTTTGAAAGTTCCACGGGAATGTTATCTACCCCCACGGCCTTATTTAGTTTCATCTCCCTTAATGCCCTTTCTATCTCATTGCCTAGTATGCCTGGACCTAAGCTGTCTTCCTCTATGTCATTTTCTTTTTCAATGTCTAACTTTGTTGGTCTGAGTTCTTCACTATACAGTTCTTCTATATACTCCTTCCATCTCTCTTGGATCTTTCCTGCGTCAACTATTACCTTACCCGCCTCATCTCTAGCTGTTAGCATAGCTCTTCCTTTCTTACTTCCCGATAACGATTTAACTTTGCTGTACAGCGCACCGATTTCACCCTTCCTCTGCAGACTTTCCATATCATATATACATATATATATATATATATATATATATATATATATATATATATATATATATTATATGCTTTCGTAGACGTAACACGGAAGTGCCGAATAGTACATTTCACAGTAACAAACAATATAGAAACACAAAAAATAATAACGTGTGAGTGTTCCTTTTTTTGTGTTTCTATATTGTTTGTTACTGTGTAATATATATATATATATATATATATATATATATATATATATATATATATATATATATATATATATATATATATATGTGTGTGTGTGTGTGTGTGTGTGTGTGTGTGTGTGTGTGTATTCTTTCTGGGGGAGTAGGTGGATTATGGGAGGGAATTTGAGGTGGGAATGGGAGGAAGGGATAAGTATCGGTTAGGAGGCGGCTGAGGAGGTGGGGGGGGGCTGGGTTGGTTCAGTGAGAGGGTTGACGGGGAGGGGGAGAGAAATTAAGTAGAAAGGAATTGGATGATTGAACGGCAGGAGGAAGAAATTGGATAATGGAAGGGGAGGATGACATGGGAGGTTGCGAATACACTTTGCTCAAGGACAAGGGGACTTCCAAAAGGGGAGGGTATCTCTCAAAGATATTTTCGTTAACCAAATGCATGGCTATACACTCGACTTATATCCGATTTTTCCAGTGGGTCCATTAATCGTCTCTTTACCTCGGAGTCAAATATGTTCGGAACAAAGTTACTGCTATGGACCATCTCCCATTGGTTTTTGGCGAAACGGGATTGGGTGACATTCCCGTTCCGGAGATTTCGCTTGTATACCGCGGCGCGTAGCTTGAACGATCTCTCCGTTTGTCCTATAAAGGCTGCGCTGCAATCTTTACATACATTTTAGTTTGTAAATACCACATTTTTCCAAGTTGACAACATTGTCTTTGGTCCTGCTCAAAACCGGTTGCAGGCTGTTTTTGTTGCAGCATGCAATCCTAAATTTGTGTTTTGGAAATAGATTCTCTATTTTACAGGGATTTGTCCTTCATATGGAAGTTTACAGCAATGAAATTTTTCTTCCGCATTTCCTTGGGATAAATATAAAATTTCTTGCTCCAATAGAGCATTTTTCATTTATCATTCTTTCAATTAAGTCTTGACTAACTGTTTTTTACTGCAATTATCCTAAGTTCTTGGGAAAAATTATATTTTAAGAGTAGAATAATTAGCTATCTAATCAAATAAACTCCACCCAGGTTTTGAGAAATATGGTGGCGGGAGTGGAAGGGAGTATATTCCCCGGTCATTTATGAAATTTTATCTCGGATGTCGCCTATGCGTCGAAACCAGTAGTAGTGTAATAATATTTTTGAATAAATACAAAGTTTACTTATTCAGTAATCAACCAGAAGGTTGGTTTAATATAAGCAGGCGGATCTCCTCCAATGCTAAGCCCGACATGGCGTACGCCATTCACACGGCATCGTGACAGGGTAATAATTTGCATCTATAGACTACCCCGCAAGCCGTGGTGAGGACGTATGGCAGTGGGTGTTAGATCACCAGCCACGACGTCCAATCCGAAACTTCACCAAACAAAAGACACCGTAAGGGCACCGAGAGGGCTCGTGGAACGGGAGCGGTTAAATACACCATTCATGCAATATTCATTATACATAACCTGTTAGTAGTAACCACTCTACTGATTACACTAAGAACACGAATTAGGAATCCCAGCAAAAAAGGTGGGCTAACTTCCAATGCAGTCACCAACTATTAGGTATAATCTCTCCTCATGCAGGACGGCCAATTCACAAATGAATTTGCTCTAAAATATGATTGACATGTCACCCCGCCACCCGGACGCAGGGCGCGGGGTGTTAGGGGGTGTTAGCACGCCAGTCATGAGTGAGTTGTGGAGAATGCAACTTGTATGTTCTTAACTACAGGTATTTGTATACTGGTATATTGTATTTGGTATGCTGTATTTACACCAGTGGACCAGCGCTTAATAAAGATGGCCAGTTACTTGTTCCCTGTTTAACGCTGGCTGTTACTGATGAATACATCTGACTGATTCGAAGTATATCATAAAGATTGGCTGAAGTTAGGGTTGCCCATAGACGTCACCTGGAATCGAATCCGTGGCCTCCTGCCAATAGATGAGCGCTCTACTCATAAGACTACCGCGTCCAAATTGTTTGCAAATTCTCATTTGAAAAGAAATTTCGTGAACATGCTTACAAACATATATATATTAAATTCTTAATATGAGGTTATAATTAATGCTAAATAATGCACTTAGGCATATTAAATAATTATTTATCTATTTTATCGAGACGTGATACATAGTTCAGTGTGTAGAGCGAAATTTTACTGACCAGATTACCCGGATTCGATTCCCGGGAACGCCTCTGGGCACCCTCAGCTCCACCCAAGCTGTGTGATTTTTAGGGCTCCAGATTTTCCTTTAAACCTGAGTCGGCACGAGGAAAGAACCATGTCCTCCCCCCCACCCTGAGGTGTGAATTTCACACGCCGTTTGGCTTAGAAATGGATGAACTCTACCATCACCTATCAAGCCAACTTTCGAATTGATATTTGTGGTTTGTTTATCTAATTAGTTATTGTTCTTTCGATTCATTATGATCGTACAACAACAGATTTTTGGTAATCTTTTATGCCACGGCTTTTCACGGAGTCAGCAATGCCATTGGCCTCTCGAAGGGTAGTTTAAACGCCACTTCTTGACCATCACTCACCTCCAACTTATCCACCCGCCGAGCCATACCGACGACCTTCAGGCCGCTCTTGACAAGGGCCCGGGTAATCGCCGCCCCTATCCCGGCACTCGCACCCGTCACCACGGCCACCCGACCCTGCCACCGCTCCATGACGGACTGTGTGGGTCTATATCTTCAGCCTCTGCAAAGGACGAAGGTCCCCCTGTCTTCCACGGATGTGTATGCCCTCCGGCCGACTCGGGAATGAAGCGCAAAATATTCAATTGAGAAACGAGACACGCGTTTTCTATTCCGCCGGGTTATTCAACTTACCAGCGCCTCTTCGTCCGACAACCCCCCGTCTTCCTCCAAAGTAGGCGGAGTCCATAGCGATGATAAGGACCTTCGGGTAGGTGGCGCTCCCCTCGGTCATAGCTGAAACTATTCGGAGAGGAGTGTTGTGCTCCTTCGCCGATGAGGTCGCTCCGCTCCCTCTCTCAGCACTTAGTCGCACTTCGAGTACACACACATCCATCTTCCGGGAAATAAAGGAAGGGCAACTTTCTCGCTTCCGAGGGGAAAACTCGGTGCCCCAGTTTCTCGGCTCCACTCTCTAACACTGCCAACGCCGTTTCGCGGTCGAAGGAGGAAAGACGTTCAAATCCCTTTAGCGGAGAAGATTCAAGGTTTTAAGGATACGGGAGGGGGAGGACTCATGGACCGTAAAAAGGTGTACGATTTTGTTCTTGCCGGCCGAAGGGGCGCAGGCATGATTACGGTATCGCATTCATTAATGCATTTAAATAAGATATTATTTTAGTACCTTGCAAGCCACCGATAGGGTGCGTGGCAGGGGGTGAATACACACCAGACTAATTTTGAGCCGAATATGATCCTATCGCGGTCGGACAGATGTTATTATGATCCCCAATCGTCCGTGGAAAAAATGGCATCTTATATCCATCTGTTCTTCACTTAATTTCTCTAATTTTATTAACATGATCTCTTCTACCGCAGTGCGATGGGGGTAATAATAAATTTTCAACATCACTGCTAAAGAGAAATCTTTCCATTTTATTCAAGCAATTTAATCTGTAATGTTAACTCCGCTCCGTGAGTGATCCCCAGACGAGGTCCTCCAATATTTTGGATGCGCCGTTAAGTTTATCGTAACAGCGTTTAACAAATCTAGCTCCTCTACGCTTCACGCGATTTAATTCGGCAATCAATCCAACTTCGGGAGGATCCCATACACTTGCAGCATATTTTTAATTAGGCCTAGGCAGCGAAAGATGACATTTCTCTTTAACCTTTCCATCACATTCACCCTGTACTCTTCTAATTAATCTAAAAACGGTGTGTAATAATTCTTTGACTTCGGTGGATGAGAACTCTTTTGTTTAAACAAAGAGAAATTATTAAGTCGTGTTCCACTTTCTTCTTTGCCAAGTTCTCCCATCTATCACAGCCTTCAGCATCGCAAATCCAATCAAAACGCTCTGCATCCATCTTACCTGCCACC
Source organism: Hetaerina americana (assembly GCF_022747635.1). Lineage (NCBI taxonomy): Eukaryota > Metazoa > Arthropoda > Insecta > Odonata > Calopterygidae > Hetaerina > Hetaerina americana. The sequence goes on from NW_027286763.1 coordinate 13,829,204, forward strand.
TGTGGATTTCTATCAACAATTCCCTCTTTCTCCACCACTTCCTCGCTTGCTTTCTCTTCGGTCCACTTCACTTTTCCCATCCTTCTCCGCACCCATATTTCAAAAGTCTCCCAACTACGCCTATAATCCTGATTCAGTAACCATGTTTCCGTACTCTATAAAAATACCCTCCGTATCAGAGTTTTCATGAGCCATTTGTTAACATCCTTACTCAACATCCCGATCATCGATTCGCTCTCCTCCTCGTGAATGCTTCTTAGCCTAACACAATTGTTCTCCATGTGCCCCTACTAATATCACCATTTTGGTCCAAAACACTTCTGAAATTCATAAACTGTTCCACCTGCTCTCGTTAATGCCCTCCTATTTTAAAGTTTTACTTAACCTTTCTGTTTCTGGGAAAACTCATGCCCTTTTTTCATTTGATTTTATTTTCATCCGACATCTATCGCACTGATTTTCTAATGCACTCTGAAATGCACGCAAATCCTCGGCTGACTGACAAACTAAAGCTTGATCAATCGCAAAGCTGATTTTGTGGATTCCGCACCAGCTTTCATTCCCATTCCCAGTTCTTCTCATGCCTTTTTAACCATTTCTTCTACATACATTCCAGACCTTCCTTGGAAGCCATTGGCGTCACAGTGAAAGGAACTGGCGACCCTGCCCTCATGGGAGAATTTCACATGCCGTCGAGCTAAGCACTAGTTGAAATCTACCCTCTCCCATTAAACCGATCTTTGGGATTTTTCCATATGACTTCCTGTTTTTATCTTAGAGTAAAAATGCATGTAAACATATATTAATGAAATGATTAGAGGTCCCCGGTATTTTCCTTATTATTTACAAAAATTATCATGTACTATCTAGCTAACTAGGATGTGTAACATAAATATTTTATGCGGCTGTATTTTAAACTGAAATTGATGACCATTTTGGGCTGAAGGTAGTTTTTCTAATGGTCTGATAGAAATGATAATACAGATAATACCTGTAAGAACAAATATTTGTTCATACAGATATTTGTACAGGCTTGTTATGTTCTGACTTGCTCGTTGTTGATGGCTTTCGTACTGCATCCTGGGGTGCAGTTGTTTGTTGGTTTAAGATATATGTGTTTGCATGAGTGTAGGATGAAGGGAGTTTTGCATGAGTGTGTACGCCGCTGTAGGTGTAGTTTTACATGTGGTACTGTTTCCATATACGGGTGGTGACCTACCACGCCCCACCACATGCGCTTGCAGCGGCTTGCGGGGTATTATGTAGATGTAGATATTTGACTTTTAACGCAAATACCTTAATGAGTAAGGTAGAGTGAAGAATTAAAAAAAAAATGGTCCTTTGTAATTATTGACCTATTTCATCAACCCTTTCTATGTGACTTCATCCATCAAAATGATGTGGGACTAAGCTTAATCTATTTCCAATGAATTATAACTTAACATGCCTCTTTACCTAAAACTTAATTTTTCTTCTTATGCGTTAAGTTTTCTTAGATGTCACTTATTTTTTTCTTTTTTATCTGTCAAATGTGATTGGCGTGATGTTGTTTTTGGACTAAATAAATAAAAAAATAAATATATAAAATAAATGTAATGTATGAAACATACTTCATTAACTTTCATGTCTCAGACTGAATTCAACGAGAAATGTCAATTTAATAAGAAGGAAAGCAATGCATCTCTTGCACATCTCCATCATGATCACCACATCAACCACAGCTAAGGAAGAACACCACCATGTAAGATGGCAGATAACTTTGCTTCCTGCAGAGAGGGCACATTAATGGCTCCTGCCACAACCTTCAATCAATTTGTATGGCCCTCCTCCCCATATCTAATCATGGACACTTATACTTTCATATGCTGTGAAGCATTTGGCATTTAATAGTATCACGCATGCTGTTTTGTTCATACTCGTGAAGTTTCTGTGGGACTAAATGAGTAGTTGTAGCAGTAGTGACTAGAGCCCTTGTATGACACCATCCAATGCACCATTTTTCATTAGGCATAATGTGGCTTTCCATGATGCTTCAGAAGGTATCAATTGATGTGCATTTAGGATGGCTGGAATCACCTGATATATTATTATATTTGTGTACAATATATCATATATATTTATATAAGATATAATATTTTGATTATAAAAATATTTTTCTGAAAATTGTGATATTTTTTAGAAACTATGATATAGTTCTCAGCTTTTAATGTGGGGTCTTTACAAGAAGATTTATCATGTACTATAATGCAATGCGTTTAATCACCTATTCATATGACTGATATTTCTCACAGACCAGTGACAAAATTTTAGAGCTCTCCCAAAATGAGAATTAGGTGGCAATAACGGACGCCAAGCCCGAGACTAACATTTTTAAGATCAATATGTAGTTTTGTGTTTTATTAGATATTACCATTAACATAATCGTTCAAACTTATTTTCTCTGAAAAGGAAAGAAATTGAGTGCGTATTAAAGGGCCCATCTTGAGTGAGACCTGCAATTATTTTCACCACTGACAGGGCTGGACAGTAAAGAAACTGCTCCACATTTTGTCTATCAGTACTATCATAAGCAAGACCATGGCCTAGAAACTGAGTTGAATTGCTTCACTAAGAGCAACGATGCAATTATCATAAATCAAGTATACCTGCACAAAAAAAATTGAATGGTGTCCGACACATGATAAACAATACATATTTCCAAATTAGTTACTTTCGCATGCCATGATCAATTCGTTATATCCTGTAACCACATTAATTGATGTATACGGAGTCAGTTCAAAAAGTATCGCGAATTTTGAATTTCCGCGGTTTACGTATATTTGATTTTCGATTTTTTGTGGCGTTATGTTGGTACTTATATCTCTCACTTATGCCAAAAGGTTCGCCCATTTTGAATGCTTAATTGTTGAGAGCTGTTTTGCTTGGACGTGTTTTGGCTCGTCTCCGATTTTTTGCCTGTTCGAAAAAATGGATCAAAGAATCTGTACCAAATTTTTTGTGAAAAACGAAATTAAGTGCGCGGACGCATTCTGAATGTTGACTGTGGTATATGGAGAAGCTACCTTGGACAGAAGCAACGTTCATCGATGGTACAAAATGTTCTCAGAGGGCTGAGAAGATGTGATCGACGAAGAGCGTGCCGGACGCCCGAGCACGTCAACAACAGACGAAAACATTGATGAAGTGAAGAAAAAAGTATTGGCCAATCGTAGAATCAGCGTTAGAGAAGTTGCTGAGGACCTAAACCTATCGATTGGCTCGTACCGTTCGATTTTTACCATTTATTTGGGCATGATACGGGTCGCCGCGAAATTCGTACCAAAATTGCTCAATTTCGACCAAAAACAGCAACGCAGTAACATTGCTAATGAGGCGTTGGACTCTGTCCGCGACGACACAAATTTGCTCCAGAGGGTCATAACTGGTGATGAATCACGGGTTTATGGTTATTACGCGGAAACTCCCAAACTCCCGATCATCTCAAAGGAAGCTGCAGCACGAGCCAAGACCGAAAAAAGCGCGCCAAGTTCGGTCGAATGTAAAAGTTTTGCTTTCAGTTTTCTTCAATTATAGGGGTGGGGTGCATCATGAGTTGTTGCCACAGGGTAGAACGGTGAATAATGAATATTACCTGCAAGTTATGCGTAATTTGCGCGAAGCAATCCACCACAAACGCCCGGATTTGTGGAAGAACAAAAATTGGCTTTTGCACCATGACAATGCCCCTGCTCACACATCGTTACTTGTGCGCGAATATTTGGCCAAAAACAACACACTAATGATGCCGCAGTCACCGTATTCCCCAGATCTGGCCCCAAGTGACTTCTTATTCCCGAAACTGAAGAGGCCCATGACAGGGCGACGCTACGCTACGATTGACGAAATAAAGACTGCATCGGAGGAGGAGCTGAACAAGATCACAAAAAATGATTTTTCAAAGTTCTTAGAGAATTGAAAAAATCGTTGGCACAAGTGTATTTTATCAATTGGGGATTACTTTGAAGGGGAAAAAATATATATTCATAAATAAATGAATAATTTTTGAAATAACACAAAAGTCACGATAATTTTTGAACATACCTCGTATGTAGACATCAACGTTGTTTAAGAGATAGATACATTAAAATCAAGATTAAATGGCCAAAATCAAAGCAAAAAATCAAACAATCCAAGAAAAAAATAGAAGTTAGTTCCTTTGGTGGCATAAAAATATGAAAATTAATCATCTATCACAATAAATCACTCTAATGCATCTGTGTGCTACATTAAGCGCCAATGGCTAGGGATCATGCGTTTACTGATTATATGTAAATCTGGAGTCCACCGGAGTCTTCAAAGACCTAACGTAGTTTTGTAACTTCTTCCAAATGAAACAGCACTATAGTTACTTGTAAACAAGACATATTCTCCGGCAGATAATTATTTTCTGTGGGCGCAGGACTTTCCCCCGTGTCCGTGTGGTTTGTCTCTCTCCCAGTAATCCCCGCCTCGAGATCCGACAGAGTAATCGTTGTTCTTGCGGGATATTTTCACGGGAGGAATGTAATGCTATTTGAGAATATAATACTTTTTAAACCAAATCGCTGTTTTCGAATGCAAGGCTGTATGTTTCGATGGGTCTAAATGTGGCCCCTTGCCCCCCACATCGCTGTTTGCTGCTGACGCATGCGCACTGAGACTCGTGCAGAGTCCAACTTGGTACGCTTGCCACACCATGTTTACCTATGCCGCTATTGATGATAAGCACATACTCTTTCCCTGCATGAATATTTGTTTAAGAAACAATTTTTACAGCAAAACAACAAGAGAGCTTCGTAAATATGCGACCATCTAACTTGAAACGATTCCGTCAATGGTGATGCTAAGTCAACATTCTCATCCATTACAACAAATTTGGATGTTTGATTACTCTATTGGGGAGAGTTTTACGTCAGCGTGTTATTTTAGGCAGCTGTCTGACCGAATGTATCGGCAAAAAATTGGTCAATTGTGAATATACAAAAATAATTACGTGGTCGCTATACGCGTACCCAGTTTCGAGGCGTTTGCCGTCAAAAGTCGGTAGTTCGTTGTTTATAAGCTACAACTTAAGACAAGAAAAAGATGCAAGCTAATGGAGAAATAATTCTCAATTTATTTACCAAAATATTACTTGGCATTTTTTGTTGCTAATATGGAAAGCCATGTGTGATCCATATTCAAAGAAATGGTAGACAGGGTACTTTTTTCACTTTTTATTTCAATACGTAGAGTGAAAAAGTACTAGGTCCGTGCTTTATTTGAATAAACATTGTCTACATATTACAATTGGCTGTAAAATTTGTATAAATTGTTGAATATAAATATTCCATGTCTAATGAGAAATCAATTGACTCTGATACTGCCCATTCATGCACCACCAAAGTTCTTTGAGACTAAAAAAAAAAATCATTCCCGTACAAAGATGATGAAGTAAACAATATTTCAAATCGTTTTAATTTGCTTTTGATCAGAAGCACGATTTATTATTTGATGAAGATCTTTATTCATTCAGATGCTTTTTTCCAACGCAGGAAGAACATTGTTCCCACTTTAAGGTACGTAAACCTCGACAGTATTTCTAAATGAATGGAGGATGATAAAGATCTCTATGTGAAAACCTGTATTCTTTGCTTTGGCAATGAATATTCCTCGGTATATGCTCAGTGGACGCATGAGATATTAAATTTGGATTCTAATGAATTATATGAGAAACGATACGTACTCCCTATTACTTTTTGAGCTCATTTTACTGGAGCCCTTAGACACAAAAAAATGCCACTCCTTGTAGAACGCATCCAAATTCAAACTACGGTTTGGTGAACAAATCGCTCATTGTAATTTAAAGTTATGATTTTTTTCATTTTTTACATTCCTCTTAACAATGCCACGGAGAAATCTTCCAAGGATCCTGGGTGAAAGTAAAATATAATACTGATAATTCAGTTTGAATCAACAATGATATACATTTTTCCCCACTGACAGTCTCGTGCTCAGAAAAGTAAAATTATTCTGTAGAGTTCAGACACTCATGGAATACGTCAAACACTTTCTTTTTCGGTCACATTTCTCATGGTGCCTAAATGCTCTTGCTCTGCTTCGGTGACCTGGGTCAATCAGACTAACACGGAGAGTGATTGTCTTTTGTCACACGGGCGTGGCGTATTGTTCTCACGGGAGGCGGACCGTCCCGGAGAGAGTTAAGCATTATCCAGATTCACGAAAGCTTCACGATGCACGCAGGCCAAGTATAAGAGGCCCTTCCCCGGAAGGAATAGGGTTTACGACGCGAGGGAATCACCTGCCAGTCTGCGTCCGAAGCGGCCGAGGTGAGAAACGGACTGCGCTGCCCATACGACACTTGTCCTCTCTGGAGAGAAGGTGAGTGACAGAGATAGAATGCTGAAAGTTGAACGCCAGGCGTACGTTTCGCGCTAAAAAAATCGCCCCCTTATTGCCTTAATATGGGAATTGAGTTCATCTTCGCCTAAAAGGTCCAAGGCAAGCAGGAGTGTATATTTGAGCTCGGACTCATTACAGGGTAAAGATTTTCCGCACCATATTTTCATTTCAATGAAAGAAAAAAAATATAGATACATGAAAAAATTGTTCTCTTGATAGGTAATAGTAGTAGTAGTATTAGGGGAGGCTACCGACAGCTGAGGTCATTTGCGCCATTAGGCATGGACAGGAAAGGAAGGGTGGAGAGAAACCTGGCGTCAATTAGCCTATAACTGTATATATACTACCTATCTTATTAACCTACTATATAGCTTACTATATGTTTATACTATAGTAGGCATTAGTCTACTCTTAACGAAAGTCACCAAGAGCTCACAGTTTAACGTCCCATATGACGGACGGCGTACTCATTCAAAGTGCTCCCAACAAAGCATCTAAATTAGGGATCAAGATACCACTGAAAAATATCTGCTACCGCTGGGATTCAAACCCAGGCCCTCAGGGTAGGAAGCTAGGACGTTAGGCACCGCACCATCCCGATTCCCCGTTTAGACATTGGTGTATTGCAATGAGTGAACTCCAAACCAAGTCATTTTTTTTAGCAGCAGCTAACCAGCTTGGGATACATTTTCGATGGACCCAGTCACTACACACTGCTGCTATCATATTAGCTAACAAATATTAGGCAAAACGACCTTAAAATCCAAACTATGTATTACAATATATCATTCTTTAGTTCTACATACTTTTGATCCATCTCAAGAAGTAGTAGTATTTAGGGGAGGCGACCGACAGCTAAGGTCATTTGCGCCATAGGGGATTGATAGGAAAGGATGAAAGGCGGAGAGAAACCCGGCGTCGGCATTAGCCTACTCTTAAAGAAAGGCGCCAAGGGGTCCGCAGTTTAAGGTCCCATCCGACGGACGGCGTACTCACTCAAAGTGCCCTCCACAAAGCACCTCATGTAAGGATGAAGATACCTCTGAAAAATATTCAACACCACCGGGATTTGAACCCGGACCCTCTGGGTGGGAAGCCAGTACGATAGCCACCTCACCATCTCGATCCCCGATCCATCTCAATTCCATTCCAAATGCCAATTATTCTTTTTCTCCCTCTACCTCGCTTTCCCAGCATTTTCCCTGCTACCACTGTCTAACACCGCACTATATTGCCTCTCGGCATCTACTGCATCCATTTTTCCTGTCCCCTTTGAACTTCCACCGACATCCCTCTTTCTTTCCCTAACATGTCTAGAAATCCATCGTTAGTAATCCTCTCCGTCCATTTTATTTTCTCCATCCTTCTCCACACCCAAATTCTTAAAGGTTTCTAATCTACAAGTATCCTCTTTCCTAAAATTCCAATTTCTAAACCATAGATCACTACGCTCCATGTTAAAGTTTTCTCTAGCCTCTTCCTTAGGTCTTTACCTATAAATACGCAAGAAACGTCCATTACTCTCCAACCAGCGCCTGTAATCAACTCAAAAATATTAGTTAAGGCCTCCCTATGCCAAGGAATTCTTCTTTTTATATCCTTTCACTTTCCTTTGCCCACTTTCTTCACAAAATATTTTCTAAATAGTGAAACCCTTTAACCTGTTCTAAGTAATCCCAGCTTTAATGGTTATCTTAGTTCAAATAATTCTTGAAACTCATTAATTTTATTTTCCCAAGTGCAATCTCATCCTGATGTGAAACAGTCCTGTAAACCTGTCAAGGGATCAGGAGAAAAAAAGTTTGTCCGACCGTACTAAGAGGGAAATGTGTTTTGGGTCAAGGGCAGTACATGTATGTTGTGCAATCACCCCTTGCTACACACTCTAGCGGTGGCTCACAGTGTGCTGAATAAAACTAAAAACTACAACTCTAGCCAAGATCTGCCCATCATGACTCTCCTAGACATACGCTACCTAGACATAGGTTTCTGATAGCTCAGACACATGGATAAGTTTCGAATAAGTTGTATATCTATCCACTGCACTGATATCTTCTGCAGAATGCTTATTAACTGTGAACAGTTTACTCTTAAGGAACGCCATCTTAAAACCCACGAGCCATAAAATTGTGCATACAAAATCCTGGCTAAACTATGTTGCTCTCCACGAGTAACCTCATTATTACGATGGCATCACGCGCGCTCATCCATTTTCTTAAACTAAACTGATCTTCCCATTCGTCATCATTTCCCTTCATCTCCTTCCTTTCGTTGATGATCCTAAGTAATCCTTTTGTCGACAGGGAAATCAAACTTATCGTCCTATATCCCTGAAATGCTGCTGCTTTCTCCTTTTTTGGGATGGGTATTATTGCTAATCTAAAAAAGTCTTTCGGCCAGATTCCTCACCCAAAAAAGATACGATGAGCCCAAAAAACACTACCTTGTCCTTATTTTCCAACATTTTGAGCGTTTCTGTGTCATCAATTCATAGAACCTTCTTAGAATTCATCATCTGGAATCAGTTTTTCTACCTCGCCGTTAATTATCCTTGGTCCTCAGCATCCTTATCGACCGCATTTTCTCTTTCCGTATCCCAACTCTCTGACTAGTTATCTTTGACGCAGAGTTCCTCTCCGTATTATTTTCATCTTCATTAAAACGATTTCGTGGATGTAATGCCATAAAATACAGCACCAGATAGAAATAAAGAAAGTCTCAAGAAATATTCCAAGGGATAACTACAAGGAGATTTCCGAGGAAAATTCACTCCAAATTTTCAGCTCTCAAATAAAATATACAATGCGTAGCTCTGGACTGCCGTAATTTATTGAGTGAAAGTGTTTCAGATGCTGAATGAAATAAAAATGTTTACTTCCTTCCCGTGTTAGATATACCACAAATGCTCGCCGTATGAATAGCCAATCCAGTGTTTTCTCGTGGTTTGGATACCCGGCTCTCTTCCGATACCTGGAATCGAGCCCGGGAGACATTTTTTTTAAGATCACGGGGTTAGATGGAAGAAGGGATAATTTAGTCTCAATCTTGCCCCAATAAAGCGTTTCAGTATTATTATTATTAACTAGCGCATTGGATTTGGCGCGATGAAAACATGCGTTTTTAGGAAAAACTCAAATGTCCACTCTAATCTTAAAGCAACCCTGATTACCTTAAAGCCTCTCCCTGTACTACGTAAAGAAAAAGATTCAACAAATGAAAATTCAAAATTACATGAAGCCATTTGAAATTCATAAATGCGTGCCTGTTCATCTCCATACACTTACGTCCGGGGGCACCCGATCTTAATCCTCCGCTTTCGCGTTCCCTTCAGCCGACGCCATCCACTGCTATGCCGCGTAAATGCCCGTGGGCGACGGTGTGGGCGCTGGTCTTCATCCTTGCCGGCGCCTCGGCTCTCGAGGATCAGCCACGGCCCAAAGCCCCGGAGCGCGGCGATTCGTCGGCCCACGAACACCCGATCTCCTCGGCGCCTTCTTCGGGGGGCTCCGCCAGCATGGAGCGGATCGTGATCCCCACCCTGGGGGCCTTCAACCCCAGTCCCGAGATCAAGTTCCCGGAAACGTCGCACTCCATGTTGGCACCCGTGCACGGGGAGGCCAAGGTCCCGGCCTCCCACTCCTCCACGCTCGACGGTGCGGTGAGTCCATAACCAACCGACGAGGCCCACGGGGTCACACCTTCCCCATGACTTCTCGGCGCGGCATCGCGGCGGAGGCTCGCGCAACCCGTCACACTTTGACTTGGAAACAAGAAGTGAAATCATTGTCTAGATTAGTAATGCAAAACTTCATCACCAAAATGTTCATATTTACATTAATTTGTAATGATTTACACTCATTAGATGTCACATCTAAAGAATATAAATAATTTCACAAGTGCAAAACAGGGAATTATCAATGATAGAAATTTAAATACCAATGGTCAATTTCTCGTTTGTCTATCAACCTTTACCTATGACGCCCGTGTAGCAGTCATTTAAGTATTCTAATTGGTTTACTATCCATAAATGTACCTGATGTAAAAAGGAACAAAATTAAGTCCTCCAGCATGACGAGTGGGCACCGACTGGTGCCAATTTCCTCCGCAGGGCACCCACCTCTCTGACCTGCTCACCCCGCCGCACCACTTCTACCACTTCCCGAAACCGGCCGAGGGCTACGAGTACGAACCCCTGCGCATGCCCCCTTACCCCCTGAGGGCCCCCCATCACCACCAGCACCACCCGCGCCCTTCCTCGCACCCCACCAAGGACGAGGATGCGTATTACTTGTCGTACGACGGAGCGGAAGACGACGATCATGGCGCGCACCACCAGTACTTGGAGGCGCCGCCATACCCGACGGAGCACTCGCACCCGACGGACCCCGCCAAGGACAGCGCCGCCGATCCGCTGAGCGGCGCGAACAAGAGGTGAGCGGTCGGGCGATTGAAGCTAATTGGGAGGGGCATTCGACGACTCCGATTTGACAACGAGGTCGGCTATTCCGTATCTTTTCGCTCGATTGGAATCGAGTGAAATGGAGTCCATTGCTTTAACTTCCGAAGGAACTCAGTACTCTACTCACAAAGTTTAAAATTTTAAAGGTTCATTTGACAAAAGCTTACATGTTTTTCTCTGGACGCGGATCGAAATGTTCTCTGCAGCGAGACGCTTGGGAGGTCGGGCGAATGAACGGAATGGACCCTGGATGTCCTATGCAATCCAACAGCTAAATAAAACCCAGTTCGAATTATGGCATCTATAAAAATATTTTTTTTTAATTTATACTCGACTGTATATTTTTCACGAATAAACTCTTTCCAAGTTGAATAATTTAAATTATGGACCACCGATGCCTTAAATTTGCTGAGGATATCGAAGGGAGGGGAAATGAGTACTAAATCTCAAATCTATCACGAGATTGTAGGCTATATTCATGTTTTCCGATCTAACCTCCTTCGTCACGTACCAAGAGACAATACGTCTCGTGTCCTCTCATGGTAAGCACAACGAAAGTCACTGCATTAGGCGGGTGGAGTAGGATCGGGATGGTACGGTAGCTAACATACTTGCTTCCCACCCAGAGGTCACGGGTTCGATCCCTAGAGACGGTAGATCGTTTTTAATTGTATTATATCGTGAGGAACCTTGTGGAGATTACGTCGTCCGTCGAATGGGACGTTAAGTTGTGCGACCCCTTGGCGCCTTTCGTTAAGAGAAGGCTGATGCCGACGCAGGGTTTCTCTCCACCCTGCTTCCTTTTCCATCCACCGCTAATGGCGCAAATGACGTCGGCTCCTGCCCTAAATAATACTGCTACTGAAGTAGACAATATAAATTCACAACTACTATTCAACAGAAGGGAAGGTTAAGAGATGTTGGCCCTCCCGCTATTCATTTCAGTTTTCCAAATGGTCTGTCGAAGAATTTTATCAAAATTTCGTTTTTTTACACGTTCTTCTGATGGCTTACGAGTGGCAACTTGTCAGATTAGAATAGTCTAATGAAGCTTCTTTTCAATGTGGAAACAGTCACCAAATTAGAATAGGTAAAAATGGTGCATGACTGTAATTTGATCTCATTTTTAATTTCTTTCTCATTATTCTGGCACGAAAATATTCCAAAAGAAGTCGTCGTCAGTTTGTTTGGTAATTTTTGCCACTAAGGAGTTGAAGATTTTTTTCAAAATCTGACGCAAAATTTTTGATTTTGCAGTGCGGCTTGTGCGTATACTTTTCGATGATTTTAATCCGCAATCTTTAATTATGAGCCGAAGATGCACAGTATGTTTATTGAAGTCTTACAGGGTTCGTCCGGAAAATAAGTGTACTGAGCTCAGGAAAAAAAATTTATTACACTTTTACATATCTTAAGCTAATATTCCTCAAAATAGGACCCTTGTGAGTCGATACACTTGTTCCAGCGGCGTTCCCATTCCTGGAACGCTCCCGCGAAGGCATCATCGGGAACCTCTCGAAGACACGTCGTCACGGCCTCTTTGACGGCGTCCAAAGTCCCGTATCGCGTTCCTTTCAAACTCCTCTTTATCTTCGGGAACAGAAAGAAGTCCGGTGGTGCCAAGTCCGGGCTGTAGGGCGGGTGCGGCAGCGTTGCCACGCCGTGCTTGGCCAAGAAGTCCGACACGACAAGCGCGGTGTGAGACGGCGCATTGTCGTGATGCAGCCGCCAGATGTTTTTGATCACTGGCCGGACGCGGGCGACTCGTTTTCGAAGCCTGTCGAGCACTTGGACGTAAAATGCAGCATTTACAGTTTGTCGTTCAGGTGAAAATTCGTAGTGGACGACTCCCCTTTTGTCAAAAAAGACAATGAGCATCGCCTTGATCCGAGATTTGCTCATGCGAGCTTTCTTTTGACGGGGTGATGATGGGGTGTGCCACTCCGCACTTTGTCTCTTCGACTCCGGGTCGTACTCAAAGATCCACGTCTCGTCACCCGAAACAACGTTCTCTAAAAAATGTGGATCATTTTTGCAGTGATCCGCAAGTTGTGTCGCGATTTCCAAACGATTGAGTCTTTGATCATCACTGAGCACTTTCGGCACCAACTTTGCACAAATTTTTCGCATCTATAATTGCTCCCTAATAATCTCGTGCACTATTGTTTTTGGCACATTACACTGCTCTGCTATCATCCGAACACTAAGACGACGATCAGAGTTCAGTACATCGCGAACTTTTCGCACATTTTCGTCGGTGAGTGTCGTTGATGGGCGTCCAGGCCGTGGTTCGTCGTCGACCTCTTCTCTGCCCTCCACGAACATCTTGTGCCACCGAAAGATCATGTTTCTGGACATGGCTGACTCCCCGTAAGCCTGGTTAATCATACCGACAGTTTCGGTAGACGATTTCCCAAGCTTTACCGCACATTTGATGGAATAACGCTGCTCCAAAAACGTCGGCATCGCGTTCCGTGACGTGGGTCGAGCGTGGAGGTTCGCGTTAACAGAGCTCCTCACTACACCACAGCTCAGAGCCGACTGCCTTTTTCAGCGTCGCTTGCCAACATACCTCCCTCCAATCGCAGCCCGTCAGAGCGGTGCTGGGCGCGCCTGGAGCGGCGGGAAAAAATCAGTACACTTATTTTCCGGACGAACCCTGTAAGTTCTCTCGTGATATACTTTGAGTTACATTCTGTCAAGTACCATCTCATTTCAATGAGTCATATTGTTATGACCATTGCGTAGCTAATCAAAGAACGCGTCTAAATGAAATCTAGCATTATCTCCTTTTTGTTAATTTTTTTGCTTTTTCCAGGCTCATCCTCAAACGCTCTTTCTCTCGTTCCAGGGCAAAGGTATGGGCGGCACTCATGGCCACGCTGACCACAATTGTGCCGATTGGGCTTTTCCTGGCAGCGCTTCCTCCCAATTACGTGAAAGTCAGCAACGGCACGTCGTGAGTATTCACCTGTGCATGAAGGCGCCTCATTTTAGGGCTGAGGTTTGATGCCTTCAAATAAACCTTTTCCCTTCTCACGCGTCCAAGGAAAGTTTTAAGTGTCTGTACATATTTGTATGATATAGTAAGAATAAAAATGTGTAGGAGTCTCATTTAGAATTTCCGTTAATTAGTAATCGCGGTGCGGTGGCGTAAGCGTAATAAGGTCACCGACTCAGAGGTGATTCGATATCCACTCCTGCCTAGCAAGTGTATTCCAATTAGGGCTTGGGTATTCGTCATTGTCCTTATCGCTGGTAATGCTTGTAAATTGGTTAAATGTACGATAAGGTTGCATGACTCCAATTTCACCATTAATACGAGATACAACAATTGTATTATTCATTTTTTTATCGATGCTTGAGTTGTCTTGGCTGAATAGTCCCTTTAGTTTGTCAGTGATAAGTTGTCAACTAATAGGTTGAATTCCCACTAAGCGCGATAACCAAAACACCGTTGACTTCAGGTTTTCGATTACCCGAAAGAACAATGGTAATACGACAAAAGAAACATTCATCTTTTTCCCACTGCCAGCAAATTACCTATAACAGATATATTGCGTGATTACTGAACTATAGTAACTGAACCTAATACCACTATTTGGAGTCTCCATTTCCGGAAGAGATATACTCGCTTATATTTCACTTCCATTTGATACCGAGGTGAATGCCGAGTGCCTCCAATTGCAGGATAATGAACATGCAAGCTAAACATTACTTTTATTTGTTTTAGAAAAATTGTCCTCATTCAACAATATTACCGATTGCTTTCTGGCTTATCAAACAAAACACGACATTCATTTACTCCCCACCGCCAGTAATACAACAGCAATCACACCATGGTGGTATACGTGGTTTGTATGAAAAGTATCGGGAAAAAATGGATTTATTTCAGATATTGCTACGCCTCAAAATTCTTCCAAGTACATCCTTTGAGCGTTAACAATCTTTTGTGGCTTTTCCAAATCTCGAACACTCCCTGCTAGGCGGATACCGAAAGGTCCTTAAGGGTACACTTGCAAGTTTCTTTGAAGGCACTTAGTGTCCCATGGCGGTGTCCTCTGAGGGAATATTACACTTTTGGGAATACGTGGGAAATAGTCTCCTATTGCCAAGTCGGAAGTGTAAGGGGGTTGGGGAATCGTCGCGGTGTCGTTACAGGAGTTCTTTGCAAGCAAGCAGACACTCGACTCTGCTCTTGGTTGTCCATCTAAATACCTTTGGGACGAGTTCAGCGCAGATCTTTCGCATCGCCAAATTTTCAGTGATAATGGTGTGCACTGTCATCTTATCAATCCCAATAGGATCCGCGATCATGCGCACACTCAACTAAGAGACTTAATTCAGCACTTCACGAACAGGTCAGAAAAACATTGTTGTCAATCCTTTAATACAAACCTTGTATTTCACAAATATTATCCTCTGATAATAGGAGTGTCACACTTCTAAGGTTAAAGGTTGTTCTCACTTTCTTCTCGAAGAGGTCCACTCCCCTCAATGCCTATGGTCGGAGAGCATGTGACGCTCATTGCAATATTCTCTGAAATAAATTATCCCTTGATCTACATACACGTGCAATCCTTCGACCAGGGACAAGGGTGCGTGATGGGAGTTATTTTATCTCCCACCATTGAGGAATTAGTGACTTTATATTGTAGAAATATACCTTAAGATTTTATTTTTGAGCTGTTAGAATTGTCACACCTAATGTATCCTACTGTTGTGATTAAGAATTGTGCGGAAAGATAAAGTATTTCTTGCATTGCAAGTCTATTCGACAGTCAATTTCCCTCCTCTTGAAAACCCCGTCATAGTCTCATCCACCAGCGTAATGCGGCGCTAGGGTTATTATCCTCTCACTCTCTGTTGGCGTTATTTTTTAATAATTTTTAATTAATTAATAGTTTAAGTCGTGCGCGTAATTTTAATACTTTAACTGTCTCACAGTTGAGATTTGCCAATAATAACGTGAATCTTTCAGTTCGCTATGTGCGTTTCCTCGTGAAACCGACAGATATTCTCTTTATCCAGTTTCTAGCCGAAATTGAGACCTTCTACTTGCAACGTGAGCTAGGTCCACCCAACAACGTTCTTTAGTTCATCATTCGGGTATTTCCCCACCCTTCGTTCACTATTTCCAAGTTACATCAATGTAGCTTCTCTGATATTTAGGAGGTATTTTTCACTAGTTAGGTCCGACGTTTTCCAAGCTTTTGACTTGTTCTCCATAGATCACTATTTCTCTCTTTGATTTTGCCTTCTGCCTGAAACCACTCATGGAGAGAACATTCTTAGCCGTAAGCTTAGCCTAAATAATATTGTAACGAACTTTTGCGAATTTCCCTCGCAGCTTTCCGACCTTCGACCTTCACTGACTGGTTGGCCTTTCAATTTATTCCTTAAAGGTGGCGGGCGGGGAAGTTGGCGGGGGGCGGAGGTGTGGATGCGGGGGAGGGGTCGCGGGGGGAGGAGGAGGAGGAGTACCCCTTGCTGGCTCTCATGGGTCGCTACGGCATCGCGGCCCTCGCCGACCCGGACTGCGAGAGCCGGATCCTCTGCGAGATGTCGCACATGGGCCGGGACGAGGGCGGGAACACATTGCAGAGGGTACTATGGAGGGTGGTCAACGGGTGAGTAGCCCAGGGGTGTCCCGGAAAGGGACCGAGTGCTTGGTTGGGGACGGCTGCCTTGGGGGCAAAGAGGAAGGGAGGCTGAGTGTGGGGTGATTGCAAGCATTGCAAGAATTCTAAACTCCGTCTAACGAAATACTTCATTATTTTTGATGGGCTATGACGTTGCACGGCGTATTCAGCGTCCCAATCTCCTTCGTTGTGTGACCATACCAAAGCCCTTCTTCTGATTCTTAATCTGTCATCTCCCTTTTTATTTCTTCTAATCAAGTTCTCCTTGGTCTCCCTCCATTCGGGAACTACTCCTAAATTTGGTTAGGGATTCTCACATTTCCCATATGTTGTCATTACCTATACTTTTATTTACTTACCTCCATTATCTGTCTAATTATTTCGTTCCGTATCCTTTACCCTTGTTGGTTTTCCAGCTGACCTCCGTCCCTTCTTCTCACCTCACTCAAACCAAAAATATCAATATTTCCTCACTCCATCCCCTCTTTATATTTTCTAGTTTCCATGTTCTCAACAAATTCCTCATATTCCAACACCCTGCTCAAAACAGCTTCCTTCCTATTCTTTGTTTTTTTGTGATGCTACTGTAGATACCGCTTTTGATTAAGGATTATGCCTAATGGCGACCGTGAAGCCTTGTCTCTCTCTCTGCCGGGAGCGGCACGCGGCCCAGTGAGACGAGTCACATAGTTACCAGGATTTACTTTTACCATTGTTTCGTGGGATAATAAATTCAGATAATTTATGTAGCTTTCCAAAAGTAATACCGTCAAAACATTATTACAAAATATTTGAATAATTAAGACTTTAAGATAATTAAGCATGATATTTCATTGATGGTTTCTGGCATAACTTCATGGAATCGATTCATATTGGATATGAAAAAATAGCAAATTTGTGATTCCACTGAAAATTCATTAGGAGACGACCCGGGTTTCGACGTTCGTCATCTTCTCGTAATACATTTTCAGTGGAATCACAAAGTTTTCTATTTTTTCATTTCCAAGCATGATGTTTGTACGCTTAACGAGCAGATATATCTTTTGAGATTTTTGTAGGTTTTTTTAAAGTGCTTTTTCAATTTTAAATTTAGTTTAATTTTGCACATCATTTTAAGAGCATACATATGAAGGTGGTTATGAATATGTTATCTATGACTGGCCTAATTTTTTTCTTCTTTCCAATATTCATCAATTTAATCTCAAGGAGGTGTAGAAATATTTAGGCCAACCCATTATAGGGATATTTTGGGCAAGTAACTTCTGTAATACTGGAAACCAGAGGACAGTTTTCATCTGAAATCTCAAGGAACTGCTAACATTAAAGGTTATCAGAGGCGCCTTGAGTCCTCAATGCGCCCATAATGGCCTTCATTTTGTGTAAGCCGAAGTGTCTTTATTGCCTTCTGTTGACTTATTGCTACCACGCACTGATTACAGCGTGCCCGATGGGCTGGCGGAGTTGGTCGGCCTGGGGAAGCTTCTCGAGGCGGCGAAGGGCGAGTCCTGTGAGGCGTTCAAGTGCAGAGGCACACGTGGAGGAGGGGACGAGGGCCGCTGACTCCCTCGTGCACTGGCGACCCCCAGGGGCCTGCTGGCCGCTGTGCACTCTCGTGCCCCGGGTAGGGAGGAGAGCAGAGACGACATCCATCCCCCTTCCGTTCTTCTGCCTTTGCAATCGAAACTCACGTCACGAGAGAGGAAGTGACAAGAGAAGTGTGTGCTTTGGTTGATGCCGATCTCAAATCGCGGAACTGTCGAAATCTTCTCATAAATAGCTTGGTAAAAGATTTTGGGAGTGCCAATCATTTTAGAGTTCAACATCCTTGTTATTCTGCACATAATTCAAGATATCTATCGGGAATCAATCTTGACTCCCTTAGAGTGGGCTATGGAAGGGCCATTCTTGTTTCTTCATACGTGCTTTTTACCTACTACATTCCAAGTTTCGCTCAGCAAAAAATCGCCATCTTAAAAGTATTTTGTCTCAGATTTTAATCGAAAATGAGATCACATTTGTATAAATGAAATTATAATAGTTAAAGCACCATAAACTATTTTATTAACTTGGGGGTATGAACAATATTTGTTTCGGAAAAGAATGTCCGAGACCTGCACGTTTGGTCGGAACGTTGGCCAAATACCCGATTGCCATGATCAACTCAGAGCAACAGGCTTTCGGCGCCATTGTGATTTTTTACTTATTTATTCTACAGAATGTCAGTTTGAAGAAATATACCACTAATGTCCACATGTGTCATTCAGTTGTATTTCAAAATGTGATGAATTTCCGAGGGAACTTTTAATAAACTTTTAAATGTATTCCAATGCTTTTTGCTGTCTTTCTTTCAAATTATATTTTTATATTTTTTTCTATCAGCCACACATACATCTGAACTTAAATTTGCGTTCAATCATTTAAGAAAGTTATTCAATTGGAAATTATCTAACCCAATAAACATACTAGACGTCTCACAAAAGAAAAAATGTAATTTTCAGCCAAACGCAAATTCTGTGCATTGGCTTACTCTCTAATCATAAAAAAGAAACAGCCAATTTAAGTGAAGGTTAATAAAATTATATATTATGCATATATATATGCATAATAAATATATATATATATATATATATATATATATATATATATATATATATATATATATATATATATATATATATATATATATTGGACGGCACAATAGAACACAAATAACATAGTAACACTTAAAAACACTCACATAGTAAATTGTTTAAGCTTTCAGCCTTCTCCGAGGCCTTCTTCAAGTGTGACTGAAAATTTGCTGGAGAGCGGTTAAGGATCTGGGCGGGAGATGGGAGGGGCAGGGAATGCTGGGAGGGAAATTATAGATGGCGGTAAAGGGTGGGAATTTTGAAAGATCGGAAAGCTAATATATACGCGGATTCTCGAGTTCTCACCCCTTTATTGGTGGATGAATCGGGTAGGGATTCTAGGATGCTAAGAGCAAAACACTGGTCTAATGATAGGCTGTGGGAATTTGCGTGTGAATGGATAGGAAGAGAAGAGAGTGAGGCAGAATTGCAGTAGTACCGGTGATTGTTCATTGGAATAGATTAGGGGGTAATGTATTCGCCTATGTAAAATGAAGTGCATTTTTTGCATGATAAAAGATAAATAATGTTTTTTGAGAGGCAATTAGTGTGGGAACGAAGTGAGGGGGCAATGAGGGGATGTGGGGAGAGGGGAGTGGATCTAATAATTAGACAATTTTTACATAGGGGGCGGTTGCAAGTAGGGGAAATATTAGGAAATTTGTCGCGGGGGGGGGGCGCCAAAGGGTTGATGGATCACATAAGGTTTTGAAATTAGCGGGTCGTCTGTATGCGAGAGATGGGCATTGGGGTAGTAAGGGTGAGGTCACGTCATTGTCATGTATGATGATGGGCAACACGCGCGTACGCTATAGTCGCCGCTTCGTATCCATGATCAGGACAGACGGGTGAATTATCGATCATAGTCGATTAAGCATCGCGAATGCCTTCGCACGAACACGAAGCGCTTAGGAATTCCGAAGGCGTTTCCGGTCCATCAGCACTCAGAGGTAGAGAACCTCGGATTTCCAAGGTAGAACGAACCCATTCATCGTAGCGGCTCTCCTCGTTCCAAGTTGAAAACGATCACCTTCGTCTTCTATGCGTTGACTGCAAAGCGCCACCAGAGCAGCAGTTCGTCGACAGCGCCCCGCAGTATCCGCACCGCGGTCTCCTTCCTCCAGGATCTGCACATGAGGGCCGCGTACGGACCCTTTCTCCGAATTTCGCAAATATATTCACGAGATCTAGGGACTTAGTTCCGGATTGTTTTCCCAGTGGAAGTTTGCGAACGTCATGAAGTACGGTTGTGTATTGTTATTACGTCTGTGGTGTTCCAAAGGGAAATATCCCATGGATCATCCGTAAGACAGTTTGGGGAGCTGCCACAAAGACCAACCTTCGAAGAGACCTCTGGTGTTGATGATAGTGGATGGAGTATTTATATTAGCCCACGACAAGGGAGGAAGAGGCCGAGGCCCGAGGTACACTTATTCATCATCAGTATTTCAATCCTAGGATTGATTTCCTGCAGCCCACCATTCTAATCTATTTAACGTCAATTCCCTCAATCCCTGATACCTTCTCTGTTTTACGTCCATTATAATTTGTCCTATGCACATGTCTCCTTGTCTTCCTCGTGAAATCTTCCCTTCTATTATATTCCTAATCAATCCATTGTGCATTAATGTGTGTCCAATCCATCTATTTCTTCGTTGCCGTAGAGTTCTCCATATGGTCCTATCCTCTTCTGCTCTTCTCTATACTTCCTCGTTACTTGCTTTGTTTATCCATTTAATCTTTAGCATTTTCCCCAGCACCATGTTTCTAAGGCTTCTATTCTTCGCTGATCAACTTTTCCAAGTCTCGGAACCGTAGAGCGTAATACTCCACACGGAAGTAATGACGAATTGCTTCTTTGTTTTCAGCTTCAGGTTCTTTGAACATAGTAATTGTCTACTCATCATGAATGTGTTCTTAGCTTGGGCTATTCTTCGCTTGATGTCGGTCGAACTTCTATCCCATTTTATGCTGCTGCCCAGATAGATGAAGGTTTCCACTTGCTCTAGTTTCACTCCTCGAATTGTGATATCTGTATTCAACTTCTCTCTTCCACACACAATGATTTTAGTTTTCTTCTAATTGATGTTCATATTATATTCCCCAATTATTTGGTCCATAGCACTTAGAGTGGCTCGCAGGTCCTCCGCGTTTCCGCCACTACTGCAATGTCATCTGCAAACCGGAGCATGTTGATTTTTTCTCAATTTAACATGACTCCTTTGATACCAAATTCTTGTGCTTCCTTTATTGCCTCTTTTATATATACGTTGAATAATATTGGCGAGGGGTTGCATCCTTGTCGAACTCCTTTGTTTATTTTGGCTTCTATTTTTCTTCCATTTTTCGTTTGCATTGTTGTAACCTGATTCTTGTAGAGGTTATGGATAATTCTAATGTAGTCCAATCCAAGCGCTTATAGTATCTCGAACATCTGCTACATTCGACGTTTACAAAGGCCTTTTCTAAGTCCACAAATTCCACATAAAATAGCTTTTTTTCATGTATAATTTTTTGGACCAGAACTCTCAAGCTGATAATTTCCTTTTTCACTCCTCGGTTTTTCCTGAATCCAAGTTGGTTTTCTGAGAGGTTTTCTTCTACTTATCCTTCCATTCTTCGGCTATTAATCCGAGCAAGGATTTTTGTTGCTTGAGTCACCAGGCTTAATGTTCTCTGTTCTTCGCATTCATCTGCTTTCAGTTTCTCTGGTATTGCAATCATTATACTTTTCTCGAAGTCTTCTGGTATCTTTCCGCTGTCGTAACAATCTTTGATTATTCCATAGAGGAACCGCCTTCGCTTTGACCCCGAGTGCCTTGATTATTTCTCCGTTTATTTTGTCAACTCCTGGTACCTTGTTATTTCTCAGGTCTGCCACGGCTCTCTCGAATTCGCTTCCTAATATCTGCGGACCCAGATCATCTTTGCCTATCATGCATTCATCTCTAATTAAGCCATCTGCTAGTGTTTTGGGAGCTTGATCGAGCACTTCAATTTATTTCTTCCATCTATTTCCGATGTCGTCATCTTCAATTTGTATTTTTCGATTAGCGGCTCGGGTATTTTGCGCTTGTGTTTTTCTTTCCCCGAATTCCCTTTTCCCTAGTTTTTAAGCCATCTCACTGTTTCCCTATTTCATGTTGTCATTAATTTCCTCGCAGCAGCTTCCTATCCAATCTTCCTTTGCCTTCTTGCACTCTCGTATGACCTGGTTCCGCAACTATTTATAGAGATCTTCTTCACTCGCATTTCTTGGATTCTTTCATTTCCTTCTTTCGTCTATGAGGCCCCTTATTTGAGCTGTTATCCATGGCTTCTGAGATATTTCCGAATAAACTCACAAGGTGCTCATCTGCCGCTTTGGTAATTATATTCTTCATATTTTTCCATCGACCGCCATTGCTGGTATTATCATTAACTCCTTCTACTTCTCTTTCGATGTCCGCGGTGAATTTTTCTCTTGCGTGCTTTTCTTCCAGTATCTTGTGGTAGTATGTGTTCCATCTTGGTTTTTGTGTCTCTTTCTTCATCTTCTTGTATCGTAGTCTGTTGCCCATGATCACCAGGTTGTGATCGCTATTTATATCTGCGCCAGGGTAACCTTTACACTTGTTTACTTGGTTCTTACATCTCTTACTGACGTAGGAAGTACGTAGTCAATTTGGCATCGTGTTTTGTCTCCAGGCATATTCCATGTGTATCTTCTTCTCGGATGTTGATCGAAGATGGCATTAACCATTACCATGTTTTTCTCGTTGCAGAATTCTATCAGTCTCTCTACTGCGGCGTTTCGTTTTCCCAATCCAAAGCTTCCCATGCTACTTCCCTCTCGCCCCTCGTCGACCCCAACGTTCCAATCTTTCTTTATTATGAGGTTTTCCTTCTCTTTTACTGTTCCTAGAACCTCTTCCAGTTGTTGGTATAATTCCTCTATTTCCTCATCTGAATGGCTGGACATCGGCATATACACCTGTACTATCACTGGATCCGTTGGTTCTGCCTCTTTATCTTTATCTTAACTTTATCACCACTGCCCTTTCATTATATTTCCAGCACGGTATTATTTTCCTAGCCCATTTCTTCGTAAGTATGATGCCTACTTCTGCAATTTTCTGGTAATCTTCCGAGTATCACCTTCTAAGCGTCGTTCCAGAAGTCATTCGCCCCCGCCCCCTTTATTTGGCTCAATCAATTCCGGGATATCTATCCCTATCCTATCCAGCTCCATCATTGCATTTCCTAATTCCCCACATATCCCTAATGACCAAACGTTCCATTCCCTATTCTGCATTAATCCACCTTGACTGATGTTCTAATCCCTTACCGTTCGTGGGAAAAATCGCACTTTAATAGCATATTTGTACTTAATCTCTCTAATGTTAATGGCACGATTCCTCCTACCGTAGTACGAAGGTGCTAATAATATATTTCCAACGCCATCGTTTAAAAACCGGCTTCCAATTAATAAAATACATTTTATGTGCAATTTAATCTTCGCTCTCTGAGTGATTCCCTACCTAGCACCCCTAATAACCTTGATGAGCTGATCAGCTTATCATAAATTCTCTTGGTGATATCAACGTTTGATGTATCTTTATTAAATCTTGAGAACTTCATTACGCTTGATTTCCATGATTTTAAAGTTTGAAACACGAAAATATCGAGGAAGTGAAAATTTGATTCGAGTTAAATTAGCTAGGGCGTAAGTGACTAAGTAGATGAACCCACTGAACGGGGAGAATGTAACTGTAAGAGCCACTTCGCAGGTGAGAATGCCATGTTTTTTTGGTGAGTTCCACGCGCTCCCATCGCCATATTCATTGTATTCCCCGCTCTCCATCGCTTCATGGACAATTTCCCTCGCAAAGGGGGGCGGTTACCAGGGAACTCTGTCCTCTGCCAGGGTGGCGGCGAACCGAGGACATTTCTCGAACGCTGCCGCGAATAAGTCAAGACGAATTAAGCGACGGACAGTGACGTACTTCACTTTGGGGCGGGAGGGGGGAGGATTCCCCGCACACTCCTTCCAGCTTTCCTTTCCGTTTCCCGGCGAAAAGAGACGAAGAGCTTGTCGTGGAAACTTGAACAGATTCAAAATACGATTAAAAGAAAGTAGCCAGAGTCTTCAAAATTAAGGCTAGATGAAGGTCACTCATACGTACAACCCAGCGGCGACATTACTTATTGTGTCCTAGTTTACGCTGAAAATCCATTAAGTTTCGTCTCCATCTAGTCATGGCGACTGGTAAAATGGTAGTTTTATACATATTGACATGTCATGTTAGCATTCCAGGAAGTTGGGGTAACTTGAAGCCGTTTTAATATTAACATAAAATGTGTTGCAATGCTATAGAATAATAGTGTAAGGATGGAGAGGAGATTAACTGGTTACTTCACTCATGAGGTCACTTACACAGAAGAACATAGAAACAATCAGCATATATTTGTTTGTTTCGCAGATTTCGAGAAAGCGTTTGATAGGAAGAACTGGGTGATACATTAGATAATCAATGCGATTGGTATAGGATGAAGATGAATGTGAACCAAACACTGGTTGTGAGGTTTTCGAGAAACGGTAAGGCTAAGGTAAACGCTAAAATTGGAGCACGAAAGCTAGAGCAGGTGGAGCAGTATCTATCTAGGTTGTGTTTTGAACCGAGATGGTACATACATCTACATCTACATCATACCCCGCAAGCCGCCGCAAGGGCGTGTGGCGGGGGGTGTTAGGTTACCAACCGTAAAAAGGAAAAATACCACATGCAAAAAAACAACACGGAAAATTACACCCACAGCAGCGCACACACTCATGCAAAAATCCCTTCATACAATACTCATGCAAACACATAAACCGCAAAACAACTAAAAAACTGCACCCCATGATGCAGCACGAAAGCCATCCTGCAACACGGAAGCCAGGACACAACAACCAAGAAATTGAAACATCACTACCACATGAAAATGCACCACGAAACACTCTACCCCCAAAGAGTCTGTATAAGGCAGGCCCATACAGTACACGGTCTATCCCAAAAGTAACAGAACTGAGTTGGTTAAAAAAAATTATTGCCAGAATTGATGCATTCACTCAAAAGTCCCCGAAGTAGCATTTATGTACGTCCACACACTGCTGCCGGTGGGTTTTCCACTCATCTTACGCCTTCCGGAAGACGGCCCCCGGAATGTTGCTAAGCTCCCTCGTCTCGACCTTTTACGGTGACGTCCTTTCAGTAAGGATTTGAGGCAGGGGAAGGGAAAGAAGTCTGGTGGGGCAACGTCAGGGCTGTAGGGTGGCTGAGGTATGGTCGAGAGCTCTTGGCTGATTCCCGTGCGGGTTTCCTTTTGTTCGTCCGAGAGTACTCGCGGCACCAACTTCGCACAAACATTTCTCATGCCAATGTTTTCGACCACAAGTTGTTGCAAATCACTTTCAGGGATACCAAGTTCATCAGAAACCATGCAAACACTACGATCCCTGCACAAGAAAGCCTTCACTCTTACAAGATTTTCGTCATTTTTTGAGGTCGAAGGGCGTCTTGAACGTTCAGCGTCTTCAACATCTTCTCTACCCTCCCGAAACAACTTATGCCACTCAAAAACACCCGATCTACCCATGGCGTTATTGCCATAAGCTGCCTTAAGCATGCCATGAGTCTCTTTACCGATTTTGCCCAGTTTCACGTAAAATTTGATGGTGTAGCGCTATTCCAATAACCGGCTCATGGCGGAGCGTAACGAGTTCACGTTATGGAGATTATTCAAACGAACGATCCGCACTTTTCAAAGGTTAGGAGGCAACTGCTAGCGGCCTCCAGCCTTTCCTGAGTCTCTCCTTCATCGAATCCAGCCAGAGGACCGCCACCTGGCCGTCCGTCTATCCGGGAATAAAGAAGTCCTATTAGTACCTTTGGGACAGCCCTTGTAGGTTCACAGGAAAGTGGGAGTTGACAGGGAGGTTGAGTAAATGTGTTAAGAAAGAACTCCTTGAAAATTGTAAAGGGAGAATAGCTTATCGTTGCGCGGAAATATTGAAGTCAGACGATGGCAGAAATCCAAGAGTGTAGAGCATTTTGATTGGGAATGGGATGTCTAACACTGTGATAGAGGGGAGAACGTTTGGCAAGTGGGGAATGGGTAGGAATAGGATAGGGATGCCGGACGGATTGAATGGAGTAAGAAAGTATATGGAATTGAAGAAGAGGTTATTGTAGGGTAGGATGTCAGGTTGTTTTATCAGCAGAGGCAAAGAAATTTATCGTTGTTAGTCTTTTTCCCTCCGAAGCCTTGCCGGCCACGGTTGAAGGCGAGGGTAACGTCCTTGCCTGACAACCCGGAGGTTTCGAATTCGATTCTCTCCTATTTGGGAAAACGGGAAAGGATCGGGTGTGTTAATTGTCTTTAATGCAATATTTTTAATCCGATGTAAATCTTTATTAAATGAGGCTGTTTTCTGCTGTAGTTAATAGTTTCAGCCGTAACTTTGTGAAATTGTTCTTGATGAATAAAGTTAGAATAAAACTGATGATGCTGTACCGCAGTGAAACGTGGATCCCATTGAATTTAATTTATTGTGTAGAATTACAAAGTTTTATTTCTTTTTTCTGATTAATAGTAAATATAAACAAATGAAACCTACTTTATAGGATAGATTACCAATAACCGTTATAACTTTAGGATAAATGTACAAATTAAAACGAATTTGAAACGAAATCAAAGCTTGTGGAGAATTTTGATACTAAATCACGGTCGATAGAAAGCACAAAGGGTCCATATTGCCGCCATCTCTACGGTTCGGACTTGGATAGATATTGTGCGCAGGTACGGCAAAGCAGTTATCAAGTTTAGTACAATGAACTACAAAATTAGTGTACCATAATGCAGAGTATCAAGTACCTACTACACTTATCTTATGTGATCAGCAATGATTTTAATCCCTTGCTAACTAAAACATGATCATCCGCAAATTTAATTAGTTTTATGAATTGTGAAAAGACTTTCATTCCAGTTTACAGGTCTTTCAATTTCCTTTTTTACTCATTTCATTCATGTACACGTTGAAGAGCATGGTTGACAAAGAACATGTCTCATCCCTCTTCCCATCCAGACTCTCCATCTGCCCAATGCACTAGAGCAGGTATACATATTCAGGTTTCCTATTATTCGCATATCCCTTCAACCTATGTTTACGCTCCTATTTCCAGCGATATATTTCTTAAGTCTACCAGTTTATTATATTAAACACCTTCTCAAATTCTTCAAACCAAACAAATACATCCTAATTGTACTCCACATTCCTTTCAATTAGTGACCTCGTGTCCTCAGTTCGAAGCGTGTATCTCTTCTTTCTGAACCCATTCAGATCATACTCTAATCGGTTGCCTCCCTCTCCACCCTTTCATTGATAGTCCTAGGTTCTACTACAGCTGCGTCAGATTGAAACAATTGTTCAACATTACTCACATAAGTCTATCATCCCTTTTTTATAGTTGTAATAACCCTGATCTGACAAAGCCTTCCGGCAAAATGCCTTCCTCATAGATGCTACAAATTAACCCGTAAAAACCCTTTCTGCTATATTCTCGGAGACGTTGAATGAGTTCAATAGGGTTGATATCTCTCCGCACAGACGTATTCTTTTTCAACTCCCAAAATGGCCGGGCTGCGAAATTTCGCTACTAGGTATGCCTGAGCTAAATCTATCACCAACTTCATCATAATCTGATTTCATGTATAAACTTGCTGACCTAATATATTTCCAGTAAGATCCGCCATGCATTCTAACCATCACTCTGGAATCATTTTTGGTTCAATTAATAATTTCCTGCCACAGTTATAATGGTGTGCACGGCTCTTTCTTTCATACTTCCGGATAGTATTTTCACCTTTCTCTGTGGCGTACCCATTTCTAACTTCCTTTGTTAATTTTTCATATTCTCACACTTGGTCTTCCAACCAACTTCTTCCGTCCTTTTAGTTTATCCCATCAGTTTGCTATGTCTCTCCCTGTACTTCCTTATGCGTAATTTTTAGTTTATATTATTCCATTTCCTCAATTATCATTCATGATTTCCAAACTTTTGACCAAATAACTGCTGCTAGATTTTCAATATCCCTTTTTTGTCACGTTTCTTCCACTGTAACCGTCGGCCTGCCCTGACTTGTGAATTTTTCTACTATTTCCTGTTACTTTCGTTGTTTAATGCTCGTTTTACTTTTAATTTTTATGCATACCTTAACTTTCCTGCCTTCTCCAGTCATGCCCTTGAATCTGCCGCCAGACCCCATTTGCACTGAACTATGTGCTGAGACCCCATCCGTTTCCAGGAAACTGGGCGATTTGATTGCGCTTTACCTAAATATGTGTCTAGCTACAACATCGTCTACTTGATATCCTTTAGTACTCATGGGCATATTCAACGCATACCTCCACAAATTGTGCTGTTTATATTAATTGTTCGTTCGTTTTACCAAACCCGGTCTTTACAGAACTCTATTGTTCTCTTCCCGATGTTGGCATGTACACCTTGTTTTGAAACCGTGGTCCCCTCACTCACTCCTATTCCTCCCTTCTCCCACCCTCGTATTTCAATCTCCCATCATAGTCAAATATTTATTCTCAAGGAAACTTGTCCCTATTCCCTCTAATTGATCGGGCACACTATCGATTTCTTCCACCTTTTGATTGCTTTATGACGTGTGGATCCTAATAATGACCTAGTTTATTAGTTCAACGTTTAAATTTACAAATAATAACTTATCACTCTCCTGATCTATGTTTGATACGGTTTTTCCTACCTTTAATTCAATATTTTTGCCATCCCTCCCTGGCTTTTCTCCTTTGCCCTATATTTATCAATAACTACCTCTCCAGTAATCCATATTTTATTCCACCTCAAGGTCAAAAAACCCTAAAATATCTATATATCCTCCCTTTATATATATCTTTAACTGATTTGGTTCTCTTATGTGCCTTCTTTGCTGCTGCTGTCGCTTTCGCTTAGTAAGGATTTCCTGAGATGAGGTGAGGTAAAACCTCTCCACCTTACCAGAAATTCTTTCGCCAAACCTAAATTCTTTCCTGGGCAAATTGGGCGTCCTCGGAAAATTACGGCGTCAATGATTACGTAATAAGTCAGTAGGGGATTCAACATCCCTGAAAAAAGAGGGGTGAAAAAGGTCGAAAATAATCTCATCTTGGAATTTTAGGGTGCCCCCCTAAAAATAACGGGAGCATATTCTCTTTCGAAGGTGATCAAGGCATGTACGTGTATAGATAAAAAGAAATTTCTCGGATTTTGCCCATCCAATATTAGCAGTGGGCACAATTATTTGATAATGCTCTCCGAGCAAGCTGCAATTACGAGGTGGCGTGAAGCACGCAGTCCCCGTAGGAGTGGAATATGAGCGGCCGTCCGGATGGGGGCGTGCGGGCCAATCACGGCCTCGACAGGCCACTCACGCAGGTTCATATCACTTAATTTAATTTTTCTCCATGGACACCTCTCCCATCAAAACGTATCTCTCTGCTCGGTTATGATAAGACGAATGGAGCGTATTAAACCATTCGGGCGAATGAGGGCATAAGGGTAAACCAAGGTTAGAGCTATGTCTTACTGTGATTATTTTGTATCCATTTCCAGAAATATCTTTTCGTTTCACAACAGGGTTTCACCAAAACAATGTCATTGTCAGAATATCATGCAGATGTGCACCTGACGATAGGACTATTTTGTTGAAACCGAATTCAGAAACGAAAAGATATTAATGGAATTAGATATGAAGTCATTTTTATCCAATGCACGTAATTTACACCAAGTGATGGCTAATTCTGTTGCGGAAAAGTTGCCTATCCATCCAATTTACTTCTAGTTTCGGTAATAAATTCATTAGTTTTACGCATTTTCCTCTATCGGACGTTTTATTAATATCCACTAAAAAAACAAAATCATCCTAATTGTTATCTCGGTCTATTCAACTAAGTTAACATTGGTCATTAACATGGCAACACGAGTGACTCTCACCTTTCTGAATACCTTGACCCAAGGATTGATCTTGGACATTTGGTTTGGTGCCTTTTGGACGGCATAAATCATAGGTTGCGTCATTTCTGCAGGGATATCGGTGCCTCCTTTGTTGACCTTCAGCTGGCGATCCAATCATGTAGAAACCCTCTGAACCGTTCTTGTATTCACAACGCATCTGAGGTCGCCAGGTGTGTAGCGGGTAGGATATTCGATCGCTGCAGGGCTTTTTAGGTTAAAGTGTAGGTCAAAAAGTAGGTCTCTAAAGCCCTCATTGCCAAACAATATAGATGCAAACGAAGGGAGGGTTAGTGCAAGAGGTGAATGCAATAGGTAAATGGACATGACAAGGAAAGTATCGGGGAAAATTTTATAAGGAATTCGATAACAATGAGGGAACTATGTAATAGTTGTTCAATATTCAAGCAACGGAAATATCATGGAAAACTATCTGTATCAGTGGTACATTGTGGAAGCTCAAAATATAAAGTCGCTGAATATCATCACCTTAATCAAAGCACAGGTGCAGATATAATTATTTGAACAGAAAGCTGGTTATCCACTGACATTCCCAAAAGTGAAATTTACCAAATTCCTTAGCAGTTTTCAGGAAAAGAATTGGGGTCAGTGTCTTCATTTCATTTAATGATTCTTTTTCCAGCAGGACTGAGGTAATTCTAGCTGGCAGCGTAGAGGAACTAGCTTTGTTAAACGTTGTTTTGACTAACTAGTTAGCGCATCAAAATTTTAGAAGAGCTAGGCTGGGGATCACTTAATAAAGCGAAGGTTAAATTACAGATTAAATCTATTGCATGAAGAATGCATCTTTAGCAATGATGTTGCAAATGTATTATTAGCCCCATAGTACTATGATATGAGAGAGATTTAAAAACGTTGTTATAAACTTAAAAGCTTATCCAAAATATTAGAGCAGCCAGGCTGAGAATCACTCACGGAGCGTAGGTTAAATTGCAGATTGAAGCTCTTGCATATATTGAAAGGACTCTTACTTAGTGATGTTGAAAATGTATTATTAACCCCATCGTACTACGGAAA
Organism: Hetaerina americana; assembly: GCF_022747635.1. Classification (NCBI taxonomy): domain Eukaryota; kingdom Metazoa; phylum Arthropoda; class Insecta; order Odonata; family Calopterygidae; genus Hetaerina; species Hetaerina americana. The sequence goes on from NW_027286763.1 coordinate 13,860,435, forward strand.
GAGATATCATGCTAGTAAAATTAGAGAGATTAAGTGTAGAACAGATAGATTAAAGATGTCAATTATCCCACGATCGATAAGGGATCATAATAACATTGTCCGACCGCGCTAGAGGGGGAAGTGTTTTCTGTCAAAAGTAGTCTGGTATATATTCATCCCCTGCCACACGCCCTAGCGATGGCTTATAGGTCACTATATAATGTATCTCAGAGAAATAAAATCAGGTTGTGGAAATGTTGAATTATTAATCCCTCGAAGCAATGATAGGCACATATTTGGTCATGATTCCTAGCCCTGCGGGCCGAGTGACGATTCCGGCAGCTGGCAAGGAGAGGCTTCCGCGGCCGACTGGACACGAAATCCTTGCAGATAGGAAATGACAGTACCATCAGGGGAGGATACAAACTAGGACTGCAACAGCAAATAATTGAAATCTCAGGACGATGTTGAGGACAGTAAAATTAGAAAATATCAAACTGGATATGGAAAGAGGTAGTTCAGATAATTTAGGGTTGTGCAAGTTAAGAGATAAGGATATCGATGATTACTGGAACGATTATTAAAGAGTAATAAATGTATATTGGAGAGGAAGAGCGCCAGCAAGAGGTGACAATAATGCTGAATGAAGAAATAGGAAGAATCAAAATAAACATAATGTAGGTGAGTGATAAAGAGCTATCAGATGAGATAAAGGTTCAGCCACAAACAGTTACCACTGTAGTCTACATGCTTAAATGTAACTATAAACTGTACATAAGATCAACTAGAGGAAGTAATTGACTGGAAGTAAACACTTAACTATGACGAGGCATTGGAACGCGGTGGTTGTAGAAGCGAGAGATAAGAGAGAGGTAAAGAATACGATTGAGGAACAAAGAATAACCACGGGGATAAAGTTTAAATTGAGTAGCTTCAGGTTTGATGTGGTAGAAGTCGAACATAATGAATAACTGATCGTAGCACTTTTCCACTTGATAAAAATATTTTTATTTACGACCGGGTTTCGATGTATTACATCATCATCGGGTAACCAACTGAAGTTTCGCAACGCAACTTCAGTTGGTTTGCATCTGGTTTACTTTGACAACGCCAAGAGATTCAGAGGGATAATCGTTTGACTATATTACTACATTTAGAAACAGTGAAACCAAGTGGATGCAATTTCGGATGACTATTTAGACTAATTAAGTGTAACGCGGAGTCCAAGAGATTAAAATAGGGAAGATGGATGAGTGAATGATGAGCCTCCACCGGACCGAAAACAGGGTGCGGCGAGACAGCCGAAAAACTTTGGGAAAGAACAAGAGGACAGATATAGTAGAAGAAAGATGGGAATATTTAAATAAAGGATATTGAAATTCGCCGAAAGTACAATAGGAAAAGAAGGAAGCCATAGATTTCAGAGATAGCCAGGGAAATGACGAGAGAAGAAAATTGATGAATGCAAACACAATAAAGAAAAAAGAAATTACAGTGATGAAAACAATAGATAAAGGCAAAAATCTAACAGGGCGAAAGAAAAGTGTTAGGAAATATAGTGATGGTGTAATAACAATTAACAGAGGAGAAAAGGATGAAATTATGTACTGTTTAGGAAAAGGAAAGGTCCTATCAGGAAGAAAAGAGAGAAATCCGTAGAGATTCTACTATCAATGATAAAGCAGGAAAAATATTAAATGACCCAAAAAATATGGTAAGAATACATAAATGATCTGTAAGGTAAAGCATATAAGGATAAGCTACTATATAGCCAGCAAGTTTAGGCATTAAAAAAACGACTTAGATGAGGATAACTTGGTTCAGGCATACTTGTACTTAATTGCAAGACAGGGGAAATTAATAGAATCAAAATCAAATGAAGTGCAATTTATATCCTCGCAAAACACCTTAAAGATTAGGAAAATTATTTAGTGAAGGGTTTTTACCTATTAATTTCCATTACCAATTCATTAGGGAATCATTTGACCGGAAGATATCGTTCGATCAGTGTTAGTACATATCCCAAAAAAAGGAAAGCCAGCAGTGTGCGAGGACTTTATTGCATGAAGTTTGATTTCTTAGGCGGCTAAATTAGTACTTAATACTCAATTCGATACAAAATACCGCATGGCAAATTACATACAAAGCTAGACATAGCCTGTGGCATAAAAAATAATTTTCTAGGCTGTATGAAAAGCTATATTAATGGTCGCGTACAAAGGGTAGTCATAGGTATTGTTAGTTCTAATGCAGTGAAAGTCACTTCAGGTGTTCCCCAGGGAAGTATTATTGAACATTTTTTATTCCTTCTTTACGTTAACTTAATTAACTCCGTGCTTAATAGTAAGATACACTTATTTGCCGCTGATGGAGCGGCGAACAAGGGTATCCACCATTACAGAAACTAGAGTAGGTGGAACAGTTTACCTATCTTGGAAATGCTTTGGATCAAGATGGTCGAAGTGGCAGCGATACAGGGAGAATAATTGCATAGGGTAAAGAAGCTTTCACAAGAATGAGGGAATTGATACCGGGGACGTTGAGAAAGCTAATTAAGAAAAGGCTCGTTAAAACTTTGATATGGAATGTTGTTTTGTTCGGGGCGGAAATATGGTCATTGAAGCATGATAATAGGCGTTAATCGGAGGTTTTTAAAATGTGGTAGGGGAGATGGAAGAGATGAAGTGGGCTGAAAGGAAAACAAACAAGGAAATGCTAGGTATGGTGGGTGAGGAGAGAAGATTGTTGGGAGAGATTAAAAAGATGCAGGGGAGATAGATTCAGAGCATATTGATTGGAAATGGAGAGTTGAAGACTGTGATATAGGGGAGGACTTCAGGCCAACGAGGAAGGAGCAGAACTAGGAATAGGTTGGACGAAATAGAGGCAAGAACTCTGCGGCTTTGAAGAGGAGTTTACTCTAGTGCCTGATTTCAGGTTGTACTTTTTGTTATGAGAGACAAGTAAATGTACTTTTGTGCAGTTGTATAGGCTGTGTCCATCCAAAGCCTACCCTAAACGGTAGAATACGAATTCCAATAATAATAATTAATAACTCTGGTTCAAAAGTTAACGATACATAGAAAAAGAGGATGCTCTCGACTTCGTTTGACGTTTCAACGAAACGCTAACTTCAGATGCTGAAGATGACGGCCTATCCGTGAAACGTATTTGTGATTATCCTTACTTTGTGTTTCTATGTTTAGTTAAGTTTTGAACCGAAGTTTATACGGATATTTGTATCGTCGATAGATGGAGTTAGTTCGTTGTCGAAGATATAATCTTATATATGTATAAATTATTCAAATAATACGTATCATGACTGCTACTACAGCTGCAAACTCCACGGCATCTAAGTGAGCTGAGCAATTCTACAGATATAACAGGAGATGAAGGGTGACAAGGAGAGTAATAACAAAAGCCGGTTAAGATAGACGTCCTTATCCCTTCGGCAAAGCCGGGCCATTTGGCGTGTGCACATCTGCACTCTCGTGTGAAGTGTGAGGGCAGCCGGGGGTTCGTCGTGGCCGTGACCCATTTCTGCTCGGGGCGGGCCTCCCTTCTTCCTCCCAGTGGAGCGCGACCAGGTGCTCGAGAAAGCCCCGTCTTCACTGCCTCTCGGGGTAAATGTAAACTAGTGTCGTGCGCATGCGCCGCTGACAAGTGTAAACGCACCGGCGCCGACGCTTTCATCGGACGCAGTGCAGCGTGGGCGTACCAGGGGTGGGAGAGAGGGATTGGAAGCGAGGCTAGCCAGCACACCCTATCTAGAGGCCTCCCTAACTACTGTGTTCAGAAAATGTACCTTGACCTTCCTAGCTCTCTTTTTAAATGTCATCTAATTGGGCGTCTTCCCACCGTTTTGATCTGCAATAAAAACCTCAAAGGAATAGAAAGTTTCCAGGATGTTTGTTTGCAATGTGGGCTACTTTAATAAAAATTTCGTGAAAAAGCATTGCAAACCTTCTGAGCCCGATCAAATACCAGTTTGTCAGAGGCTATGTCTCTCTAAGGTGAAAATTTTAAGGGACGATGTCTCTAGCGATAAATGGAATGAGAACACTAGCGATAATGTGAGTTCTAATATAACTAGGACGAACGACTTGAAGGAATCACGTTGAGGGTTAAACGAATTAAGCTGACAATTTTAAAGACAATTCTACAAAAATCTGGTCATGTGAGAGAGGGTCACGCAAACAACCTTCACTATCATAGGTTATCTGCCGTGGTTGGCAGGACCATGGAGGCCTCTCCTCCGCCTGCTTCCCTTCCCTGTGCCCTTCTTTTCAATTCACTCACATCCATTACCTTCTTCCGTTAGAGAGGAATGTGTATTCAGCAGGATAAAGTAGCTTTAGCAGATTACATTAATGCGATACAACGCCTGTGCGACACTTAGAAATTAGAATTAAACTTGAAAAAATTTGGAAGGGGAAGGTATTTTTATTTGTTTATTCCTAGTAATCTTTGTGTTGTGTTATCTCATATAGCTTTAGTTACTGTACTTCTTGTAACCTTTGGCTCCTCTCATGTCCGAAGAGAAATATATCTCACTCAGATGGTGTGGTGTATTTGCCTGTGGTATCATGATCTTCCTTATTTGAAATTTTTTCCTGGAATATATTCTAACTAAAAATTAAAAAAAAATAATTTTTTAACATTTTACATCTGGTGTGGATAACTCCCTGGCAGCAACCCTAGCGATCGCATGTAGGGTACTATGTAGGAATTGAAATACAAAAAAATAGAAATCTACCTGAGTGGGATCGCAATATATTTATTATCTCTTCAATTAAATTCATAATATGTTATTTCTAACAAAAGTTCTATTGATTTTCGAACTCGGAATTCATTTTGTAGTGATAAAGGGGCACAATTCAGTCGTAGCCAATCGCTTCATCCTGGGAAAATTATATCATCAATCTTGAAATGAAGAATTCTCAAAATTAAACATATTTTGCTAACAAGTTGGAAGTAACTCTATTTCAAAATTTGGCCAAGATAATGGACTTTGACAGTCGTGCACAAGAATGAGCAATGGATGACGTAGGGGCTAGAGGATTAGTATTATTGTAATAACCATTGAATTTTAGTTCCCTAGCGGTATGGAAATATTTTACTCAATAACACTATAAAGTTACTGCAATTTCATTTTTGACTGAAGTTAAGGAGGAGGAATGCCGAGGTAAAAAGAATGTTGATAAAAAACACTTGTGAATGTTGAGCTTAAAATTAAACCACTTGGCTTTTCCACATAAAAATATTGATGTGGAAAAGCCAAGTGGTTTAATTTTAAATTCAATGTGAAGAATTTCCGCCAAGTGACGCCAGAAACTGTTTTATTTAACTTGTGAATGTGTTTATTCTAGTTTTTATTCATTTCAAAATACATATAGCATTTGACAAGGTTCCTTCGTGTGCTAATTTGAAATCTGGAAGAGGAAGACTCGTTTCTCTATCTCCCAAGATCGATTTGGAGGGGGCGCAGCTATGCCCAATGGTTTGGACTCTCGTCAGCCAATTAAGAAGTGCCAGATGCCACAATACAACAGTGGCTCATCTGCTGGAATTGACGTAATTATCGACTCAGGGGTTGCTTTTGAGGGTAGATGAGTGCACAGAGCCCTCCTCAAGCATTATGCCCTGGGCGTCGTGTACACGTCAGCCGGGTCTTAATACCGGAGACCGGTTGGTGCCTTTGGGAATCCACATGCGATTAGGGTAGGAACAGGCTTGCACCACCCAACGTTCTTGATAGGTTTTTTAACCGCACCTTGTGGAAAAACTTCGCAAGTATTGGATATGCACTCAGTTTAGTACTTACAATAAATAGAAATATAAAAGGTACATCTACACAATAACCAGAATACCGGCGCAAAGGCGTATGTGGGGGGATGCCAGGGAACCAGTCATATATGCCCAAACATTGGCTCAGAGATGCATTTCATTTTATATTTGCTGATGTAATGAAACAATCGTACGCACGCATTACTGTTTAAGTCATAAAAATTGACATCTTTGAATTAATTGTTAAATTTTGGCCTCTAAGTAAATATATTCGCGTCCTTGGGTTCCATTTTGTTATGAATGCGTCCCCTTGGTGGGAAGAAGAGTACGAGAATCTTTCGGTAACGATGTCTCTCTCTCATGTTTTATCTCGGATTTTGACTCAACTTACTCAGTTTGGGGCCATATTTCATTCCCCACGGTGTCCAATGAAAATTCAGTTCCAGTTCTTTTGGTCTTAGGAGATTGATGACATCACAGTTGCTGACTTTTTTTTTCAAATAATTCACAGACAGATTTATCCTGATGGATATCAAACATCTCAAATATTCATCTGTTGCCATTGGTGACGTGAATGAGGACTATTTATATTTAATGCCTATTTAAATCATATGAAAAAATGAAAAAACGGATTACACCTCATTTATGGAACTTATTGGACGCGAGATAGCTCGCGATACAAGGAGGATGAAGACTGAGCAATTACTACCCAACAAATTCAGCATCGGATCGATGCTGATATCGCTCGAAGGAAGCGCGGACGGAGTTCGGACGTCCTTGAGTCTACCTTAAAGCTTGTGGCGATCGCAAGCTGTTGAAGGAGATGAAATCACTGAGAATGTTCCACGAACGATCTTTGTTTTCATTGTGAAATACGTAGTTCGAAATTGCTCTCACAAGGCAAGTTTCTCCTCAAGGGACTGCATTTAGATACACGATCGTATAATGCAGTCAAACCTAAGGGTACAAATATGCACATGTCAGGCATGATAATTAGGAACGGTCAGTTCAGAACGCTTTCAGTTTGTGTCTTTGACAAAAGTAAAAAAATGCTTCACGGATAAACAACACAGTTTCGGGCGTAACATGGTGGACATATTTCATGATGGAAGAAGACACTTCGCTTTTCCACTCTTTGTGGGAAAGCAAATTGTCTTATTTCGTCATGCTTCACAGAGTAATTTTAGTTCTATAGTCTTTTATATTGTTAGAATTTTCCTTGCTGTATGTGCTTTTATCAGGATAGGTAGATAATTTTATGTGCCATACGTGCGTGTGTGCAGTTGTTCTTCCAGAAATTGTATTTTTTTAAACAACAATAAGAGGAAATTCCACGAAAGAAAGTGTGTGTAACTTCTTTGCTTCTCTTTTAAGCAGAAAACGCACGGATAAATAGGAACCAATTTTTTCCATTTGTTTCTTAAATTCAGTAAAAACTGCCATGATATCACCCACGCTAGTTTAAAAAGGGCAAAAATGAATTTGTGATGAATGGAATGTAGCTATATCGCTAATAACTTAATAATCGGGAGACAAAATGAAATGCAGCGAGGGGAAGTCAAAGTTGGTCTGATATTTCTTTTTGATCTGGCGCATTATTGAAATTAAATCAGAAGGCTTAATATGAAATTGTGCTAAGGAAAATGCGAAGTAAATTTCAATTATAGGAAATTTCTAAAGAATCACGGCCCGTTTATTTTATTAATTTACAAATATGGTAGGAGTTAAAAAACACTTGTAATCTTGGATTTTTATTGCGGTTCATAATGTTTGTAATTCATTTTTTAATACAACTGAATTTGTCATGCAGTTTTTCGGCGCGACGCGTATTTCTGTCTTTTCTGCATCCCCACATAGAAATCCAGGGCATTTGGAAGTGTCCTTACACTGATGGGATGGATGTTGAAACGTTTATGTAAAATTAAATAAATGGTGTGAAATGAAAACATTTGATTTGGCATTCATATATAATGACCATAGAGGAGATAGCTTCAGGCGTCACTTTGTGGAAACGATACATATTGCAAAGGAAACACTTGGTTTTTCCACATAAAATATTTATTCACGACCTAGGTTTCGACGCTCAGCGTCATCTTTTACGAAGAGTCGTATATTTTTTAAATACGAATATTTTATTATCTATTAATGTATAAATATGAATTAAATGTCGGTTAATCAGATTCCTAAGCTTTGATGTCTTAGCTTTCGTGATATTGGCCTTGCGCAGTATTAGTTATCCTTAGCGGTACAAAAAGTTATACGAGTGCTCTGCTCCATTGCGTATAGCGTTCGGCGGCGACTGACCGGAGGACGTGGGTTCATACCCGAGGGATTCCTGCAGACACCGCCGACTAAAGTAAAGATAGTTAGTTTCTGGGGTGTCAGAAATTGTGCACGCAGCACATTTTGAAGGAAGTTGCCTCCAACCCTGATGTTTGAATTTTACTCTTTTTACGTATCTAATGAATACCTGGACTGCAGTCGTTTCGGGTGCTGGCGACACCGCTAAACATTGAGATTTCAATGCATTTAACTTGCTGCACTAAATACACCATAGCTCCTACTATTTTTAAAGATCCAAAGCAATACGTTCACAGGATTAGTTAATAAGATTAAGTCTTTTGCATTCAGGAAAATGGACCTCATTTCTAAAAATAAAAAATCATCAAAGTTCACATTTAAAAAATAATTATTTGGGACTTTGTGAGGGGTTGAATAACTGAATGCTCATAACGCAACTTTTCTGTAGGCGGAAATAGTGCGACACCGCGTCCGTTGCTGTAGCATTCAGCCGTAAACGATGTAATGCTCTTCGATTAGGGGGCAAAAATCTGAAAACAAAGACCAATGTGTCACTCTCCCGGGAAGCTTTGATAGGGACTAGGAACCTATCCCAGGGTTGTCATCATAATATGAGGATTATTAGGGTCCAATGTAGTTGTCACATCATGCATATTTGACACGCTTTAAGAGTTTCTTTTGGTCAAGAGCAACTTATGGAATCATTTATGGGCCTCCTTTACTGCTGTGCTAAATAAAATATGTATTTCAAATCCAAAAGAAAATCTAAAGTTACATGCATATATGCTAGACTTACAGTAATGCACTCATAGCTATTCAACTACGAGCTGTGCCGAGTGACTGCCATCACATTCACAAAACTACGTCTTAGCTAGTGGAAACAAACTACTTCTTGGGTATAAATGTTGTTAACAAGGTCCGTTCTTTCCTCGAGGCACAATCAGTCACTAAATTTAATGCTGAATTTTAAATATACTATTCCTCAAGCAGTATTGCTTTCAACTACATTGCCTTAGGATCAGAGATGAGTTTTAAATTTTTTTAGCCTTTTGTTTAATACCTATTTCAATTTTATGATATTTCTACAGTATATTTGTGATATTTTTGATAAAAACCTATTCTGTTATTATGCATCAATTGAGGAGTAAGTATATATTCGTTTGGGAAACGGCTGGCCTCGTATGTTGAGGCCATATTTTTAATTCACTCCAATTCTGCAAAAAGCCACAAGCACTCAGTGAGCATTCAACCGCGAGAGGTGAAACCAATGCGAAATAACACCTCTCCTCAATTTTTCATTTGATAACTCTTCGTGCGACGAGCCAAAATTTCTTGTACATGCAGCTTTGCAGATTTTTCCCAGCACTACTCTTCCCATGATGTGTGTTGACGGTGCTAAACTGTCATCACAGCCGACAATTGAGTTGCGAGACGCGGGGAGGCCGACTGAATGTACAGTGTCCTCGGCTCTCAGTTCTCCCAGAGTGCGGGCAATGCCGGAGGGTGCAGTGTGTTCGCATTGCGCAGCGATAAAACTTCACGGTCGGTTGAAATGGGTTAGTAAGGTAATGGGCGAATCTTTTGTAAGGACGCTGGCTATAGAGAGAGAGAGAGAGAGCTAACAATGGCTGACTCGCATCGGGAGTAGGAGAAATTAAACGGTTACTACACGAGTGTTGAATCATCATTACGCGTGCGCGTGTGAATGGAGGGTAATGAGCACTCATTATTTTATTTGAGAAAAGTTAAACCCTTGAGAAAGATCTGAACAAATTCCTTTGAAAGGAGTTCTCACGTTTCCAGGCCATATAATTCCAATATTGCGGTTCTGAGCAATTCGTAGAGGTTAGTGCGGCTCAATTGGGTATGATTTTTTTTAAGATACACGTATGTATTCGGTTCATTGTGATTGAAGTACGACAATATCATATCACTATCACTCAAGCATAACTTAACTTACATGTTACCAAGAAAATACACCGCTATTCATTATTGTGATGAAATTGAATATAAGCTGAAAAATTTGTGAAAAAATATTTGAAACATTTTCTCTCTATTTTTTTCGATTTAAGTGAGTATTTACTGAAATGGAGAGATACTTTGGCATGATAAACTGAATTTGATTTGGAGGGCATCCAGTGCAATGAAACATTACTCTTTTTCACGCTGATTATGCATTGATGTATCGTAAATTATGTATCATATAGCTACATACAATCACCGTAATCTTGAATGAGTATTTTATTCCGTCGAGATTCGCACAGAAATAGCGGGGAAAACCCTAGGTGGAAGGACTATTTTATTAGGTAATGAGTGAATCCTCTTCTGAGGATGCTGGCTAGGGAAAGGTATAACAAGGGCCAATTGACATCAGGAGTCGAAGGCATTAAACCAAAGCTGCAGGTGGATGTGAAACTCGCGAAAAATTCCGATTATATTGATACGAATTATTGTCGGAAGCTTCTTTTGAGTAAAAAATATATGCATTTTATTACTTTGCATTTCACGACCACCATTTCTTTTCGTGCATCTATTAGGAGCAAGAATTTAGTAGGTTAATATTGTGACGCCATCACCTTACCAATATTGAGCTCAAAGCATAGTTTTATTTGTGATAAGAGATAGTGTCAGCGTCCTTAACTGTTGTGCCAAAAATACAGTGGCAGTCCCCTTTTGGCAGTGCCGCCGCAAGTCACCAGCAATACACACTTAGAAAAAATCATTTTCAGTTTTTTCCAGTAATCTTTCGGGCTTTGATCTGTGATAATCAATACGCTGCCGTCATATCGAAAGAAGCTTTATCTTCCCGCATTCCGAATTATGACTATGTTATTAATACCGGTGACTTCAATGCCAACTTTCTTTCCTCAACTTATTACTCAAAAGCTGCATCTGTCCGAGGAAAAATATATGTACGACGAAATTCTGTCAAAACCGTAATTATACCGAATTAGATAATACATGATTTAATCTCAAGTAAGTACCTGTCTCTATAAGTCGTAACTTTCAAAATGCGAAACCCATGCCTTTGCATTTTAACCCGATAGCAATGTAAATAAAGTGTCGGACAACTTGATCTGTGAATTGAGTTTTTAACGTTTTCACACGAGCTGTGGTCGTAAACCTTTTTTCCTTTGTACAATACTCCTTGTTATGCCCTGCTATCCAAATTTTTAAATTGAATTTTGAAGTTAACATAGATTTAGCTATATCTTTAATGTTCTTAATTTTCGCAAGTAAGTTAATGTCCATTTCGTTAATCCTGCACATGAAACGAAGCCCGCACAACCCCGATGTACCACGTCATCCCCTCGGATTCTGCGTTTGTTAGACTTTATTTGTATTTAACATGGAATGACAGGGTTTTAAATCAACATTTACCGCTCTGCGTTGAAACAAAACCCCTTCTTTTTTGGCCAAGTGTAATATCTTTCATAAGTTACGCCTAGGAGTGTGTGTAAATTATCAAAAGGAGTTATGGATCCCAAGTATCCCACTTTTAGTTTTGGCGCGGTGGAAGAAATTTATGTTGGAGAATTATATACATAGCTTTTTTGCACAAAATTCTTCCGATTTAACTACGATCTAAACTGTGGATGGTATCATGGGGTGAGGATTACGTGAAATGGAGAAAATCAGGATCGGATTGGTGCGAAGCCAGGAGTCAGTATATTTACTTCTAATTTAGAGGATATAAACACAAATAGTTGTAGAATGTTTCTATGGCAATTTTTCAGCCACAGGGGAGACGAGGTGTGGCAGATGTTGCATCCATACCAGGTTTAATGACTGTGGGAATATTTGTATTCGCATACCATATATGAAAGATAGGTAGTTGCAAACATTTCTATCATGTAGGGAAATTAAATACTGCGCCACATGAATGAAGAATATACCATCATCGTTGGTGGAAAAGTCATCTAAGCTAAGAAAGGAACCAGCAATACTACCAATATAATGTTACTAGTAAGAGGGCGAATCCTTGAAAGTGCGCAAAAATTTCAAGATGGTATCTCATTGTCCTGTCAGTTGGCAATAGTGAGGGCCATGGTTTGTTTAGTTTTCCACAATTATAAGCATGATGCCAGAAAGCAACAATATGGTGGAGCAATAGAGTAAACATCGAAGCAGAATTTTCAGAATCTGCCACAGAGGAGCAGCATACTCTCATTCGTTTGCTGAGTAGTTAAAAGGAGAAACATTGAAATTCATGAATGAATGAAAGTTGGCGATTCATCTCTGTCTCTCAAACAGTTTTTATGTAAGAACTAGGCAGTTCCTAAGCAGCGTTATTTCTCTAAGAGATTCCCCTTGACCAGGACAGTCACACCTAGTATTGACACCATTGGCCTCGGCAGCAGTTAAAGCCATGATAATTTTAGAGTTATGGTAAATTTTCTAAATGCTGGAATATTTCTATGGTACACGATGAAGAGTAAATGTGAAAATAATATAACTGAGAATTTTTTGTATTCAAGAAAAGCCGAGGTTAAAAGTATATGAGTTTCAAGGCTTTCATTTGACTATCTCTTGTATTCTAAGGAACGAAAGAAAAGCATGCACTGCTCGCGGAAAAACAATCCGTCGACTCAACTCGGGAACAGATGGTCAAGTGCAGCACTTACTGCGTAGGATAATCTGCGAGCGACCGCTCGGTGCCTTTTGGTGTTCGAGTGTGTAAGTACAAGCAAGCTCCGGGTCCTCCCCCCAAATTCCACCTCCACCAAATTACGCGCATCCGTCCTCCTCTCCCAATGGCGATAATAACTCCAGCAGTTGGTCACCATTGCCCCACTCCACCCTTCAGCCCCTCTATCCCCTACCCTTTTCCCTACTTCGTAACCTGGCGACGTCATTCGCTGGTCGCGTGCGGCGGTTGAACGGAGAGGGCGGAGGTGGATGGTGGCGGAGAGGGAGGGGACCCTGGGGATCACCACGGGAGGGGGCGGCGGTGGCGGCGGATGGGGGTGGGAGGGGTTAACCCAGTGCGGGAGACGACGACCTTGCAAGGTTGGTGACTCGCGGACGTGGATTTCGGGAAGAGCGGGGGTGTCCGCACTCCGTAGTGCCGACCTGTCGCGCCTCTCCCCCTGGTGCCTCCCCCCTGCTCCCCCTGCAGACACAAAACCGGATAAGAAGCCGAGTCTCTCGCTCGTGGTGGGGGCAGGGGGCTCGCAAGCACGAAAGTGAGGCAGTGGCGGGAGGGAGATTTTAGTGGGGCCAGTTGTGGCATTCCGATCGAAAGGAAACCAAGGAGGAGGGCACTCTGCGACGGGAGGGGGGGGGGAGAGGAAGTGGTCTGTCCTGCCCCCCCCTCCCACCCGGGGACTCTCGGGGAAAAAGAGCATCGGGCCGGGTAATTTGAAGAAGAAGGAATTCGGACGATTAAGATTACTGTTGCGGCATTTGAGAAATGCCTCGTGAGTAAATACACGGAGTGATGGCGGGCCTTATGCCGCTCTCCCGCGCGTCTTTGGTTTCCGCCGTGGTGCGGGGTGAAGCCGGGGCGCCATGAGCTAAAGTTGCGGAGCCCAATGTGCAAACGAGTGGAGCTCACCCAATACTAATGCCAACGGTGCCCAAATCCGAATCCCAAATTCACATCTCAAGGTATTTAGGACGTGGGCAGTTGCTTTCCCTATGCCGCCTGTTTTCACCGGAAGACCTGGTACCCGAAAAATCACACAGCTAGGAGGGTGACTGAGGGTGCCCAAGAGGTATTCCCAGGAATCGAATCCGGGCCCTCTTGCCAGTATGTCCAGCGCTATACCCACTGGACTTTTGCACCTAACAAATTTGATCTCATCTTGCGAAAAAACAAGTTTGCTTAGGCGCATGCTATGTTGTAGGCGCCGTATCCTTCAAGAGTTGAGTGTTAAATGTGCTGGTGGTGTCTTTGTGACTGGCAAATCTAATGTGTTGAGTCCGGCGTTCGGGTGCCCCGACGAGTTTGTCTCTTCAATTGACCCCGATATTTTCCCTTCCCCGCGCGAATTCCGAAACTTTTCGCGGTCCACCGGCGTATCAGAATCCGGGGTATTGAATACACGACCCTACTTTTCTCCCGAGCATAGAAAATCTCAGATATCGCTCGTCCACCTCAAAATTTCATTAAAACTCCAATTAAAAATTAAATAATCCTGAAAACATTATTTCGCCGAGGTATATCAATTAAACCTTGCTTCAAAAATGCGTGAATTCTGTATAACAGTTTATATGCTGCGACTGTGCCGTCACGGATGTAAAAATAACTTGAATGGGTGAGCGTAGTGCGTGCATTGTGGGATACGAACGACCGTCCTCTCCAAGTAGACATTAAAACTCCCTTTAATGGATCACACTAATAGCCGTTTAAGAGTCCTGATTTTATTTGTGTGAGGTTAACAAGCTAATCCGTGCCTTTGATCAAAACCCGCAGTCACTCGTTCACCCCCAGATTGATTTTTAATTGAAGTAATTATTGTAAGTAAAATCATGATCACACATATAAATAATATCACGACGGATGCTAAGAGGTTCATCAATGATAAAGTCGTCCATGTGGGAGAAAAATACAAACCAACATAAACAAAGGATTTTGTCAGGGATGCAAACTCTCGCCAACATTGTTCAATGTATTACCAGAGGAGGGGATAAAATAAGCGCTCAAATTGAGTATCAATAGATTCAGGATTAATGGCGAAAAAAGTAACATGCTCCAGTTTGCAGATGACATCACAGTAGTTGCAGATACGTGGGATGGCCTTCAAGCAGCACTGAATGCTATGGACGAGGTAGACCAAGGGATAAATAAATGTAACTAATTACGGACTTTAAACACAAAAGACATCAGGGGGTGGGGGTACTAACACTGACATTTTGATAAAAATATAGGGATATAGTAAATCAATCGTCTATCTGCCGATTTGCTTCAAACTAGAGATATTTTCCCTGAGATAATCATTTTTTACGTAAAGGTCAATAGCTGCAGGATGAAATGCGCTAATCAACACGTTCGCCCTCTAAGTATCGATCCACGCATGTTGTACATTAGTCGTCGATATTATTGGCTATATATATATATATATATATATATATATATATATATATATATATAAATAATATTATTGGCTTGTCTATATACAAAAATGTCTTATGATATTTGAGACGTGATGGTTATCAAACTAAGATCACTATATTTTCAATTAACAGTGGGCTGCCTTTTGCATTTAAGAGAATATCTTGTGATGAATTAAGCATGTTCTTGGGAAAGTGGAATTGAGGTGCTTAACAGGGGTGGATACCACCAAGAGTGACTGATCGGCACAAATGCTTGCCGGAAACTTTCTAATCTCACAGGAATACAAAGAACCTGCCTGAAATGTCCCTTGCTTGTCCCCTTCAGTTCGACATTTGCGGATCAGCAAAGTGGTGAACATAAGTTTTCATTTCACAGACTTCGGCTCACGTGGAGTTCAATTTGTAATGGATTGATAGACTTTGCATTTACATGCATGTGCTGTGATGATTCTGATGATGTGCAGCGTTCTTTGCAGCGACATTCCATCGCCACGCGTCCTTTGACATTCGGCGAAATGAGCAAAGAATGCTCTCAGCTCGCTAAAATTGCTAACTATTGCCCGTCTGCTGGAGCGGTGAGACTGCTCGGGAGCAAGAGAGACAAAAAGACGTCGCCAAGGAGGGCAAAGTAAATAATGGGGGGGTGGGGGGAAGGTGGTCGTGACTGGCAGAGGGAGGTCGCTGGGCGGATTTGAAAGAATGTATTTGGAGGAATTCGGAGAGGAATGTGGAAGTGAGAGGGAGGGTGGTTGGGGAGAGGGATGGTGAGGAGAGGGTGGCGGATAAAAATTCCTCCGCGGAGAAATTGGAATAAACACCTTCCCCTCGCGGGAAAGTTCCGAGACGAGGAATCATCACGGCCGCCGATCCAAACGAAGCGAATGTTTTGCAATCTCCAAAGTGGCACGAGCAGAAAATACGGGCCTTGACGCGATCCTCCGCGCAATCTCCCTCGTATCATCATCGGCTTCCTACTACACCCCTATTGACTCGATTATTACTCTGAACGTGTTTCATTTAAAAGCCACTTTTCATGAAATTAACTTAACCAATACTTTATCAGCTACAGAAGGCGAAGTTCATTTAGGATCATGTCAGTTGTCAATCTGTCAAACTTAAAGAAAATATCGGTAGGATTTCGTTAGTAAATTTTTATTCCATGCAATTTTAGGAATTTAAGTATTTGCTGTTTATCAAGGTGAAGATATTTCTACAGGAAGGTGTAATTTGATTGCAGGGGCGTTGCACAAGGATGTTAAGAATTGATTTGTGTAAATCTTGTTGTGGAACGTATTAAATAATGACGATGACACATGGTTGTCAAAGCAAGATGATAGACGCTGTTTGGAAGCTTTTGAGATATGATTGTGGTGAAGGGGACGGAAACAACAAACACAAAGATACTTGGCACTGCGAGAGAGGAAAGGGTTGTTGGGATTGATCCAAAGGAGGTAGAAAAGATAAATGGAGAGTATTATGAAAGACGTCGTAGTAATAAAGACTTCGATGGAGGGTAAGGCGAACGAGGAAGGGGAGGAAGAAGCTGTTGGACGGAATAAACGTAGGTAGCATTTTTTTGGAGTTAATGACGGGTTATTGTAGGATCGGTGGTCAGGTTGAATCACGTTAGACAACGCTCATGAAGTGGTGTCAATTTGAGTCCATTCAAAATCTGCCCAAATGATAGACTACCAAAATGAAAACCATGATAAAGAAGGCTAAAAAAATATCTGATTTTGGCCAAATGGAAGTGTTATTTTTGGGGAGATTTCAATGGCCAATGATACGAAAATTGAAAGTAGGCATTCATTATTATCTCCAACTTATCAGTAGTGATCCTCAGGGACATTCGGATAAATATACCAAAGATTGGACGTCTCATTGCTGTAACTGGCTATTCTCATGCTTTAGGACACACTCGCGATTTACTGGACTTAATTTTAATCAAGATAGGCCATATCCTGCAATAATATATATATATATATATATAATAAATGACCTAAGCAGAAAAGGAATATGTCTCATGAAAGCACGTATCCTAAGTATTTGAATTTCATATGTTTTTGAAAGGGCAATCAATGAAAATGAGTCACAGTAATGTCAATATGACCTTAGCCCATCCCAAGATATTCTAAACCATTGCACACCTCTGAGTCCATGGAGAACCAAACAATGAGCACAAAAAGTGAAAGGAGATGGAGTTTGTGTCGATATGTGAGAATGACTTTGGCCTTGAAATGTAGGAATTTGCTTTCCAAGCAAAGAACTCGAGTGATTGGCATAATCCTGAAATGTAGGAATGAATGTTTTGAATCATGAATGCGCATGTCGAGGAGTCCACGTGAATGGGGAAAAGCGCGGCGACCAATCGCCCTTTGTCGGGGTGGGCGGAAGATGCGCGGGACTACGTATGCGAGAATTCGTCACCGCAAGTGATTCGCTTGCGCCGAGGCACAATGGACGTCTTGTTGTTCCTCCAGTAATCCCTCTCCTGCATTTACTATCTTCACCTCCTTCCGTACGCTTCTCTCTATTCGTCAAGCTACGTTTTATTTTCTCCCTTCTCTTTCTCTTCACTCTTCCTTCTACAGTATCTTGTTTTGCATTCTCTCGCATTTCGGCAGTTACTTCTCTGTGTATAAGGAATCCATTTCCCTTCAATTTTATTTATTAGGCTGATCACTCCTCGACTAATCTCCTCAATCCCTCTCTATTCCTCACTTTTTACATCAACTCCACGTTTGGCATTCACCTCCACACACACCACTTCCAAGGATTATATTATCTATCTTTCTTTCTCGCCAAGCAGGATCTACGCTTAAAAACCCAGTAAAGGTTGAAGCAAACTTTTCAGGTTGATTTTGATGCTGCTACTTATTACTCGTAAAAAATTTCCCTCCTCCTTCAATGCTCCCCTATCTATCCCCGCTTTTACTCACGCTTGGCTTTTGTTACCCCATTTAGTTCTTTGTAACCCCCGTATCTAGATACGTGTATACGTGATCCGTGACCTCCTGTCTACTCTTCTCTCATATTTTTCACGAACACCACTATCATTCTAGTCTCTCCAACTCTCATAATTTTTTCCTATTTTTACTTGTTCTGAAACCTCACCTTTTTTGATACTCTCAGGTTTTCCAACGTTTCATGGCAAATTAGGGCGTCATCACTGGAGACATTTTTTTAAATGTCGGAAACCCAGATGAAAAAATAAATGCGTAATTATCAGGTTACCGGAACCAATCGGACTGATCGATTTTATCCGAAATTAATTCATTGAAAAATATTGCCTTGTAATTTAGTGATTTTTAACCAGATAAAATATAAACTAATTCCTAAATCTTCATTACCGGCTGACTTTATTGACAGTTTTTTAGCTGTAATATATGTACATAAGTAAATGTCACTATCTCCGTCGGATTCATTATCCGAAGAGAACTGGAGAAGGTGTTCTGAGCTCAGGAATAAATTTTAAATCCAAAAATATCTCTTGACATAAACTTATGTGTAGGTACCACAGAGTTGATCTTCCACTGCCTCAATGCCTCTCTCCTAAAGTTAAAATTTCCGTTTTCAGGGCTTACAGAATAAATGTTAAAAAGGTAAAGTAAACTAGAGACAAAATGAAAGGTAAGAATAAACATATATTCAGGAAAGAAATGATTATACTCGACTACATCTATTCATTGATGCTACGTATAGTCAATGATTACTTAAATGTGAATACTGTGATTTCATGGTAAAGGGGGACTGGTGAAAAGATTTTAAGAGCGAGTTTTTATCATATTGATAAAAATATGGTTTCCCAATTCCATGCAAGTGTTCATAGGGTCATGGTCAGAACTCCCCAAGGGAGGGCCATGCTCTTCATGGGCTCTCCCTTTGCCGAAGAAGAAGTCACTCCACGAAAAAATGAGAGGAAGATATAAATCGTGTTAGATAACCAAAAAATGGCTTGGAGCCAGTAGCGCATTTCCTTATGAGCAGTTCTCTTTGCTACATATCCAGGTGTTATGCGGTGGAACCGTTCCATAATTACGGAAACATACACATTCCATAATTAGTTTACATTTTAATCGCAACTAGTTTCGATGTACTGTATTATTTTCTAGCAAAGCTTTCACATTGCAAATAAGAATGTATATATGTTGAAAATAGGAGGGTATGGGAAAGGAAAGGGACCACTCCGGGCGGATCAGGTAATTTTAGAAACCCTTCCTGGGGGTTTCTCCGATCCTTAATGCTTCGGTTTTCCCATTGACGAGTTTCTCCCGCATCCCGACCCGTCCGGATCGGTCCGTTTCCTTTCCCCAACCCTCCTATATTTAACATACACACTCGTATTTGTAACTTTAATATCAAAGATTCCCTTTAAAATGATGTGGTTCATCGGCACTAGTCGTGGTTAAAATGTAAATGTACGGGAAAATACATATGTTTCTGCCTCTATTATTGTGTAATACGCATTTCCTTTTCTCCCTGATAGAGTTAAAATTGGTAGCTTCACCATGGAATTTCGAACAATTTCCACTACATTCATCTACATTGTTGAATAATGTCTTTCCAATTTCTCTGTACCTCTCGAATCGTTTAGGATGAAATTTACAGAAAAGACACTCAGGAAAAACTGAGATTTTTGATTAAATATGGAAAGCAAGGTCTTTTCAAGCAATAAAGGAGAGTTTTTATATCTTATTATATGCCTCAACAGTTTATACGTTATAGTTTTAATTTCCTTATATAAAAAATTAGAAAATTAGCTCCCCAATGAAATATTGATCCTGTAGGAGAGTGAGGATGAATTTTCGAGTAATTCCGATTACTTTGAACCTCGAGAGACAATACCAAAACGTGGTGCCGTTGGTTTTGTGCAAGCCGTCGGAATCGTTAGCCGCTGAAATAATCTTCGGCCGAGTCGACCCTAGTTCACGATCACCTCACATCATATGACAAATCGAAACGAGTTTGTTGGAGAGGAGAATAGAGGGATAGAGAGGGAAAGATTTCTCTTAAGGTGGGTGGGGATGGTGGAGAGAGTGAGCTCGGGGAGGCCGTGGGTGCCGTGGGGAGGAAGAGGGTTTCGAGGAGGAGGGGAAAGACATGTGAAGAGTTTAAGGCGTCGGTTATGTAGGTCGTGAAAGTGGGCTGTTTCCAGCTGGAGAGGAGGAATGGGGGGCGGGCTGCTAAGGACAGACTGGTGGGTCGGAGGGGTACGGAGAAGCTCCTCCCTCTTCCCCAGCACTCCCCTTCGTGCGGCGGTGGAAAAGAACGCTCTCCCCCTCCGTCCCAACAGACCTCCCTTTCCCTCTTTCCTCCTCCCTTCTTCCTCTTCCCCCACCCCATCCCTCGAAACGCATGCCGCCCCACACCAGACTGCCACCACTGGCGCTCATTGAGAGTCGAGAGGTGCGGCGGCGAGAGTGGCCGCGCTCCCAGTGCTCACGACGACACCGACGAGCATCGAAGTCTCTGCGTTACGGGCGTTGAAGTTTCCCTCGTGCTTCCACGCACCCTCCGCCGCCCCATCAAAGGAACGGTGAAAGCAAGGTTGCCCGCGCGACGAGCTGCTGCTCCTCCTCTCGCCGAAGAACGTCAGTCTGCATTCAGTCGCAAGCAAGCGAATCACACGCCTCTCCACTGATCATCGGCTGTTTTACGTCCCACTGGATACGACATTGGGCTTTTAGTTGACGCGGAGGTTAGTATTTTAGCTACATCCAATTATTTCCAATTCATTAAATTTTTATGGCGGACCTGGTGATCTAAGCAAGTAATTTTCAAATACTGGTCACAAAATCGTAGCGGAAACCGATTCTGAGCGGAGTAACGTGACCGCATGCCTACGATATTTCATTTATAGTGGTCATTAATGATCGACCATAATCTTGCATTATATTCTGACGTCGTAAATGGAACACCTAACTATTGATATTTATTTTTTAATTGTTAAAAAATATATACAAGTTACTGTGTATTATGATGAACTAGTTGCATTGATTACAATTAAGTAGCGATCATAATTTTGTATCTTTATTGATGACCATTAACGTTATTTTTTAATTGGTTAATAAATATACGGGTCATTCCGGAGATATATGTTCTTTTATACTCTCTCATATTTTTAAGAATGCAGGATATCATTTTTGGCTTTTGTCGAAAAGAATATTAATACCGTGTGAAAAATTGCGAGCAAACATTTTTGTTTGAGTTCCTTTATCCTTCATTTATCATTTATTGTTTATTATTGGCTTTCTTATTTCCAAAATGTACTATTTTTTCTGGTAAGTCATTTACTTACTCATGTTTTGCACTTATATACGATTGACTAAAAACTAAGACAAATATTCATTTGCCATTGGCATTACAAGCATTGAGCAGTAATTCAAATAAATGTGGAATATGCCAAGGCAGGAACTTCAACGGAATCATCCGCTAACATGCATTAAAATGCAACGATTTCCGAGCGTTAAAATCATTCGCCAAGGTCCCGGTCATTCCGGTCAAGGCGAATAATTGTTACACTCTGACTGTCACATTTTTAAGCAGCAATGTATTTCATATAGTAGCTGTGGAAATTATATTTTCACATCTAAATTTCGGCTGTTACTCCCCAAATTCTGTGCCCAGAAAATATAATTTTATTCTTTTATGCTCCTTAATGCCGTACCTCGGTTTTCATTTAAATGCTGTGTGGTGATTGTAATTGCAGAATTTTTCTACCTTTTTAAAATATTTTTTTAGTCTTCAAATAAAACTATCTATTTAGCTTTAGACAAATGGCCAACGGCTGAAGCTCAATAACTTATTTGAAAGTACTCTACTTTCATTTGGCCAAAAATATGCGTCAAATGGGATAAGTAACAGGAAGAAACCTCTCACGATAAAATGTATTCCAGTTAAAGAGTAATTAATCACTACTTTAATAACAGTTAAAAATGGTTCTAATGAAATATTTTTCCAAAAATTTGTAATGAATATTCTCTATGAATTTTCAATGAATAAATGAATAGAAAAAAGTCATTAGCCAAGGTAAAGGTGTGGCATGAGGCAGACCAAGGGCCGTTGACTCGCGGAACTGATAGCTCTGACTAGCGGGGTAACAGTGTGCTGGTTGCCACGGAGCGTGCAACCGACTTCTCGTAACCACTCCCGAGACCACGTGGAAAGAGATCGAGGCGATTCCTAGGGAGCTGAGTTTGTGGGTTTGCCCCCGCACCGTATGACTCCATCCGCATTTGTCCGATATCGAGATCATTGCGGTCATGCCTTCCGGTATCTACTTGAGTCACTCACGTTTTATTGGAGCGTAGAAGCAGCAAATTTGGAACAGCGACTATTATGCATGCCAGTATAACCTAAAAGAAGGTTAAATATCTTTCAATTTTTCACTTGTACTACAAAAACAAATCATAGCTCGTTTTTTGTTTAATAGCTAAATATTTTTAGGAAATCCGAATATTTTACGAATACATTCCCATTGGTTGTTTTTTTAGCGTTCATATAATATTTGAAATTCATTCCCTTCTGTTTACTAAATTTGCAACTATTATCTTGGTCTGTCGACTGTCCGGTTTTACATGAATATATTTACTCTTCAGTTTTGAAAAACTGCCGGTTTCTTTACGATGCTCGTGACCAAAATTTGTCATCTGCAGCATCCGCTATTTTAACTAGAATCCGCAAATTAGAATTTCTACATGATGATTTAATGGATACACGTAAATATACCATGGATCAGTTTTTTCTGAGTTTGAGTACTCCCCGGTACTTGAATGTGCGTTTACTTAATTATTTCTGTGCTGTTACGAATAAACTAAAAATGTACGGTTTGACCCAAAGAGTTGTTTTCCATTATTCATAAGCATATTTCATATTAAGCAAATTAATTCTTATTTGATGACCACTTTAAAAAAATGGAGTGCGATCAGACAGCAATCAAATGAATGGCTCGGCGCACTCTCACGAATCATGTAGGAGGTAATAAAATATTTTCATGCTCTCATTGACAAATCCTAACTTTTGACTTACTTCATTTTGACGAAAATGCACTCATCCTTTTTTTCATGTTGATATAATTATAAAGTCGTCACGTCCTTAAGATACATAGCCAAAATACAAAAGATAATAATTCAAACAGTCATATTAATGATACTCATGTACATTGAATTTTTGCGAAAGTTTGGTGAACTCAATTTTTATGTGATAGATTTAGATATGACTCAATGTTTCTATTTCAATGTAAGTTTTTAATAAGAGGAACAATATCTTATTTGAAATCACCCTTAGGTCAATGTATGTTGAGTAAACGGATCAATTTTATTTATTAAAGATATAATTAATGCAAATAACGGCGGTGAAAGTGGAGGTCATTTTTGGCAAAGCATTTTTTTCAAAAAAGCATATTTCTGTGAAAATACTACTCCATGAAGAATCCTTGCGGTATTAACCGAAGAGAAGTGCGCCGCACTGAGGTGGGTGGAGGTAGAGCGAAGGCGAACGGAAGTGCGCACACACTTCGAAGAACATTCGCTCACTCGATAGTTTCGAAAAGTGTGCCTCCCGAGATCGCGGATGATGACACTATCTATCCGACCCATCGTTGGTGGCGAGACCAATCCTTCCGCCCCCCGTTGCTCTCTCCCTCCCTCTCTCGGAGTGCCGCTTCTTCCGTCGAGGTCTGGCGCGAAAACAGGAAACTGATAGAAATCTCCACTTTGGAGGAAACGGGTGGACTCAGATCAAAATTTCAAGGAGACTCGTATTCTAAAATTCTATCCGAAGGCCCTATTTCGCAATATATTTTTAATCGATCGCCCTGATTCAGGAGTACGGATGTATGCACAAAGCCTCAGAATAGGCAAACCGCAGTGGTCAGTGAGATCATTCAATGAGGAACTCTCACCGGATTCAAAGGAGCTGCAGGGCATATCGGCAAGCAACATCTTTAGAAAATTCACACATTTCCGTGCAGACAAATGTTAAATTTTATTTATGCACTTCGTAAATCGTCCGAACATCCTCTGTCATGAAAGCCCTTAGAAATTTGGTGTAAGAGGGCACTTCTGTAACTATTGTAACTGACTCAGACACTTGGAAGGAAATTGAGTGATCCAGGCTTGAATCCCAGTCTAAGCGGATGATTTCTGCTCTCTACGTTCTTCATATCTCTTCGCTTGTTTTCCGTTATTCAGCTTTGACCGAGAATCATAGTATTCAGGCTATTTCCGTGTTTAGATTTGAGTAAACCACTGTAGTTCGCGTCATTCATGGCCGTGCAACATCAAAATGAGGGTTGAGGCTTTGAGATCACCTTTATCCGTAGTAACTCTGAGAACAATTGAAATGCAAGATATATTACGCACAATGACGTGTAATTTAAACTGGATTGAATTGACATAAGCATTTAGAAAGCAAAATTTTTGTGGAAGAGTAAAAAAAATCGGTCATTTTCGTCTCCAGACTGCTTTTAGACACGTTATTAGAATTGGAGACGTATTTTTTACAACTTAAACTGTTGCCCTGATGTACTGAGGATGGTCGACTACATTTTTGAATAATGTGTATCCACATACCTACACGTAATTGTACCAACAGTGGGGTAACACAATGCAGCCGAAAGTTATCATCATCGTCCATATTCCAGGTCCATATCCATCGTCCGGCTATCCAGAATTTCGATCAACAGCCGCAGTGTATTTTTCCCACTCTCAACGCACTCCGAATCGAAAGAATGACGCACGACTTTGAATTATTGGACGCGCACGGAAGCGTTC
The DNA here is from genome assembly GCF_022747635.1 of Hetaerina americana. Classification (NCBI taxonomy): domain Eukaryota; kingdom Metazoa; phylum Arthropoda; class Insecta; order Odonata; family Calopterygidae; genus Hetaerina; species Hetaerina americana. Next base: position 13,885,334 of record NW_027286763.1, read on the forward strand.
CCTTGACTTCATTCATCGCGGTTGTTCCTCACACGTGTACTCATCCATGACGCCACATTTTTCATGCTTGAAAATTTCTCGGTAACCACTCATTAAATAAAGTGATGCTCTTTTTAAAGGTTATGAAGCAAATATATTTTTCAATCTGTAGATTTTATAAAATTCGGTGATCATATATCAGTATTTGGTGGTGAAATTATTTGTCAAAAACGATCTAACTGATTTAGGAATGGTATTGGTCTCATAAATTTTACGTAGTTTGGGCAAAAAACTGTTTTTGATAGCAAAATTTATCATCTACGAAAATGGTCCAAAAAGTTCTCAGCCTTGTCCATAGAAGGTTCACTACCAACATTAATTTTTTCTCTCATTTCGGTACAACTGTGAGCAGACGCCGTGTGAAACTCCAAGCCATTCCATCAAGTACTTCGCTGTAACCAGTTGTTCGAATTAGTTGCGATGCATGTGTTGTTAAACATAGCAAAAATCGAGTATCCTGCGGTCATAAAATTCTTTGTGAAAGAAGTTTTGATATTGACTGATATTCATTCGAGGATTTTACACGTGTAGAGGAGCTCTCCTATGCTTTATTCATACGGTTTCTTTTGCACGTCAGCAGAAATGTGGTACCGCATCTTAACTATGTATAAAGAGGACTTAAGTGGAATTATTACATAAAATGAATAAAATTTGCGAAGATGAATGCTGCGATAAACATTTGATGTTACATAAAATAGTAACTGTTTGTATATATTTTTAATTGATTTTTGGACGGCTAAAATTTATTACAAAAAGCAATAACAGTTAACATGAAGTGAATTCCAAATATAGGTAATGTTTTCTACGATAAATAATAATTTATGACATTGAAAGACGAGGTTAAACGGCAATAGAATGAAGATTGGAAAACGTGACTAAGATGCCGTCCCGCGCGCGTCTCCCCTACTGGCGAAAAGAAAGTCGAAAGGAAGAAAGTGCGGCGGTCAGCGGAGAGGAGTGCCAATTAAGGGATTCGTGCGGTGGAAAGAGGAATGATGAACGGCAATAAAAGGAAACTTCAGAAGGAAATTAACGGTGTCCATTCGAGTGCTGTAAACGTGAGGGTGTCGTGTGGAATGAGAATATGATGATTTTTACGTATCATAGAAAAGGTCGACACGAAGTCTTTTTTTCCCAAAGAGAATGAAATAAGAGCAATAAGAGTCATCGGGATCTCTCCCTAAAAGTCTTACTTACGGTCTCTATAATCTGCAAGGAGCCATGATCGCATAAGGGATGTGAGGTATGTTACGCAGCAGCTGGTATGAGCGCGGATCACCTAACGGAATCTTTGCGTGGGAAAAATGCATCTCGAGGACTCACTTTTCAGCGGTGACGTTTGTGGAAATTTCACGTGCCGCCACGACTCTCTTTGTGCCCGTTACCTGCAGTAAACCTGTATCGGCGTCATCTCGAATACGTCCCGGCTACCAATGACCGTCTTGCCTTTTATTTTTCACAAAAATCCGTTTTCTTCCCACAGTAATTTAACAGTGCCGAAGCTGTGGATCTTTGGTATGTATATATGTCACAACCAGTAAGAAATGGTTACTCTTCTAAAACGAGTATTTGCTTCTAAATTGAGTATTTGCTTCATCAGTGAAATACGAAATATGATCTATTGATCCCCTGCAGTAAGTAATACGGAGAGGGAAGCGTGGACTGCACCCTTTTGGTCGAGATCCCGACTCCTCGCGCGCGAACGCACTTCCTCACTTCGCCCGAATTCCGTTGTTCTCAGTGCCGAAATATTTTCCCTCCGGACATCCATCCACGGGGCCCCAATGACGAACACCCTCTCGGCAATCAGACCAGAAAGCAACCTCCTTCGGCGGGCGCCACGCGGAGATGTGTGGGAAGGAGGGGTGGGGGGAATGAGAGCGCAGCGAGGCGACTTGGAAGGGGGCGCGGAAGAACTCCTTCCCCTGGTCAACGCAACCTCTTGCCCCTCACATTCCCATACCCCGGCGTGTGTTGACAAGAGCAAGTTCGGCGCTCGACATTTGGTTCTGGGTGTATCGTGCTTCTGAGCTTAAAGGCACTACACCGAGAGAAAAAAACTATGTCAACTCAACAGTTTAATATTGCTGATTTTTATTGATATATTACTCTCATATCATCGAGTGCAATTAAAAACTCTTAATGTTCTTCATACACAACATTTTTTTACATTTTCTTGTGATTGCTCCTTGCTCCCTGCCTGGGGACCCATGGTTGATGATTAGGTTCTTTTTGCCATTCCTGGGTTGTGATGAATTTTGAAGAGAGGTTATATGGGAACCGAGTGTGTAAACCGTACTCATCTACATCGCAGTCTATTTCACAGTAACTTGAAAGAGATTTTAAAAGGTTCAAAATATAACAAATTCATTCAAAATCTCATTAAGTGGTTATTTTTGCGAAATGTTAAAATGACGGAATCTATAAATGAAGAATTAAATTACCAAACTTGATCATTGTAGTATTATCATAAACCAAAAGAATGTATAGGATCCAAAATTATGTTGGTGGAATCAATGAAAAATTATGTTCATGTCTGAAATATGAATGTAACTTATTTTTAAACAGTAAATTTAACAATTTATTATAGTAACGTCAAGTATTCAATTTTATGGGAGCTGTTCTGAAGTCTGCTTTCAGTTAATGTGACTAAACATTTTGTTGCCTCAACTAGCGTAGTTTTTTCTACAGTGGTAACTCCATCGTTAATTTAATGAGCTCTTAAACGGCCATTTATTATTCGACAATCTATTATGAAACTGAGTTGTGGCTTAAAATTAAGACTTAAGTTAAACTTCAGAATATTGACATTTTAACTAACTTAAAAAGGTGGAACTAAGGATTGAAACATGAGTTCTTATAATGAAAATATTTTTGTCTGATTTCTGAAGTTTTATCATTCTTTCTTTATGATCATGCGTTTGCCGAATATGATAAATGAACAATGCCGAAAAATAAAATAATAAATACCAAATACAGGAATAGTGCTCTTAGAGTATCCTGGGTGGCTTCACGAGAATTAAAGAGGACATATAGCTTCTTGGGAAGTGTATTAACAATTGACACCAAGTTTTCCGATTAACATTAAGCAAAGCAAAGATCATAAATCTTGAGAATAAGTATTGCCATTTTTCTATAAGCGTGAAGAAATCAGATAAAATTTCTGAGTATTCATAATGCAAGGCACGAATTTTACGGGGAAGGGGACACTTTTCAAGGACTGATATTCCATTCACACTGGGAAGATATTAGATATAAAATTATATAAGTTTGAAGAAGGCAAAGAGGGTTGTAAGGGGATTCTGCCAAGATGAATAATCCATCATTAAGAATTGAGGATAAAATCTAGCATTGAGATGATAGAAAGAACGTTTTTCTTTGTTGCATATTAACCAGTGGCATATTAACTCCAATGCTTTATTTTTAATGCAATATATTTCCAGTGATAAGTAGCTCGCAATATGTTACCCTAAAAGAAATTCATTGGATACTGAATTAGAAATCGCATGAGTTCGAGGATAAAAATTCAAACAGAGGAAATAAATGTTGGAGGAGTTTCTGTAAACTAATACACAATCAGCCAGAAACGATGATGAAGAGGAGTTGGAAATAATATCATTACCATAAAGATGAGAATGGCTAAAGAAATTCCACAACTTCTACATTAAAAAAGTCTTTCAATGAAGCCGAACGACGTGTAATCTTGACGTAGAGCCAAATGACACGTTTTGGAAAATATTTCAGAGACATTTGTCCCGGCCCTAACACCGTCGGCCGGATGCATTTTGAAGAGAAGCTGTGGCGAGCGCGGGAAGGGTGTGTGGGGGACTGCGGTTGGGCCCACGGGTGGGGGGGAAGGGATCGTCGCATCGGGGGCATGGGTGCCAAGCAAAAGCGGTGGGAATCGTTGCCGACTTGCGACACTTCCCTCTCAAACGTTTCGACGCCCTCTCCTTCTTCTTCGGAGGTGACCACTTTGTGGATGGTTGTTTACTTGAATTCAAAGTGAAAGGCCATGAGAATGGATTCGTTGTTTTCCATGGCACCTTTTCAGAGTTTATTATTAAGATCCAATCGGGAGGAATAAGAGTATAACCAATCGTGAAGATTCAGGTGTCAGATGGTGGAATTGGGACGCAACGAATTTCCAAATTGTTTCAATTTTACAATGTAGAAATTAATTTGATACGACCCACTTTTCGATGATGAATATTTTGGTGATGCAAACATTATTTTCTACAATGGAAACGAGTGGAAATTTGCAAACATTTCTGCAGTGGCAAATTGAATATACAATGGCTGTCCAGTAAGTAACTTAAGTTTTGAAATAAAATATGATCCTAGTGATAAGGCAAAGTTTTTTATTATATGTATTTGAAAGGCACATTCTTAAACTAATTTTGCTTTTTTTGCCATTCACATTGAGTCATTTTTCATTACGATATACAAGGTTTTCAATTCTGTCTCTGAAGAAATATAGCGTCTTACATTCACGAGAGAACTTGTGTGTTCTCATTTCATAGACTGCCTTTTTGTCTCACAATTGACATGCTTTATCCATGTCTCATCCCCAGTTACGACACAATCTAAGAGTGCGTTACCATCTTTGTAATGGGCTTCGAAGAAAGTCAGCGATGCAGCAAGACGATGTTTTTTGTGATTCTCCGTCAAGATTTTCGGTACCAATCTGGCACAAAACTTGTGATAGCCAAGCTTTCCGGCAACAATTTTATGCAGCAAACTTTATGAAATTAGGGTAAAATGAAGCGAGAAATTCGTAGTCGTAAATCGGCGGTTTTTACGAATTTTTTCGTTGATTTTACGATCAGTTCATCTGTCACAAGGCAAGGCCAACCCCTGTGGTCCTTGTCGTGAGCATTATTGCGGCCATTTTTAAATTGAATGTACCACTGCTTCACTCCGCCTTCACTCATTATTCCGTCTCCGCACACTTACAAAGCTATGAATTACACTTGGTTATTTGCCCGTAAAAACCTAATCATAGATCGCACTTCACAACTCGCCGGATTTGCTATTGCAGCGTGAATTTCAACAGGTTACAGTGATGAAAGTAGAAGAAACATAGTCCGCACACTACTACAGCAGTATGCGTTAAGAGTGTAGCGACCCTGAGAGCCCAAGATGGTGGCTCTAGCCCTACCCCTCACCTCGCTAGGCCGAACCGTAAGTTACCTTCTGGACAGAACTCGTATTTAGCCTTTCAACTTGACCAAAGCTCTTGATAAGCATATTGATCTTTTATTATTATGGAAAGAATTGACATTAGACTTACTGTCACACCCTTTCAAATTGTATAATCTTCATGTCTTACATTACAAGTATTTCAACGATATTAATATCCACTTCCAAATAAAATGACAGGTTTTTATCGCATAGCAAACGGCAAAAATAATTGATTTCTGGTATAATGTATAGCAGACATAAGATAATATAACAGACAACTACCCCCACGTTTGTACGTGAGGAATAAGAGCATTGAAGTAATGTAATTCTAGAGGAAATTCATCTGTAAGATTATAATTATCTGACGTCTCCATGAAATAGACACAATTTTAACATTTCAACACATATTTATTATACATTTATGGCTACTTAATTAAGGTATCAATTATCTTCGTCACTGGTATTTTCAAGTCGTTGCAACCGTATAAATTAATTTATTTTGGTACTTCATGTGTAATCATTCTTGTAACTACATCAATTTACTTTTTAATAGGCTCATAGTTTGGTGCTTATCATAATTGTCTAGGATAATATTCAGTAAGTAGTTTGTTCAGTCGTAGGTAAATACCTGTTTCGAATACTCACATGTTTTTTTATTCGTAAAAATAATTTTATATTATATTGGGGATTAGACATATTGCACGCTTTCAGTGTAGGCTAATATTTCTGGAAAGAGCTTCATTTTTATTCCCCTCATGCACCGATTTCAGTGTCATAAGTGAGTTTCTTTTACCGTCCTCCACCGTTTCCTTATTGCTATCGAGATGTATAGTCGGTCAAAATTAAATGAATGTACATAAGCTTTGGAAAACTAATTTAGCGAACAGCTAAAAGATCATCACCTCTCATCTTTTCGTTGGCAAATTTCCACGACTCTGCACGGCGTCCCTATCTACATGTAAACTTCGTGGAACCCTACGCATTCCAGATTGATGAGATGGCTCTTTTGTCTTTGTTAGCGGCGGGGGGAAGGGCTTTAGGGGTGCCGGTAGAAAGGAGAAGGGGACTTCCCATTATTGTCACCATATGTCTCCGTGAGGGAAGAAGGGGGAAGGGGTAGGTGGGCTGTGAATCGCTGTCCCTCCTCTCCTAAGAATATTTCGTGCACGCAAGTGACCCCGACTGGAGTGGGTACGCGTGTCGACGGCGGCAATGAACGAGCCGCAATATCTGGATCTGTAATTCCGATTTGCGCATGGGGCACATCTGTGAAATTCTTACGTAGTGCATTTTTATCAATTTTAACTTGTGATACGATTTAACATCAGCAGAAATGGACAGAGGAACTGTTAGCGTAGAAAATAAAGAATCACTAAAGGCTGCACCTCCTCACCTCAGCAATGCTCATCATATGTATTTGAAGGACATTGGAACAAACAAGTAATGGTGATAGTAAAGGAAATAGAATCAAATGCGTGAAAGGCGAATAGATATGCTCTGAAATTAATGTAATCCGGATGTTATTTCGTGAAGAACTTTGATATTCATAATTTAGAAAAGACTAAATTTTCCATGCTATTAGTTATGAGAGGGTCTTGGTAGTCCAGGGGACGACCTTTGGGCCACAGACCGTGGAGTCTGGGTTCGATTCCCAGTCATACAGGTATCTGTATCTCTTCGGACAACCTCAGCTACACCCGAGCTGTGTGATTTTTTCGGGTATCAGAACTTCCTGGGAAACCACAGGCGGCACAGGGAAAGGATGTGAATAAAAATGAATAAATTCTACCAAAGCCTACACCTACCAAAGCGAGCTTTGGGTTGATTACTGACTTTATAGCTTTCTTTTAAGTTTTGCCGGGTTCAAGTGAGTTAGAATTAGCTGTAATTAATCTTAGCATAGAAGTATCCGTGTGGATTATGGCACTCTATAGATTGGAAACATGGACCATTGAAGAAACAAAGGAGATAGAAGAGTAGCATGCGTGGTGTGAAGCCTATTTCTCAAGGAAAATTTCGTCAAGATAGACGAAAACGAGACAGGAGGGTAAAGAACAAATAAGAATAAAGCAAATTTCAAGAAGATAATATCTTACTCTGCGGAGAAAAAAACTAAATGGACAATATATGAGGGACCATGAATTTGTAAAGAGTTGGGAAGGCATCAATTAAATGAATCTCTTCTATGATAATTATATTGATAAAAAACTAATGGGAAATATTATAAATAAAATAATTATTATTTTTAAGTATTCAAAAGTACTCTTAATGTTTTAACTACATTTTTATCGCTATTATTTTAGTTAGCTAATTTCCAAATATTTTCCGTTGTATCATATTTCAATGTGTTCGAAATTTTTTTGGCAGCTCTGGCCCCAATGTCGAACGCACTTAATTCCGAGGTTGCCCTTCGACCGGATTGCAGGATTTGGCGGGAGGAGAGCAGTAGAAGGGGGGAGGGTGGAAATTAGCGCAGGGAAGTGATCGGAGGAAGTGGAATGGTCGGGGGGAGGGGTGGCACGCCACAGGTAGTTGTGGCGCCACACGATGCGCCCTCGGGCCCCCTCCCCAGGATATGTATCAAGAGTAGGCCATCTCCCTACTTCCCAACTGGAGCGCCCCCTTCGAGAGGAGGGATGGGGGCACGCGCTCTTCCCCCACCCGGTGGGGGGCTGGGGAAGGTAGGAGGGGTTGGCTCATTTCCATGCACGGGCGGAGATGGAGGCCGCGGGTGCATTTGGGGGTGGGCGACAGAGATTCGGCGCCCGAGTGTCCCAGGTCAGGACGCGCATGTCTAATGCAATCCGCCGGGCGTATTGGATAAGTGGTGCGGAGCGGACCCGAATCGACTGTGCTCTCATTTTGTTATTATGCGGGCCACTTGTTATTTCATCCTCCAATAAAATTTTGAGCAGGAAGAAATAAAAAGAGAAAATTCATTGGCCGAATAAGCGAGTGAATCTTAAATACTTTCGTTCTTTCCAAATTACAAAATCAAGAGAATGATTTAATTTTTCACAGGTTTGTACCCGGAAAGATTAATCACCTTTGGGAAAGACACTTACCGGATATTCTTACGTGAAGAGATAAATTGCATCAATGGAAGGGACCAAACTTAAGTCATTACTTAGCGGTATAATAATGTTTTTAATGATTAATCCGTATATTCTGACAAATTTAACTCAGCACTCCCTGGAATTCGTTCATATTGTTGCTGTCTACCACTAAAGTGTAGTTTTAACTCCACTACTGACGTTATACAGTAAAATTTGAATAGCTCTCCGAGTCGCCCGATACTTGCCGGGCACCAGCCGGAGTGCTTCAATCCCTCAGGAAGGTAATAGCGCCTTGGCGTGGATCGGTAGGCTGACGCTACCGTGACGACATAGATATATTACGCGGGAAAATTTTAATTGAAAATTGCACCATTTCAGCATTTGTTAAGCTAATTAGTCAAACTCATATCGGGGATGTGTTAGTGCCATGAGTGGAATCACCTTTAATTGTGAAACAATGGGCAGTAATGAAAAACTGGGAAAATAAATCCTTACACCCTCATGCCGACGGAGATAGGGGGATGGACAGGTAAAGGGCGGACTAATCAAAATTTCTAGTAGTCACTCTGGCATCACTAAAAACTACGGGATAATCCGTGGGTAAACCATTGACGGAGCTGCTTTAGAGTTATATTTAACTGAACATGTTAAGGAAAACGATATTATTTCGTGTTTGTTAGACCTTGAAATGAGTGTCGAGCGTTTGGGACACTTAGCGAAAGGACCTTATATTGGTACTTAAATAGGGTACCTATTAGGGAAAAAAACTGCCAATGCCATGTATAACGACATGATCGAACTACTTATTGAAACTATGCATAATTGTTGAAAATTCTAGATTGGAAGTCAATAAAAATACGAAGATTACGTGCACCACTTAAACTAATAATGAGAATGACGTAGATTCAAACATTCTATTGGTTAGACAAACCACAAAGAGTTCGACTCAAAATCTGTAAATATAAAGATTCCTTTTTCCTTCACTCAATTTGTGTCAGAAGCCCTAGAAAAGGCTTGGTCGACCATCTGAACTTTCCAGAAACAAGGAAATTATAGAAATCACAATTTGATCATGTGCTTGATGACTTAACCTCCTCCCCGGTCACGAGTTCGTTATGTTTCGCTTGGATGAAGTGAACCTCGTTGTTAGAATAAGCGATTAAGCAATTATTCCTGTGATTGGAAACACTTAGACCAAAGTAAATGAATTACACAGTATTTAATTCAGGCTTCTGAAGTGTTTTATGTGTTTTGATCATTTTTCTTCAACAAAATCCTTACAACTGGAAAATACCCGTCAACAAGAGACTGACTTTCCACTTTTGAGGAATTTTTTATGGATGAGCAAGTGTCCAAAATAATTTTTTGATGCATTGCTCAGTTCTTTGGAATGATATCTTGGCGTCCAGGTATCACCACCAAACTTATTTTCCCTACCATGTACGAGAGCACGTACCTTTTTGCGACATTCGTCTGCGAATCGAGTGTAAATATTATGCACAGATGTCCTTTAAAGAAGAAATCAGAGCAATAAGTGACTCAATACAATATGCGTGATCCTCAACGGAAAATAACTAGAGAAAGAATATTAAGCAAATTGGAATGCTAAATCGCGAAATAAGATTATAAGTAGACAAGTATGAAGAACTGTCACACATGTAAATGTATAATAGATTTTCCACACTTCGCTGGTAGTTTTTTTGGCAGTAATTTAATCCTATCCCGATTTATAAAGATATAAGCGTAAGATGAGGCACGATGACCTCACACTTTGCGTTATTCACTTTATCACGTGTTTCTAAAAGGTAAACTTAAATGAATTAAACGTTATGGCATGCGTGGAAATTATAAAATAGAAATTAAAAAAACAATGTAAGCGCTACAGTGATGAGATTCATGCGAATGATCCCGAATCGTGTTTAACAACATGTTCACAATGGGCTGAATAAAAATTTAAGGAGTGTTATAATCCTCATTAAAAAGAAATGAAGCAGCAGAAAATACTCTGCGTATTGCCCAGTGGCCTTAATGCGATGAGGAAGTTGAGTTGGGAGCCTGTTTTTGATTGGAGATAGAGAGAGAATTGCATGTGGGAATCAGGAACGAAAGCGCGAAGGCGCTTCATTCCTGAAGGATTGAAATCCATATTTAATTAAATTTCTTCACAGTATTGAAATATATTTTTCGTTTCCAATTAATAGTCGTATAACTGATTAAATAAAATTTCTATTAAAAGTGCTAACATGTGGGTTGTGAAAACTGAAGGAATTTAAATAAAGAAAAATTCACTCAAATTTTAGAGAGTAATAACGGAATTCTAAAAAAGACTTTAGAAGATAAGCTCATACGCTGTAAAGCAAAAACAAAAAAGAACAATTTCACACAAAGTCTTACGTACCTTTAAAAAGAAAAATGCTATGCGAATATTTAGAGGATAGCCATAACTTTATTTGGTCTCACGTCAGAGAAATGCAATTAAAAACGTCCAACGGTTTAATCATTAAAGGCATGAAATTACGACATTGCTACAGACATTGTAAAATATGCCAATGTTTTACCTATGTTTTAACTATGTATGTCCATTGTGCAGTCGTAATATTAATGCATGAAAAGAAATCCCTTGTGCAACTGAAGTGCTTATGATTGACGATATTGTTCGAGAGAGGAATAGAAAACAGCTCTAACATATATGAATTAATCAAGTCCCATTTCCGTAATAAATCCTCGCTAGAATATAAGAGAATCTAGTGAAAGACATTACTTTAAACAATTATCATGTCAAAAGAAGAATTTTCAGTAACTCGCGAATGGAAGCTAGCTCGCAAAACTACCCATCAACAACCATTCCTACAGCAGAGAAAATCTGGAAAATCCTAGCTATTATAGATCGATTTCATTAGCATCAATATCTTAGAACATGTAAGTTTTAAAAATAATACGACCTTTCTCGACAATATGAGCTTACTCTGGCGTAACCAGCACGCTATTAGGAGGAGCAGATCATGCGAAGCACATTTGAGTATTTCTATTTATAGTAGCCTTAAATTGGAAAGTAGAATGTAGACAAGAGGATGACGATGAAGACTAGATTTCAAGAACACATTCGACAAGACCTCTCACCACGATTTGATCCACTAACTGTGGTTTGACTGATTAGAGACTTCTTCTCTAACAATAAACAAAACGTAATCGTTGATTAGTTTATTAGAGGCAGACGTGACACTAGGAGTGCCACAGGTAAGTGTTATAGGACCCGTACTCTTCTTGATATACATAAACAGCCTAGGTTCCCACGGCAGAAGCCCCCTTAGATAATTTGCAACGAGTGTTTTAGAGAGAAATAAGGACAGTTTGTCCGAAACTCTCTCGCGATTTAGGCCAGATATCAGATTGTTAAGATTGCGCTTAGAGTTAAGCGTAAGAATAGCGCTGAAGTTTTGGAATAAAACAATAGAAAAACAAAACGTGAATTATAAAAAAAGATACGATCTTGTTCAGAAAATCAGAACTAATTTCATATTTGAATGTAATTCATCAGGCCTTTTATGGGGCACATACATCAGAAGAATATACGGGTCAGCATTAAAGAAGCTAGATTGATTAAAGAAGCTAGACTGGTTATAGGAAAATGCAATACAAAATAAGAGCGAGACATTACTTCGATATAGTTAGGCCGTACCTGGAATGCGTGGAAAATATTCAGGATCCAAGTGAGAAAACAATTTGGATTGGAAAAGGTTCAGAGAAAATTAGCTGAGTTAGATAAAAATTGTTGCAAGAAAAAATGAAACGTGACCGGCATGTCGAATGGTGGATTAGGTTGTAAACCGCTTAATTCACGAAGAGAGCAGGCAAATATGAGACTTAAAGAAATATACAAGGTACTCTTGTTTGCTTGCGATACAGAGAGAATCGCCATGGCCCCAAATGATATTGGTGGACTCATGCGCAGGAATAAAATAAGAGGGACAAAAACCATCAGCGACCGATTTAAGTACTCGTTCTCCTCTCACATGATACGAAGTAATAACAAGGTTGAAACCAATTACAGGAATATTTTAATTTAAAAAACCAACATTTTAAAATCTAATCAAGCATCCTAATTATTTTATAATATATTTTTTTCGCATGCATGCGCACATGTGTACGAATGTTTGTTTGCTGAGCAAATATATACATTAAACCGCACTTATGAATTAATATTTGTGCATTTACGGCTGTTAATCTTAATATCCCATGTCACTTACCCCTGCAGGGGTTTGTATGGATATGCCAGTAATCAACCAGGAGGTTAACTTGATCGGAACTCATTTAATACTTGTCCCAAATGGCATTGAAATTTACACATCAAGGTTATTAGGCGGGTCACTTCTTTCCCTTTGGCGCCTGTGGTTTTGACACAGGCACCACAACTTAAATGAAACTTGAAGGGTGCCGTGAAGATATCCCGAAAATCAAACCCGCCGCAAATAGGTTGGGCGCCGGTTAATAGCCTAGCTCTTTACCCGCTCGAATTTGCTAGAATAGCTCTGATAGGTTCCGCCGAGAATAGAAGTATACGGTAGAAGAAAATTAATTGAATTTGAAAAGGAAGAAGATTGACAAGAAGAGCTCTCTCCGATTCTCTCCTTTGCTGATCAATCTATTGAGGAACAGCACCCCGTGCGTGCAATTCCTAATGTTTTCTTCAGCCGATGCTGGAGGAGGGGACGCGGATTCAGGCGATGCGGATCGAGGCGGGGAGGTGGAGAAATGATAGCCGTCGATATGCTTCGTGAGGATAAAAGTGGCGCGAGGTGGTCCAAGCGAGGAAAATTGGAAGCAGTATTGCTTTAACCTTCTTACCTAAAAATAACCCCTTTGTTGCCTTCTTATGAAAAGGAGACGAACAGCTGGCGGACAGTTTTTCTAAGTCCACGGAAAATGGAGCAGGCAAAATGCGATACGTACACTTTCAAATCTATCTTCTGACATAGATGCCAATAGCGTTCTCATTTCATCAGTACTCGAAATGTGCTCCAGTAATGTAGAATTGCTGGTTATCTCAATTTCCGCTCCCTGCCACGAAGTCCTCGTGCGACTCTCCCTCTCTCGCACGACGTTTAAAGGGTGACTCGAGAGAGTGCAAACGCCAGCAGCCGATAGATAGAGGTCTTTATTAGGGCGAAATTGAGACCAAATGGTCCCTTCTTCCATTTGACCCATCATCATGTACGTTATATTATGCCATAAAGTTTATAATTACATCAATACAAAATGCCTATACACGTGCATACACTTAAATACATATATACAGACAGACATACATTACGAACAGATTTGCATATCTTAACAAACATATGCATCCATATATACGTACATAAATAAATTACAATGCTCCTACACATTCACACAAAGTAAATTACAGAGGAGAAAGATAAGGATGAAATAGGAGAAGTCTAAAAAAAGAATGAGGTTTGTGGGAATGGCTAGGGAGAGCCTGAGCCCTGAGGTCGATGCAAACAACACACATATGGTGGAGGGGAGTATTTATCCGCCATCATACCACCTTTTGCTCCCTATGAAACTATGGCACTCAAAAAATCACGCGGATTGGGTGTTTCTTTGGTTTCCAGATGAATGATTGTGATCTGGAGGCTGCAATCGCCTCGATTCCTCTCGGGGTGCAGCATCATCCTTGGACCCAGGTCGGCAATCACGACACCACCAGCGGTTGGTCGGTTCCTGTTGACGCTTATCATGGATTCCGTATAACGCAAGGCCTGCATTGGAAAAAGAAATATTTTCTCTTCTATAAAAATATTGTAATTAATAAATTAAGGAATAGGAAGAGAGAGAGAGAAAATGAAAAAATAATGAGTTCTATATGGCGTTTACTTGGGACTTAAAGCCCTTGAAAAATGAAGAGAAAACGGATCGCGACAGCTTCATTTTCTCACTGTTTGTGACTGTCCCCGAAGATGCCCTCCTTAGTCAACAAATGGATCCCGTTTCAACCATTGGTTTACAAGTGAATGCAAGATCATCTTAGTTACATTATCCTTTGGTAGATTATTTCCGTTAAGGAATGGTAGTCGGAACTGTGCGTTTATATATTAGTTTGGTCAAGACAGTTTTCTAACTCAATCAATCACTTTATTTTCTTTACTCTCGTCTGATAATGTAAAAGCTTTTTACGGTTCTATAATTTATTGGCGTAAAACCAAGAATAATTCGAGAATACTTGCTACTAGAAAAAAAGTGTACTGGAGAGCATCACAACTTCTGTCAGTCAAAAGAACTCACAGACAAAATTATGGGAATCATCACGTGGCGATAAAAATGAAGACAAAAATCTCAACACCTTTCGTTCCATCCAAGGGGATCCATGGATACAGAAATTGTTTATTTGAGTGAAATTCTCTCGGGTCTTCCACCGGGTTAGTGGCATTGCTGCCGACGTTTCGAAAACCGACTCGGTCATCGTCCTCAGAGCTTCTGAAAGCCCCGAGGGCGACGTCAGCAGAAATGGAGACGCGAAGCCAGTGGAAGACCCGAGAGGATTTCACCCAATAGATACGACGGGAAAGGACAAGATCTTACATAATCTATATTTATTCTTATTCGATCCGTACGATTGAATCCCCTGCAATTTACTTTAAATATTTTTGTGCCACAGATATGAAGTGCAATGCACATGGAAATCACATTTAATCCACAATTAATGTTCCTTAAATGTCCCTCTAATTGATGAAGAAAACAATTTTCCTGCAATTCCAACAGAATAACCAACGTTATTGTTGCTATCAGTATCACAAAACTTTCATGGACGCTCCAAGGTGTATAACCGATAATTACTCTCCTAATGGATAGTCGGCCAATGGGATGTAAATAGGAGTGACCACTTCCGAGTCACACCTGAATCCCACCGAGGTTGGATTGCAATTGTCGTTGCGTGGACTAAAATTTACCTTGCTGCTAGGATAATTAACATTTTTCGCATAAAATGTTGTATATAAATATCGAAAACTCAACTATTTTGCATGAATGTTTGTACGCGAAATCAAGCCTCAAAGACATTCCTTATAAATTGATACAGATGCTTTTAATCTTAAACCCTTGATTGTTAAATTTAATACCTATTTGAATGAGACGATACGATGACAGATTTTCCTTAAGGCACTCAAGAGACGCTTTCAAAAGTACCTTATTTACAGTGAGTACGGTCCTCTTCCAGGTGTGGAAGGGGACCACGCAAAGAGGAGTCTTTCAGAAAAATAATTTATACGATAATGATTCGTATGAATTGAACACCCTGCACTGCAGCAGATGGCTCATGCTTCAGGTATTGGGGGGTTGGAGTAGGGGCGGGGAAGGAGGGGAAGGAGAGGGGAAAGGGGAGTGTGAGGGGGGCGGGAGAGTCCGCTGGCCACTCTCTCGGGGTAGAAGCGGCACACGAGGACGAGATCTCATCCACCCCCGGCGCGGTTCCTCAAGAGGTGTAGGTGCGTGAGCGGGAGGAATGGGGGTAGGTGTGAGTGAGAGAGGGAAGAAGGAGGGTGCGCGGGCAGGTGGCGACGCCGGAATGCACCCCGGGCGAAATTTCACATCCTCTCCCCTCCGCCGCTTTCGACCTTCCCCCGATGCTCTTGAACGCGGATTACCTTGAGGAGCGCTCTCGACTCTCTCAGATCGAGTTCCTGACTAATTTAATATAGGTAGGTACGTTGATGTAGGTTATTGGCAAGGAATCTCTCGCGTGGCCACTCTGTGGGTGACGCGGGATGTTTTCAACGAGATGGGGGTGCGAAGGAGGAGGGCTTTTCCCCCGCGGCCCTCGTTTCACCGAGGCCAACCGCTGGCCACCGATGAAAGTGCAACCCCGCGACCGAAGTCTTCCTCCTGCTCTGCGGGAGAAGCCGTAACGTGCTGCCGGGCGATGAATAAATTCGTCCTGGATTTCCAAAATGATGTGGCATACAGCGTTGTGCATAACCTATTGTACAGTTTAACATTTTGTGACTGACTTCTTCCGCTAATAGCAGAATAAATTAATACCAGTCAAATAATCATTCGGACTCTACGTGATGCTGTCAAATTGCGAGTTAAGAGTATAAGTAGACTTTAAATGATACTGAGCATTGGGCGGGCGATATAATATTTCATTTAATTTAAATGAGATGGAAAATGTAATTAATAATTTATCATAGGCGTGGATCACTTTAGAACCCAGTTACTTTCATCAATCCAGTAATTATATTTAGCACGAGTGAAAGCCAATAGTCTGGTAACCTATAGGGTGGAGTATTTAGCGAATAACCAAAAGGGTTGCAGTTTCGGAATCCGGGTATGATGCTTTAAGCAGCCCAATCTAAAATCCAAGTAGAGTCAACTTTCGGTGAATACCAGAACTTTAAGGGACACGTAATTGTTATAATGACGATAAGGAACGTGTTCATTGCCATTCCAGTCCTTACTTTCGATTAGGATTGGCGAAATATTTTAGATTTATTTATTTTGCCTAAATTTCCATTGGTCTTAGTCAATATTTTCAGTTTTCGGACGCGGTGCCGTTAAGACTTCAGCCTCTTATGCTTATCATATTCTTTGCAGAGATTATCGAACTAAAGTCAAGCATGGGGACATTCAGAGCGGTGCTATTCCTGGCACTGCTGGCCCTTTCGTCTGGCCGTCCTGATGGGGCCCAGGCGCCGAGGGCTCCCGGTCGGCAGCTGGTCACCTCTCTCCGCATTGAGGAGCCGCCGCCCGGGTCGCTGCTGACGGAAGTGGTGCGGGTGCCCTCACACAGTAAGGAGGGCCCGCAGTCCACGCTCATCGTCCGAAAGGCGAAGCAGACCCCAGCCGCCTCATCTCCCGTCGGGATCGCTGTCCCCCCGCCCGTCTTCGTCTCTTCAGAACCCCTGCGCATGCGGGAGGCGGACGCCCCCGTCAGGGCCGGCCGCAAACTGACCGCCGGGCAGCGCACCCATGTGGACGCCGACGGCATAGTCGTGATTGAGGGTGTCCGCGTCCCCGACGACGAGGACGACAAGCGGGGCCGGGTATGGAGGAACGCCCGGGTGATCAACAACCGCCTGGTGGCGGGAGAGGGGCCCACCCCGGGCCCGGCGACCCCTCCTGGGGACCGCGAGGGGCGGATGCTCCACTTCGGTGGCGGCAGCGACGATCCGCCCGGCAACCAGGTGGTGGGCGCCGCGCTGCTGTACGGGGGCACCGCCCGACGGGAACCGGGGGTCCGGACCCCAGTGCTGCAGTACGCCCATCCCGAACTGGGGGTGCAGGAGGCACGACCGGCGCCGCTGGAGGACGAGTTCCCTGCGCCGCGCGCCTCCCACCGGGGCCGCGACGCCGTGGAGGGCGGCGTGCATGACGACCACAGTCCATTTGCCTTCGAACCGGCGGTGGAGCGGCCGTACGACGCGGAGGGCCGCAGGGGTCCGAGTGGCGGCCCCCTCCGCCCCAAGACCCTCTCCTACTTCCTCTCCCCGCAGGACAACCTGGCCGAGACGGAGGACGAGAACGACGATTTCTACAAGTACAAGAGTCACTACCAGGGGTACGGACCCTACACCGCCGGAGGGAAGAACCACTACAGGTATGCATCCGCTATCACTTGCAAAGCACATTAAATAATTATTTGTCATTTGCTACAAATCTGAAAACATCCAAATTGGGTTATTCAAATCGGATTTAGAGCGAGAATTAACTGAAAGGTCGACCACAAATATGCAAACCCCAAGTGAGACCAGGAAAATCAACCCCCTTGGGAATGGGATCCACCACCTCTTGTTTAGCATGGTGAGACTTCACCCACTGCAATCCCACGGGGCACTGGTTGATTAGTTGTGTATGCCGTTGAACATTATCGCAGTGAGGAGGAAGTAAAAATAAATAGTAAAATAGTTCACAAATTATATTGAAATATCGTTTTGTGAAATTTATTGGTGATATCCGTAGCTGTTTTCATACTTACATACTTTAATACGTTACAATAAGTACGTTGATTTAGCTATCCATTTTTAATAATACCTTCATTTTGAATTATTTCATTTTGTTCTTCCATCTTTAATTTAGGGGAAAATGACATGTATGCATCCTGAATGATCCCTTAAACGTAGTACGTTATTACAGAGTGAAAGTTAGCCTCGCTAAAATAAAGCATAAACCTTACAGGGATCAACTCAGAGGTAATTACGAGTTAAGGTAAAAAACAGGAACGGTTTACCAATCATAAGCGGTTTCAATATTATGAAGACGAACAAATCAATTTAACACAAAGTTCGCTGCGGCTTCATAAAGTTATGGCTTTCCCTTTCAAGGCAAACATTAATGAACCGCAGCCCTATATGAGTATTCTTCCCGATACTGCTAACTCCATCACACCCGTGCTGACAAGTCCTCCGTCTCAAATCCCTCTGTTTATGGTCCACATATCCCTTAGCCTCTATCGTCCCCGACTGTTGCTCTTCTCTTCTCTCTCATATGTTCGTAACTGTTCCATTGTCTTAGGTTGTGCCCAATCCTATTGATACTCTTCCGAATGGCGTTCTACTCTGGCTTTTTCCTCCTCTTCTCTGCATTCTTCCTCGTTTATTACTGGAGACGTACGTTTGACCATCCGAACAGACCGTCAGGATCGTGTTTAGAAATGTCTAAAATGATTGGTCTTCTTTTCTAATGACCATTATTCGAATCAGTAAGTTTCATTCTTCAAGCTTGCTTTTAGGTATTTTTCTTTCCAAAAAACCAAGCACTTTAACTCTACATAGTCACGTCAAACACGACACAAAAGACCGCAACATTTCCAGCAGAACAGTTAACCTAATTCCACCAGCACATCTCTCTTCATTCCCTGAAACTTTTCAAATATTTTCTTCCATTTTACTCCCTTTATTCTCCCCTCTGTCAGCCTTTAACATCCAACTGCCACTCAACATGCCCTCCATCCACTTTTGCTACCTTCTTAGAATTCTCCCTTAAATCCTCTCTCTTCCCTTTCCTTCTCACCTCGACTTATTGGCGTTTTATAAAATACTTCCACGTCTATTTTGCTGAGATCTTCAGTTCGAAGGGGCATGAAGACGCCTTTAAAACGAAGGGAAAGGTACTCTCTAGGAAAGTCCGTAAGTGTGACGATAACTCTGAAATATGAATAGTCGGTTTAATCAAAGATACTCGTATATCCTTCCTGTTTCCCCCTCCGAGAAATCGCTTTCCAGCATTTATCGATCCTCCGTTAATTCCTTCACGCCAACTGTCGCCGATTATGGGTTGACCTCGTTTCCTTTTTCTTATAGATTTCCAGTGTAGAACTCGTTTTGGCAGTCGTACATCTTTGGTGCACTGCATGTGGCCCTTATGGTGGTAATTCTGTTTTGTCCTCCACCCAAAAATGAATATTAGACTTGATATATTTCATTTAGAACCTTTTCTATTCCAGAGATACTGATCGTCTCCCATAATCCGTCTCTGAAGCATTTACTATCTAAATAATTTTCCTTCAATACCTAGACTCCTATATTTTGTATTAATTTTAAATGTGCTATATTTTCAAAGAAACTGCGGGAGATGCCGCAACAGTAACCTTTAACGGAGTCATCCGCTAATGTGCATTTTAATGCAACAATTTCAGAGCGTAAAAATCATTCGCCTTGACTGGGACTCGAACCCAGATCCCTCAATATCCGGTCGAGTGCTTTAGCCTTATAACCTCGTGGACAGTGGCGCCTCGCGCACGACTACGAATGCATGTGACATTGTATGTACGGTATTTCGTCATAACATCTAGTTCCTTTAAAAGCCCCAAAATTTCAGAGTTTAAGAGGACGCCTCGGTAGCTTAAGTGGCTAAAGCACTCGACCGGATATTGAGGGATCTGGGTTCGAGTCCCAGTCAAGGCGAATGATTTTTACGCTCTGAAATTGTTGTGCTATATTTTCTTTTTTTCTTTTTGATGTGTTATATGCTTACGGTAAATACGATAAATATATGATATTTACGCCATTTTTCACTCCTGTCCGCAGGTATAAGTACGCTCCCCCGCAGCCGCCCCCACTTAACCGGCCTCACCTCTCTCAACCGCTGAGATATGCCTCCTATGAGTCGTCCGACTACGGTGGGCATCGCGTCCCCGGAAAGGGCCACGGAGGCGGCGGTGGCTATTACTCCCCGCGACCGGTTCAACCGCAGCCGGCCTTCCCCGACCTCAGCCTCCCGGCCGGGATCTTCGAGGGGTTGGTGTTCGACGGAAGCAGCGGCGGCACGGGCAAGTCCCTCTGGCAGCGCATCACCGAACACATCCGCACCCACCTACAGACGGGGGTCGAGAAGGTGTCCGACTTGACGCGCCCCGTGATGCAGCCCATCGTGGAGGCGACGCGGAAGATCTCGCACAACCTAGGCCTCTCCGGGGAACCCTCGGAGGCGAGCGAGAAGGTGGGCGTGGTCGCTGCGGGTGGCACGGCGGGCGGCCTCGCGCAGGCGTTGACATCTCCGGCCATCCTGTTACCGGCCCTAGGGATAATGGCTGGTGGGGCGGCCCTGGGGCTGGGTGCCGTGGCCGTGGGTCGATTCGTGGACCACACGTCCAAGTCCTCGGTGGTGTACGCGGACGTCAACGACGACATCGGTGCACCCTTGACAGACGACGCCAGAAACGCGAGGATTTCGCGGAGTAAGCGATCCCTTAAGGGCTTCGGTGACGGTGGGATGTCGGACGAGAACTTCCTCGAGAGGATGGAGGTGAAGCACGAGGAAGTTATGAACAAGCTACAGCAGTACGGGGTTGGTGCGTGGAAGGAAACGCCGTGCGCCAAGAGAATCTTCTGCGATGTGATGACCCACCAGCCGGAGGACACTGTGACGCTCATGGAGAAGAGGATGTCCACTTTCCTATCCTTGTGAGTGAAAACGTTTTGACCTTCATTCTCGAGTGGGATTTAGACGCCACCACTACTGGGGCGCTTGGTATGGGGTAAGTCACAAGCATCACGCACTTTCTACAATGATTCTTATCAACGGTTGGCAAATTTTGGTAAAGGTGGGCACTGTTTGCAAACGATGTGAGTCATTGGGGTTACGGAAAGTGTTACGGGTAACATAACAGTACACATACGGATAACATATGAGTAAGCATTTAATGCTTCATCAATGCGATGCTAGCTATCAGTAATGGTCATACTAAATTATACTTACAGACTAAAATCGCCGCAAAATAATCCGCCTGCTCGTAACTAATGACTCCTCTGGATGAGCTCGGCACCAAATTTTATCATTTACGAATGAGATTACATTTTAATCCTGTCCTTTCAGCAATTATTGCATTTGATATAACGTTATATATGACAGATTCTGTCATAATGTGCTTAATTTTTAACTGATTTGACCAACTTCAAGAACAATTTCATCCTTGTATCTACCATGACAACAATTGCCTTGATTAACGATATCTGCTCTACGAATGATTGCCAACTTAATTATTTGAACGTGATCGTTCCACTAACAAGCGTATCTCAAGATATTTTATAATCTAGCTCCTATTTTTTGCCGTCCTCTTTCGACTCAGATGTCACACTTGTCTCGTTAGGATCCTATATTCCGGGATCCTAATTCGAACTAAGTCTTGAAAGTTGGCAGGAAAAAATATATTGTTTTCCTCATCACCATCACCCTTTACCCATTTAAAAATGTACCTATTTGTATTTCTTCTCGTACGATGGAATAGTCAGTTTAATCTGCATTTTAACGCTGCTTTCAATCGGAACGAAATGTCGCTTGTATTTTGAGTGAGTAATTATTGAAGATTAGTGGAAAAAATTAAAATAATAAAATAAACCCCGTAAAATAATTCCAAAGATATCATAAGCCAACCATCAATAACATCGATTAATTTTCTCTAAATGTCTTTGTCAAAAACACCATAAATTAAACTTGTGCTGTTTAATAAGAAATTATCAATATTATTTGTTATCATATACTTAGTTGAACGTGATTTTACTGGTAACGGCTGCCTCAGACCCAATTCTGAAATCAATGCAATGAAATTTGTACCACATATACATTACACAGTATTCTAATGAAATGATATAACATAAGATAAAATCTTTGTCCCCATATTATGCTACTAAAACATTTATGATCACTCCTAGTTTAACAGTATACGTACTTTGATAATATCTTCCAGGCATCGTGGCATTAATATTTCCCTTGATCTTTTTCATGGTCTTTTCTCTCCTCCCCATACGTGGCACATGGAAAGATTGCTTAATACTAGAGGTGTCTGTGGGGAATTTAACGTTCAGAGAAAAAAATACGTCCATTCTAAGCATTTGAGTTTATTTTTTATTCCTAGGATGAAATAGAGAAGCTAATAATTCTGGGTGTGAAAACTTTAGTTACCTAAGAGCTATAATAATGAAGATATTCCACATATGTAAAAGACAGGAATTACTTGAATTAGCTAAAGCTTTAAAGGTGTGGATTTGTGGTCTAAACGAAATGATATATTTTATTTACGGCTGAAGTTAACCACGTCACCAAGTAAATTACCATGTTGGCTGCTTTATTTATTTTAAAATTACTGCCAGTTTTACTTATCCATTTTATGAAATCTCTACATAAATTTGCCGAACATAAGGGCTATATATTAAATTCTTCAGAGCCACCAGCGAACACCCATATTATTTTTTATTTAAAGTATATGTTTTCAGTATTTTTCAGGACATTTTGAAAAGGATTGGGAACCTCTTTGTCTAAGTAAAACTGCAAAAAAGAGCAACCACTACATTTTTCAAGATTTTTATAAAATTTCCATGAACTAAGTTAAATATTGGGATAAAGATATTTAAGTACTGACAGCAGTTTAAATTGATCAATGAGCCATACAGTTCGTTTGAATGCTGTTATATTTAAAGAGAGAATATTGCCTTGTGCCCAATACTTTTCAATAAAATCTCAAACATTTCCGATGATTCCCTACGATTATTTCTAAAAAATTTATTTTTCTGCCAATAGTTCTAAAGCACTGTCATTAGTATGCAATTGGATGCCACTTTTTTGACACTTTCTGCCAATTTAGGTAAACCTATTTGATAGAGTATAACACGAGATACGAAAAATGTGCCTTCATTTAACCGTCATGCGACTAAATAGTAGATTCCCAAAGACATCGACAATATAGGGCCCTCGATTTGAGTCTCTATTACGAAAGACAGGAAAATATTATTTCCGCAGGAAACAGCTATTTCCATCGCTAAGTTTTGGTGTCAAAAAAACAGTCGTAAGGCTCTTAAAGCGGCTTTAATCCAGAATAAAGGTTCAGCATGTGGAAATCATGTCAAATATCCAAATTATATAGATTCAAAATGTACACAATACATTATTATTGTTCATTTTTTAATGCAACATACCGTGAAAGAAGAATTTTATGACTTAGAAAAGAATTCATTCGAAAAACGATTCTGGTAGTCGGTAACAACTTGTAAATCAGCACTCATCACGAGGATTCGACGACGCTATCGAGAATCATTTTAAGGCATTGCATTTATAGGACAAAGGACTCTAGGAATGCAGTAGTTGCAAGAGAAAAACACGCCGATATATCTGTTAGGGCCACTCGTATTACGTGGGCCACAGGTTGAAGGTGAATGATTGTTTTTACAACTACTTATTAGGGAAGAAAAATATTTGTCGGAGAATATAAATTTTGGTTTCATTTTGTTATAATTACAGCGATGATTATGCCCTAAGTTATCAAAAAAACGAATGGTGGGGCCATTGTAATTGATCATCAATCGAGTAATAAAAATACCATTTAATTATTGAAATGTAATAAAAACAAAATTTCCAGGTTTAAACATTTTTAACGTATCATATTTGCAATTTTATGCTATGGTCATTCTCATTTTTAACCCCAGTTTGCTCTTTCTTTTAATTTTTAAATAGACAAGGTCTACCCCATAATACATGCATATGGTGATCAATTTCGGCAGTCATTAAATTGGCAGGTAATTATTTAAAAAATAACAGTACGAATTCAATTATTTCGTCACCATTCTCTTCCTCATTGAAAACACGTTTTCGTAAAATAATAAAAACAAATGAAATTTGAAATAAAAATTTACTGACCATATAATTATGCCCAAATGCAACGAAAAATTTGGCAAAAAATGGTTGATAAATAACGTGAATACCAAAGAAAAAATACCTTAAATAATCCAAAAAAAGGCTCCGAGGAAAAGGCTTCGAGAGAGGCAATCGGGCAATATTTGGCGGAGATGTACCCCTCTTCCTCCAGCACCAATATCCCTCCAGCCAGTTATGCGGGGGAGGGGGGGTGGTAATGACGCGCGGCCGTCATTTGCAGAAATGGCGATCAATTTCGGCGAAGGCACTAGCCGCGTTTCGGGTGCAATAATCTCGGTATGCGCCCGTATGGGGCCCGAGCTCTTAGGGTGCGAGGTCGGGGTGAGTCCAAGGGGGAGAAAGTCGAGTGAGGAGCATGGTGCTCCCTTAATTAGCATACGACCTTCAAAATTCACTTTTAGGACCATGATAAATGTAGGACTCCGAGCTTGAGAGGTTAATTGAACACCCAAAGCATTTAATACTTGAAGCACATTTCCTATAGGTGTTCCAGAGTAATATCAGATTGTTTTATCCATAGGGATCAATGTAATATTATCTTGCGCGAAATCGTTCGTGTATATTTGAGTTAAATACATGTGACGCACACTGGTTTCCCTTGTAACTCCACCGCCTAGGATTTTTACCAAATTAGATAAGGGGAAACCAGTAATTGCCATTTTCATTGTTAATAATGGCTTATACAATATGGCCTATTATATGGGTTATTATATGGCTTGTCAATACACAAAATATGACTACATAAATTTTTCTTTTTACATCAGTCATAAATTAGACCTTTTTCAATATATATTCTTCAAAATATGGCATGATATCGGCATGAGTGTCTAGAGTGGATGAAAAGAGGGCCAGATGTGTTAAATGGCGTGAGTGAAATCTTACCAGCCTAATAGGTCAAATGAAAAAAAATAATTGGTTTTTAGCTGGCGGTCAATCGAAAAGTGACTTAAAGATTTCTAATTCTGTGCTACTTACTTGATTTATTACCGAAATCGATAGTAATTTGACGCGGGACAGCGCAGTATATTATTCAAATTTAAGAACCTACCTAATTAGCAATAACTAGGAGTTATAACATTAACTTTACTGACTTGAACGAATAACGAGTCTAGCACCATTAAGTCTCGGCAAATCTCATTCAGGTTTTCAAAATAGGCAACAAAGCAATGTTATTGAAAATGAAATGCTCCTACAGGTATTGGATCAATTTCGGCTAAACTTCCTCGCTCAACACTTGCGTACAATGGATGCGTAATTAAGGGCGGCGGTAAGGCATTCAATCGATATGGAGAGTTGGTGGAAGCCAAGAAGCTTTCTATGCGACCCTGGTAGAGGAAAATTCCGTGACGCTACTGGACTATGGCTCTATGGCTTTCATTCGCTATTGATCTGATCCGCAGGACTCCACGCGAATTGGCCCAGATAGCATCGAGTGGCCCATGGCTTCCCTTGCGAGTGAGAGCGTCTCAGGAGAGGAGTTCGCGGCGGAAAAATTAGATTCCCTTCCCGCGTAGGCGGACGGGTTTGATGATTTTGAAATATTTGACGCTCTTCTGGGCAACAGTATTGATTAAATTACCTCATTTTGAAGTTTGTTAACTAAATTAGTAATTTATTTCTTTGAACAAATCAATATATTTCGTTGTTATTACAGTTTTTAGGGCTTATTTGAACATCTAGCATTACTCATTTACTAAATATTTGCTATTATATTAAAACCATTTATAGGGAAAATTTTTTAAAAAATTGTCTTTTATATTAATGCTGCTATAAAAATATTTCTGTATTTTTATGACATCCTGGACATTTTGATTGGAGTTTAATTTATACATATTAAAAAAGTGAACCAACCAGGAAGCCACGGCTTCTAGTTTTTAAATGTTTTCTCATTAATAAGCTAGCATCTTTTAAAGTTTAAAATCAATTTTTGCGCCAAAAGTACAATATCCCAAGTTAGTTGTAATGTATTTACTCTAAGAAATTAATGGTAGTGTAGAAAAAAACATTGTATTTAACATGAAATTACTTATATTATTATTGGATGAAATAGGTTTATTGGGCGTCAAGAAGCAAGTTCAAAGCACAGTCACAAGGATTTCTTTATATGTAATATTCTTTTTGCAATACATTCAAATAATTACTTTTCCTAAGATCCTTTAAGGTTATACAGAACACGATATTGCAAAGAACAAATTATTAGGTTAGAACACTAAAGGTTAGAACCATTGCATATTCCTAAACTATTCTTTGAAGTTACGGTGCACTAGTGCAGTTTGTGAAGAACTTAGAAGAATAGTTAATTTTGGCAACTCTTTCTTGGCACTTTCTCCAATGAAAACAGGAATCCATTTATTAACTTTTCAATATTGACCACTGGAATCTAATCTCTTTAGCAACACTAGCCACCACCAGCTCATTTATTTTTAAACTTAACAATCTGTACATATATATGTAAGTTGAAAATTCATCAATGTATTGCTCAATGTTGCATTCCTACGCTTCTGTCGCAGGGACTAGGTCTTGGTGCTTGCGGCAGATATGCGATAGTATTTGAATTTTTTTGGCAATTTCACTTAGTGCTTGCCAGTCGTAATAAAATCTGTTCTGTTCAGCATATTTCATAGTCCCATGTGTTCAAAATTACGGTTAATTGACGACGGAATAGGATTGTGATCCTAGGAAAGGAAGTGAAGTTGGGGGCCAAATGTGTGACGAGAGTCTTTGTACGATCGTGCGCGAAAGTAAAATAAATAAATGAAGAATTCCAAAAGGCGGACGTTGAAACCATTATCATAAAAACTAGTTCCAGTCGAGAATTCCACCGAGAAAGAGAGACTCCGTCCGCTTGCGTGCGCGGATGTATGTGTGTCGGCCAATCAGCAAAACCAGTAATTCGCGCTAGTTTCTCTTGCGCCATAAAAAGAGGGCTGGGAGCGATCGTCCACAGCTGGGAGGAGAAAGAAAAGAATTCCCTCTTGATTGTTCATTGGGTGACCTAGAGTAAAAGGAGTGCAGTCGCGAGATCTCACGCCATTTCAAAATCCTCCGCCTTTCTCATCTCTCCTTTGCCCATTGAGGCTTTTCGCATTCACATACCGATCCACCACGAAATTTCTCAGTTGTTTCAATCGGGCTGCATAAATTTGGTATTGGCTTTATCCAGTTCATCATGAGGGATGATTTTTGGCTGCAAGTGAATCCTAGGTCACTTTTGAAATGGATTGCTCAATGCGAGTTACCATGACCACCACCAGAGAAGGTTTATATTGACCATTTATAGAAATATTCAGCCTTTATGTAATTATTATTCATTACTGTTCTATTCTAATTGCTGAGCTTTTAGCCATTCAGGTTGCGGATGGTATTTTGACCTCTAGGCATAGATTTTACCTGCAAAATAAGCTAGAAACCGGACGAATAAGCAGTCGCGGACAGTGAGAAGCGCAATAAAGAGGCCGTCAGAAGCCATCCTCTGGGAAGATGGCCTAAAACATTCTACGAAAACCTAGTTGGGTGCCGTGACTTGTCGAGTGACTGCTGGGAAGCCATAAGCCGGTAAATAATCAAAGGAGAGGGTAGCAGTCCTCCTTTCTATGAATGAATGCAGGCGTGGTAAAAATTACATCAACGGCTCAAACACTACGATGTGAATGGAAACAGGAAACCACCACGTTACCATCCCAAGGAGTAGAAGCGCGTCAATTTCCTCTTTATATTTGCATGAATTGAATAACTGAAATGATGAAAACCTCTCGAGTACTGTACTCAGGAGGTAAACTAATCTCTCATTTGGATCTCTGGGTGGAGACCACTCCAATGAGCACTAAGATTTTAATCAATTTAGGATCGGAGCTTGGAATGCCCGGTCACGAGTGGGAGGTTGTAAAATGCTAAAATAGAAATGCGTAGAATTTAGTCAAGCAATTCTAGCGTGATTGAAGTAAAAATAGCTACAGAAAGAGAACTTTGGAGCCGTGGCTACATAATCATTCACTCAGGCTCCATGAATAAAAACGCTGGAGTAAACATAACGGAGACATACTGCAATTGAAGTGCAGAGCTTCCTGCAATAAACTGACAAGATTACTCCAGCTAAGACAGTGACGAAAAACCCAGAAAATCATATTGCTACTAGTTAACATGTAAACTAGGTAACAAATAACAAAAATAAATTAGTAATTGAACGAAGAAGAACTTTGCAGATTCCTCTGGACTTGAACAAACCTCTGAAGTCATGTTTCAGTGTCATAGTTGAAAAAACTCAGAAAGATCAACCATCAGTATTGGTTGATCTGGAGAAATTCTTAAACGACTTACTTTGGAATATGATGACATACTTTGATAAAAACGGGCATGATTACAAAAAGCACACATTAACTTTCGCTGTGAGAAATTGGCATCAGCGTATTTACTCAGGAAATTTGAGAAAAATATTGTTTTACGAACATTCTGGAACTCCATTACATTATTTATGAGCAATTGAGAAGTTTAATGTTTTCCTGGGATGTTCCCTGGTGGCCTTAGCGGAGGTTGCTTGGGTAGCGACCATTAATTTAGGCGGAAAGTAAAAGTATTTTATCCTACAGCAAAGACGAAACGGAGGAAAGAGGAATAATTTTTCCATTTAATATACATAAATATTTCCCTTTTAATAACACTTTCCAAGCACATTTTGCGCTTGCACCGAGTCACTGGCCAAGGGTCCACACGATCTAACCTGAACGAACGCTCGCAGGCGATTGGCGCATGTTGAAAGACAGACCCATCACCACCGAGCCTGCGCGGTGCGAGCGAGTTGCGACGCACAGTTGCGTCAAACAAAATTTTCCCGATACTTTTTATCCAAACCAAGTAATTGGAATGGTTGTGTCCTCATCATCAGGTCTAATGGCTATAAAGTACCTGAATATGAAATTTTGGCCCTCGATCTAAATTGAACTGCTGTTTAAATTTCACCAGTGTGTAACAGCGAAACTATGTGCTGATTAATATGCATTGTGACCATGCGCCATTCTTTTCTGCTCCCCCCTTTCTCGCCAAAGTTTTCGTCTCCAGAGTGTAATAATTTTGTGGGCTTCTGAATTAAAAAAATGCAAATATTAGAAAGTAGGAGTGCGGTTTCCTTCATTCAGACTCTAAAAGGCAATGCTACCCTGTGAAAGTGGGTCCCGACGATTCAAAACATGATATGTCATGACGTTCATACTCTAGTAGTCATAGCCTATAGCCATACTCTCTGACATTATTAGTTTGGTACATTCTTAGAGTGAGCAACAATAAGCAATAACCTGGCATTATCAGAAATTCCACCAATTAAACAACTTTCACATTCATGATCGGAAGACCGACATCGTCAATCGTCGTCGTATGACGTAGTCCGCATTTAGCACGTGTAATCCAGAGCTTCAGGACTGAGCGGATCTCTCTAGTAGACCAACGAATCAACTAGAACCAAGTACTTCAAAGTTCGCAGGCGGACATATAGTATAGAGCCCGGGAGAGAGAGAGAGAGAGAGAGAGAGAAATAGAGAGAATCGGTGAGTGAAGCACTCCGTCCGCCAGATGGGACGTAAATTGTGAACCCCTTACGCCATTTGTTGAAAGTACACCAACTACCGGATTTCGCTATGCCCATTCTTGCCCTATTTACTCACAACCTTATCACCAACACCAGATACCCACCCCCTCCCGCTGCTCAAGCCCAGCCCTACACCTACCCCTTCAAATGCCCCCCACGATCACTAATGGCCTCAGTTGTCGGATAACTGCTGCTCTGTCAAAGAGAGTAGGGGTGATTGCCTGCTCACAAGCGGGAGACGTGCGCATTGGAGAAACAATGGAAGGAGAGGATGAGTCCGCGGCCGTCGCGAGGCAACACAAGCACCACTCGTCTGCTCCGTCGTATGGTACGTCCGTCCGGCAAGTGGCAAATAAGGGGCGCACATCCGACTGCTGTGCCAGTCCGTCAGGCACCGGTGCTCTCCCTCCGCTTCCCCCGGTCCCCCTTCCATTGAGGACGGATGGGGGAAGAGGCGGGAGAAAGCGCTCTTACCTCCGCCACGGTCCGCGCCCCTCTCTGCCCACTCTCTCCCCGAGGGGCGACGACTCCCCCCACCCCAGACCTGCCCTCCCTCCCCGGCCGGTGGCAGTGGAGCGACGATTTGTTCGCGCACGAGATCTGCATCTATCTCGCGGGATCTTTGCTGCTCCTTGCGTGCCTCTGTCTGGCTGACATTGCTCACTAATGTTTTCGCTGATATCAATTTTGATGGATTACCTCGCTTTCCAGCCGCATCACATATTCAGTTTCCCTCGCGCCTGATATGGAGCGTTATCGTCAGAGGGCTATCTTGCACGGAGGAGAGAGTAAGAGCGACATGAAGAGGAGTAGACGTGGGAGCGAAAGTAGTTGGTGGGTGACCGATCAAGTGAGTTCGATTTACAAGATGGTTGCGCGACATTTAGCCAGTGTAGTAAAGGGTTGCGATCATTACTAAGCGTCTTACAGAATCAGTGTAATACGTATGCATGAATTTGTATGCATGGGATGAGCATCAAGGAGGAACTATGAAAGTGAAGAGACTTTTAGGAAATGTGAAGGTTAAGACGAACATCAGACTAAGGGGGGATAAAATAGAGAAGGAATAACGGTTCACTTATTTGCGACGAGTGGGGAAATTATTACGGGCATTAAAAGAAGAATACAGTCAGGCAAAGAGGCTTGTATGTACGAAGAAATGGAAACTTATAACTGGGGCCTTTTGGGGGAATCGAGATGGTGCGGGGGCTAGCGTACTGGCTTCCCACCCAGAGGGCCCGGGTTCAAATCCCGGCGGTGTTGAATATTTTTCAGAGGTATCTCGATCCCTGCTTGAGGTGCTTTGTGGAGGGCACTTTGAGTGAGTACGCCGTCCGTCGGATGGGACGTTAAACTGTGGACCCCTTGGCGCCTTTCGTAAAGAGTAGGCTAATGCCGACGCCGGGTTTCTCTCCACCCTTCATCCTTTCCTATCCATCCCCTATGGCGCAAATGACCTCAGCTGTCGGTCGCCTCCCCTCAAAACTACTACTACTAACTGGGGCCTTAAGTACAGATGTAATTAAAAACGAAAGTAAACTCACGTGGAGTGTAATATAGGTATTTTATTCCTCAGAAGCTTGGTCGTTGAGACAAGAGGATAAGCACTGATCAAAGGATTACGTATGAGATTTGGGTTTACAGAAGAATCGGGAAAATAAAAGTGGACAGAGAGGAAGTCAAACATGATTTGGTTAGAGGGAATGGGTAATGGTTAATGGGTCACATTCGATGGGTTAGGGGAGGGAGGATTTATGCGCGTTAGATGGCATGAATGGGGATAGAAAGTATACGGAGTCACGCCAATAAACTCTGCTGGACATTGATATGTATTTCCGAAAAAGTATGAGATAAGTACAAGGGTTCCATAGCGCCCGCGAATGCGGTCCGCCCAGTATAAAACGTATATTATTATTATTATTAAAGATACATGTGCTGATAGTGTCAGGTGGCATACACAATCCCTATTGTCACAGTCACTTTTGAAACAATACCATGAATATCAATTTTTTAAATCAAAACTATGCCGCTGCACACTATCATCAAAACAAATACGTAGTCACTACCATCATCTCACATGGTCCGGCGTCACATCATACAAATAACGCACCGCCCAACATGATACCCCGTCATAAATCACGCACCGACAAGCACCACACTCTTTCACACTCCAACTCCCCACCGTTAACATCACTTGCGAGTGCAATCCATTATAGCACACTTTCATTGTATTTGTTGACTCTTCCACCAGTTATTTTTCTGTAGTCTTAACTTTTATGCTGTTAGGTACTAACATCTAATTGATCCATGGAATTTGCCATGTTTTTCGTTTTATTTTGAAGAATTTAAATATCTTCCCTCTATACCTGGGGACCTAGAGACAGCGATTACAGTGGAGGTCTACCGCCACGTAGTTGTCAATAAGTATGTAAGGAGACTATGTTAAATGTAGGTACATAAAATATAGTATCTTAATGTGAAACACTTAGTGAAAACACAGTGCGCATGCGAGTTGAGCCGCTGGTAGCACGAAAAACAGTAAAATAAAGCTTTGAAGAGATAAAGAGGATGATCGTAGTTGGAGGCTTTTGTGTGATCATGATGGAGAACATGATTTGTGAGTTGAAGAGGACCAAATACGAAGGTCAAAGTTCGGTGAGAGAAGAGAGGAAGTTGCTGGATGTAATCCTTAGAAGGTATAAAATATGGGTAGAGGAAACGTTGAAAGACCTTGATAGAAGATTGCAAGAAGACGTGCCCAGGAAGCATGAGCAACTGATGGATGCAATGAACAGAACAAAATAGAGGAAGTAGAAGGAAAATGTTACGTACGTGTAACTATTGCGAGGGAGTTTCAAAATCCTTGCTTCAATTGATGTGATGATGGTGATCCAATTATGATGATCTGGGTGCAATTTTAATGAAACCGAAGGAGAACAAAATTGCTCGGAAAAGCGAATCCGTGTAGGAGAGGGCGTGAATGTCGTTGGGGGCCAGCAACGATGGTCATCCCATTGGTGTCGATGCGTCCCACGGCGCGGAGGGGGAGGGTGAGAGTGAAGCTCCAAACGGGAGTCTCCCAGTTCGGCCCCCGAAAGTGATCGGCCTACAGCCGGGCTCCATTCGTTTGGGGGGCGGGGATCCTCCAGGGTGTTGACCCCCTTCCTTCCCGCTCACTCATCACCTCGAGGGGAGTGAGTACCCATGACATTGCCCCTGTACGGATTGCGCCCCCCCCCTACCCCCGCTCTCCCACCACCTCATAACAACCCAGCAATGAATTCCCGCCTCACTCTCGCTGCCCACGGCCGCCGCCCCTCCTTACGACTCTTACCGTTAAGGGAGGCGGGCGGTGAGTGTTTGCGCGACTGGTGTTGATTCCTGTAGCAAGTGGGTCAGCGGAGGAGGGGGATGGTGTTGTGGAGGCGGGGGGAGAGGAGGGGGTGACCTCCCTCTTCAGGAGAGAGAGTTGGGCGGGAGGAGAAGTAGGGAGAGTGAGAGGGAGGGAGGTGGGTTGGAGGGACAGCGTCCCGCCGCCGCCGTTCGATACTTCCTCCACGTCTTACCCTTTCCCTCACCCACATTCGTGCGTGCTTGTCCTGCGGTGGGTGGGATTCTTCGTTCGGATGAGAATATCGGCATAAGACCCATACGTTTTCCTCACGATTGCATCTTTTTTCTGCTGACTAATCGGATTTAGCGCTCTTCTATTTTAGCTAATGTTTAATAACGCAATTTTTCAATAATTTCTTATTTAATTACGGATAAATTATTAATGTAAATTAATAAATCAATTATTTCTGTACCTACTTATATTATTTTTTTATAAGATCACTTTTAAAATGGCATTACCCATTACATGGAACATTGACTACGGATTAGGTGGAAGAGGGAAATGCTTAGTCTATCTACCTCACCCTAATTGAGAAGTTTCATTAATATTACCCAGAAAGCCGTCAAGAGGCGTGTAGATGGGTAACGTCAGATTAATAGCCATTATCGTTACCGATAATTGTGAGCATTCGATATTATTTTCTGGAAATTCGAATTTTCTCACGTGATTTTTCCAATTGTTTGTATTTCGAATTATGTTAACGAAAAATGATTTGCAATGCATCGCTGTGTTTGACAGTCGATTTCTCTCAACATTTCACGGTAATCTCGCCTACCAATGTAATGCGGAGCATAGATTTTATCCTCTCTGTGTCAGTGTTAGGCTTTGTATTCATTTCATTGTTTATGCCGTGCTCCGTGTTTCCAATGGTTCCCAACGTAGGCCTATTAATGAAAATAATGCCACGCATTCTCTTCGCTCATTATGATTCTTTGGTTTCAGCATTTCTGTGCATCATTTTTGATTCCGTCCTTCTACACTCAGGGTTCTTGATGCTCGACGCGTATTCAACGTTTCATGGCTGACCAACGCACCTCTGTTACCTTTCCCTCCTTTTTTCTTTCGAATATTTGCCCAATACTCGTTTGATGAGCGCTAGTTTACTCACGCAGCTCCAAAGATCTCCTAGCGTGCTTTCCCAGGTCAAAAAGCTCCTAGCGTGCTTTCCCCAGGTTAGGCCCGATATTAGTATGCCTTCTCTTGTTCGGGTATTCTTATGCCTACGCACGACTCGGAAGACTGCAGGAGTCTCCAGCTTCGTGATATAAGCATTGATACGTCGGGAAATTTTCATGAAATTCCTGTCACGTTAACCCTCGAAAGGGCAAATTGTATGCAAGTCTATTTGTCAGTGTAAAAGAAATCTCCCAATGCGTAACCTGGTGATTCCACAACTTGCAGAACATCTGGCACGTTTCGGAATATCTTAGTCGGCATTCGGGATATTTTTACACAACATCACATCAGATGGATCTTCCGGACCGTACGAAATATATGAATTGCGAATTATAATGTTTCTGAAGGACTATTGAAACATTTTGTCCTTCAACGGTCTTCAAGCGGCAGTAAAACTCTAAAAGTCACAGGTCACGGGATGTGGGAAAAATTAAAATTGATTTTCACTTCTTCTTGTAAAAATTAGGAAATGATTAATATAGTATTCCAAACGAACGGTTTCATCGGCGACCAAAGGAAAAAAAGGTCGGCGAAACTTGGTAACCAGTTTTCCACAAATCAACCTCTTCCCACCTCTTTTCCCGACCTCTAGCGGAGATATTTGAAGGCTCGGGTGCACAATCAGGATTACTTTCCTTGATCAAGTCGTATGTAAGTAGTGGTCATTGTAGGAACAAGAACCTGATTCAACCATTGTGTAATTTTAGCTAGCTAATATTTACCCTCGGAAATGACTGTTTACTGATACCTGGCAGCATCAATGAGTAGCTACAGACAATAGGGCTTAAAAACTAAATAAGTTGTTTTGTAGCATGTGCAAAGTGACTAAAATGTTTAACTGACTAACAAAGTTTTAACTGACGTTAAAACACGGCGTCATTTTTAATATCATTTAAAGACTGCTCAACTATACGTCGACGAGATGGTATTTCTGTCCGAGAACACGCAAGATCTCAGGGCATCCATAGATACCTGGAGATGGCCGTAAACATCCACCTTGTCCAATGCATTGACAAAGAGGATGGAATTGAAGTAAAACGCGTCGAGATCGAATTTAAAGAAAATCGTGTACAAACAATCTCGAACATGTGGACGATTTGTATATCTGCCAGATTTTTTATGAAGACGGTGGGATAGATGGACATGTTACGGAACATGAGAATGCCGGCAGAAAGTTTAATGGTGGTATGTTGACTGTGTCAAACAATGACAGTTTATTTAAGGCAGCAAAATTGGTCGTGCATACAACTTTATTACTGTCCACGTAATTGTGTGGAAGCCAAACTTGGATAGATTGTACGCATGCTTACACGTATATTCGGGAGTGTGCTACACACTGGTTTGGCCATGTTAATTGAATGTGTGAGATTCGAACTACCCTTTAGACAAAAACATGAGAGAGAATAAATGGGTTAATGGGTTGAGAGAGAGAAGGAAAGGGGTAATGGCAGAGAAATTCATGAGTAAATGTGCCTGAAGAGAGACAGAGATAAGTCACTCGAGTAAAATTAGAATTCTTATGAATAGTGGAGCATGAATGAAAAAATATATACCAAAATATGAAAAGTGAGAAGAAGTATGCCTAGATAATGCGGTACGGAGGGAATTAATGAAAGAGATTATATTTTCCTGATAAAATGTTAAATAAAAATTTTTACTTTGCGAAACTTCAACAGAGAACTCCATCAAGCGATATGTACGGTTTAATTACTAGCAGGAAGGAAACTTTCAACTAATCAAGCAGAATTTCAATGGTATATCGTAAATTCTTACTAATTCTCTCGCATCCATTGTGAATCCTTTCTCCAAAGAAATTAAAGAAGTGAAAAGGAAGTGCTAAGATATTTCAAGAATAGGAAACGGATATTCGCTTAGTCATTTCGTCTTTTCCATTTGAATTTTCTCTGTTATGATAAAAGCGGGGAATGGCTTGTCTTTGCTTCAACATGAGAACCCAGTTTTTAACCCATACTTTTAATTTCATCTTACAATAAAGGGCCTCCGGTCTAAAACTATACAATTTGAAATGATTTAAAGATATGTGGATAGTACGAGCTCAATATGTGTACGAGTATGTCGACGCAAGAATTTTGAAGGAATCAAGAAGTCGAAGGTTTTTAGATAATGTATGTATTCTCTGTACATGACTATTGACTATAGCACAAATTAAGCTGCAGTGATTTAAGCGTATTTCCCATTTGAATCTTTGGGCACCTTTAGTTGGTAACCTGCTTGAAATTTCCATTTAAGTGCTAAGGCAATCTTTAATTCGCTGACATCGACGGTATCGATAAGGGTTGTCGATTGTATTTTCCATATTTGTAGGTTTATCATCGATATTTTCCGATTTATCCTAAGCGTATCGTTACGTCTGTACTCCTTCGATTTTTCGATGATTTTTTATTCATTGTTATTTTTCTATTATTTTAGAACACATAATAGCACACGAAAATGTGGTATAGCAAACGACCTCAGCACTATACCGGGAGCTCTATTAATTACTTCTCACCAGAGGGTGGAATAAGCCACGACAGCAAACCTCGGGTGAAAAATAGAAGGGCGACTAATTAAAAACACTTGGGCTAATGACAGAGTCACAGCACACACCTGAGTACCCAGTGAATGTGTAGCCCTCTATTTTATGCCATATTCACGCGAGTGCTCCTGAGGATGTTCGCGAAAGAAATGGGGTGCTCGTTGCAGCAGTGTTACGATTACATCAGGTGCTATTCTGGACTGAGTTCGTAAGGAAATGAAATTAATAAATCTAATGATGAAATCTAAAAACGTACTTACTGACGTAACTACGGGTACTTCAGTTATTAACGGGGGTACATGAAGTACAGATGCACCAGGCTCGGGTTTTTGCTCGGAGGGCAGTGTGGTCATTCGTGCGTTGATGTCTCCATTTAAAAAAGGAGACGGATTTTTTCGACCAACCGCTGAACAAAAAATTTAGATATATTCAAAGCCCCAGTTATGCCAAGCAGCAATCTTCTGAATTAAGGTTATAAAATGGTTGCTTCGACCTGATGAGTGCCCATAAATTAACAAATTAATGCGACGATGGAGTGATCAGTGGCGGCATTTGCTCAGCGTTTCAACTCCACTGCCATGTGGGGGGGGGATGCTAGCGCCGCTGTGACATGCCGCGTGCCGGTGGAGATGGTCTTCATAAGGATGAATTCGGTATTGCTCATGCGTCAGAGAGGAGGGGACAAAACGCCGGGTTTCACAAGAGCGCATACTTTCTCCCGGGTGACACGGCGGTGGGATGCCCACGACGGGACTGACAATCGCTCCTGGACGATCCCGAGTATTTCACAAGAAGAGGCGTGAGATTGGCGGGAAGGTAATGCTCGTACAAGTGGAAACCCTCCTCCTTCCATTCTCGCGACGAACTAGTGGCAAAGGCTCACCGCCGCCGCGTTTGACTAAAAGTCTACGAAGACCGTTTTTCATAAGTTCCAATCGGGGAGTGAAAATTTCAAGTCTTTGGTCGAGCTTCCATAAACGAAACTATTTTTCCATTAGTATCTCCTTACTATTTGTGATACGATGATTATTTATCGAACAGAAATATTATGAAAATTTACCTCCTCTGAATTGAGTCTTAATTGTTTTAAAGTAGAACACTTTGAAATATATTTTTTATCAGTATGCCGGGCGATTCTCAACGAGGAAGCGCCAGCTCCATCGGTCAGAGGTCTGGCTGACGGAGCTTGGCCGCACATGGGCTGTCTTGGTCTGGAGCAGAGGTATTACCAAAGATGCAGCTTATTTCCTTGAGTGTATTCAGATGTATTAAAGCAAAATCTACAGTCAACTTGTGAGAAATATACATTTTTTAATTGCAATATATATATTGGAGTGTGCAGATGGCATGTGTACACAAAATTATTGGAAATAACAATACATGAGGACCAAGGGAACTACCTGTGTTCTAAAGGCCATAGTATGGTGTCAAACCGTGAGTTGATTGACCAAAGATCACGCCAGAAAATTGTGTTTACTTCGTAGAAGAGGCCATGGAGCAGTTTTCACCGTGAATGAGCAATCGGCCAAACGAGGCTCGACATAGGGCCAGGCCAAGCGGTCATTCCCTCGCTGACTGTGCGCATTTCCTCGAATTGATAGTGTCAGCAGCGGCGGCGCGAGTGGGCCGGCTGGCCCATGTGCCCGGCCCATCCACGGATTACCATTAGATATTCGAAGAGAAAGCTTCCCTAGGAAGTCAAAATGAACCGCCTTGGGTGATTGCTTGGGAGTTCTAAATTCTTAAAAGGATGATATTTTCTCTTCTTCCTATTTCTCAAGAGATAGGCAAAAAATATGAATATATACGCGGTCCTCTGGAGAAAGTTGATAATTGCATAATGTCAGTAAGAAAAATGCGGGAACTCTGTCGTGGGCGCACCTGGTATCATTTGAAAACAGGACGTATACACCGTAAAGGCCTCCGGAGGCATATCTCGTAAAAAGTTGGCAAAAAATATTTTGAGGGTAAAGTAAATTTGTTCCTTTAGTAGTGGCAGTAGGGGATCATTATTTCAGGGAATCTTCCTGAAGTCTCTTGCCTGTAAGGAAATTTAAATGTTCGTCTTTTATAGTAAATTAATTTTGAGGTCCGAAGAGTAAACGAAGTTATGATTTGAGTATTAAGGAAAATTATTATTTTTATTTTATAAAATATTCCTCTTTCTTCTTGTTTTTGGCCTAAAATGTATGCACGTGAGGTCCAGCATCGAACTGTACTTTTTATTTTGAATCATTTGAAGTTGGTTCTAGTGTATATTTTTCCCTCATATCAAAAAGGCCATATTTGATCTTTCCTCGCTAAGCGGATCGAATACATGAGTTTTTGTCTGTGTCACGAGGTATTAGGTGCCAATAAGCGTCTTTGGGTGTAGTGTCTAACGTTTTCCAAATTATTCCTCCACATGTTGAATTTCCTGCCGACTGGGAAATTATGTTCCCTCAATTCATCTCAACCACACGTGTATTCAATCACATGAAGAGAGATAATATATGTAAGCTATTTCGATGCTAGATTTGTTTCATTCTCCCATAAATCTAAAACATTTGAAGGTATTCTTCGAATCAAAAAGCTTGGCCCATAAAGCTTTGTAGTCTGTCATTCATACACGAATAATTAATCGAAATCCAATATTTCTACCTAATAATCTTATTCCATATTGCTTCTGCTCTAATATTTGCCACAATGCCAAAAGTATGTTGTGTATTAAGCCAACTGGCAGAAGTTAGTTTTCATATTTGTTGTAGCATTAGTAGTGACGAAGTACATGAATGCTTGATCTATATTATCTTGAGCAGATTTTAGTTAGGAAATTATAATTACTAGAGGACAATGGGGACACCAGCTTTCAAGGCGAGGTTAGAGTAGCAAACGACTAGAGTAGACTAACGGCTGAGAGGACGAACAATTGGGTTTTCTAGGACACGAAGAATCTCATCCAAAGTCCTTAGAGCCGTGTATGAGAAAATAAGGCCAGATCTCTCTGTATTTCCAAGAGAAGATGTATTTTTTTATAACTTTAAATACTTATAGCAACTTGATTTTGTGTAGTAAATTATTAATAGCTTTTTCTGCATTTCACTTATCAACAATTGACACTTGTGTGAGCGTCAAGATTCATCTTCCATGGTCGTTGCTTAGTAACTGCTTTCCAAGGAATCCATGGATGCTTAGGACTATTTGGTGCCAAAGGTTTTACCACCTATAGCTCGAGAAAAGAGGCTTTAATGTGGATTTCCTTTCACTTTACTGAGACTAATTGCTATTTTAAACAGTATATTCCTTGAAATGTACGATGTGTCAGATATTTCAGGCAATAGAGAATCTCCAATGCTTAATAATAACAATATAATTTCAAATACAAATATTTAAATGAAATTGATATCACTGGTGGAATTGTAAGGACGTATGTCATCACTATTCTTCCTCACTGAATCGCTCTTTTCCCCCGCGCTGAATCTTATATAAAATATATTTCTTGTATATGCACTCACGCGCAAAGGCCAAGAATTCCGGGACCTTGAAACTAAGTAATTGCGTAAATCGTGCACTCTCATATTCGCTCGCACTTTCCCCACCGCTTGGCGAAGTGACTTTAAATACGGAACACGCCCATCTTGAATCCCTGTGACACTCATCTCACGATTCAATTGCGTGCACCTACGCGGAGAAATGAGGTCAAATATAGGCATTAAAAAAAGTGTTACGCATGAGAATAATTTGCAAATTTTTCCGACCAGCTAACGTATGAATGGCGTGGAATTTAGAGGTGTTGTCCACTAAATCTTTCCTTTGTCATGATTTTTACACGACTATCGATGATCATGCAACATTATTATTACGTTAATGTATGAGCGTCATTTCATATTGTGAATATGAATTAGCACTCGCAATACAAAAACCATCCCCTTTAAGAATACGAAAAAAAGGGATTCTGAATGCGAGGCTGTATTAGCCTCAGCATTTTGCACATTATATAAAGGGCGATTGCGGAGGGGATGTCATTATTTGTATTCTTTCTGGGAAAATATTTTCAGCATGCGCTGTGAGTGGACTTCAGTTCCTTGGGGTTTAATATTTCAAACGTTTTTTGTGAAATAGTTTTATTTAAAAACCGTCAAAATTCAAATGTTTCTTCAATCAGGAATTCGTATGTCACTAGATTCTTCTTCTCGAAGAGGTTTGAAACATTTTAGCAGTAGTAGTAGTAGTTTTGAGGGGAGGCGACCGACAGCTGAGGTCATTTGCGCTATAGGGGATGGATAGGAAAGGATGAAGGGTGGAGAGAAACCCGGCGTCGGCATTAGCCTACTCTTTACGAAAGGCGCCAAGGGGTCCGCAGTTTAACGTCCCATCTGACGGACGGCGTACTCACTCAAAGTGCCCTCCACAAAGCACCTCAAGTAGGGATCGAGATACCTCTGAAAAATATTCAACACCGCCGGGATTTGAACCCGGGCCCTCTGGGTGGGAAAAACATTTTAGGGGAAGACATATAGTTGTTGGGATGTATTTGGAGACGACAGAAGTACTTTCAAGAGATCGACAATCGGATACTGAAGACTTCGATGGAGAGGAGAATGTTAGGAAAGTGATGCAGAGGGACGATAAGAATTCACTTAAGATAGAATTGAAGGGGGTAAAAGTCTTCGAAGCTAAAATATGAGTTAGGTACATGTATTGATCGTGGCTTGGAAGCATAGTGGTGCGTAGTGCCTGGTTGGTCCCCTTGAAAGTCTACCCTAACTCGGTAAAATACTACAGCTACTAGTAATATCGGTTACTTCTTTTGAGAAAACGCCCTCGATTAGTAATGAAGTCACTCGATTATTAATGAGTAGTACTACGTGCCTGTGTCGAATATAAGAAAAAAATCTTTATTGAGAACGAAATATCTAAGGATTTTTAAGATTCTCAGTCTTCGTAACATTATTTCACGAGAATCGCCTTCTTTTCTCTTTTTTAATGTGAATGAGGAGCGTGATTGCGTGAGGCGGCTTTTATGTTTCAATCGATATAACTTCCGCGTTCCGATAAATGTTTGTGTTTTTTCTCGCCCTATGACTTATCTCGTTAAATACCTTGTTTCCGGTCAGATTTCACTCAAAGCGGTATCTCGATTAGTGGGGTGATTATCTGATTCCCATGGAATACAAGACCGCGCCACCTAAACCCTGCCTACATACGCTCTCTCCTCAGAGTTCGCTGACATCCGCAGCGCATTTTTTATCAGACATAGCTTTCTCCATTTGGTTATCCTATCGCGTTTTCGGTCTTAAAAAATGTTATAACGTTTTCCTTTGAATGGAGGGATTCTTAGACTCAGCCGTTCAATTCTAGCCGTGTCCACTAGAGGCCGCTACGATCCCTGTGCACTAAAACCAATGGTAAACTCCTCCTTCACATTTGGAGCAGGTTTTCCATGAAGTAACATATGAATATTTGATAATTTGTTCAGATTCATTGGAAGAATTTCAATTGGCTGGATATTTTTCAGCGGCAACTATAACTTTTAATGGAAACTCCTTCGCGAATTTATAAATGTCCCAAAATGTGAAATATGACATTTCGTCCCTGAACATATTTTTCTAAGAAATATTTTATGCTATAAAGTAACAGTTTTACCATGTTCAGCCAACCTAGTCCAGCCAATTGTCTTTTTTTAGCATTGGAGGTTGCGGTTTTACAAGCTTCTTGTAGTTACTTGCTTTTGCGCTATAACAGGAATACATATATGTATCGCAGAAATCAAAATATATATATTTGAAATGTTATGCATTGCGGATGTCTTCATGAAAATAAACATTAAAAAAGCATATTTCTATGTATTTTCTGCAAAGCTTTAGTGTTGGCCATAAAATCAAAACTAGATTCTATCTACGGAACGATTCGCTAAAGTTTATCAGTTTTTTTGACAAAAGCAATACTATTCACAAACGCTATTTCAAAAAAGTTTAAAAAAGTGTTTTAATAACATTGTTTGTTGCATTGTTAGTCCTGCATATGTTGGAGAGGATACATTGAGTTTGAAGTTTTGACCAAAAACACTAGAATATATTACTCCAGGTAGTTGAGGTAAATAAGGCTTAAGATTTAAAAATTTTTATAAATCCAAACCCATATACATGTATGATGATATGATAGGCATTTTTACATATATAATTACGTATTAAAGAGAAATGTCCATTAAAATTTTACGATGAGTTGTTATTTGAGTCGGCGTAAGGTCGAATAGTGCGATATGAGGTGGACTGACGACAGGATAATTTCAAGAGTTATGAAAACAGCCTTGGGCGCCAGGGCCTAGTTTCTCCGACGGTGCGTTGGTGCTTCTCTCCAGATGCGGAGCCGAGACGATTGACAATCGCTCTCATCACCGTCGTCAAGAGGCTGGCTGCCCTAAACGGTACTGTCGAGGTCTCGTTGCCACAATCACAAAGGGGATCGGGAGCATAGGGAGCAAACTCCTTGGCGACGGTCGGAGGCAGGCATAAAGGACCAGGACATTTCCACCGAAGATTCGGTGACTTTATAATTCCAATGCCTTCGCTCGCAGCTGATTGACTCTCAGTTGA
The DNA here is from genome assembly GCF_022747635.1 of Hetaerina americana. Classification (NCBI taxonomy): domain Eukaryota; kingdom Metazoa; phylum Arthropoda; class Insecta; order Odonata; family Calopterygidae; genus Hetaerina; species Hetaerina americana. The sequence goes on from NW_027286763.1 coordinate 13,929,015, forward strand.
TGTTGATGGACAGCGAACGGGATGACGAAGGGCTGCAAGTCCATTTGGAGGCCCCCGCACCAGAATGGAAGAAATATTATCCGGAAACTTCCACAGTATCGAGTACAACCTACGAAATTTGGTCCCAACGGTATCCCATGTTCATTATTCATCGGTCATCCATCACAGTTTGCATTGGAATACGACTGAAAGCAACTCTCCCAAATGGATGAATAGAGTTGAGGAACGGTCAATCTGAAAACGTAGCTTATCTATTTGGGCTTATCGAAATCTACAATGACGAGAATTCTAGCATTATTTTGTTTCGGTAAAGTGGATATAAGAGATATTCAATGTGGGGCGAGAGAGCATTTAGCATGTTCGTGCTCGGTGTGTGTCGGGCAGTGATCACTCACCCTGGGACAACTTAAATTCCCCCTTGACAGGCCTATGAGTAATATTGCGGAACCTCCTTCGAATTTAAAGGTGCTTTATTGCGATTTTGGAGAGTGTATTCTGACAGAATTGTCATGTCATAAAACGAATCAGAATCATAAAACCATTCCCGTCTGGCTGACATCATGTAAGTTTTTAACCTCAAAAGAAAAAGAAAAAAAATCTCCATTTTTCAAGTGCTTCTATTCCATTTCTTCTGGTGCCGAGGAAGAAAAAAGAAAAGAGCAGAAGGGGGAATTTCTCATTTTAGTAGCCAAGTGTGGTCAATACTATTTTGATGATTCAATATATGCAAAAATGTCGTAAAAAGTAAAGGAAAAAAGCACTGGTAATATTTCACATCATTTCATAAATTAATTTGACCGGTTTTGATACTGGAATATTATCGCCACGGTTAAAATCTACCAACAATTTTATTCCATTGGCTGTCTAAAGTTTTAAAAGTTAACAATCATTTTTTAGCTGCTTAAAGTTTATATTTAGCACGTGGTGCTACCGGAGAGCTGGAGTGTGATCATGAACTTTCAAGTTGAGCATTATCTTCAGAAAAGAATTATAAGTTGACTCGGACATCACCTCACCTCTATAATAAGAAAATAAAGTCGTTTTAATGACTCTCAACAATCCATGAAGCGCAGTTCCCCCAAGTAAGTTGAAGTCTAGGGGGCGAGATGACCCAATTTGAGTCTCATATTTGGCCCGCGTAACAAGGCCACACGCCCCCACCCCTTCCTATCAAAGGAAGGATTTTGGCTCACTTCCAGGGGCCCGAATTACCAACGACTCAGACCTCTGCGATATTCCTCTCATAACTCTCCCAACCGCCGACGACACACTTTAAACTTCCAGAATGTGGCGAAGCATCAACGGCTTCATTCGTAGACTGGAGATTGATGTAATGGCTTCTAATTTTAGTGTCATATCGTAATAAGGGTTCACATTCGTCAGCAATGAGACCCTAGGGTATTTCAACCCATTGCGCGGCAGGGTGAGGCTAAGAACAAGTGCTTCTTCTCCTGGTCTGGCTATCAAGACTTGAGGAAATTGCTTTTATAATTTATTGAATCATCTCAAACACTTGAGTCTTTCAATCATCTCCAAAATTATTAAATAAATAAAATATTTTTTCTCAAGTGGGTCAAGGAATAAGAGAGTCAAAAAATGAATGAATGTACTGAATTAATAATTACTGCGAAAGACAAAAGAACTTGAAAATGTGAATGAAGTTGTGCAAGCCCAACCCACACGCGGCTGACATGAGACTATACATATATGATATTATATGGGGTATATATACTAATATGTTAATATTTTCTCGTCTCGTCTCGAGAAAAGATTATCACACTAGAACTATTTTTAACGATCCTTTGAATTATTTCACTAACGTTGCCACTTTCTTCGCAAAACATTGATGAAATATTCTAAAGTAGACATTTTATTCAAAATATTCTTTCTAAGTCTTCACATTGAGTCCATAGTATTGATATGGGGGCTTACCGTTCATGTTTGCTTTAGGAAGGACACAAACCTAACACCTCTACTTTTCTTAGCCTCGTCGAAGAAGACTAACGGACACTCTAGACCACAGAATATATTCTAATTTTCTTAATTTCATCCAACATAGATTGACCACCGTGCAATGGATTTGACCCTTTCCCTCACCCTGCCTCACACACCTTAAGTTCTCTCCACTATTGCAGTCTTCAACTGTCCATCGCCAATCGAAATGATCTTAACCCACTTTTTCTCTCACCTTTGGATTTCTCCCAGCATCCCTCTCTCCTCACCCATCATGCTTACCATTTCCTAGTTTGTGCTCCATTCTGTCCATTTAACCTTTTCCATCCTTCTCCACACCAATATCTCAAAAACGTCCTTTCTACATCTGTCATCTTGTTTCAGTAGCTAAGCTTCCACGACGCACAAAAGGGAGCTTCTTAGAAAAAATGTCAAATATGGTTTCTTAAAATCGTTATTCAATGTCTCTGAAATTAACCTATCGTGCTTCTTTTAATGTCCTCACTACTATGGCCATCTTACCCCAAAACACATTTAAAATAGTTAAAATGTTCTACTCTAGATTTGGCCGTCAAAATTTAGCATTTAACTTCTTCATTCTATTTTTAATTCTAATAAAATTTTTTTGGTTACATTGATCTTCATCCTATTCTCATCGCATAAGTTTTATAATGCGCTCAGTAATGCTTGTTGCCCATTCAGGTCAGGACTAATTAAACCTTGATCTTCCATAAAAATCACACAAGAAAAGGAAGTTGAGGGTGTTCGTACTTGTATGTACATATCAAACAAAGGAGCAAGACAGCGTCGGTCAGCACAAATATAAATAGAAACATAAAAAAGTACACCCACTCGTATTCCAGAATTTTCGGTGGCACGACTACCTGCTTCTGTGGACAGAGATAACTGAAGAGAGAAGCATGAAACGAAAGAAGGGCAGATGATGGAAGGGGAGCGGGGAAAGGTTTGGGAGGAGAGGGTTAGAGAGGGGCGGGATTGAGATGGAAAGGTTTGGGAGAGGAGAGGGGGATTAAAAATTGTGAAGGGTGGGGTGCTTAATGACTGATGTTGATCCCCAGGAGATTAAAGGCATCTATGAGCCATATGAACGCCGGCTCTCTCTTTAGTAGAGTGGTGGTGTCGGAGGGTGGGAAGGATGCTAAAATACAGTCACTGCTGTATGTGCTAAAGGGAGTGCTGTGGTGGGAAGCATGCTTTGCGGTTGGGAACGTCACAGACAGGGAAGAATATTTTTAGGAAGCACGGTGATTATTGATCCTAATTTTAAGGGATGCAGTACATTGATCAATGTAGAAGGCAGGATATGGTAGCACCTCTAAGATAGACTACATAGCTGGAGGTGCAGGAGGAGTGCAGGATCGGTGGGAGAGATATTGAAAGCGAGTGGGAGAGGGTCGGAATCGAGGTTTAAAAAATTGGACATATTTTGCATCTTGGTTTATTAAAAGGGTATGATAGTGGTTTTGGGAAGGAGTGGAGATTTGATAAGTGGATTGGTTGATGTGAGGAGATCGGAGTGCTTAGCGGTGCGTATCCATATAACGGAGTGGCATTAAGGAAAGAGTTGATTTTGAAATTATAGTTCTTGAAGATAGGGTATATGTTCTTTTGGGTGGATCTTAGGGACTCTGTGGCAGGGAAGTAGGAGGTACAAATGCAAATGGGTGGGTGTTTGTGGTAGAAGTAGGCTTGGGAGTGCATTATTTTTTTTGGATTCGTTTGTTCGGGAGAGGTTCAGGGTATCCTCGTTGGAGGAGAGAATGAACAGTGTTTGAGAGGGTTTCATCAAGGTAATCGGAATGATTGCAGTTTCTGTGTCTGTGTATGGAAAGTTTAATATTTCTATCTACATATACAATTCGTGTTGGCCTACGCCATCTCGCTCCTTCGTTTGATTTAACATTCAGAATCGTGAGACTTACGTAAAAAATATATACTAGTATTTGCAATTGTGTATCAGAAGTGAAAGCACGAATATATTATTAACATTAAAAATCTAACCTAACCCTGCCCACCCATCCTATCCCTCCACCACTCACACCCGAGCAGCCTGAGACATGTATAGGTTGCAGATAAGTCTCTTATCTCTTCTGTATATTCCTATTTTATTTAATACATTCATTAATTCTATCCAATTCACTATAGAACGCCTTCTTGAAATCTATGAATCAAAAATACATCCTGGATGCATTTCTTTTTTTGATATTGAGCACGATGTTAAATGTGAGTTTAATCGAAGTTATTGTTCTACTGCCCCTACATATGGTTGCCTTTCCCTTTTTTAGGATGGGAACTTTCGCTGATCTGACGGAGTCTTCAGGTCAAATATGTGCCTCACAAATGCTGCAAATGAACTCATAAAATTATTCCATCCATGTTTTTTCTACATCTGTTAATGGTTCTGCGTGAATTTTCTATCCACGAAGACTTATTTGATTTCAATTCCCATGATTCCCTTTTCATCTCGCAATCAGGTGTGCCTAAACCTAAGCCATCATCGTCTATGCCATATTCAGAGTGATCAAACTATATAACCTAGTCTTTACCATGTAGATCCTCTATGTATTCTTTCCGGTTCTCTGGAATCCTTTCTAGGCTATTTGATTATTTCCCTGCCTAATTTTTCCTTTGAACGGATTTCCCGTTTCTATTTCCTGACAGTGCATTATTCATCCTGCACAGCGAGCCAATATCTCCAATATTGCCTGTAAACTTTCTATATTCTCATAATGCGTCTTCCTTCGGGCTGCTTTTGCTTTTATTCAACTCTTTGTACTTCATTCTACCCATTCCTGTGTTTACCTCCTTCTTTTTCATTCTTATGTATACCTTTCTATCTCCTCATCTGCGATCCGTGGTGTACTTCTCCTTTTCTGATTGGATGTTCCTTGTTTCCTTTTTTGAAATACCTCCAACCTTCTTCTACTTTATCCGTCTCCCTGTTCTCTTTCATAATTTTTTTCATTGTCTCTATGTAACCTTCAGCGCCTATATATTTTCCAAAAATTAAAATATACCATTTATTTTATGAAATAATGAAAGTAAAATAAAGTTCAAAGGGATTTTATCAGAAACCCTAATAATGAGGAATATCAAAGACAGTTTCCATGTAGCAGTAGGATAAATGTAAGAGATAATTTGAATGGGAAAGGCAATGAAATGAGAAAATGTTAGAGAGAATCCATGATGTCGTATAAGGTTTGGAGAGCTATTATGTATACGGGAAGCAGATTGGATTGGACCAATTTGAAGAAAAAACTGTTTGGAGGAAACGATAATTGAAGACTATGTCGAGGGTAATTAAAGAAGGGGAAAAGGATATTTACGTAATAAGACAATGAAACGAATGATCTGGTAGAATTACAGAGAGCACTGGAGGCAGCAATATGGGAACGAACAATATGGAGGGGCGACTTTTCAGATGAACCTATCTTGAAGACAAAATCACCTCCAATAACGGTGATGTAGTTTAAGATTGGCGTGATTTAGCCTTAAGTCCTTGAGTGTGCGAAGGGTTATATTCTGCATTAAGTTTGCAGCGGCTGTGAGCGTCTCTGCTTCCCTCTGATCGTTCACAGCCGTTTTTGTGAGCCAACCGTGAATTTTCTCTACAATTAGTTCAGTGCGAGATTGTAGTCCCGAATAATGGCCGAGTGTATATTCGAAGAAGAAGTCGAATGAACTCTAAGGGACGTATTTTTCAGCCGTGATTTTCACGGGTGTGCATTGGATCGGAGAGTGAAGTGGAAGGCCTGCAGTTCTGCCTCTCTCTCCTTGTGGCCTTAATCCCTTCTCCTCCCTTCTGTTACGTTTACTCCTTGAACGAAAAGCTTTACGGCGACTTGGGGAGAGGAATACTTGGAGGAGTAATGAAGGCATTCTAGGCATAAAATATTTATGAATTCACTCTCAAATAAAATACTGAATTGCGTTAAAGCTATTTCTAACAACTTTTGCTGTATACTGCGTATGGACTTGGCATGGGAACCTGAAGTATGTTGAAACCAAAAAAACAATTTGCCATTTCTTTCTAGTTGATTTTAAATCAAAGAAAACTTTCTTACTTTCAGAAGACACAATACCGTTGCTTCAGTAAGAACGCTGAGAAAAGGTGGAAAGCAATTCAAGGGCATAAAAAATGCTACATCATACATGCCGATTGTTGCAACATACTCTATTAACATTTTATGTTGCAAAACTCGAACATTAGAAGTTTTCTTTGCCGTAAATTTAGCTTCATACTGATGTTTTATCATTATAAGCGAGCTTTTTCACCAGATTGAGCGAGACACCACCGCGGCTGCTTTCTCTCTGGGTTGACTGGACATCAGGCTCATTTTTTCAACGTTCGTTTGGTCGAAATGATTTTCATAGCTTCATTCTTGTTTTCTATGAGTGGATGGAATATAATTCATCTTTACCGGATCTTTTTTAATCTTTCACTGGCAAGAATATTAGTCTTCGATGAAATTTGGTAAAATACCTGTCATTGGATTGAGTAGTTGGATGACATGGTTGGTAATTGGGTAACTGGGTGCTAATTATCATTTTTATATTTATCTTATTAAACATAAATGTCATTTTAATTACTTTATAAGAAAATTTCACAAATAGTTATATTTAACGTACCTGTATCATTAAATTTTCCAAAAATATTTGATAATTTACGCATCTTATCAAGCAAATTTTATTGCTACAATAGAAGAATAAACAATTTAATACATGCTTCCGTGAAAAAGTCTTTAAAACCGATCGGATAGTGATAATGTGATTCAAAAAATTACTATTTTCAAACCACCACCTTGGAAGTACTTAGAGTGATACTAATATGTATAATAGAAAATTAGTTCACCCTCTAATTTATCGTGGTCGGTTGAGTCGAAAAACCCAAGTATTACAATCTTTGGTTCGTTCACATGTGAATAAAAAATTGTATATATAATGGGACGGCACAAAAGAACACAAATAAAATAGTAACATTAAAAATGATACTCACACCGTAAAATGTAAATGTATATATATATACTTGCATGTGTATATAAATATATATATATATTATATATATATATTATATATATATATATATTATATATATTTATATACACATGCAAGTGTTCGTACTGTGGAAGGTTATGCAGAAATGTCTATTGCGTCATATACGGTTTCGAGGGAAAATCCAATTTCACAAGTTTGGCCACACTGCTGGCATTTGCAGTGGACATAATCGCGATGAAAATAAAAAATATTCTGATTTATCTCACCAGAGTCACTTGAAACATGCACGGGACGATAGGTACCAGCTCTAAAAATAAACTCCCTTGGCTAAAAGAAGAACCCTTGACGGAGTCGTGCTAAACAGCTAACGCTTTGCGCGATGCATTCAAAGATCGCGGTGGAAAATGTAACATTTTTCGAGTAATTATTAAACTTTTGTAATACTCCTGTATTGCAACTTGGTGCCCAATCTCATTATACAGAAATTTCCTTGACTGACTGACAATGTCTCATTTTCCTACTTGGATAGATTATGAATTCAAGCTTTCATATAATACACAACTTATTTTCAATTTGAACCGTAGAAAACACATAGAATAGATGTGGAGATCTAAACGTTTCACTCCTGTTTACAATATGAAAATTACAGTGTAAATAATTTCGGGATTAGGGGGAAATACTTGGCTCTGTCAAGACAAGAATTCCCCACTCCTTTCCTTTTCTTGATTTCGGCTATTTTCTGATGGGATGAAATCCTCCGAGATAGTGACAGGATATACGATATGTATATAGTATAACCTTTCACTATCATATGTCGTACCATGGCTCAACTAAAGAAGTGTTTTGAGCTGCATTTTAGATATAATTTTGTATACATAAATGTAGGTGACTCGAAATAATAGCATATGGATTCCCGCGCTTATGTTGATCGCTATGAAGAGTTCATAGCAGTCCACTGTCTGAGACAAGTTTTTGATTAACCCATGTCAATATTGTAAGCACCGCTTGATACGATACTAGTTGCCTGACTTTTTCCTTGCCCTACCTTGCTTCCTGCTTCTCTTCATTCAGTCCAAGCCTAGGAGTCTTCCTCCCTCTATGTCACTCGCCCGAAATCCGTCCCCCGTGCATCGAAGTCTTCAACAATCTATCGCCAATCAAAATGCCCTACAGCCACTCTCATGTGCCATTTGAATTTCTTTAATTCCAAACGTGCCACCATAGCCATCTCTTTATCCATCCATCCGTTTTATTTTTTCTGCCCTCCTCCACACTCACCCCTCAAAAGGTATCAGACTACGCTCATCCTCTTGTCCCATCGACCAAGTTTCTGAGCCGAGTACATCTAAATTTACACAATATCCTGCGAGCTGTCGGAAGGGTGTATGGTGGGTAATTTTAGGATATAAGCCATTAACGTGTAACTGTTCATTTATAAGTCTTTATAAATATACATTTGTCATACAATGACGCATTTACACTCACATTTATTCATATATACATCCTGTTACATTAGGTATGACCGATTAAAATTTTATGTTTTAATTTTTGAACTTAAATAGCGTAGAAGTGATTACCGCTGACTTTGTTATGGTTATGTATCGTTTCAGAAAAGAACGAATACCCGTCTCTCTGTCTCTCTTTTAGTTTATTCTGATAATCCAATCTGTCAATCGCCATGCGGGGCCATAAAAATTCCTTTTGTTTTGCAAAAGTCATGGATGAATCGGAGGAGACCAAATTAAAATGCACTCTGTTCAACCAAGCTCCCCTCTGACGCCTCTCTTCTTCTCTTCTCCCTCCAGGGTGCACCCGAGCGTGGCGCAGGGCGTCTCCATGCATCTGAGTGACGTTATGGACGCCGTGCGCCGCGGCGACTGCAGTGCCTTCGCGTGCTCAGAGCAGCAGATGCGGCTGGAGAGGAAGACGCTCCAAGGGGGTGGTGGGGGCGAGGTGGACGGCAGCCGCGTCGTAGCCCCAGCACCAGGGCCCGGCCCTCGGTAGAAGGGAGGAGGGCGGGCGACACTCACTTCCACACATCGCCCCCCTACGATTTTTGTCCTACCCGCCCACGGTGTGAGCGAACGAACGAGCGAGTGCGTGCGTGCGATTATCTTGGACTGCCAGAGCACTTTACCGTGCCTTCTTCTCTCTATCTATATCTGTCGACATATCGGCTCATCCGCCTCTCCATTTCCCCACGCTATCATCCGCCGAGCCCTGGAGCGGAAATCATTGCCGCAAATTCTCGCCTTTCGAGTTCAACTCCTTGAAGGTGACGGAGAGACGGCGAGTGAGCGGTGACCGAGGGGAATGAAAAGTTCGATTAAATCTTTATGAGGGAATACACTCTTTATGAGGTTGTATTTGCCGTTGCGGTCATACTTGCGCAGTTTACTGAAACATTAAACGAAATAAACACGAAGTCCGAGAGAAGCACGTCGTGTTCTTGGAGGCCGGCTGTTGGGTGGTCTGACACCCTAGTGACCTAGTGCCTCAGTCGTGACTTTCTCTATCTTCGAAATCCCACTTTTGGTTTAAACACATGTTTGTGTTTGAACTTACTCTAAAATTTCATTTTATTTAGTGCGAATTTCGATTACGCGGTCATTTTTTCCCGTAAAATACAAAATGCTTGCAATTATTTCGAGGGGATTAATGTTAAAAGGGTTTTGGGGTTGTCACTCAAATAAATTCGTAGGAGACTAACGTCAAGCCAGATTTACACGCTTCTAATGTGTGAGCGGAATAATGGACATCTTCCTCGGAACATATTGTTTTTTTTTAATTCCCGAGAGATTACGTTGACTTGCTCCTCCGAAATTGGAGCTAAATTTTAACACCCGGGAGCCAGATCGGCACTATACCCTTAATTCTATATCGGCGCATTTATCTTCTTGTGCTCTTTTAATTCGACGATTTATTATATAATATTTGTTTGCGCCAACAGTTTTTCCACATTCACTTCCTGTTGAGGAAATCATGAACGAGGGAAATGATCCAGTGACACGTAGTTATCGTTTTATTTCCAATCACCGAAGTTCTCCACTGGGAACACACGCACATATACAACTGTTTGCTGCAATATTTTTATTCCGAGTGACGTATCGTAAATTCGGTAAAACTCTCAGGCGAGCTTGGATGACTGTGGGACCGGAGGATGGCGTGTGCCTCCCGAGGCTTCGTCGCGGGGGGCTTGGGGGAATTCGCCGGGGGATAACGGAGGGCAACGGGGTCCGCGGGGTGCCAACTGTCGGTTGCCAACCAACTTTCTCCCGGCACCATCCGCCTCTCCCACCCCTTTGACGAGAGAGCGTCGGACAGTCTTCCTTCCCCTCGTCCTTTGCCGGTCACTAGGTCACCAGGGAACCAATAATCACCGCGCTCTCCTGCCTCCGAGGGCTCTGCTTTTCTTGCTGAATTTTTATGCCTTTAACGTGTTTCATTTCGTGGAGTTCGAAAATACGTGCTTGGGAAAGTGAGCACAGAACCACATGGCGATCGATCAAAGAAATGTCATAAAAACATTCATGAAACAAAAAATCTGCGTTGCGGTCGACCTGCGGTTTGAGGAAAGCGTGCGCCGGTTTTTGAGGCTCATTTTTACGGCACTATGTCCACGGGCATGGGGGGGGGGGTATGAAAGGGGAGAGGGGCGCTTTGCTCTGCACTCGTTGGTCACCGCATGCTAGAAGGAGTAGACGACCTTTGCGACTCGTTCATAATTTTACAGGCGTTGAAGTCTCCGTTAACGAGGTGTATTAGGCCGACTAAGGGTGGCAACATCGTGTCCACATATGCGTTATTTATAAAAATCTATCTAAGTTGGTCACTTGGAATATCGATAAAGATAGCAGCATCATTATATCGAGTTATTGTGCATTGCTGACCTTAAAAATCACGATTACAACTAATGCCATAATTGATAAATTTGTTATGGCTTTCGACACCAACCATACCAGATATACCCAGTGGTTTTTTTTAACATCATTTCAAAAATATTCCTGAAGTTATTTCTACTGAATTTTTATCTACTGAATATTTATTTGTGTATTACTATATTGCGCAAAAAACAGAATATTCTCTTGATCAGCACATACAAAAATGACTTTTTTAGAATATGTACTCTATAACTTGCATATGTCTGGCATAATAACATATAAGTAAATGTCATTATATAATAGATACCAATGCATCACTTTATTAGATACAATTAATGTAAAAACTTATAAAATTCAAAATAAATTTCATAATGGATTTATTACGCAGTTATAGGTATTTAAGTCTTTGCTACAACTCTATTTTATAACTTGGCTTCCTTAAGTTATATGATAACGCGCGATTCTCGAAATACGGGCAGGAGATTAAATGAAGGGGAAAATTGGACAGTGCCTTTATAAACCGAACGTCGGATTGACAAAAGATAAAAAATTTTATTTAACTCTTCAAATTTACTGAAACGTTACACCATTACCTGCCAAAGGATGACATTTTCTCAAGACGGGCAACTCAAATTTCCGTTTAGCGTCAAAGTTTGATTTGCCAAGTTATAGACCCTAATCTTTTTTTATTTCAAATGAGATATCAATGATTTTCATAATTTCAGTTGTTTTTGTAATATAGATTTATCGATGTGCAAGATTTTAGTATAATAATAGCCCATCATTCACTAAATGACTTGCATAATTTTAACATCCAAAACGTTATTACAATCGGAAAAAAATACACATATTGAGCCATATGAGCGGTGAATACATCCGCCTCTATTATTCCTATACCAATTAGCCTAAGTACCGTTAAGTTTTATTTGTTTATACTTCCGTTTCTTAGTATTTAATGAAATATTGTAAATAGTGTTAACCAAACATCATCGCCCTCATCATATCAAAAGTAAGCGTCGCAGTGGAATGATTAATACGGATCTAGTTGAGAAGGCTTCCGCGTCCTATCGCCAGCGGGTCAAGGCACCAGCTGACATGGTGTCCGACTGCCGCACTTCCACGAGCCACGGCATCATCTCATCCCATCAAATACACCGAGGTTGTAACAGTTCGCTTGTTTTGTAAAAAGATTAGCAGTAAGACGTGTCTCATCGTGTATTTTTATAAAATAAATGTATTAATAAAATTTGTGCTTTATTTCGTTATATTTTAAAAGTAATATCTTCCTCTTTCCTTCGAGCGAACATGGGCAATGCCCATAGTCATGAGATAAGGCAAAATTCAGTTCGTTGAATCGCCTCATTAAAGAATCCTGATTACACATTAATATTATTAGCATACATTGGGGTCATATTATTTATTTTTTCCTTTGTTCTTGGCATTACCTCTAATGCCAATCATTTTTGCAAATCCTTTACTACTGGCACAGTAAATAGGAAAATAATAAGGAAACTATAGATTACCGACGAGATAAATAGAAAGATGAGAGAAGGTAATGGAAGGATATAAACACAGACAGAGAAAGGTGGAAGAAAGCACAAAGAGTTAAATAGTGAACTGAGGTGAGTATTCAAATACAGGAAAAGAAGCGTTGTGTAAGACACAGTGAGAGGATATGGAAGGTTTATAGAGGAAGGGTGATATTTGTGGGCTGTACAGGAAGGTATATTGTCGGGAAATAAAGGAAGAAAAAAAAGGAAGCATCTATCTAAACCATCAAAGGTAAGTCAGGAAGAAATAAGTTGAACCAAGGAATATTCAAGGGAAACTGAAGGAATATAGAGAAAAACTGGATTGTGAAGATATAAGGCCAACAAGGCTAGAATAGAATTATGACGTGTATATGAAGAGAAATGTGACGTAGACATAAAAATATGATGAGAATAGCTCAGGTCCAGGCTTACTCGAAGAGGAGATGAAAATATCCTAAAGGGTTTTGAAATCAAATAAGACTGTGGAAGTACGTAATATAGCCGTAAGACTACTTAAGAGTTTAGAAAAACGTAGGATATAGATAATATGCCCCAATTCGTACAATTTATGAGTGAGGCATTTGGTCAGAATATTACGTCAGATTAGTGGTCGTTCCCATTCTAAAAAAGGGAAAGGCGGCCATATGTGAGGATAATGGAACAATGAGTTTGATTCCTCACGCAGCTTAAGTGGTCCTTAGGATCATCAATAAAGGGCGGAGAGGAGAAAAAGAAGAAAGTAAATGATTACTTTGGGCATAATCAGTTTTTATAAAGGTGAGAGATGCCATAGCAGTAATGAAGTCACTAATTCAACGGAATATGAAATATCATTAGAATATATTTTCGTAGATTTCGAGAAGACGTGCGATAGAGTTAATTGGACGGGATGAAGCAATTTTTTGGAGATAACATGAGTGGATCAGAGGTATAGGCGACTTATCCGCCATTCCCTCGAGTTTTTCAACCTGTATTTAGAGTAAATGATCAATGAATCATGGAAAGAACTAGAGATAGGAATGAAACTTGGTGGCAAGTTCCTAAAATCTGTTGGGTTTATGGATGATCAACCTTTAGTTTACTAGTCTTCCAAGAGGATTAAAAACGTCGCCGAGTGCACTAAAAATTAGTACGATAGGTATGGAATAAGAATCACCGTGAAAAACAAGGGATATGCAGTTTTCTAGAATGAGAAAAGCTAAGCTAAATATTAAAATAACATGACCGTTAAAACAAGTTAATATGCGTATACTGATGGCATTTTAAATCTGGGTGTGGCACAAGATTGAAAACGGTGATTGACAAAAAAGAAAACCAACAAGAAGTACCCTGAAGGGTAGGCAAAACGGTTCATTCACCAGAAATCCACAAAAATTAGGAAAAATGGTTGTAGAGAATTTTCATTGGTGATGGAGTATTGAGGGCAGTGATAGATGGCAGGACCTATGATCTAGTACTTTCCCGGCGTATCAGCTTCATGAAGTTTTCTCGGGTCTAAGTTCATCGGTCAACATGGACCCCCTGACCAGGTCAGGGGGTGCATGTTGATTGATGTTTCCATATAAGACGGCCAAAAACAGGCACTCATCTGCCCTGAGGACGATGCTTAAGTCGAGCTTCGAAACGTCGGTCAACATGAAACTCCAGACCTGGTAAAAGACCCAAGAAAACTTCATAAAGAGGGTGTTCGGGACGTTAGGCAAACGAGGATGGGGGAGTTAAGGATAGGCATGTTGGACGGATTGTGTGCAGAATTGAACAACTGTTTGTTGTGTTCCTGGGTGTAAGATTGTGTTCCGTTAGAAGAAGAAATAAAATGTATTTTTGTACCTATTTATTGTTTGTGTTCATCCAAAACCTACCTTGAACACCAATAATAATTGATAAATACCAAAAACATTATTTGGTTCCGGCCGCACATTATGGCAACCGGAAAATTGTACCTCTGAGAAGTATGTACAAGTACAGTGAATAAAATGAAGTTAATTGAAACACAAAGTTAAAGGGCTTTGACCGTAAGAAACCTTTTTTGCCTTCACAAATAAATCTTAATCGGCAACTGATGCAACTGCATGAGGATTCCATATACTAGCAGCGTATTCTTAATGAAGCCAAAGAAGCGAAATATAACGTTCCTCTTTAATACTCTTCTAATAAATCGTACTTTTTTATCTTACCCACATATTCCCCGTGTTTGTTTAACTCGGGTGAAGATAAGATTAAGGGTAATGCCCTGGTGTTAAATCGAATCTAGTTTTTCTCTTTCGGAATTTTTGACACTGTATACCAACGGATATCTATATTAACGTGTTTGTCGTCATTGAAGAAGCGTATCATTAATTTAACCATGGAGTTCATGTCGTCGACGTAAAGGAGTTAAAGGGGTCGGATAACACTTCCCCGGTATTCAAAGAACAATTTGGAACTAAACTGAAGTGTCTTCTGATCTTTTCCAAAGGCTTTTATATTTATGAGTAGTTAGATTCGGGATATTTAGTTGACGGCTCTTTTCAAGTCTATAGAAACCGCGTCCCTTGGAATATAATTTTATTGAAAACCCCAAAATCATCAAAAAAGTAGAAGGAAACTATCTTTCTATCGGAAATCGGAGTTTTCATCAGAAAATCTTGATTTTCGAGGTCGAACTACATGTTTCAGAGTTTCATGACTTTGCATGACATGGACATGAGGGAAAGGGCTTGTAAATACTCGGGTCCTCTCGACCTTCGCTTTTTATATTGATGTTAAAAAAGCCGTTTCCACTGTTTTTGGAATCTTGTGATCTACTAGGGGCTGCTTAAATATTATATCTAGATGTGGCGAAATTTTCAATGTTAGTTCCTTCTAATATACAAGCTCGTATTTAATCGGGCCTGGAATATTTGTTACGGTTAACGCTTTCCAGCAAATGGTCTATTTCATTATGTGAAATTCCAATTTAGGCCATCTTTTGGTGGAAACGATTTTGTTAGGTATCGGAGACATTCGGTGAGACTTTAGTAAAGACACTATTGAAGAAGGAATTTTATATGTATAGTCTTTCCCAAACTGTTGGTTACTCTTTTTCCTTTATCGTTTGCAAGTGAATTAACCGTAGACATATTTTCCTGGAACTCTTGGAGAACGAAATTATATTTGTATCTCATTAACATTTTTAGCTTATTTTTTGTTTTTGAAGTCGCTTAATGTTTTCAAAATTCCACTTGGCATTTACCCTAGATATATTATATCTAGGGCGAAAGCCAAATAAATACCAGTAAATTATATCATTCCGTTCGCCGCTAAAGATATCTCTCCTCGTTTTTCATCTTTTCGTGACATAGAGATTGAGATTTTCAAACTCCTAAAAGTAATCATCTTGGTTTTGGGTTACAAATTTATTTTTGATAAGCTTGTTGCATGCTGCGCGTGTGATTACAAGGAAATTAATTCACGTACGTTCAGTATTAGTGGTCTACTTTCTTTCATATAATTTTAAAATAATCTTGGTAGTACGCAATTTAAGCCATTATAAAGATAGCAGCTACTACCTAGCTAATACCTACCATTAATGTCGTGATCGTTGTTTTGGGATGAAAAAAATCAATTTGCTGATCTAGTTCTAGCATTGAAATAATGTTGTCGTCCGCCTACCTGTTAAATGCCCATGCATAGATTCTCTCAGAGTGAGGTCTTTTAAAAGGACACCAAACGTTTTCCAAACGGTTATGTGGAGTTACCTCAGCCCTGATAACGCAAGAGTTTTCGGCTGCAATAAACACATCACCCCTGATTCTATTCACTCTGAAACGGAAAATAATTTTGAAATTTTACGAAAATAGACGGAAATTTCACTGTCAACGATTACAGTAGATAAGCGGCTTTCAGTTCCAATAATGATGTATGGGCCTGTGCTTTGAATTAGGTGATGATTTTCCCCAATTTTTTTGTTTAAATTCACAGTTATCTGCAGTTAAGCTGTTCAATGCAGATATTACGTTCTTAACGTAAGGGTTGATTGAGTATTTAATAGTAATATTTTTCTTGTTATTATCGAATCCAATATAAAACTTATCGTCCGATACAATATTATCTAGTTCAAAAATAATCTATTGTATTCACCTCTTGCACTGACCCTCACTTCATCTAGATCTAAATTGTTTGGAAATGAGGACTTTAGAGACCCCCAATTTGACCTACACTTTTATCTAAAAAGGCCTGCAGTGCTCGAATATCCTACCCGCTTCACACTTGTGACCTCAGACGTGTAGTGAACGCCATAATGGTTCAGAGGGTTTCTACACGATTGGATCGCCTGCTGAAGGTCTACGAAAGACGACCAATATCCCTGAAGAGGTGACGCAAACTTTGATTAATGCTTACAACTCGGCTCCAAATCAGAGGTCCACGATCTCTCTGGACAAGGCTACAGATGGCGAGCGTCATATCAACCCTCTCGACGCCACCCACCTGCTTCACTTCCGAGTTCCATTCTCTGAGGGAATCCAGAGTTTCCTCGGACCCACGGTAGGTGACATCGTTGAAAAATAGCTACAAATGAAAGTCAAAGGTAGTGAATTATGCATTATTTTCTTCTCAACTTCTCCATACACTATACCTGTCTTTATGCCGTCTTCTTACAGTGGAAAATTGGCTACAAGCCTATTCAATTCCTTAGGAAGATGCAATAAAGAAAGAAGAACTGAAGCATGAAATAATGTAGAGCAAAGAAGATAAAAGTTTCGCGACATGTACATAGGTGGTCTGAAAAGTTTCCGCCCTAACAAAGATACAAGACAAGTTTCCTAAAATTCTCTGAAATGTTTGAGGTCGGAAACTTTTCAGACCACCCTCGTATTATGCTACGGACGGTCAAAATTCTCCCTTAAAAGGGGCATTCTCCTTCATGATTCATTTATGCTGATCTGATATAGAAATAAAAGTGACGGAATTTAGGAGCTAAAAGGAGCTTAAAAAGGAGTAATTGAAGGTATGAGAAATTGGGAAACCCATCGGAAAAATATTAAGCAAAGCTGCAGACTGAAGAGGTAGATGAGTGGATGGGAGCGAATTTGAAAGAATGGAAACGGATTTGAGAGCAGCATCACCTTGCGAAGTTCTTACGACGACGTGAAAGTTATCGTTGACGAGCTATGATTAGGCCCATTGTTGGAAAGTCGAAAGAATTGGAATAAAAAACTGTTTAGTATGCTACAGTGTAACGGCGAAAGTCACATAATAATGGTTTCTATTAATGCATTGTTTGGAGACACAATGATAGCCAGCTCTTGCAAAAATAAATCTCTCTTTGTGAACAAATTGGCCATTTCGGTTGCGTGTGAGAAGAAAACTGAAAAATGCCAAGAGCGTAAAACATTGCTAGAATGTTTCGAGTCAGGAATTCAAATCTTTAATTCGCACTCGCCTAAATATTCCTCTTTCAAATTTTACGCAATTTTAATTCATCCAAAATATTTTTTTCTGTCTACTCACTTGCTCGCGAACAGTAAATCTTAGAACCAAAAGATCTGAGAGTATTAGATAATATTAAACAGATCGAACTTTGAGATCCATCCTTTATCTTCGTACTTTGGAATATGAGTATCTCTGAGGACGAGTGATATTTTTGCCGGTTTGAAAATCTAATTGTCATAACATATTTCATACATTGCTTCGTTATATTTTTCACTAAAGAGCTATGATTCAATTGTTTGGAATAAGTGATATGAAAACAGCAATCTTATATACCTCAATATCGAACTCTTTGTAAGAGAAGATATTTTTTTAAGAAAAATGTTTGGGTGGATTTTCATTTTCTAGAATGCATTGTCTAACATTTTTCCCGAGTATTTTCCCGTCTACTTCCCAATTTTCTCCGTCCTTTCCCTCCAAAGTTAACAGAACCTTGTTACGAGAAACGGAATGATGAATAATGCATTGGAAATAGCTTGTTATGTGCTCTCCTGCTAACTCGGCGATTGTGTTTAAAATGACAAGTAGAAAACATATTTCGTCACTTCAAAATGGGAAATACCAGACCCCGCCCAAACCTCCGGCGCTGGAAGACAGTGATTGGAATATAAATGAAAGAGATCTATCTATTGCACGAGTCCCGTGAAATATCCACGAGCGCCTTCTGAAAGGATGCGGTTTTCACAATGGCGAATGCCCTTACGTAGTGTACAGGCAGTAATTATTTTCTTAATCAACCAGCACCCTTTATTTTCTGAATTTAAGGGTCACACAAAAGACGTATCGAAATTATATCATTAGCAGTGAATCGTGGATACCATAGCTAGTAGTTTTTTGTTGTTATGCATTTCATTCCAAAATTTCAAGTTCCCTGTATATGCCTTTTATTCTTCAAAAAAGAACTTGTAACATAATTTGCCACGAAACATTTAAAATCGGTTTTTTCTTACCCAAGGATATCTCCCGGTTTCCCCTCCTCATTGCCTCAATGGATTTAAAAAGTTTATTTACATTTTGGTACTTTGAGATATTAGTCCATAATTTACCAATTTATAATAGTACTCGCAACAAATATCATATTGTAAAACAGGTATGTTGTTGGAATGTGCAATCGCAATTAAACAAATGCACGGCAATACATTAATGAATAAGATAATTTAGGCATCTACTCGCGTCGGGGTTCCAGAGTAAGAGCGATACATTTATTTAGTACTGGAATAACACAAAACCAATTTTCGTGCAGCTTCACGCTTTGTTAATATTTCTGTCATATTGTTAAATTATTGTTCCTCGACATTGAGTCAGATAAGTCGTTCTTTCGTGTTCCAACATATATATCTCCTTCAACGTAATTTTGAATAGAGCTGTTCAATGATTACTGTTATTTTTTCAAACCATACGCCTTACTCATCCACCTAAGTTTGATGACTTTCTTTAAGACATCATCACTGGATGAAATTAATGGCTCAATTTCTTTTTCCTGCCTTCGAAGTCATGCTGGAAGCCATTTTTTGATAGCTCCTTATAGAATCGCCTGGTCAGCCTTCACTACTGCTACTATTGCTGAAAATGCTGACGAAGGTGTTTCTTCACGCAGAGGAAGAGGACAATGTCATGTGGGTCTATAAAGATAACGAGAAACACGATTCACCTTGATTTCAGGAGATATTCTGAAATATTATTTGCGACATGCGGCTTGCATTATCATGGTACAGTAACCAGCCTGGTGCTTCGAAGTTTGGCTTTTAGTCAATGATTAAACTATTATCGCTAAGTACCTGGTTAAGGTAGGTTTTGGGTGAGCACAAGTTAGCAAACGGTACAGTGACAATTCCCTTGTTTCACCTTACAAAGCTCAACCGGACATCCAATATCACAATGAGCTCCTCTTCAATTCCATACTTCCTTCCTTGCTTTATTCCAGCATTCCATCCAACATGCCTATCCCACTTCGACCCCTTCCTCATTCTCCTAACATTCTCCCTTCTATCAACATCTTCAATATTCCATTTCCAGTCAATATGCTATGCATCTATCTTTTTTGTCTCTTTATAATTTCTCCCAAAAATCATCTCTCCTCCCCCAGCATGCCTAGCACTTCTTCGTTTGTTTTCCTTTCAGTCCACATCCACTTTTTCATCCTTCTACCACCCCGTATTCCAAAAACTCCTATCTATACCCATCATGCTGCTTCTGCAACCATGTTTCCGCCCCATAAAAACCACACCCCATTAATACGTATAGCCCTGGAAAATTCTCAGCACGATCTTTAGCATGCCTCTAATTACGGTTTTTTGTGCAGTTACTGCATGCTACAATATCCACCCAACGCGCGATACGAGTGTTAGATATTTGATGACCCCAGCATAAAATAGGGCCTCTTTATATTTGTTGCATCGGGCACTAAAGGGCCGTTGTGCCTGTAGTAATTTTGGGATTCGGCGAATACGTGTGTGTGTGTAGAAAGTTCTGGGACGACACACAATCGAGGCCAATCTCCATTAGGATACGTTATCCTCCAAACAATCTCTGGCGTGTGCACATTGTCTGCGGTTCCTGTCTCTAAGATCAGTTCTCCTTAATTGGTTATATGAGGTCGTTCGCTTTCTTTCTCCCGGAAGCATGACGCATTTGAATGCGGGGGTCTCTGCTCGGAGATTTCCGACAAAGGAAGAGGGTTTCCCATGTTGGCTGATGTGTTCTTGCATGAGTGTATGCCATGTTTTGTTTGCGGGTAGTATAAATTTGTGGCTTTTGCATTCGGTTATTTTCTTTCTTAAATACGGGAGGTGTCCTAACCGCTCCCGTCACACGCCCTTGCGGTGGCTTGCGGGGTATTAAGTAGATGTAGATCGAGGCGCGTGCCCTCTCAAAGGAAATTAATTCCTGCACGGGGGCTTTGTGTTCATGTTTGTTTGTATGATATATAAAAAAACATACACCCACACGTTTGTATGTATATATATATATATATATATATATATATATATATATATATATATATATATATATATATATATATACGATGCGTTTGTGCGCAAGGCTAAATTTGCCAAATTAGCAAGGAAATTAATAAATAATCTTTGATTACTAATGTGTATGTCGTGGAATGTGCCAGATTTTATCTTTCATTCCTATGATGAGGTCTCTTTGATGTCATTATAACTTTATTTTAACCCACAATTGTACAAAAGAGTCATCATTAAATGGGTCTCCCAATTCCCAATCAAAATAAAAATTTTTAAACTTTCCTTTATGATTTTACTAAATATATATTTCTATTCGGCTAAATTCAGTCATCGACCCAACACACATCGACTTGCGCTAGATGTATTTCACTCTCATTGTTCCAGACACATTGTAGGTAATACACAGAAACTAAGGCACGAAAATTTAGATACCCTCGACGTATCAAACATGTCATAAAATTTATCGGAGAGAAATGCGGAGAGGTGCCGTCCTTCCTGAGCGTAATGATTCAATTATCGCAGAGGTTAAATACGGGGCAGAATTAAGGTGGAAGATGCTGCTGCATGCAGGCAAGTTTCGGTGCATTCTCCTTAGTCATACGAGAATTTGAAACATTACATAGGCAATGTACCGGTTGAGGTAGGTTTTGGATGGGTGCCAGCTATCAAATGGTACAACGACAACTCCTACGTAGCTCTTAAAAAACACAAACCAACATACTTTTCTACAATAAGTCGCTCTTAAACTCTATACATGGTCTGTTCAAAAAGTACTGTGACTTTTGTGTTTTTTCAAAAATTATTTATTTATTCACGAATATCTATTTTGTCCCCTTCAAAGTAATCCTCATTAAATATTATACACTTGTGCCAACGTTTTTTCAAATCCTCCAAGCACCTCGAAAAATCATTTTTTGTGATCTTGTTCAGCTCCTCCTTCGACGCAGTCTTTATCTCGTCAATCGTAGCGTAGCGTCGTCCTTTCATGAACCTCTTCATTTTCGGGAAAAAGTCACTGGGGCCAGTTCTGGGGCATACGGTGGCTGCGGCATTAGTATTTTGTTTCTGGCCAAAGCAAAAATCAAAGAAAACTGTAAGCAAAACTTTCACATTCGAACGAGCTTGGCGCGCTTTTTTCGGTCTCGGCTCGTGCTGCAGGTTCCATTGGGATAATGGAGCTTTAGTTTCCACGTCATAACCAATAAACCCATGATTGGTCACCAGTCATGACCCTCTGGAGCAAATTTGGGTCCGAGTCCAACAACTCATTAGCAATGTTAGTGCGTTGCTGTTTTGGTCGAAATTGAGCAATTTTTTTACAAATGTCGCGGCGACCGGTGTCATGCCCAAATCATTGATCAAAATCGAATGGCACGATCCAGTCGATATATTTAGGCCCTCAGCGACTTCTCTAACGGTGATTTGACGATTGACCAATACTATTTTCTTCACTTCATCAATTTTTTTGTCTGTTGTTGACGTGCTCGGGCGTCCGGCACGCCCTTCGACAGATTCTTTGAACCATTTTTTGGAACAGGCAAGCCAAAGACAAGCCAAAACACGTCCAAACAAACCAGCTGTCAAGAATTAACTGAGCATTCAAAATGACCAAACTTTTCGGCATGAGTGAGAGGCATAAGTGCCAACATAGCGCCACAAAAAATCGAAAATTAAATATGCGCAACCTGCGGAAATTCAAAATCCACGATGCTTTTTGAACAGACCTCGTATACATCCTTCCTCTCTTCATTCTGTCCAATATCCCTGTCCTACTCCTGCTCCTTCCTCATTTGTCAAACATTCTCCTCTCTATCACAGTCTTCAACATCCAATCGCAAATCACATTGCTCTGCATCCAGTTTTTCTGTCTCCCTCCCATCACCTCGCCTCCCCCTGCATGTCTAGCACTTTCTAGTTTGCTTTCCTTTCTGTCCAGTTCACCTTCTCTATCCTTCTCCTTACCCGCATCTTAGAAGTCACTAATCCACACCTATCGTCCTACTTCACTGATCATATTTTCTTGCAGTACATAACCACGCTCTATATCAAAGTTTTAATGGGGCTTTCTTAACATAACGTCCATGTCATCAAAGTCTTCCTCCTTGTGAAAGCCTCTTTGCCTAACGCATCTCCCCCCCTTATATCCCTACTACCTCGACCATCTTGGTCCAAAAACTTCCGAGATACGTAAACTGTTCCACCTGCTTTACTCTATATACTCCTACTTTAATATTTAATTCAGCCTTTCTCTTTCTCGAAATAACACCTTTGTTTTGTTCACATTTATTCTGATCCCATGTCTATCGCCCTCACTTTCCAATGAACTGTGTAATCCCACGCAACTGACAGGCTAAAGCATGATCGTCGCCAAATCAAAATGATTTTATGCATTCCCTTCCGACTTTTATTCCTGTTTCCCTGTCTTCCCATTTCTCTTAAGCGATTTCCTCAACATATACGCCGAATAGCATACGCGACAATGGACAACCCTACCTTAATCCTCTTTTGAACACTGCCTATCCGAACTGCATCCCCGACTCGCACCTCAGCAGTCTGAGATATGTACATGTTACGAATAAACATCTATATTCCTCTTTATAAGTGACCTCAATGCTAAAATGGCATCACGCGTGCATCTCCCCTTCATGAACCTAAACTGATGATCCCCTAAGTAATCTTTTTTCTACTCTCCATCCTCTTGCTGATGGTCCTGAAAACAACTTTAGCTATGCGGTATACCAAACTTATTGTTCCGTGGTCCTCAGATGATGTAGCCTTTACCTGTTTTGATATGAGAACTAACGCGAATTTGGCGGTCTACCGCCCAAATGCCTTCCTCATAAATGCGTCGAATTAGTCCATAAAAACTCTTCCTCCCAAATTTACCTGAACCGTTCTGTAACTCCGCAGGAATGCTGTCTGCCCCCACGGCCTAATTAGATGTAAATTCCCTTAATGATATTTTTTTATTGGCATTGAGTAAGCCTGGGCCTAGGATGTTCTCGTCTAAGTCATGCAATGTCTAAAGTCTTTCTCTTTCAATGCCTAAACTTGTTGGCCTAATACCTTAGTCATGAAGTTTTTCCATATATTTCTTGTGTCTCTCTTGGATCTCTTCTGGTTCAAATTTTTTTTTCCTGGCTTATCTTTGGTAATTCAGGGAAGATAGAACACCCTAAGGAATCTCTTCACAATATGTTAAGGAATTTTGCTGAAATTTCGGTGAAAACTGTTTCGATATTTTAAGGAATCTGTAAAAAATTCCTTAGGGAATCCTGTAAATGTACTTTTTTAAGGGATGTGTTCAGAATTTTTTAGCATGGGTGTCCAACTCAACATCCCTTGGCCGACCTATTTGCTTCACTCAAACAGACAATAGGTACCTTCCTAATGAACTTTCTGTTGAACTCCAGTAATAAGTATTATTTTCCCCAGACTTCAAACCCCAAATCCTGTAAGTCAAAAATATGTTTCAAACCAAAAATTACATTTTGGTTCCGATCGGAACTTCGCAGCTCAAGCAGTTCTCTCTTGTGTGCTGTCAGAAGATTTGCAGCTGCAGTTATATTGGTGGTCACCTTCGAGTGCAATATTCAGAAAACCACGGAGCATTCTTACTGAAGAGTTAGCCATGAGAAAGGTGTGCCAAGATGGTCCCCAAGGTGCTATTAGAAGATTGCTTGTGTGGCAATCTTGCCTTGGACCTCTTGGACCACTGTGAAAATGACCCAAATTGTTCAGAATACGTGGTTACTGGTGACAAAACATGAGAATTTTAGTACGGCCCGAGTATAACCCCTTTGAGTACCATTTTGGACCCCTGGATTATGGCAAAGAGGCCATGACGAGGTGCCTGAACTAGAGTCCTGTCGATGCCTTAGAGGAAGCATACCACAACGGGCGGAGGCACTGGCATTGGTGTGTAGATACAGAAGGGTGCTCTTATGAAGAATTTCATCAATTTTTTACTGTGATCTGCAATATATTTTTCCCCAGATTTTTTCTACTTATTTTTGGGACAGACCGTGTATGCTTACCGGGCGTGGAAAACCCAAACCATGCGACAATTGAATCGCGATACCCAGAAACGGTGAAAGTGGCGCCGAACTGTTTGCCACAAGACCTTCGCAAGAGAATATACCCATACTCCCCAACAAGGCACCCGTGAAATCAACAGTAAGTGAATTTATATACTTAAGTAGCTTAAATAGCGTGCTCATATTCAGATTCGTCCCTTCAGTTACTATTACAGTCCCTATTACAGTTGACGTTCGGAATCTGAGCGTTGCGGTCATAAAGGCTTTGGCTCTCTTATGCAAGCCCTTCGAAGGGCTCAATTTGACAAACACAAAGGGTAGAGAAAGTGAAGAGAGGTAGGGGCTCTGTTCTCTCCTCTCTTTGGAGGGTGGAAGGGACCATCCTCCTGACCTGCTCTCCGGGGGCGTCGCCGGTGCGTGTGTATGGCAAGGGGTGGCGGAAAATTGCGTTCTGCAAACAGATCGATGCACTCACTGTTTCAACTCGAGGGCCACCCTTCGTCACGGTGGGGTGGTCGCCTTCGGCTACTTAAAGGGGGTAGTTTGCAGGGCGAGCAGTCGCATTCACGGGAGCGAAGGGTCGCGACAGACGGCATTCCCGGGTCAGCGGCGGAAAAAGGAAGGCGCGGCATGAGAGGGAAGACGTCAAATAGCGTCAACTCTTCGAGCACTCAAAAACACTTCTGTCAGAAGCCCTAATCACTCAAGGAAATCTCGGTTGGCCCCTAGGAGCTAACTCTCGGGACTCCAGTTCAAGGAAACGGCATATCGCTCAAAGTGACCCTAGAAAAACGTAAAAATCTAATTTAGCGTTCGGGTTTCAGTGAATGATTGAGGGTGTGCCTGCTCCGGTCGAGAGGCTTTTGTACTCCTGTCGTCACGGCTCTCGTATATAGGCGAAATCCATTAAGGGAGGCGTCTCTCCGGCCCTGGAATTCGGAGTGACCGCTCCAGCCGGACATCACCTCCTCTCTCCACCCGCTGTGTGCGACAGTCACTCATTCGGCTGCGTGGAAAGGAAGAGCTCTCCTGCTACCACTAGACGAGAGAGCAGCGCTGCTCAGCAAACCCAAACTGTGAGTACACTCCGACAATATCTTGTGAAGTACCTTCCCTACGTCTTACCATATCCAGTCGAATCGCCGTCCACCATCGAGAAAACTAATGCAATGCCTCATTCGCTCGTTAAAATCACCCAACGCGTTGCATCCCCTGAGAACCGTCTAAATCAAAATGCGGAGGTAGTGCACTTTAATCCCTAAACGCGAATTTTTGCCTTTTATTTAAGGGCCATTTGAGTGAAGTGTTTTTCACCCAAATGGTACACCAGGACGAATATGGCTTTTAATAGATTTTTTCACAGGTTAGGCACAATGTATTTTTTACTGCGCAATTTATATTTATCACGCTTGTACTGATGACAATGCCTTGAAAAATCCTCTAATTCCTCAAATATAAATCTATCAAAGTTGAGTCCGTGATTGAGAAGACGCGAAAACACCATTTTTGTATTGGTAGTTTTACAAGGTACTATTTAAAACTGATGCTGGATTTTCTGAGTGTAACTATTGCCGATTATTGTTTTTATGTTGTCATATTTCGTTTTTGCTAGTCATTGATAGTGTGGATGCTCTTGAGAGCGATATGGGGCCTCATTATTCACCGAAGCTCTCAGAATTCTTACAGTTCGATACGATGCTGACGGTCTTGGTAATAATTGTCACTTGCTTAGTCCACGGCTAGCTGGCGTGATCCATCGGTGCTATTCGCCATTGGTGAACGTGATCATTTTTTTTGGCATCGTTGTAAACCTGTCAAGTGTGTTATGGAATACTGAGAAATAAACCTGCACAATAAGCACTAATGAGTTACTGAATAGATAAAATATAATTTTTATAAAAAGCCTAAGTGAATAAATGATTTTTTTCATGTGACACGAATTGATTTGCTCATTTCACTCCTTCGCTGAAGTAATTTTTTGCCATCCTCATATAATTACTAAGATGATTTTCCATCCATATCTAATTGCCAATTAATCTATCCAAGACGTAAAACCCAAATAAGCAATCCAAATAAATTTAATATTAGGAATTTTGTCCTATAGACGACCTTAAAAGCTCGAAATTTGTCTATATATTCTTGGAAATATTCAGCTAATCACACATAATGATAAGGATATTGTTGGAAAATGTAAAGAAGGGAGAAAATGGTGTCATAGAAATAATGAGAAAATAGTCCGCAGTATTTATGGAGACAAAATTTATACATAACTATCTCACACACTGGAAAGCATCCAGAAAGGAAATGCCTTCGTCTACATCTACGTAATACCCTGCAAGTCGCCGCAAGGGAGTTTGGCAGGAGGTGCAGGTCACCAGCAATGTACGCACAATTCCAATTATTATACCTCTATACAAATATCAGTACGATCATGCACTGGATCTAAGTTAATGTAACGGAGGAAGGTACTTATATGCAAGAATATTCAATAAAAGGAAACATAAATTCAAATCATTCAGTGTTATAAATCCACAGGAGCAATTTTATAAAGATGGGCTTGTTTAAAATTGATGCAGGATATCGAAGAAATGCATATCCTACCAATACTAATTCTTTCCTTCGCGCCTGCGATCATATACATTTTCATCTATAATCTTACAAGGAAAATGACATTTTAAATATATCTGTTTAAACATCTATATCCCTGATTTTACAGACGTCATCTGATCTACCATAGTAAGTCGGGTCATGTAATGTCTTCAAAATGCTTGAATAAGTGAGCTGCCAAAAATTAACACAGTAAATTTAATTTTAAACCTACAGTCAACTAGTGGCTCCAATCCTAATTCTTCCAATCGTGTCGCGGTACTGCTACCTTTTTTCATAAAAATATTTTACCTTGAGGACAGATTATCAAATGGTGTGGTATTAAACTCGTTGCTTGCTAAATGCTTGCACTTGCTGTGCTAAATCTCATCTGCCTGTTTGAAAAGAAAATTTAATTCTAGCAGTCAATCCGATTCAAAATAAAGTGAATAATCCCTGGGTTCTTACGCATAAGCAGTTGGTTCCCCCATTTCCCTCCGCTTTCCTTCATTTTGGGATTATTATGCTTTCTGGATGATTCGGCCGCGGGCGAGTGATTGACTGCCGGAGTTGACGAGACCGTAAGGCGCGTCAGCCGTAGAGCCAGGTGTGCGGGAGTGTCACCGTGATTAATGACGACGCATTCAAGGGCAAACGATGTCCCAGCGTCGAGTCTCAGAATACAACCTCGGGAACGTTTTCTTTGAAAAACACCCCGTACGCTGGCGTCCGAGAGTCAGTTTTCCATTTGTTTTCCGAGGTTCTTTTCAATTTGAAAAAAATAAATTGGAGCTCCCGTAAAACATAATGAACCACGTACGAGTCATAAAAAAATTGTCTGGATAATTGTATTTCTATTGAATTGTTTATTTTTAAATTCCTCCGCAAAAATAATATGATATATTTCAGTTATAATCATGTGAATATTCAAATATATCGCAAAAGAGAGTGATCCGACTTCCCAATTTATTTTTCCGAATGAAAAATTGATTGATGGACACAATTTAAATAATTCTTTTGAGATGAACTTTGTAGAGATGATATAAGAATCAATGTTAGCAATTTTATAACTAATACATCAAAAAACAATTCCGTAGTCTTGAAATGTGGTGTCAACTAAGCATTTGCGACACGGAAAGGGTCGAGAATGCAAGAGTCCTAACATTTAAAGACCCTATTATAACTTTTTCGGTCCTCTTCTGAGTCTCCTGTTCTACTGATGTCAATTTCTCTTGGCAAGCCATCAAATTAGAGAGAGAACGTCCTTTTTCACAGAATTAAAGTTTATGGAAAAATGCGTTCTCCATTTCATTTGATGGATATATAAAATGAAGTTAAGCCTGATCCTGAAAGATACATTCTCTTAGCAAGGATTTCTCTTGATAACGACTGCGAGAAATTTGCCTCTGCTGCTCAGTACGGCACAAGAAAACTCTGTACGGCTTAAGGAAATATTATTTAATATATTCAGTCTATACCATCTCCAGTCCAAACGCTGAGTCGCCTATCCCTCTAATCTACTCTTATTTTCTGAAATTAAATAATTAATTTCTAAAAAATTAACTATATCAAAGCCTTTATAAATTTAAAAAAAGTACATTCTTGTATGCAATATTTTACGCTCCACTCTATTAGTGACCTAATTAATGCTTTAACCACACGCGTGCCTCCCTGAACCCCAACTGATCGTCAGCTAAGTAATAATTAGCTCTCCTCTACCTTCCCTTAATGATGATCCTAAGCAGAACTTTATCTGCCTGCGAAAGAAAAGTTATTAGTCTACGTACAATCCTCACATATGGCTGCCTTTCCCTTTTTTGGGATAGGAACTAAGAAAGTTCTGACCAAATATTCTGACCAAATTCTTCCCTCGTAAATACTACGAATTAGTGTATGCAAAATTTTCTTCCCGTGACTTCCTAAATCCTGAAATAGTTGCACGGTTATGTTATCTACCCTCACGATCTTGTCTAAATAAAAGTTCTTAAATGCCTTTTTGGATTTTGCCACCTAGTATGCCTCGACCTAAGCTATCTTCATCTACGTCATATTCTTTTTCTTTATCTAACCTTGCTGGTCTAATAAACGAATAATTACACCGTAGCAGTATTTAATTCATTTCTCTTCAATCTTTCTGGGCTCAATTAATATTTTCCCTTAATTATCTGACATTGTTTACAACAACTTTTCCTTTTTTATTCATGACAGTGCTTCTACTTTCCAGCTCAGCGCACACATTTCACTCTTTCTTTTCAAAATTTCAATGCCCTCGCACTGCGTCATCCACCACGCTTGTCTCGCCCGTTGAGTCACCCAACTCTTTTTATTCTTTAACCTAATTTGTGTCTACATTTCTCCATAATTTTCTCTCGTTTGCAATTTTCGATATCCCTTTTTTGATATTTTCCCATTTTTTCTCTCTAGCAACCAGCTCCCTTCCGTCATTCATGGTTTTCTCTATAGTCTGCTGATACTCCTGCCTTTTTTTCCGTTTAATTCTTCTATGTTCTATTTACTATACCGTCTTCCCTGTTTTATCTTTGGGAATCAGACGCTGCACCTCATTAAAATTGAATCCATCGACATCCTCTCCCGGGAAACTGGACCAATGAATCACATTGCTCCCAAATTTGTGCCTAACCATAATAATGCCTTTACAACCGGCTCAATGAAGTAGAAACGTCACCAGGACTTAAGTCCATTCCTTTCGACCTATCTGAAATTGGTGACTCTATCAGGAGAACTTATCATTTCTTCCGTCAGCACAGCTCTCATCAGAGCGCACAATCCATTACACCGCGTCAAGGTTTTAGTCTCCGGAAAGGGATATAGGGAGAGGGAAATAAGAAGAAAAGTTCAAGAAGTAAAACAGGCAATAGGGGTTAGAAATTACCAACTTCTCACAGGTAATGGATATGTTATAATGTTGTGTGGGGAAAAAATGCTTTGAAATGTAGAAGTAGGGAAGGTTTTGCAAGTCAAGATAAATGACTCAAACTCCATTTTCTGTGGAAAGGGGAATGGACAGCACCTTAAAACTTTAAGTAGCCCATTTTACTAATGCTCATTTCTAGCTTTTTCAATTTAAAACTTTTCCGAGAAATTCTATAACCGCTATATAATACTATATAATAATATTTATTTACTCCGTATTAACCCAGAAATTTTTCTTCCAGCGATCCAGGTAAATCGCAGACCCGCGTAA
This sequence comes from Hetaerina americana, assembly GCF_022747635.1. NCBI lineage: Eukaryota > Metazoa > Arthropoda > Insecta > Odonata > Calopterygidae > Hetaerina > Hetaerina americana. The sequence goes on from NW_027286763.1 coordinate 13,959,645, forward strand.
CCCTCTTAGTCGGCGGCGGCAATGGTGGCGCTTGAGCGAGCCTTCCTGGCCCTGGCGGCCTTAGCGTGCCTCGCGGTACTCTGCGCGGAAGCCAACCCTATGCCATCCACCGTGAGGGTGGGAACAGGAGAGTCGAACTCGGTGCTGCCGGACGGGAGGCTGGCCGTCAGAGGCTCTCCCCGCTCCCTTCTAATCGAAATCGCCCGGGAGCTGATCACCCGCACCACTGGGGACACCCAGGTGGGCGCCACGGGAAGCACCATCACGCTCCTACCGAGTCTTACGATTTGATTGCACTATTATACTGTTCGGGAACGTCGCCCCATATTAGAGAAAAAGTTAGAATATTAATATTTACCGATGAGGTACTGAATGCTTATGCGTTTATATATACGTACGTATTTTTACGTGAAATTCACACAGGGCAGAGAGACCAGATCCTTTCCGTAATGGTTTCCCAGGAAGATCTGGTACCCGAAAAATTACATGGTGGGTGGTGCTGCAGGTGCCCAGAGTGCCTTGCCCAGGAATCGAACCCGGGACCCTCCGGTCAGTAGTCCAACGCTCTACCCCCTGGACTACCGCGACCCACTATATATATATATATATATATATATATATATATATATATATATAGTGGGTCGCGGTTTTTTGATGGTCGAGCCATATACTAAATGAGATGGCCATTAGCTTACCAGCCGTTTCACCTGACGAGATTCATGCCGTTGAATTGGAATTTCGTATATTTTTTCTAAAGTCAATGATCCGTTTGACTTTTGGATATCTCATGCCCATTTAATAAACGTATGCTAAATTTTTTCAAGTGATCATTCTGATACAAGTCACAAACCTAGAAAAAAAATAGCACTATCGTATGAACCCAAAGATTTGGACAACTTCCATTTCCTGTCGCTCCGGACTACTTGCCAATACTATATATCCGCCTCCTGAGGCTAACATCTTCATGCAGAAAACTGCGTAGTAGATGCAATTACGGCCTCTAGGTACCAGTTCTGCTTTTGAATTCGTAAACTTCGCAGAGATGTTGGATATTCCATCTTCATAACAACTGTATAATGCACCAGGATATTCAGGAATAAAAAATGTTTTTAATTGCCATACAACAAAGAAGGATCTCGAAGTTAGAATTTGAAAATATCCAAGCAAGGATGTAGACGATAAAAGAGGGAAGTGGCACTTAAAGCCAAGGTCTACATTTAGTTTAAGGTTACATGAAATTTTGGCTGCGGTAGTTATCAGTTTCGCTGATCACGGTCGAGGACCGACCCGACGCATCTTCAAATGCGCATCTTTGAAGTTTGAGGTGGCATTGCCCGATTTAGCGTCGGTGGTACGACTACATATTGTAGAGTATTCCAGGAATTCTGGGCCACGTGCAGGTTCTCGTGCGCATCCACACTACCGCAGAGCCTGTGTTAAATGCCATCAGTACCAAGTAACTTCAATTTAGAAGCGCTCGCGTGCGTTCTCCTAATAATTTACGGTCATGTTTCAATACTTGCAATTTCACTGAATGTAATTAAAAAAAGTTTCAAATCTAGTTTAGGTCAGAGGACTTCACTGTGGAGTTTAACGCCTTTTATTTGGGTAGGGAGTGTGTGAGAAAATCGTGGTGTAAACGGGATGCAAAGATGGCAAATGCATGTACTTCCGAGCAAAAGTAAACACTATTTTAGCGAAGCGAGAACAAGCTTCGAAATTTAAAAACCCCCCGCTCTGCTTGAGCAGCCAACTTAGGTATCACTCTTAACCATGGAGGGGGGAGGAGCGGGCGACGTACGAAACAGTCGCTAGAATCAAATGCTATTTACTAGTGGGCGTTGTTAGTGGATGTGATAGTGATGGGAGAGGTGGATAATTTGGTAGAGGGAGGATGTTCAGGGAGTGGCGAAAGGGTTGAGAGGAACCCGGCGTTGGCATTAGCTTACTCTTTCCGAAAAGCGCCAAGGGGTGACATATGTTAACATCCCATTCGACGTACGACGTATTCCACTTGATATACTCTCCGCACAGCATCCCAATTAGGGGATCGGGTTATCTCTTAAAAATTCTGCCAAATCCGGGATTCGAATCCGGCCACTTTGAGTCGGAAGGTAGTACTCTTCAGCACTCGCGTCAACCCGTTCCCTGTTTTTTGTACCAGCCAACTTCAATATTTCATTGTTTTATTTGAATTATGTTAGTTAATAATTAAATTATGTATGCACTTCATGGTATATTGCAGTCGTATATTTTATTTATGCAGCCGCAATACTTGAGTTTGTTTCAGTTATTATACATTTTTCTGTTTTTGAAATTTTCCAGAACTAATAAATATTATTATTTATATTGATTCAAAGCTGGAATCGAGATATTCAATGTTAGTTGAATACCAATTGAATGAATTCAGCGTAATTCTTCATTCGAATTCATTTCATCCAATTAACCTGTCTATGATTTTAGAGTTTGTGTGTAAAGCATTATCACCAATGGCATATTAGCAGCTGCGAGCACATGTAAATTACGAGAGGAAGAAGAAAACACGACGCGTGGAATGTAGTTGAATTTCAACTGTCAGTGTAATAGGGTGCAAGTGATATCTCGTACAGGTATACGACTTTTAAGAGATTCCATTAAAAAATCTCATCCCCTACCAGGGCAAAACCTGAAACGACCCTACTTGAAATATTTTGACTATTTTAGGAAGACCAATGTTTGAGTTTTTGAAAATATTCATACCCAAATTTAAAAAAAAAATTAAAAATATAGTTTATAAATTTCAGTCAAGAATATCATCCCCGAAAAAAATCTTCGATGTGTGATAATAGGGAGTACATATGTGGTGCACCATAGGGAAACGAATGTTTGTTCAAGGTAGCAAAAACGTCAGTTAATAAAATTATTCCACTCCCCACATTATTGCATGGAAGTAAAACTTTAATAAAAGTCAGAATAAGAAGCGAAAATTCTGACTAAAGGCGTATTTTAGGGATTTTCGTGGTAAGGGTAGAAAGAATAGTACTTGGGTGGATTGGTATGTTGATAAAGAGTATGAAATAAGTCTGCGACCCATTGATTTGGTCACGTTAAGAGAGCAAGGGTGAGAGTCGAGTCACCGAGGGAGTACAAAGAAGAATCGAGAGAACGGCTTGAGAGAGAGACGGAGAGGAAAGGGAAGATATAGAGAAAGTAATGGGTGAATGTGGTCGAAGCGATCTCTTAGCGAAGAATATTAAGTAATAATAAGTATCAAGAACGGAATATCTTTGAACATGAAGCAAAGTACTCGTAGGTTTGACTGTGGCAGAGGTGGAGGAAGTTGAGCTGTATTGGATGGGGAGCGAATGAAATTAGCGTAAGGGCGTAATTATCCTATCGTAGTCCGACGCAAGCAGCCAAAGCCATGGAAGGGAATGGTGCGGGGGTTAGGGGGACTCGCGGAAGGGAACCAGCGCCGTTGATCGCCGGCGAATGTCCTTTGCAGGTGCTGAGCCTAAATGCGACGAACCTCGTGATCCTGCTGGTGCTCAAGGCCCTCCTGCTCGGGGCGGCCCTCTTCTCGTACGGTTCGTGGCGGCGCAGCGACGACGAGGGCTTCGTGAAGTCCTTCAGGGCCCACGCGGGCCGGGGGGTGAGTGAGGCCGAGGTCCTGCTGGTTCTGTCCTACCTGATGGGCGGCACGGCGGGCAACGACGGTGGCGGATACGGGTGCATGCAGCGCGTGGCCTGCGAGGAGCCGGAGCAGGCCACGGACTACCTCTCCGCCTCCAGGGTCCTCCTCAAGGGCGCCAAGATGTTCCACAGGTGAGATCGCCGCATATAAGGGTCATTGTCTACATAGGGACCCGGGAGGTGACGGATCGAGTCTGAAGTAAACAATGGCGTCCCTCACAACTTTAAAAACTTTCAATGGCGACATTACACTCATCTGCTTTTTGGAAAAGAAATAAAGCTAATATCAAACTGAAATCATTTTATTTGTAATATCACAGGTCATAGAAACTCATTCAGTGATATAGTTCTCTCCTGCAGTAATGTAATTCATTTTTAATTTTCTTGTTCTTGCTGTTTATTTGGAAAAATGAACATTTAGAAATCACATGACATAATGGTGAATTTATTCAATCTAGATATTCTATTGAATTAGAAATAAACTGAGGCAAGAAACTAATAGGGTGAAAGAAGGATGGCAGAATGTGCAGTTTGAAGATATGGAGTTAACAGAGCAAGAGTAAATTAAGTGCACTGTGGAGGAAAATTAAAGCATTGTCTGTGTATAAGAGGTAACATTGATGGACATTATCATAGAAACAGAAGGAAAGTTATCAAGTAATCAACCTAGCAAAGATTCAAGAGAGATAGAAAAAATAGAGAGACTATTTGTTCAAGATAATAGGCAGTACACTTAAATACAGCAAGAGAGTATGAGGTAGATGAGGATAGCTTAGGCTTGGGCATACTTTATGGCAAGATAGGAAGGGAATTGAAATCAAAGTTTGGGAGGAACAACATTCCCATGATCTACTTAAAGTTTTAGGAAAATGAGAGAGGGAGAATTTCTTATGGAGACATTTGTAGCATTTATGAAGGAGGAATATGGCTGGAAAACTTAATCAGATCAGCTATAGTTCTCATTCCAAAAAAAAAAGTTTTTAAGCAGATAAAGTTCTGCTTAGGATCATCAATGAGGAAAGATAGAAGAGGGCTAATGATTATTCATGGGTCGATCAGTTTGATTTCAAGAATAGGAGAGGCACATATGTTGCCATGACAGTAATGGAGTTACTAACAAAGAAGGACATTGTGTACAACCAGAATGTATTAATTAGTTAATTAAGTAGATTTCAAGAAGCATACAATGGAGTAAATTGTGTAGAATTAAATACTGAGTTGCAGAAAATAGTAGTAGACTACAGAGACTTATCTACAACCTGAAAATGTTTCAGACTACTCAGGGGTCAGTGGAGGTTGGAGAGTCAGAATGAGCATTGCTAGGATGAAGGGTTAGATAGGGGTATCCATTATCAACAATATTTTTCAACATCTATGTGAAGGAACTGATTAAAAAAGCAATGGAAGATCTTAAGATTTAAACATAAATCAACGGGGATTTCCAACTCAGTTAGGTTTTTAGATGATCGAGTTTTGAGCTTTAGTTATCCAATCAGCCAAGGGATGACAATTGATACTGAATGCATTAGAAAATGTGTAATAGGTATGGGACAAGAATTAATGCAAACCAAATTAATTTTATGAGGTTTTCAAAAAAGAGGAAGACCTAGTTAACACTATAGTAGGAGGTTATAACTTAGAGCAGGTGGAAGATTTGACCTACCTGGAATGTGTTTTGGACCAAATTGGTCAAAGTAATTGACATATTAAGAAAAATTGCATTCAGCAGTGATTTGATGAGGATATAATGAGGTATTGCCAGTCATTACTTCATCCTACATTCTGACATTCATATTAATTTTTTGGAACCCAGATAATTGATAGTTTCTGAGATGGTGCACCAATGAATTTTAATTACATTAATATATACAACCACTAATTTATTGCAAAAGTTGTCACCATGTGTACAGAATGACTAGTCTTAATTGTGCTTTTTCACTCCAATCCATCAAAGATAAAGTATCCATGAATTCAATACTTCCCCTTAGATTAATTTACCAGTCAAAGTAGATTTTTGGTGGATCAAATATTCTGCTACATTTGTAAATACCACCTAGCAAGACAATAAATAAACACTCTTAAATCTGCCCAAACTAAGCATCAAATCCATATGCTTCCTGCCTCTCTTTCTTCTCTACAACATGACATTGTCTTTCCTGCCTCTAATTCATCTACCCAATATTTTACCCTGATATTCAATATTCTACCATGATATTCAACACTCCATTGAGACTAAACATGGCCTGACCCATGTTTCCTGCATTCTTTGAATTTCACTCATAAACTCTCCTCCCACATCACTAGAACTTAATTTCTCAATTTTCCCATCTATTCCACTCATCCACCCTCCTCCATTGCAACTTCTGAAAAGGGTCCAATCTTTGCTTATCCTCTTACCTCAGCAACCAAGTTTCCAGTTCATACAATCCAACTTCATGAGGAAATACTAGCAGCATATGAGGCCTGACTAGCAAAATATAACATTTTTCTTTGACCTATTCATCAATTTTCCCCAGCACTCTTCTAATTAATTCTAATTTTTTTTACCTTGTCCACACACTTCCTGTATATGTTTCACCCAGAAGAGGTTGTGAGGAAGGGTAATCCCTAAGTTTTCAATCGAGTCTACACTTTATATTAGCTAGCTATTGGGGTAAGCAATTTCTTTTAGCAATTCTATTAGGGCAAGGAAAATAATATCTTACTGGCAGTATTATGAAAGGATACTGATGATAAAGTTAAAGGATACAGTGATAGTACAGGCGCATATGCCGACGTCCAGCCATTGAAATGAGGAAAAAGAGGAATTATTCCAACAACTGGAAGAGGTTTTAGGAACGGTAAAAGGGAAGGAAAAACTCGTGGTGATGGGAGATTGGGACGCTGTGGTCTGCGAGGGGCGAGAAGAAAGTAGCGTGGGACACTTCGGATTGGGAAAACGAAACGCCGTGGGAAACTGATAGAATTCTGCAACGAGAAAAACATGGTAGTGGAAAATACCATCTTCGATCAACATTCTAGAAGAAAATATAAATAGAAGATGCCTGGAGACAAAGCACAATACCAAATTGACCACATCCTTGTCAGGAAGAGATAGAAGACCCAAGTTAAGAAGAGTAAGATCTACCCCGGCGCAGATATATATAGCGATCACAACCTGGTGATCATGGGCAGCAGACTACGATACAAGAAGAGAAGAAAGAGACACAACAACCCAGATGGAAACCAAGATATGGAAGAAAAGCACGCAAGAGAAAAATTCACCGCGGCCATCGAAAGAGAAATAGTAAGAAATAATGAAAATATCAGCACTGACAGTCGATGGAAAGAAATGAAGAATATAATTACCAAAGCGGCAGATGAGTACCTTGTGAGTTAGTCGGAAATATCTCAGAAGCCATGGATAACAGTTCAAATAAGGGGCCTCATAGACCAAAGAAAGAAATACGAATATTCCAAGAAATGCGAGTGAGGAAGACCTCTATAAACAGTTGCGGAACCAGGTCGTACGAGAGTACAAGAAGGCAAATGAAGAATGGATAGAAGGGAATCAATGACAGTATGAAAAAGGGAAACAGCGAGATGGCTTATAAACTAGGGAAGAGGCGATTCGGGGAAAGAAAAACAGAAGCGCAAAACATCCGAGCCGCTAATGGAAAAATACAAATAGAAGAAGACGACATCGGAAATAGATGGAAGGAATAAATAGAAAAGCTCTATCGAGCTACCAAACCACTAGAAGATGGCTTAATTAGAGATGAATACATGATAGGTAAAGACGATCGGGGTCAGAGGATATTAAGAAGCGTATTCGAGAGAGCCGTGGCAGACCTGAGAAACAACAAGGCACCAGGAGTTGACAAAATAAACGGAGAAATAATCAAGGCACTCGGGGTCAAAGCGAAGGCGATTCCTCTTTGGAATAATCAAAGATTGTTAGGACAGCGGAAAGATACCAAAAGACTTCGAGAAAAGTATAATGATTGCAATACCGGAGAAGCCGAGAGGAGATGAATGCGAAGAACACAGAACATTGAGCCTGGTGACTCAAGCATCAGGAATCCTTCCTCGGATGACCAGCCGAATAATAGAAGGGAGGATAGAAGGAAACTTCTCAAAAAACTAACTTGGATTCAGGAAAAACCGAGGAGCGAGAGAGGCAATTCTCAGCTTGAGAGTCCTGGCCTAAAACATTATACATGTAAAAAAAGCTATTTTATGTGGCATTCGTGGACTTAGAAAAGGCCTTTGTAAACGTCGAATGTAACATGATGTTCGAGATACTATAAGCGCTTGGATTGGACTACATTAGAATTATCCATAACCTCTACAAGAATCAGGTTACAACAATGCAAACGAAAAATGGAAGAAAAATAGAAGCCAAAATAAACAATGATGCAACCTCTCGCCAGCAATATTCAACGTATACCTGGAGGAGGCGATAAAAAAATACAAGAATTGGGTATCAGAGGAGTCAAGGTAAATGGAGAAGAAATCAACATGATCCGGATTGCAGATGCCATCGCAGTAGTGGCACGGTAAACGCAAGAAGACCTGCAAGCAACTCTAAGTGCTATGGACCTAGTACTGCGGGAATATAATATGAACATCAACAAGAAGAAAACAATATCCTTTTGTGCGGGAGGGAGAAGCTGAATGCAGATATCACAACTCAAGGGGTGAAACTACAGCAAGTGGAAACCTTCATCTATCTGGGCAGCAGCAGCATAACATGAGATGGAAGTTCGACCGACATCAAGCGAAGAATAGCCCAAGATAAAAACGCATTCATGAAGAAGGGGCAAATACTATGTTCTAAGAACATAAGATTGCAAACGAGGAAGCAGGTCGTCAAAACGTTCGTGTGGAGCATGGCACTCTACGGATCGGCTACATGGAATATTGGAAAAGTTGGCCAACAAAGAATAGCAGCCTTTGGAACGTGGTGCTGGAGGAGAATGCTGAAGATTAAATAGATAGACAAAGTAAGCAGCAACGAAGCATATAGAAGAGGACACGACCATATGAAGAACTCTACAGCAATGAAGAGGTAGATGGATTGAACACGCATTGAGGCACAATGAAATGATTAGGAATATACTAAAATAAGGAAAAGAAGAAGGGAAGATTCCACAAGGAAGGCCAAGGGATGAGTACATACATAGGGCCTTGAGGGAAATGACATTAAATACATAGAGTAGAATGGTGGGTTTTAGTACGCCAATCCTGTGATTGAAATACTGATACTGATGACACTTTCTATTTTGGCATTCCTGATACAGTCGGAATTTGAGAGGTAACTGCTCCTTTTCCAAAAATTAATCACTATGTACTTATTTAAGTGGAGTTATGACTGCCAAGTGTCACACTCACATTGTATAGCATTAAGGTCATCTGCTAAAGCTGCTCTGTCCTCAGGATCACAGATACCATGGTAAACCACTGCATCATTGGCAAATAAATGTATCTTGCAAATGACTACGGAGTCAATGTCATTAATGTAAGTAGGAATGAAAGAGGTCTGATATCACTTCCTTGGGGAACACCTGGAATCACTTTCACTGTATTAAAGCCAGTACAATCTATGACTAATCTTTGTATGAGACCATTCAAAAACTTTGAAAGCTAAAAAACTAGGTGCAGCCTTGAATATTGAAACAAAGTGGATCATTATTTCCACTCGCTCACAACTTTCATTGAGTCTAGAGTCATTACAGAGAGGCCACAGTGCACTTAAAATTCATTTGATTTTTTCCTAAAAAATGACCATGTAATAGCTCTGAGTAAGCCATAAAATCTGAGATTTTTTTGCATTGTTTGCCATTGAGATTTTCAGCAACTCAATATTTAAGTTTGACTTTATTTTAAATTTTCCAGCTAATGTTTTCAATTATTTAAATTTATAACTTAATACAAAAGTTTAATCTTTTGATCTATAAAATCATTGATGACATCACTTTGATTCTTTTGCTTTTGCATGCATAATTACCAAATGCCAATGAGTACTGATGAACAGATTTGGAAGATTGTTAATATTCTCCTTGGAGACACTATTGTCACCTGTATATTTATATTCATGTACATTGCTAAATTTATTACCCCAATTCTGTTTGGTGGAGTATCTGCATAGTGGGTGAGGGTTCAGTCATTAACTCCGACAAATATTGATCTGATTGGGAAAATATTTGACAAATTTTTACCAGACAATCAGTTTACTTGCTTTTTCTAAGAGGCTAAGATTTAGAATATTTGTGTGTATGGGTGGGTGTAGGCTTGTGGATGGACCAGTAGGCTATTGACCAGATAGCCCTGGTTCTATTCCCTGGGATGCCTCATGGTGCCCTCTCCTTCACCCAAGCTGTGAGATTTCCAAGTTCCAGAACTTTCTGGGAAACCACAGATGGCATGCTAAGAATAGGGAACAAGACCCCATACTCTGATATGTAAATTTCATGTTATGCATGGGGCTTCATATCAGGTGAGCCCTAACATTGGATTTAAAAACAGCCTTAGGTTCAATTACGTACATTGGTTAGGTTTGTGACATGCATGGACAGGAGATTTTACTAAGAAGAATATTCATTAAATTTTCCCATAGCCAGAAATAAAAATAGCTGACCTCAGGCTAGAGTCCCTGATCCCTTGTCATTAAATTATTAATTCCAAGTTGGATACTTACTTAAAATACAACTTATTTTCCCAGTATCATGGTAACAGCAAAAATTATAAAACTTAAAAAAAATGACGCCTTTAATAGGAAAACTGGCTGTTACAGAGGTAGCTTGACAGGAAAGGAAGAATGTAATGAGAGGAGTGTGATGGGAAGATAAAAGGAGGACTTTTAGGGGAAAAGGAGAGTATAGGGGTGAAGAAAGGAGGAATGGGAAGGAAGAGAGGCAGAATAGCAGGGAGGAAAAGAAAAAGTGGGGAATAGAGGAGGCATTAGGAAGATAAAATGAGGTATCGGGGAAGAAGAAAGTAATGGGGGGAAAAGAGAAGGATTTGTGGGAATAGGGGAGAAATAGGGGGCAAGAAGCTGGGAACTAAAGGATATAGTCGGGACTGGGAGGGATTAAAAGTAGGAGTAAGGGAGGATTAAAAGTAGAAGAAGGAGGTTGAAGAGAGGGGAACAATTAACAAAGATTTAAATAATTTGTTAGGAAAATTTTTGATCAGCCTTTTGGAGAAAATTGTCAGAAACTAAATGGAAGAGTATGGAAATTGTTCATAAACGTAATACGGGCAAGTGATATGATGTACAACTGAAATGACAAATGCCTCTTTCTTTCCAGAATAATCCCATTCAACCCAAAGTATGAGCATATAGTCTATGAGCTTCAGGAAGCAGTTGACCATGGGCAGAAAGGGCAGGAATGTTCTGCAAAATACAGATGCTCTCAAGATTGAATGATATCATCTGTAAGCCAAGAAAGGGATTTCTCCTTCGAGAGAGAACATTTTGAGACCTTGTATTCCAATCAATATAAATGTGATTAAAATCTAACCTGCCAAGTGCAGAGAAGCCATGCAAACTTACAGCATAATTTTCTGATCCAATTAGTGCCATGCACCAGAAATTGTCAGAAATTTGTAATGATATTTAATAAATTTCAAGGTGAATTCCATGATTGAAGTTTACCAAAGAATCCCTTTTTTTGTGTGATCTATTTTTACATTCAAAAAGATTTAACTCTTTTATTATACCTTCAAAAAAATAATAAAATAATTTTTTTGAAAAGGGCCATCCATACACTGCATAAATGAGGGAAGTGAATCATGGCAACTGTTACTGGAAGTCCCATTAGAGGTTATCCTCTAATATTCACTCTTAAAAAATTCTACTTGCATATTTGTAACTTTTTTATGATTCTCACTGACTATGATTCTGTGTTCAAATTGAAATTCATTGCCAGCCAAAGAAGTGGATGAAAAGTTGCACAGTCTAACTATTGTTTTCTTTTACATTTTCTTAAGCTGCGTGATTGGTGGCTTATTGATTAATAAATGGATTAGGAAATAGTGGTTACATTTCAGTTCAATAGAAACAACCAGTTCAAAAATAAAGTTAACAATGATTTATGAGGATTTTGAATTATAGAGAGATTACTTGCATGCATTCCAATTAGATATTGAGTGGCCACCTTTACTGCCAAAAATACAAAACAAATGTGAGAATAATGCAGAAGAGGGGGCAGGGATGGGTTCAGCCATTATAGCCCTTAATTCCACGGTGAAAGAAAAATGTTGGATATTAATAGTTTCTCACCAAATGGTAAACGTCTGTAATGGAGATAGCTTAAATGATATTGATGAGGAGCAATGGAGTTGTTAATTATGCAATGTAACATAAATTTTAGTCTAATATATGTTGGAGGTCAGGGAATAAAAACTGGAGAATATAAATGTTCCTTTTTCTTTTTAGGCCAGGGTACGTAACTTTCAAAATATGTATGAACATAGTAAATTCTAAAATATTTCCCTGCTATCTACTTGAAACTCAAGCTGTAGAGAGATTATGCTTTTAAATAATTAGACTATTAATATTTAATTTGAACTAAGATGAAAATAAACTCAATGGTCAGGTTATTGGAAAACTAATTTTCAAATATGTACCTCTAACAACGTCAACAATAATCAATCCCAATTATGAGCATATTCACATGACTGTTGTAAAAAAATAGTGCACACCCTAGTATTTTAGGTATATTTTTTTTACTTGGAAGTAGTTAATAATACTTGGGACTTTGGATTAAAAATAATTTAACCATATTATATGCACAAAATCATCTCTCAATAAGTGGTATCACTGAAGTGTTGTGTATTATTGTAATAACCACAGAGTACGGTTTTTATTAATAAAATGTAATCATTATTGATCTTTTTATATTATTTAAAAGGTTACAGATAATTCTTAGTATATAAAACAAGTTCGACAATGTTGATCTAGATGTATGGAATGGCACAAACGATGATGCTCATCATGATGTATTTGGATTTATTCTAATACATCCAGGGTAGAAAAATGATAAACATTGCAATTTTACTTAAAATTAATTAAGGTAGGGAGTGTTAAATGTCCAAGTAGTGATTCAAAATAGCATGCAGTATTCTTATGGTTGCTATATAAAGTTAAATGCGTATTGGCATTACTTTTCATACCACCATAGGACTTGAACCTGACCCCTGTTGGTTTTGTATCCAACCTTTTTCATTAGATCCTTAAACTGTGCCATTGGTGGTACATTCATCCAGGCGCCTATATCTTACTTCAGTTCCACATTTACCTCTTCGGTTTCCACAATAATTGGGTTTATTAAGGCAACACACTCCAATGGAGTTAACATGCAAACTGAGGGAGTAGCAGGAGCATGATGACACAGCTGATTATGAGTCAGGCTCAAAGCTGGGCAGTCACGTTTGGCACAATTTTTTTGGCACCTGTTGCATTAAAATATTCTCACTCCTCCTTTTCCATTCAATCTTCTAGTATCTTTCTTGTCCCCTCATTGATGGTTGTTCAGCCTTTCCTCCTCTGCGCAAAAGCAACACTCAAATTTTCTCCTTCGAGACCAGTTTTTGTATCTCTTATCTACTTCACTTACCTCCTGCTCTGTTTCTCTGACCTTCACTGGGCTGCAGCCTTCCAAAGAAAAAGATCTTCCATTCTCAGCAGAGCTTCGTGTACCACCTAATCCCTTTCTTCACATACGATCCTATCACACAGCACTGAGTCGTGAGGCTTGGAACATGAAAAGCTTGAAAAGCATGAAAAGCCACAGGTTACTGCAAGCCTCCTGCAACCAGGTTGGAAGTGTTCAAATCTCTCACCTTTCTCTTGTGCTCTCTGGTTAAATACAAAGCGTTCAAAAGTTTTTCAGAATATCCTGTGAAAATAAGCATAATATAGAAAAGCCTGGAATAGTCTTGTAGGGTGATGCTTCTCTTTTTGGATGTCATGAAACTGCATGTTTAGCCTGCCGGACAATATCTTTTTGATAAATATGATTGACAGTAAGTAATTGAATTGGATGGTAATAGAATTTTTGGACAAATTTCTATTTGCAAGTTCTACTCCACAGTAATTTTTATTGCAGCAATTAGTCCACTAAATTAAGTAAAGAGAAAGTTATCAGTTGGTGTAAAGTGTACTCTACTTTACCCACACCAAAAACTGTATTTAGATTAGGATCACAATGCATATAATTTCACAATTCTCCCAAGTAAGAACTTCTGAAAGGTGGAGCCTGAAAAGTACAGACCATAAGGTAAAGGAGATACTTTCCTGTAATTAGAACTCATCTTGCAACCTATTTCCTTTGAAAACAAAGAGGGCACCATTTGAAAACAACACTCAGGATGCCTGCAACCCTTAATTGTGTTCATTTATTACTCAAGCACATGACCATCATCATTGGGCAATTGCTTAAGGTTTCCTGTCAAATATAACTCTAAATCATAATCATTGTAACACTGTTTGGCAGGTCATCTTATGGTGCACGCAATGTACTACTGGTAGAGCATCATTCCAGTGACAGCATCAACACATTGTTTCCCCAAAAAAACGCTGGGAATAATGAAAAATCAGGTAATACAAAGGGTTTATAACAGAGTTATCAGCTCTAAAAATGAATTAACAAGATTGTATTAGTGGCAGAGGCATACTAGATCAATGGAAAGCAGTTGCTCTTTCCCCAAAATACCAATGTACAACCGCAGGTACATCACCAAGAACTTCTGACTGTAAATGCTAATTTTGAGGGAGGGTTAGACAACTATACTAAGTTAGGGAGATTGCCTGTTCTGTTAAACCTTGCCTTTTTACACAAAGAACCCAAAAGCTTTAGTTGGGAACATTTATGAATCAGAAACAAGGCATCAATATGTTCTTTACAACCCACAAGGTCTACTGTGTTTGTCTGCATTCATATACTAGTAATCCACCAAACTCTCCTACATTCCCATTCATAACATACTCTCACTAGAATCTCATCCTCTCCTGCTCTACAGCTCCTCTCCCACATTGTAATGATTGTCAAGTAGTATACCATTTAAGGAAGGTTTTGGGTGGACACAGACTAGCCACCAAGAAATTTCTTAGCCTCTCCCAAGAAAAAACAACCTCTTACTACAAAAACCTCTTTTTTTTCTCTTTAAAAATTCTCATAATTATTTCCCCCATCATAATGTCCAACATGTGCCAATCCTTTTCCTAGCACTCCCTGGCTTGCCTAACATACTCCTCCGCATCACATTCCTCAACATTTCATCCCATATTAAAATCGTCTGCATCTTCTTTTCCTTCTCCTTTGGGTTTCTCTCAACAATTCTCTCTCCTCCCCCACCATACCTAGCACTTCCTCATTAATTTTCCTTCCTGCGAACTTCACCTTTTCCATCCTTCTCCAAACCTACATTTCAAAAGCCTCCAATCTACCCCCATCATCCTACTTCAACGACCATTTTTCCACACCATACAAAGCTACGCTCATTATCAAAGTTTTTTTTATAATCCTTTTTTTAATGCCTTACTCAATGTTCCGGACATCATTCCCTCCTCCTTGTGAAACCTCTTTTGCCAAATGCAATTCTTCTTATTATGACCCCACACTCTGGCCATCCTGGTCAAAAGCACTCCATAGGTAGGTAAACTGTTCACATAATAATGATTATAATATTTTAACAGTAAACTATGCCATCATCTTCATTGAAAACCTCAAAACCTTTGATTATTCAAATAAGTTCTCATTCCATACCAATCACACTGATTTTCTAAAATGTACTCAGTAATGACTTTGGCTGACTGGCAAACTAAAGCTTGTTCATCTGCAGTGCTGACTGTATGTATTATTCACTTACTTTCATTCCTATGTCCAGTTCTTCCCATGCCACTTCGACTATTTCCTCACATACTGTATATGTATGTTGAAAAGCACCAGTGATAATGGACACCATTGTTCCTAACCCTACCCATTCAGACTCTCTGTTCCCCACTCACACCTGAGCAGTCTTAGACATGTACAGGTGGCAGATAAGTCTCCCTCTCCCTCCAATCTACTCCTATTTTCTGCAGTACATTCATTGTTTTACCCCATTTACATTATCAAGCCCCTCCTTGGAATCTTCAAAACAAACTAATAAGTTGTATGTCCCTTTCTATCAGTAACCTCATTATAGCTATGGCATCATGCATACCTCTCCCCTTCCTGACTGAAACTGATCATCCCCTGAGTGAGCATTATTGCCCTTCTCTCCATCCTCTTATTCATATTACTGAATACCATTTCAGCTGAATGAGAAATCAAATTTGCTGTTCTTTGGCACTCACATACTTTCCCTTTCTTTTTTGGGATGGAAGGGGAGACATCTTACAAAATCTTCCACTCTTATTCATTAGACCATAAAAACTCATCTTCCCATGTTTTCCAAAACCCTTATGTAGTTCTGTTCCAGGGGAATTATCAACCCCCACAACCTTTTAGATTATGTTTTCTTTAATACCCCCTCTATCTCACAAATAAGTATGCACAAACCTAACCTATCCTCATCTACGTCTTATTCTCTCTCTGTATTAAATTTGATAGACTAATATCTTCACCATAAGGATCCTATCACTGGTCTTTCATGTCTCTTGAATCTTTCTTTCTTCAATTAATAACTTCTAAGATGCATGTTAAATAGTGTGAATGGATATTTCCTCCTTTCTTTCTGACAATGCTTACACCACCAATTCATCTTTCCAGTGTAAAATTTCCATATCCTTGCACTCTATCCTCGACCACATTTCTTTTGCCCAACTAGTCTCCTGTCTGTGTTCATTTTTTAACTCTTTTTGCCTTATTCTGCCTAATTATTAGCATAGTTTTCTTTTCCTTCTTCTCTTGTCTATCTTTCTACTTATCTATTTTTTAATCCATAGTTTCAATGTCCTGTTTCTAATTACCGTTCACAAAGTTTTGTTCAGGGCTTTCAACATCACTTTTCTGGTATGTTACCACCTCTCCTCTATTATACCCACCTCCTGGTCCTCACTCTTTAATTTTTCCTCTGCGGTTCTCCTTCCCTTTCATCCCAGTTAATTCTTCTACTCTCAATTCCTCATCCCCCTTCCTTGTTTCATCCCTTTAAATCTTATGTTACACTTCATTATTACTTAATTAATATGTGAATCCTCATCCACTCCCAAGAAGCAGTGCAAATCAAACATGAAGTTCCAAAACCTTGGCCTTATCAAACTATAGTTTATTTCTGCATCCCCATGCTTTTCCTACATATACCTGTGGATGTTAAGCTGTTTATTCCAATTGCTCATTATGGTTAAATCTAGCCTCCTATGGAATCGTGTCGCTTTCTTCCCACTATTATGTATTATTTTGAAACCATAGTCCACCCACCCACTCCCATCTCTCCCTTTGCCCACCACTATGTTCCAATCTCCCGTTGTTGACAAAGAATTATTTTCCTTATCTCATTTCCTCTAATTTATTGTATACCCTGTATATTTCTTACTCCTTAGGACTAATTGTTGACATGCAGACTCTAATGATGATTTAGTTTATTGGCCCAACTTTTACATCCACTGATAATAGTCTATCACTCTCCATCTCCATATTTGGTATGCTTCTTCCTACGTTTGTTTTCAATATTATTGCAACCCCAAACTGACTCTCTTCCCCTCCACTGTATATCACTCTATAAAAACCACTCCAGTAATCCTTGCTTTCATTCCTGCCACATAAGTCAATGTATACATTTTTTGTATATGCATCCCTTCACCTCGTAATATGCACACTAATATATGCTTTTTGTATGGAAATAAACTAACCATCTAACTTTACACCTGAAATGTTTTTGCAGGGATGTTGGAATGAAAAATGTACCATAAAAAAACCATAAACACAGTAATCAACCCGAAGGTCGGTGTGGTAGGTGATGGTAGAGTTTACCCAGTACTAAGCCCGACGGCATGTGAAATTCACACATCAGGGTAGGGGGGCCAGTTCCTTTCCTTGTGCCGGTTATGGTTTCCCAGGAAGACCTGGTACCCGAAAAATCACATAGCTTGGGTGGAGCTGCAGGTGCACAGAGTGCCTTGCCCGGGAATTGAACCTGGGCCCCTCTGGTCAGCAGTCCAACGCTCTACCCACTGGACTACGGCGACCCACAAAAAATCAAACAAACCACACATCAACCAAAAAAATATGGCCTCATACTATCAAATAACTACTAACGCATACTAATTAATCATCATCCAATCTCTCTGTTAGCTAAATTTTATTACAGAGTAAAGAAAACTATAGAAGGCTCCATCTCATACTCTACTGAGGAGATGCTTTTCTTCATCTTTGATTTATGATTTAACATTTGTACCAATAAAATTGATCTTTTAGTAATCCTCTTTATATATAATTATCAATGGACTCATAAACATACACATTTTTGTACCTGCAAAGTGGAGTGTTTTTGGGCCGCCATCAACAAGATAGAGGTGATTTGACCTTGCATCCAGTGACTGTTTCCTCTTATTGTACTTGAAACAGTGATTTGTCAATTGGTTCAATTCCTAAGTGGTAAAATTCTATCCAGAGGAATTAAAAAATCTGGTGTAGCAATATGACAAGTGTAGCAGTAAATGATGGTTGAATAAAAAAATGAAGTAGGTTTGTAAGGAACTAAAATCATCAAGACAAACTTTTCCCAACAAATATACTTTTCTGTGACCAAATGGAACTAACTTAAAAAATAAGCCTTTTACAATCAAGCAACTTTATTTTCCACACAGTATCTTTCATGGTAAAAACTACACATTAACTTGAGTGCACAATTAAATTTGCTTAAACCCCAGCAGAGCAACTGATGAGTAAATAAATAAAACATTTGAAGGAAGTAGCACTTAATCATTATAAATTGTGTCAGGAGTGTTCAGTGTAAATAGATTAATTATAGTGCAAAAAATACTCCATTTAACAGCAATGTCAAACAAATTATATTTGTTTCTATTCAATATCACTGAAAAGCAGAAAATCATGCATTTATAATATGTAGAATTTTAATTTTAATTCATAAAAAAAACAAGAAACACAGTTATCAACTCAAAGGTCGGTTTGGTAAGTGAGTGAGTTCACTTATTACTAAGCCCGACGGCGTGTGAAATTCACAGATCAGGGAATGGGGGCCAGTTTCTTTCCCTGTGCCCGTTATGGTTTACCAGGAAGATCTGGTACCCAAAAAATCACATAGCTTGGGTGGAGCGGCAGGTGCCCAGAGACTTTCCAACGCTCTACCCCTAGACTACAACAACCCACTTTTTCTTTTTAATACATATATTCCCATAATTTTCACCAATTGATTCTGACTGGGGTTGTTTTAAATAAGATGTATAGATGCACAAGATGCATGATAAGGGGCATAGGTGTGGCAAGAAGTTACAAGCAACTGCAGACTATCCCTTAATGTAAAGATGTTATTCATGAAGGTATACACAAGAAATACGAAGAGGCTATTAATGGTAAGATGGATAAAGGGATTGAAAATGAGGGTTAAATGTAGGTATTCCTTCAAAGGAGGTTTGTGAGAGCTGCAGAAGAAGCAATTCAGCAATAAACATGAAGAGAATTAGGAAATAATGGATCATGGAAAGGATGACTTGGAGGATTGAACGGAGAAGGAAATAAAAAAATTTATTTTATTTATTTATTTAACAACTTTTATTGGGGTGAATTTGAGCCTTAATAGTCCCTTCTTCCATCTAACTCCTATAAATACCTGGAGAAAAGTACATAAACTCAAGTCCTAGGTGGAGGATAGCCCACCTAGGCAGGAATCACACCAACAACTTCTGGGTTGGCAGACAAGGATGTTACTCTGCCACCAATGGGACTGGCAAAGAATGAGAGTAATTAGGAAGAAAAATTCATGGATGAATAAAGCCTTATCTTAGTCAGAAAGCCAATAGGACCAAGGAAATATGGTGGAAAGCTCTATGTGACAATATGGGGAAATTCCAATGACAGAGAAGAGTTGATGAGCTATATAATAATAATAAAAAGAAGAAGATAAGAATCGTCCTGAGGCAACAAAGGACAAGCTAGATGGGACATATGATCTAGGTAAGCCAAGAAAGTTATCAATGGAACTAAAATGGATTAAGGGAAGGAAGAAAGAATGCATAGAAATTCTTAATAATAAAAAAATTAGATATGTTATTTTAGATGTAGAGACTTTTTCCCAGGAATTCAATAGTAGATGGTGGGATGACAAATTGCTAAGTGCCATGAGGCAAATGAGAGAGAAGTGATAGATATTATCCCCACAGCTCTGCTGAAGAATATACAGGAAATTGGAAGAAAGGGATTGTTTGAATTATTCATTGAGGAAGGATTTAGGACTACACTTCATTGTGTCGGTTTAAAAAAAGAGTTAAATGGCAGTTTTTGGGGATCTTAGGTGCATAAATTTAATTCTACTTGCATGATTAATAACCATGAGAAAAATCAGTGGAAGACTGTGTAATAGGAGAAACAATTACATTTAGGAAGATAAATTTGGTTTTAGGAATTATTCAAAAAGGAGAGAGGGACATATAATACCATTGCAGCAATAAGAACATTGATGGAGAGGAATAAAGACGATAACCAGCATGCTTTTTGGTTATCCATGATTTCAAGGCACATTTGACAGAGTACAGTGGGTAAAGAATAATTAAGTGTTTCATATCATAGGACAGACCGGAGGGGTTGGTGAATTTTTGAAAACCTTTACTCATACATATACACCCAAGTATATTTACCCATGTATATTTATACATGTAGGTATCAAAAAAGTGTATTACAATAGTGTAGTAGAGGGAAAGTCCTTATTCTTACTATTACTGTTTGACAGGAGATTAAGAGCTGTTTGTTATTGATATCTTCCAATGATATTGGTAGAAGAATATAAACCTAAGATAACCAAAGTAATGAAAATTTTCAAGATATAAGAACATTAAAATGGACCTTAAACATGGAGGGAAAGTACTAGAGATATTGAGGCTCACATGTTTGGGCATATTTTGAAGGAAAAGGGGATGTGATTGTTAGTGTTTAGGGGGATTAGAAGGAGATTATAAGGATTGCACAAGAAAAAGAAGCAATTATAAAGAGAAGGAAACTGATGACAGGAAAGTCAAGTAAAGCCATAAAGCTTGATTGATAGCATTTTAATAGGAAACAAATTTTTGCATTGCTTGAAAACCTGTTTTTTGTATGAGGATGAGTGTACATTGAAGACTATTGATGTAAATAAGGTGAATATTCAAGAAAAGATATTGACTGGAGAGCTAGACTACTGGAAAAGTTGTAGCTAAGGGGGAAGAGATAGAAATTACTTGGTGAGACCCAAATCAGGCAGAGAAAGTGGGAGAAGGAAATATTGAGGAGCGGGATGTTGTTAAGGCATGATAAATGGGAAGAGAACAGGTTTTATTGATGGCATGCAGGAAATATGGAGAACCGATGGATGAAGCAATTCAAGGGCTATGTCAAGGGAGGGTCCCCATGACATATAATTATTATTAGGATCTGTCCATAACTTCCCTTAATAGGGTACACTGCATATGGTGATATGTATATGATCACTGAGGACTAGATTTTTCATTGAGGAAAGGAGTCAAAATAATTATGATGCAAAGAAAGAGGCTGCTTTTGATAATTTTGGGTAATGTAACACTTGTCAAAGCTTTGAAACTGTAAGGAAAGTTAAATCTTAGTGGAAAGATAAAAGTTGATTTTCACCTAGCGCCAACCAGGGTGTTTCCATTGATTACATTTTAATGACTGGGTGCATAGATATTTGACAAAAATGTTCTATTGCTATCAAATTTTGCATCTCAAGGCATTTGGTCCAAGGAGTGGATCAGTGTTTACATTGGTAGTGTAACAAAAGCGTGGGCCATGTCTCAATATGTGTCCCATTAAATGTCTCAATTCTCAAGAATAATCTGGGATTGTATTGTGCAGCTTGTAGTAAGGAAAATTTAGTTTCTTCAATTTGCTCAATACGGCATGCATGCAGTTGAGGCAATATTTAAGACTGCCCTTCAGACGATAAATCGACCGAGAAAAGCATCCATGTTGAAATTTCCTTACTAATTAGGTAGGTACCCAAGAAAAATACTTTTGGTGAAAACGGAAACAACTGATAACAACGTAGTACGTAGAGAAGGTACTATCATATATTTTTCCTAGCAAAACTGTAAGATCATATAGTTGTTATTATTCTGTGAATTCTACTTAGCTACAAAATTTTTTAAGCAATAATTAAGGTGATGTCTGACCATTCATTTCGTTACAATAAATTTTGCAAAATTCAAAGGAATACTTTCGTAACGATATACACCATCGAACATTTCAGTGCGAGAAAACTGAAACAGCAGGTCACCCACAGACATTGCTAAAATATAAAACTCAACACCAAAGATGACGTTGAAATTACTCTCCAGAATGTTACAGAGGATGAGATACATGCACATGAAGAGAGATTAGCGCAAACGCGATCGATATCAGCCAACAATATTATCACATTTCATGAAATGATGATCACCCTCACGATTCGAGGGCATGGGCAACTTTGGTTGTCACCCTCTTAGACGACGAATTCCACTCATACTTTTCCGTTCGAACAACCAACGCACTGATCGCAGCCTACTTTCTCATCGCGCAGCGTGGCGGTTGTGCTATCGTGCAAGAGATGGCAGGTGAGTTCTCATAATCTGACCTCTATATCGATCTGGGCCCCTCGGATGCGCAGAGGCGGCCCAGCGCCGAGCGGTGCTGCGCTCCTCCCCCTCCACCCTCCCCCCAAGCCCCCTCCCCGCACCCACCCCTCGCCCCCTCCCCTCCAGCCGCCGGCCCCACCTTCGACGACTGCGCCTCGCTCACCCACAACTGGTGACGGCCATCTCTGGAAGGGCTGTGTGCGTGTTCCTTCGCGAATAACGTCATTAAAAAAAGGAGGTATCTGCAGTTGCTTGCAGATATAGGTGTTTCTCCCATCACTGGTGTCCATTTCCAAAGGAAAAGAGTTAGTGAAGGATTGCTCGAGTCTCGTCAAGGAAGGGATCCCCCGCTTTCGAGATGTTCGGAATAGGGAGATTCTGGACCTTCTGCTGCGTGCTCGTCGTCTCCCGGGCTGGAGTATACAGTTTTGTCGAGGTAAGCCCGCACGTTGGAAGAGGGGCGGCGGACATTTCGGAAGCCATGCCCGTGCTAACCGAGGGAGGAGTGCAACCAACCCCTCTTTCCTCCCCTCGGGCTGTTTCAGAGGCGATGTCACTCCTACCCCCGTCGGAATAACGGCCCAAGTTGCTATGGTTTCGTTATTTAACACCGAGACAATTGTTTTAGATCGTCCCTACCAGTCGCAGATTCTGGCGGCGAGGCCTCCTTGCGATTGGGAGAACGTGGGTACTACATCTTGGTGTCCCCTGAATGGTTCATGCCAGGGGATTTCTTCGGCCGTAAATTCGTGAATTTGTCGCGGTTCTTCTTTGTGAAGATAAATCTTTTCTTTTCCGATTTTGCATATCTCATGCGCGTCCTTCAGCCATCTCGAGCTCTGGCCTCGTGTTCCTAAAGGTATTAAAAAAGACGGATATAGGCGTGTGACGCAACAACGATCGGCTGTCATTCAAACACCAAGCGTGGGTGTGTCAGCTGAACGAATAAATAAGTATATATGTGTTATATATATTTTTCCGGCAAAGTACGTTAAAAACCGTGTTTTGTGACGAAAAAAATCTTTTCAATGGAAGGAGGTATGCACTCCGAAATGTAACTTTGTCAACAAAATGTCATATTTCACTGTGATCATCATCATTGGTAATTTACCGTTTAAAGGTAGTTATGCGAGTTTCCTCGACGTTATCATGTGAAAATAGCGATCCGCATGGACTGGCTGTGGTTGGCCCCACGTCATTCCCTCTCTTCTGCCTTTCGGACCTTCTAACTCTCTGTGTTCATGTCATTCAAAAAGCCTGTTTTTTTTTACTTTCTGTACCTAAAATTCTCTTTTCTATTACCACCATCGTTTAGTATCCATGATGATATCACAGTTCCACCCGAAGGTTAGTTTGACAGGTGAGGGTAGAGCTCATCTAATACTACATTCCCGGTACGGCGGGTGCAATTCACATATTAACAGGATAATATCGGGGGTCAGTTCCTTTCCCAGTGTCGCCCATGGTTTCCCATGAAGATCTGGTCCCCAAAAGAGCGCCTAGTTCGGGCGCAGTAAATTTCACCGGCTTAGAAAATGGAAATTTGCATCTCCCGCTTTGGATGCCAATAGAAGTTTTGTTTCGGTGGATGTTTGTCTGTGAGTGCTGGTTGATATCCGTTATATGTTAATGTGGGACAAATTCTCAAACTCCTCCAATAATTCATTTTAGATTCATGTCTCGAATTAGGGTGCTTAAATTACAAGGTGTAGTTTCTATTGATGATTTTTCTAAATTAATTTCGTCTCTCAAACACACAAAGTTTACCGTGACTGCGTCAGAACCTTTTGGATATTTTTTAGCAAACTAACCCTCGTAGTGAACGGTGTGATATATATCACATCCACCTTGGGAACCTTAGGGAATATATTTCGCTCCGTGACATTTTTGAAACTCATCGTGATGTACTCCAAATTCGCTCTCAAGGGGAGGTGACGGGGGAGCAATACTCGAGGACGCAAATCCCGTCGGATGAATGAAGGTGGGCCGCCTCCAGGAGGTCCCTTCCCTCCACGATTGGCGGGACCCTCTCCCCCCGCCACCGCCTTTAAGGTCACGCTGTGCTTGAGAGACGCATCGTGGTGAGTGTCGCGAGGGGGGTGGTTTGGGGAGAGGGGGCCGGGAGTGTCCCCGATGCGACTCTCGCGAGCATTTCGGAAGGTCTCGAGTGAGCTTAGAGGCCAGCCAGAGAGGGGGGGAGGTCGCCAAGGGTGCGGAGGATTAAAAGGGTGGTCACTGGGGGTGGAGTTGGCCCGAGGAGTGAGTTACGCACATGAATCAATGATGACAGTGTTGAAACGACGCTAAACTCACACACAAAATCGCGGACTCCTAAAATACCGAAAATTTTGGTCACACTTCGCCGTAATTCGGCGGCGTCGGAGTGGGTTGAAGTGCGTGTCCCCGCCGTCCCACCTCCCTTCGCCTACGCTCCCCTTTCGGTCCACCCCCCCTCCCCCCTGGAGGACCGCCGGAGGGGCGTGCCCCTTGGCGCTCCCTTCCGCGCCGACCCCATCCACCCCCTCCCCCCCTCTCACACGCATGCCCCTGCCTCCCCCGTCGAAATCCGCCGCCCGCATTGAGGGCTTGCCGAGCGATTCGGGTGCCCGCCACCACGCCTCGCCGTTCAAAAGAGTAGTCGAGTCCTTTGCTTCCGCTGCATTCGCACCGTGGGTGCGAGCCGAACGTTTGGGACCTTGCGGAAGAGGTGCTCCACTCCGGAATTATAACGGATGGAGAGGGGGAAGCAGTCAGATTCGTGGAAAATCGTAGAATGGACGAACGGAAGGCGTCACAAATTTTCATTGGATGGCCGTGGTTTGTAGACACTGTGATTTCACTGGAGATTACATACATGCCCGCCTTGAACCATTACATAACTACATACCATTCGAGTTTGTCAATGACCCGGAGAACGAATAATTTTAGCTCCTCATAATTAGGTTCTCTTCTCGACAGTCAATTTCCCTCTTCAATTTATCGCTGCGGCGATGAACCGCAGCGAGCAGTTGAAGAGGTGAATTGACTGTCGAACCGATAGGGAATAGATAAGGAATCATTATTTCCCAAAAAATGCGAGACCACAGCGGTAGGAAGTATGGGTGCGACAAACTGAAATTCCCAAATGCCATTAGTCACCAATTGCTTTAATGAAGCGTGACCCCCCCCCCCCCCACGTCCTCTTGGTCGCTTGTAGGATAAGATGCAGCCGGCCACTGCCCGAGGATATCCATTCGGAACGCATTGTCGAAAAGTCACTAAACTTCTGAAGAGCAAAAAAAGTGAATAATTTCCTGGGGTCAGAGTATACGCAGCATCATTTTCGATTAGGCCATTGTCGCGTCGTAATTCTTCTACGTCATCTTGGCAATCCCTTCGTTTCCATTGCGAATCGACGGTTATCGGCCCAGGGTCGGGGAACTTCCACGTTGAGGTAGGTGGTGATTAAGTTGACCAAATCGAAATCTCGAACCGTTGGTGAATGCGCGAATCTTTATTGGCCTGAAAAGAGTTATGTCACTCGGTTTCAAATGCAGAACCTTCCCCCTCCGATGCCTATCTCGAGGATGCTTGTGCGTATTCCACCATTTTGGGGCTTCGTGTGCGTTCACTCACGGTAATTGCTTCCGTTGGTCCGTCCCTCGTCGTTGGTGGTTGGAATCTCGGCGGCGGGGAGAAGTGTAGAGACGAAGCAAGGTGACGCCGGCCGTCATTCCCTCTTTCGCTCGATATTGTTCCGTTAACTTTAACAAATCCTCATAGTTTTCTCTTCAGAATTTAAATCTTCAGAGAATCTCCAGCTACGTAAGCCAGGAGTACCCCTTGATTGTGTCGATAAATCGTGGATAGTTTCAAGTAATGCCCCTTATTATGGAGTATATGCTACGATAGCGATTGCTTTTATGGAATTTATTTGATTATTAAGAAATAAAATGCTTTAGAGAATCAGATTTCAAATATAATGAGATAGTCAAACGAGATACTGTAGGTACTTATATTAAATACATCTTTATTTAGAAACCACTTTCTCAATATTGGTATTAAAACACTTTCTTCTGCAAGGTAGCGCATGGAAATAGGTTGGTGGCAGAACCTGCTGCCGTAGGTAGAATATTGAATAGATTACCCTAATGAATGAGTATAATTATTTTATGAAGTATTCAAATATCTAGCACTGTATGAATGGGAAACCAGGTATTTGAGGCAAGAAGATGAGCCAAGATTGGAGGCTTTTGATATGTGGGCATGGTGACAAATGTGGAAAATAAGTTGGACAGAGAAGAAAACCAACGTTGAAGTAATGAATAGGGTTGGATAAGAGAGGAAGTTTCCCGGGGAAAAGGGAATAAGGCAGAGATGGACGAAATATTAAGAGGCAGAGGGATGTTGATGGCCCTCGATAGGCGACTGAATGTTTGCTAAGCGAGGCAGAGGAATGTAGACAATAAGCTTTTTAGACAGTATTCAAGATGACAGAAGTAAGGAAGATTTGAAAAGAAATGTTGAGTAAATAAGGGGAAGTTCTCGCGATGCATAGAAGATGGTAGGAGTTGGGGACAGTCCAAAACCTACCTTTAAGTAGGTAGACGCTTTGAGTGGATTCAACTTTTGTGCCATGGGCATCTTGGTCAATTGAAAGCATGCGGACGGTTGCAGGTGTGCTGTGATATCTTCGAAAAATGATTAGGCACATGCAAAAATCACTGTCTTAGCCACCTTGGGGGAGGGAGGGTATGCTCTCTGATTTTAAATTCTTCCTCCCTCGCCCTCAGACCCCAGAGGTGACACCGGCGAATCGCTAGTGTCTTTGGGGGGTTGGGATTCACGATCATCGCCGACTCATGCGTACTATGCGTAGGGGCATTTGCTCAATACTCCCGTGCCAACGTATCTAACCGTCATTTGCAATCACCGCATCATATTCCAATGGACTCGATTACTTTAGAGAACGTATTCGCACTGCTTTGAGAGCTAAAACAATGACGGGGAATTGCAAGGACGGCCTGCAGTGCTACATCCAGTGTTCGTGCGATGAAATGTCGTTCGGGCGCGCATGCGCGTCCACGTGGTCAAAACTACGAGGGATGGGGAGGCAGGTCGTCAGAGGTTAGAATTCTCGAGACAAAATATGGCCTTAAATACTCCGCATGATAAATTGTTCTGCTGTAAATTCCTAGACACTAGGGTTTTGGACTCCGCTCGACGCAGTCGTGTTTTTTTTTTAAAGAAAACGACTCGAGAGTGGATGGGAAAACTGAATCGACTTCTGTTGAAGGCGAGGAGGGGCGCACCCTGGCGACCACGGCACACCCCCACGCGCCCCTCCTCTCCTCTCTCCACTTCCTCTCTTTCACCGTGCGCCTACTCACAAAGACAAACTAGAATCAATGCGTGATTGTCACGGTGGCAGCGGAATAATTTTCCGATGCGGGGTAATCTTTTTGGAAGTACGCAAGTACTTATGGCTCGGTTTGTTCTGTTTGCGATAATTACGTCACAAGTTCCGTATTTTTTCACGCCAGATCACGTTTACTTCTTCGCCCTGGACCCTCCGATATCAGAAATGTTTGCGAACTCACCTGACATATTCGACCTTGATTCATACATACATCAGCTCTTTCCCCTTGCCTTTCGTGAATGTCACTTCTGGAGATTACCTAAGTTGGGCTGAATTTAAATTTGTCGACTCAATTCGTGAAGTTAAGCAGTATACGGATTTTCCCTGCGCCGGACGCACCACCTCGGGCATGTAATGTGTTCCGTAAAAGAGCTATTTGTACCACTTCATTGCTCAGCTTATGATATTGTCACGAGTTTTCTGATCGTTCTTTCCTTCCGGTGCCATTTTTTAGGATTGTCGTTCAGTTTTTATCGGGATTTAAAGGTGTGTCGTCGTTTTACCGGATTTCTTTCACGCGATTGGTCTTATCGAATCGATACGGGAAGAAAAGTGTTTCTTTTGAGAAATATATTCGCGACGGAAATTTAAAAGGCTTGGTGCGAGGAAGAGTTCTTCGGAAACGGCTTCGCATATGGAATGTCGGAAAACACTGACAATGTTTTACGACTCCCCTGAAACTCATTTCATAACGGTCATCAAAGTGAACATGCAAGGGTATCGGAATGTTGAGCCAGAATGTCCCCCTCGCCCGTTTTCAACTCCGAAACACACACACGACGCAGGATCGCCCTCGCAGAGGAAAGATTCTCTCTTAAATGTGTCAAGTATCGGTCTCTTCAACCTCTCATTTGCGTTTGTAAGTGAACAGTATTATTTTTAAATCGCCAACGGGTTGAAATCTGATTTTATGCTTTTTGAAATTTCAAATATTACTCTTTTCGAACTCCAAATGTGCATATTAATGAACCACATTATTTTTGTTTACATTGTCACCCTTGTTGAAATTTCATTTCACACTCCTTGGACGAATAAAAGTCTTAGTCCTGAAATATTTCATTAATTACAATGGCTCACAGCGCCAAAATCGATTCTTGTCCGGGATTAGCTTATGGTTTTATTCCCATGGGGCTTGAAATTTCTACACTCGAATGTCAGACGAATTGATTTGCCCTCCTGGATGAAAATACTGCGTAAAACATTGGTCGTCTATTTATTGTGTGAAAATTTGTGACCATTGGCGTTAGAATATGTTGCAGAATTTCCCCCTCATGTTTTTCTCTTGAAAAATGGCCAGAACCCTTCGAAAACCACCTCATTCTCCTATTCTGAGATCGATAGAGTGATAGGTGAGGGTGGAGTTCGCCCACAGTGAGTCTTATTCCTCATGGTATGAATCAGGGATCACAATATCAACCTTGGAGGGGCGTGTGCGTCGCCGGGAATATTCCCAACGCACCTTGGCACGAGCACTGAGCACTCGTCTACGCGGGCGCCTCGTCCTCTGTCGCCTGAAAAGAAACTCGGATGAAATAATATCGTCATCGTTGCTTAATTGTGCTCCAATTGGAAACCATATATCGAAAAATGACTGTTGTTTAATGGATGACCCTTAATATATGGATGGCCATCAACCGGGACTGTTAAAGATTAGCATTCTGAAGTGACTTCGATCAAAACTATCTTAAGCTCTGATCCTTAACTAATGGAAAGTTTCTTATTACAGACAGATTTTTGAGAAACCTTTTTTCTCGCCAAAATTATTCAATGAAATGGTCTTAGGAGGTCGGTTAAAGGGTGTGAATTGGCTATCCGTGAGGATAAAGAGGGCATTAGGGGGCATACTGTAGATAATTTATTTGAGGAAAATTATAATGGGTCACAGTTCCTTGAGGTCACTGTCAATTTCGAGCCATCTCCAATGTTAAGGAGAGTCCCAGGAAAGCTTTGGTTCCAAACTTAGCTGGAATGTCCCCTTGGAGTGCGCGAGAGGAGTGGATGACCCCCGGAAATTGGGCAACAGTGGTAGAACCGAGCGAGTGCGCGACGCCGTCACTCGAAGAAGGTTAACTAAATGAATCATGGGAGTTCTGCGCCATCAAGCGTGGCCATAACTTTTTAAACTCGTATGTTATGTTCTTTCCAGATTTTTTACATAAGGAGAAGAAAGATGCGAATTGCTAACCGTCACACCCACGGTGAGGTAAATCGTTTGGAAATTGTGATATTATGGGAGGAAGGTGACATCATTTTATTGCGTCGCCCGAGCGCGACGGGTGTGTGACTGTGGGGGAGCGGAAAGGGTGTGGGAGAGGGTTGTGACGTCATTTGTTGACGGCATCCACGAGCCAGAGAGCTT
Source organism: Hetaerina americana (assembly GCF_022747635.1). Lineage (NCBI taxonomy): Eukaryota > Metazoa > Arthropoda > Insecta > Odonata > Calopterygidae > Hetaerina > Hetaerina americana. The sequence continues at coordinate 13,989,825 of NW_027286763.1, forward strand.
GCAGATGGTAATTGATATGTCACCGCCGCCGAGACGAATTGCTTCGGTGAAAGGGAGAAAACAAAGGGAAGGACGGAGTTAGTTCGTGGGAAACTCGCCTAAGTCAGGAGATTGTCGAAGATTTTGATAAGGACGTCAGCGGAGAGGTGTGTGATTTCCAGACTTGATTCCCGATGCAAGAGGATGAATGTTGATTGGAGGCTTTGGAGTAAGGGGGAGGATTGAATGGGCGAAAAGGAAGGCAAACGGAAAAGGGTTAGGCGTGGTCGGGGAAGACATGCATACACACATACCTTTGGCGGTGTCACCTTTCGGGATGGCCGATGCATAATTAAAAGCCTCATTGGAAGTCACTTCAAAGAACCCATTCCAACCTACTAATTTCCTCGGCAATGCCCTCTCTTGCGTATTCCGGAGACTCCTCAAATGTTCCGCGTTTCTTGGGAGACTCCTCGAGCACATTCGCCCGCGTGACTCCCTCCGTCTGATGCACTCTTCTTCCCCCCCCCTCTCGTGGACCATTCGCTCTTCTTCCCTCATTTGCATCGGTGGGTAGTTGCACTAATGAAATGCTGAAGGCAGTGACAGATGGGAATGGGTCAGTTGGTTAATGAGGCCGAGGGAGGGCAAAATGGAGCACGTATTGAGTGGATGGAGTGAGACAAGGTTTTGACCTAATGCAGGATGTTAGAGTATCTGTTCAGTGTCTTTCAAGGCTAGACTGAGTCAGTCATAGCCGTGCTTAATTACTGAAACCATCTGACTGAAAAACCTACCTTAACCGGTATGCTATTCAATAATATTATGAGAAAAACAAAATTTACACTTTACCAAAGATTTATTTGAAATGTGCAACGCGTTTCAGTTCATCGAACCATCTTCGGGTAGAAGACAAGATTCAGCATGTGATACATAATATTTATGCCTGTTTGAGGAAGGGGGGAGGGAAGAAAAGGGTGAGGAGTAAGGTAGGCGGGGACAAAGAGGGGAAATATGGAAAACCCAAAGAAACAGGGAAACTAAAGAAATGGACTAAAACCCTTTTTACCCGGAAACACTGAAACTTAATTCCTGTTTCTTTGGGTTTTCCATAAATCCCCTCTTTGTCCCCGCCTACCTCACTCCTCACTCTTTTCTTCCCTCCCCCCCTTCCTCCAACGGGTGTAAATATGATGTATCAAATGTTGAACATTATCTTGTGCCTGAAGATGGTTCGATGAACTGAAACGCGTTGTACGTTATCAATAAATCTGTGGAACAGTGCAAATTTTATTTTTCTCATAATGACGAACTTCCACTACATCTCGCCTGAATCTGTTGAATATACTCCAACTATCAAGTTAAAATGTGGAGTTAAAAGTGATTTAGAAGCTATTTAAAATTCCACGACAATACGTTATGGTATTCGGGGTCCGTTCGGAATTGACTTTCTCCCGGAGAGTGTAGTCATTGTGACATACGGCGGGTGCGCACGCACCCTGGTGGGCCTCCGGACCGACTCGACGCCAGCCGCCCGCCAAGGACGGCACTAGCCTGCGAGGGGGCGTGAAAGTGCCCTCAGGCGGTGGAGTTGGACCCTGAATAGCATTCACCTCAGCTGTGCCACGGTCCATATGGCACCTTATTAGTTCCTTGACTCGGCCACCAGGATTTCCTCAAACCTCCCGTTACAGCTTTCGTCAGCATTCAGTTGAAATTAAACGTGCCGGGGCGAAATAGCTTCTGAGGGCTTCTGCTTCGCCGTCTGAACAGTGCCTGCTGCGCCGACCTACGTTTGCGTTCATATACACTTATTTCTCGGGAGTATTAAACCTTCAAGAGCTGCAGTATTCATATATTGGCTTAAAGGGTGAACTGAACCACGCCAAAAGCCCCGAGACCGATTTATCTGTATCTAAACTGTAAAGACTCCAATGTTCCACGTTTTTAAGCTGCCGGCGTATTGACATGGGGCGCTGGCGTTTTCCTCTGTCCCAATTCATCAAATCTTATGAATTAAAATATTCACCTTACATCTCCCTCACTGGCGGCCAGGACTTGCTTGTAGGACGCCCTGTTCATGCGTGTAATTGTCAGAATCAATGCGACAACTGACGCGGCAAAAGGTGAAATATTGAAGCATTCCGGCAGAATCACGTGGGCGCGGTTTCATTTCATGCTCCCGTGCTCTCTCGGCGTACCCTCCACAGCTTTCACGGCCGCCGACAGTCTTATTCGACCCAGGATATAACGAGATTTTAATCTTGTGCGCCACAAATGAAAATTTAGCAAAGTGTAAGAATACTTAGGCGTGCCAGGAAAATACAATTGTCCATTTAAATTTAATCGTTCATTTTGTTAAGTGTTGATTGATTGGTTTTGACCTTGGTTTCTCTTTTTACAGATATAATCAGTCGATAAATACTTTTCTCATCGCTCTTCGGCATGTGGAAAATACGGAAAGTGATTAGCTTTGAAGCAAATCAAAGGATATACTAAAACCAAGACATTTTCTTGAAACTATGTTTTTAATACACTGCCTATTGTCTGGGTGTTATTCAAAGTGTGTTTACATGTATGTATTCCGTCGAAATGCTTTAGCCTCCGATAATCGTGGAAATACCGATTGATGTTGAAGACAAGGGGACCTTCTCGGCGGTATGGACACTTTTAACCTCTACGCACCCAGATACTGCTGCGTAAAGTGACGGAATGAGACTATCATACACTTATAGACGGTCTGAGACTATCGTAGAAACAAATGTTTTATTTGTGGAATGTATAAATTTGTGGCTTTTGCATGCGGTTTTTTCTTAATTCCGGGTGATGCCCTCCCTCCGCCATACGCCCTTGCGGTGGCTTTCGGGGTATTCAGTAGATGTACTCTAAGAGAATTATTCGCACCAAAGCACTCTTTTCACGAGATTGTAATAATAAGTATGTATGCAATGGAACCAATTATTCTTCGCAAAAGACTGGTGCCCACTGAGTAGTGTTTTTTTGTCCGAGTACGGTGACAACTGTTCGACATGGACATAACAACCCCGCAATCCACCAAAATGGTGTGTGGCAGGGGGTGCAAGCACCAGTTGGGAAGGGTAAGTGGTAAGGGAAGTTATGGGAGAGAAAGGGAAAAGGGAAAAATATTCAGCAAAAAACTATCAAATAACGTGCAAATTTGTATACATGCTGGAGGAATAATTACTTCAAAACAAGGGTTAATTCAACCAATAAATTAGTTATTTACTATCCGAAAAAAGGGAATAAAAATGAATCAAAATTATTTATACTGTTGAAATTAAGCAGCTCGGTTTGCCCTTGAGGTAATTTTGCGATGGGCGCTTGGCCCTGCGACGGGTCCAAATTAACTCTTTGCGTTTCCTTCTGAATCAGCGATTCGTCATCAGGAATTCTATGCCATCTGACATATTCGCAGGTATTACATGATTATTTTGCCTTTAAAAGGGGATTGACTCTCTTTTGGCCGGGTAGCGTGATTCTGTCGTTAATGAGGCTATCAATAGCTCATCAGTATAAGTGGACTTTTTCCATGATACTATAATCTTTGGAATGCTTAATACAAGAACCAGATTGGCGAGGGTGAACTAGTTCTACGTAGCTTATCCCGACAGTGCTACTGCGCACTGATATTATTCACACTAGTTATGAAGAGTCGCAGTCGATGTCATCGGTGCCCCCCCCCCCAAGTTAGTTTCCAACTGCCCGGGTTTACTTCCAGCCCCAGGTTGAGTGCCGAGAGGAAGGAAAAGGCAGCCTTCCTCGCCCAAACTCCATGGAGCCCACTAAGAGCTCAAATATTTCGGGAAACATTCTGTGGTTTGTGAAAATCAACCCCGGGTGGATCCGCGAACAGCCAAGCGCCAGTCGGAGTGCCATACGCTTGGCGCTACCCCTTTTGGGGGGTCCGCCGAGGGGGGGGGTAGGGAGGTGGAGTTTGTTGCGGTCGAGTGTTGAAAGCATGCGGGTTCGTCCCAAGCTACGACTTTGACCACCGATTTCGCGTGTGCCTGGCCGCACTGGCCCCCGAGGGACCGATGCTTTGAGCCCCGGGAGGACGCGCCTCGTGTCGATTCGACTGGAGGAGGCATTGCTTGCTCACGAGATGCAGGACGGCCGTCCACATCACTGCAGTGGAATGAGCCCCTCACATCGCTCTACCTATCACCGGCCCGGCCTTTCCCTCCCCCTCGAGTGACTTCATCCTCGGGGGAGCCCCGGCGGTTTGCCTGCCTCAAGTGCAGGTGGCCGCAGTCGGGCAGTAGTCGCCAATATAAACATCTACGTTTTACCCTACTAGCCGCCACGAGGGGTTGTGGAAAGGGGTGCTAGGTCACTAGCCATTAGAGTAATTGAAGATTAACGGCGTTTCGGAAGAATATGAAGATGATGAATTTATATTTTGTATTTTTAGTACCCCTAATGCGAAGCAAGCCAACGCTAGGGTGTGTGGCAGGGGGTGAATACAAGCCAAACTGATTTGGACTCGAATATTTTTACCCCTACCATGATCGGTCAACGTTATCCCTAATCGTTAGTGGAAATATTGGCATCTTAAATATATCTGTTCCACACTTGATTTCTCTAATTTTATAAGCATGATCTCGTCTACGTTAGTAAGATGGGGATAATGATATATTTTCCAACATCATTTCTAAAGAGACATCCTTACAATTTATGCAAATATCTGAAATTTAATTCGTCACGAATGTTGCGAGAGAAAAATGAGTTCCTGTATCAATCGATTCAGTCAGGTTTTTCTCTTTAAATTTTCACTGTGGTGTCGCTTACAAATTCAACTCAGAATCAAAATGATTCCCTCTGTTTCCATGGTAAATTAAAATGATTTTTGTTTAACTAAGAATTCAAGCCCTACAATTAATATTTGTGCTTCCATTGACTACCCAAAAATTCCAATAGTAACGTTACACTTTCCTTCCGTTTATAAAGATTTTTCACGAAACGTGTATTTTTCCTTTATTATTACAATATTTTATATTGCTTTATAATGGTCGATACGAGAGAACAATATCCTTAAATTGATTTATTAGAGTATTCTGCGAATAAATAAAGCGAGGAGGACGCCGTTGAGGATATGCCCGCGCGACCCCAGAACGTGGATAGAAAGGCCTCCGAAAAACATAGTCCCCGGCCTCAACGGAATCCAGGGGCGATCGCGTCATTTCGATGCCAATTTTTTATGCGATTGGGTCAGTAGCCTTCCTGCAAACCCCACCCATAGATAATTACTACCTGTGATACTCCATGCATTCAGGAGAAGATAAGAGTCCCGGCAGAATGGAGATAGGTTCATTACCATTGTCTTGGTCTTGGCCCTCCTGCTTTCAACAAGTTGTGCCGACAAAACATTTCCTCTAACGAGCTGCTCGCACCTCTTGGAGCGTAGAAAACTTCCCGTTTTTGTGTGCCCAAGTTTTTGTTTGGATTTACCGAAACGTGCAGCTGGCGGTCTCAAAGGCCGGCTCCCATTAGATGTTGGCACTAAAGGAGAACACGTAGGGGACGTAATTCAAGAGTTTTAGTATTTAATAATAGTATTTAGGATTTTTAGTATCCTGGAGGCCACCGCTAGGATGTGTGGCAGGGGGTGAATAAATACCAGACTAATTTTGGCCCGAATATTGTTCCTCTTGCGCGGTCGGACAACGTTGTTCTGATCCCTTATCGTTCGTGTGAAAAATGACATCTTAAATTAAACTGCGCCAGACTTAATCTTTCTAATTTTATTACATGATCTCACCTACCGTAGTACGATGGGGTTGATAAAACATGTTCAACATCATTGCTAAAGTTACATCCTTTAAATTTATGCAAGATTAAATATCTGTAATTAAACCCTCGCTCCGAGAGTGATTCCCAGCCTAGCTCCAACCATTTCCATACGCTACTCAGTTTATCATAGCAACGTTTTGAGCGTGCTATATGTGTAGGAACCCGGTCCTGAGTATACCATGCGTATGCCATGGAATTGTCGTCACCCCCTTCCCCACATTGCATTGACCCTCCCGCCCGCTTGCGGAACTTAAGCAAGAGCATCCTTCCGCTTGCAGTCTTAAATATTCCGGGTTTCTGTACGTGACATTATTATTCGACCGAGAGGTCCTTCTATTTTTTCTTGTCAGCCGGCATGAGGGTGGTATGTCGAGAGGCATACGTCTCCTAGCGCGAAAGGAAAATTCACGATTCAGAATTTACCGTTTCGAATACAATAGTGTAAATGTTTATTTTCGTCCAGTGCAGGTATTTGGAGTTAGTGTTGGCTACCACTCGTTGTGATTTCAGATTGTGCTTGTGGGTAAGAAGGTACTTCGAATGGATTGATTTGGCTGCTCGTGGCCCCCCAATTTATATTTTTCTCTCCAAATTAATCCAGATTAATTATAATTCTCATTACGGCCGGGAATTACTCTTGCGTGTCATTTGCGGATATGCGGTCGATTCGATACAAGATGTGTGTCATCTTGGTGGCTGGAACAAATCTTCTAACTCTCGTTGTAAGCGGCATTATTTTTTATTGCGTCAATCAGTCGGTGATTGGTCGGGTCTCAAGTGAAATTTGAATTGAATTCAAGAAGATGCATCGTTGTGTTTACTTTGGATATATTTCACCTAGATTTAAAAATTCAGCTGAATTATGTGAACGCTGCTGATATGCTCCGAATAACGTACTCAATGACCCAATTGCCCTGTCGTGCCTGTTCATAGGGGAGAAAGAAGTCGGAGTAGGCGTGAAGTCATCAAGCAGGCACCGGGTTTTTACCATTTCCCCTTTCCCTCACAAATCCTTAATGTAGTCCCCATTTCTATTTCGTAATCCCGTGCATTTAAACAAAAGTAAAAGATTTTCGGAACAATTTTTAGTCAACATTGAATGAAAATTTAAATATGATGGACTCGGGGATATGTACGAATCAAATTAGTTTGCACCCCGTTTCCTGGGCAATGCACGTATTATCAGTTACCACTCGTCACTGATGCCAGCGCGGGGAAAAGAAGAAGGCTCTTTAGCGTCAGCTGAAGCATACTCGTCGCCCCACTTACGTACGTACGCACGTAGTTGGAAACAAACCGACGATGAATTACTCCGCAGTAAACTTTTGGCGCAGTTTCGCAAAAGTGAGAAAATAATTTAACTACCCGGAGCGCTCCCTTATCTTTAAAAGATGTAATCAACGCGCTTCTAAAATCCCTCCGACTCCCGAGTTGGCCTAGTTCTCTTCGTGGAGAGGCGGCGGCAAGTTTGCGTTTCCAAGTGGTGTGCGTCGTGCACCGCATGAAAAATTCACGATTCTCCCGCGGAGGAGGGAGGCGGCGCTGGAGCAGGCGGCTGCTGGTCGCGAACTCTTGATCCGCTCTTCTTTTTATTTTTATGCGCATTTTGTCTTTCGTGGCTGTTTCGTTTTTTGAATTTGCATGATTCACCCCTCGTACGCTCTTTTCTTCTCCGAGGAGAGAAAATTCATGGGCCGGGGGCAAGTCGTGGGTGGAGGAGAGGGATCGGGGGGTTGAAATCAAATGATAGACTGTGCCTTGGCAGTTTTGGGGTTAAACTAGAACATTGGGCGTGGGTGGGTGGGGGAAGGAATGCTGGAGCTCAGAGAAGTGTGGATTAAGAGGGAGGCTGTGGGACCCCATTTTTCCTATTTGCAGTAGTTCACCGGTTAAGGCACGTTTTTCATGCGCAGACACATGATAACTAATGCCGTATTTCTAAGTCCCGCTTGACCCGGAAACATTACAACAAATAATTTTTCCAACTCCATGCACTTTTATCCATTTTTCAACATGTTTATTCTCCTTTCCTCCCCCTACTATCTCTTCTCTACACTTTACTGTCTCCAATATCGCATTGTCACTCATGATGTGTAATATTTATTTGACTCTCCTTCTTAGAAGTTCTCCAACAACAATGACATGCTTAGTAATGTCGAAGATATTCTAATTTTTCTCTTTCTGAGTAACTATCGCTCTCAAAAATGTCCTCGTTCCTCACACTTGTAACTTTCGGGAATCGCCAAGCATCCCCTATATAAGTCTCCAAAAGGATTCGTGTTTGGCTGAGCTTCCCGAGTGTAAGTTCTGAGAACGCGTCTGGCTCTAAACGCATTCTGAACGCCGACCGGCTCACATTCCGACTATCCTACCGTTGGTCCTTACCGTTGGGAAGCCATCCTCGTGTTTCATGGACGTGCAAGACTTTCTGTCCCCATAAATGCATATGTTACAGGGAATGCATATACTTTTATTATTCATCCGAACGAGGGGTGGTCCATACCTCATTCAATGTGGTTGGCAGTAAAGCTGCGGGAAATGTACCAAGAGCTCTTTGGCAGAAGAAAAGGTCTTCGCTCTTTCCCCCATCCGATACCCTCACTCATAAGGGTATGGCGTCGTTATCGGGTTACGTCCTGAACTCCCCTCATTGAGAGCCGGCTTTGATATTTCACGGACGAAATCTGCTTGAGATTTGGCGGTTAATGTCCGTGGCATTTTAGCTTGGCTTAAAGCTCGTGTGAGTAGCTTTTCTTCTCGCGGTGACGATAAGAAACCTCATCATCGGTAATGGTAGAAGGAATTCGGTGACCCAATCAGACTTTGCTGCCAACTTCCCTAGTGATATTGCTAAAATCCGGTCTAGGGAGTGAGTTTTGTAATTAAAATGGTTTAATTGATTTCAGATTTCCTTTCGACGTCTCTGGAGCCTCTGGAACACACCAATGTTTTTAGTTCGTACGGGTTCTCCCCATCACCATTCCAGTGCGCCACTCCCTCCACGTTTGTGAATTCTCTTAATCTCAAAAAAGTAAAGCCTTTTCGTTATAGGCTTGCGGGATTAAATGACTGGATCATCTGATAAAAGGATACATTTTAGCAGATAGCCTGCTCAGATATTCACATTTTAACTTGCAAGTCGCCGACCTGGCACCACAGATGCCATTGGTTTGGTGTGAACTGGGAAAGGTATTATTCCCTTATTTTTTTATCCTTTTATGAGTTAAAAGATTACTTTTTGAACACGTTGCCAGGAATGGGTAGTAATTCATTCATGGTTTTTGTCAAGATAAAGATTAAATTATCCCTAAACGGAATGGCTCTTTATTTCAGCTGAAACAATGTAGAAACAATCTGCATATTTGTGAGTTTATTCTAAGGAATTTATTGTGACATTATGTTTCACTATATAAAGTATTTTGCACGCTTCTATAAAAAGACTTTAAGTCAACTTGGGCTCCCCAAAGCGTACTGTTATTTATTTATTCATTCAGGTAAGACAGTAGGATTGATATAGGAAAATCCTGATCTTCAAAGAACTATCCACTAATTTTCATCGATTTGCAAAGTGTAAAAATCATCTACCTTGTCTCTTCTGTGTATCATTCAGTATGGCTATTTTGCTTTTATTACAGTTTACGGAATTGTAAACTCGTAATATACAGGGTGCCCTTCCTAGAGAAAATATATGGCATTAATATTTCCTTTAAATATGCATATGATTGCTAAATACTAAATTTTTTACAACATTTCGAAGGCTGCGAGACGCCGAAGCGGAGGAGAGAAAGAGAGGGTTATGTTGGGAGACATGCAAAGAAGGCAGTAAAAGGTGGAGGAGGAGGCGATGATGGAAAGGGGACGAATGTTGGGCGAAGGAGGAATAGAGATAGAGAGAGGAAAGGATTATCAGACGCCTGAATGGAGGTGGGAATTGTGTCCGGGCGACGACGATGTTTAACTGTGATGCACGTAAGTGTTCCCACGCGTACTTGTACAGAATCCAACCGCTGTTCAGGAAACTACTGATGATAATCATGATAAGAAACCCTCGATCAAGGCATTTATTATTAAAATTTGTTAATATACACCTTAAAATATGTCTTAATTTTTAACTCAAATACCGCAGGTATCGCACCCAAAGAAACTATCACATGACCGCTTCCGTCTCCGATGAAACATTTTTATCTTTCCCTCCAGTGAGCTACGCTCCCTGTGAAAATATTTATCATTTGCTAAAATTCTCCCCTGATGTGCATCATTTCTTTTGATAAGCCCCGAATTTGTGGTACAAGTGATATAGTGAGACGATACGAGTGACGTGTGTGCTGCATAATGTTTATCATTTTTATGTTTCCTCTCCCGCTCTTGGGCCTCCAAGCGGGCCTGCCGTCGGTTGGTTCTGTGTTTATCGCCGCGGTCCGTCTGATGGTGCGACGGGTCTTCTTTTCCGCTGCCTCCCCGCTCCCGCCTCCCAGGACGCTCAATGGACACCCGATTGGTCGTATGTTCAGGCTATCGAGTCAATCTCAGTTTCCTTGCTCTATCCCAGCGTCCTTCCCTGTTCGCCACCCGGGAGAGTGCTATTTCTGTTGGATGCCATAAATCTTCGCCCCTTTTCTTCGTAAAAGCTTTTATGGCTGTCTGTCGCGGTGAATGAGTGCTATTTTCCTAACGAAATCATCCGGAAAACCCTGCGCGCCATTTTTTAAGAGAGAGAGAGAGAGAGAGAGAGAATGGCTCTTTGCCTTCCATGCTTTTCCCATAATTTCTGCTCACTGCGACTGTTATTTTTCGGGGTGTTGAAAATGCCATTTTGTTAAAATTCCGGTGTCCGAAATGCCCTTGTTCTCACTTTTTGAATCGTTTCCTTTTCTCTTTTCCGTGTCGTTGTCCTTGGTATTTTGTTCGGACGCTGGAAGAGTCACGCGTACCAGCTTGGCACTTTTCATATTTCGTGAATAACTATGATGTTTCTATGTCAACCCAGAGGCTGCACTTTGTTTCCGGTCACTACGAGTTATAGATGTTTCGTGTCATCGTTCCCCAGTATTCAATTAAAATTCCTATTCTGCGAATATTCTTTCACAGTAGCTTCACATTAGGGAATTGTGATTTGATTTTCTCACATTCTCCACGAGATGCGACAGGAGAGGAGAGAGTGAATGGGGGCGGTCTGTCGGTATGTTTATTAAATGGTGGCTCATGACCCAAAAAAGTCGAATAAGCCTCTGCCATCACAATATTCTTACCATTCATTACCATGCGGGCCTTTACTTTTCACTCGATTTAGTCACTCTTATGATTTTACCTCTTGAATTAAAGGGCGAAGAATACAGCAAAGAATAACCAGTTTTGATATGTGTATTCAAACTTTCTAATAATATCGATTAAAATGAAAATCTCAGTGTTTCAGTGTGCATGATATTCTTGTACTCTCTCATTGGATCAAATCATCATCACTGCGGGTTATCAATAATCGAAATAAGTTCGTAGGTCTCTAAACTGTAATCCTTTTCTGATCTGCCAATTTCTTTATACCCCCACAGCTACTTGAACCGACATGTTCCATCACCTGCTTGTCGCAGTGCATCCTAGGCCTTCCAATGTAAATTTTTCTCTTCGTGTTTCCTTCAGTTATGACCCTCACTTCTCACCATCACCTCCATTATTTTTTTCCTTTTGCTACTCCCAAAATCTGAGTCTCACATCGGTAGAGAAATTGACTCCACATATAACTCATAACGGTCCGCTTGCTTGTTTCTTTGCCAGTACTCTTTGCCCTTAGTTGTCTATTATGTACACGACGATGGGTTAACTGGAAGAAGGGACCATTAGGTCTCAATTTCGCCCAAATAAAGACCTCTATCTATCTATCTCTTCTTCTGATGGAAAGCAATTTCCGCCATTAGTATTCTGCTCACTCTTCCTTCTTCTATCACTCGTGCTGTCATCTGCTTAATTCTGAACTCTCTTCCTCTTGTTCCCGTGAGTTCTATTTTGTTCTATTTTGAGCTCAAGGTATTTACTTAGTTTTAAACTTGTTTATCTTGAGGTTTACTTTTACATTCACTTCTCCATATTTATCAGTTATCTAGTAAGGCCTTACTTCTCTGCAAACATAGATAGGTCGTTTATCAGTTCTCCTGGAACTCGTGCACCGCCTCTTAAACTTTCCTTGTTCCCATAAACTGCGTTCTAAATATATACTTCAAACGTCATCAATGGCGTAACAAAACCATAAAATAAAGTTAGGAATAGTCTATTTATGTTCGATTATTTTCTGCTCTCACTCCATGTAGTGACATCAATCTCTACCATTGTAGTTCATTCTAATTCTCTTTAGGGTAGCATCGTAGCATTATCATATTCACGTCCACGCTGTTGTCTTTAGCTCAAGTGAATTTACATTATGGATGATCTGTTTTATAGGCTCCTTTGCAGTGTTTTCCTTTCCCTTTTATGATTTCCCTCTAAATTCGGACAATTTTTCCCCCCCTTCGAATGTTTTCTTTGTTTGGGATTTCATTTTCCCGATGCCTGGCCCATAGTTCCCGTTAATCGAAATATATTTCTTCGACATGCGATCGTAAATACACATTCGCATTAGGTATATGTAGTCCTGGCTCCTAGGACACTGGCAGCAGGAAATGGGAGAGAGAGAGAGAGCATTCATTTCTTGCCTTCTGCTCTTTCCCGTTTGCGGACCTTCCAGGACAGTAACTTGTGCGCGTGTATGGATTCAAGAGGGGGAAGGGTGACGAGGGACGAATCCACTTCCGACCCGCCCGCGAACCCTCCTTCCACCCCAAACAGCCACCGCTGCAATCACACGTTCATCCAGAATCGAAAAGGCCTCCCGCCTTTCAGTGTCAGACTTTTCCCTTTGGCTCATGCATATTCCTCGAGGAATAAATGCTACTACTCGATAATTCCTCGTTTGATTCCGAATAAATATCCACACATTATCACTCTATCTTATCTCCGTGTTTATGGACATGTGTGACCATTGTCCTGGGTATACCCAGCTACATATCCGCATGGAAATGAACACTCGACGCAATCATGGTGATTCGCATTGGAGTTGGAAGCATATAAGCGGAAACGAGGACGAAGCCAGCGCAGTGATTAAAACTTGTAAAATAACGCGAGATATGGGTTTTAAGTGGAGCACAGGTTTAATGATTTTATCGTATGTGCGTTCCTCAGTGGTATAATATGAATGTGTCATGTAGTGAATTTTACTGAAGCATTTTTGATTTCCTTGCATTGCAGATTCGATTGTTTGTTTAGTGCCACATTAAAGACATTTGTATTATTTAGTGAATCGTAATACTTTAATGTGACAGGCGGTCAGATATCAACTAACTTATTTGAAAACGTTTTTCTTCCTGACTGAGTAATATTACCCCACCGCGTATTCTATTTCTGAAGAAGCCATCTCCACGCTGTTTTGGTGTCTCACTCTTTCCTTTCTCTTCTTGTGTGCTTTTCAGTAGCTGAACCACCAAAAGTACATTTTAAACATTACTCTCCTTCACAGATGCATTTAATATGATTGAATTTTTTATTCAATTTATGATGTTTTTATATAAAGATGTTATGTACTTTTCTCCAAATTCTCACTCCATATAGGAGTACTCTGTTTTCCCCCGTTTACTCTTCACTAAATACTCGTATAGTTTTTAAATTTTATCCACGGAAGCATTCCAAACATAGCATTTTCCTTTCTTTTTCTTAGTTTCTATTCCACATTTCTACATAGCATTGAGCTTTTCTTAATCAAGAGCGTCTTGCGACATACCAATGGTAGCATTTTTAGCAAGCTAAAATTATAATTCCTTTCGTTATTGCTTTGAAATTATACGCATGTGAAAATCTGACTTCCTCGTGTTGTTTCCCTCGGATACTGTACCCAATGTTCTTCGAGCTGTCGTAATCTTTTCTTTGTTTGTATTTTGATCCGTACTCTTCTATTTATTTTAGATTTTCAGTATTTTTTAAATATATTTCCTTACTTTGTCCAAATGAAATCGTGCCGTTCAAAAACTCGATTCATTACATTTTCATCCAAACTATGCTTATTGTTTTGAGATAATAATTGTAAAATTTACTGGAAACAAATTTTATTTGTTTTAGAGCGTAGAGTATTTAGTTTTAGGTGATGCACTATAAATTATTTCCCATTCAGATACTTTAAAATCAACTAGGTCATACCGTTGTCATTTTATGGTACTCCAGAATCACAGTCCTTTAAAAATTACAATTATTTAGGAGATGTGCTCAATTTTCTTTTATCGCCACTAACGAGGTCGGAATTCACGTTCCTACGTATATTCAGAACAATGAAAGAGCGTTTTGTTATGCAACAACAGAACATTCTTCCAAAGGCGTACGTGAAATTTGAGTTTTCAGCCCAACAAATGCAAACCTCGAAATGTTGCGGAAGAATTCGTGAGGTATCAAAAATCCGAGTGGCGTTGGCGGTTGATAATCGCTGCCTGCGGTGCGCCGCTCGCCGGGGCCGCGTGGGCTTTGCAAAGGCGGCGGTCAGCCATTTGGTGGCAGAGGCGACTCACGCCCACGCGTCCGCCAGAGAATTAAGGTCCCTCGAGTATGCACACACCTCACGCCGCCTTACCTTCACCGCGCCCCTTCCCCTCGCCGAAGTGCGACTCGGCCCACGCCGCGCTGAGGAGGTGGAGGGATCGCCTTAGGGGACGGGGCAGCAACCCTCCCAAAGAACCTTGGCATAGCACCGTCGTGCGCCGTCGCAACTCGAAGATCCGAACGCCAAGCCAACTTACGTTGGCATAAGCGCTGTTACCACGACGAATACCGGACGACGAGGGAGGAAGTGCCGAGGGAATTGAATCGCGAATTGATCGAGGGATGCAAGCGACAATGAGGTCTCGAGGATTTTCTCTCGAAAAACAAGTGAGAATTAAATTGAATTTTGAACATTAAAGCTTTAAGCATCAGCAAGATAAGCTATGTGTGTTATCGGGAGAGCATCTATCGACTTTCGGCGTAGTCAGCGGCGGACGCGAAAACCGGCCCTCGCCGTCTCGTACATGCGTTCTCCTCCCATTAGCACAAGCGGAACGACACAAGTCTTTTGTTTCCCGCCCCAGGCATGGAAACGGTGGGGGCGTGCCGGCGACGCGCGTTGCGGCAAATCCGGATGCGTAGCTTTTCGTCCGCCACCCGACGGACGGTCGGGGCACTTGACTCTCGGGAGTCCGAGACGGACGGTACCCGGAGTGCCGCCGGAAAACCCGCCAAGGCTCGGCCCCCCTCCCCCCGTCGCTGACCACCCACAGAGGGAGGAGGTTCGGGCGACAGCTTGCGGCCGCCCCGCCTCGCTTGCCCGTCAGGGGGGCACCTGTCCCGACGGGAGGCAGGTGGGAAACGGCGGTCCCTTCCTCTCCCTCTGTTGCCCCTTCTTCTCGGAGGGCAGGCTGGGGAGGGAAGCCCTTCCGGAGAAAAAGGTGCATGCTTGAAATATTTTCTTCTCAGGGAGAGTTCCTTCACCCCTCCCCGTCTTCACCTTTCCCTCGTTCTACTCCCCCCCCGACTTCGCTGCCCTTGGTGAGCGCGTGTGGAAGAGGAGCGGCTTGCACGAGAATGAGGGGGTCCTCCCTTGGAGTGCGTGACATACGTCAAAAAAGCGACGAACAGGCAAACGTAGTAGGACTAAGAGTTAAGATGCAAAAACGAAATACAGAATAGAAATAAGCGGGGAAGGCAAAAGGAGACAAGGTGGGAGGAAGAGAGAGAAAGAAATGGAGAGGGTGAGAATACTATTAGATATTTATACGGGTATTCTACCGGTCTATCAGGGTACGTGGTAGTTCAGTTTTTGGAACGGTAGACTACTGCCCGGAGGGCCCGAGTTCGATTTCCGGGACTCCTCTAGGCACCCTCATTTTCATTCGAGCTGTGTGATATTTCGTGCGTCATATCTAATCCTGGGAAACAATAGTTGGCACAGGGATAGGACCTGGCCCCCCTTCTATACTACTGATGTGTAAATTTCGCACGCCATTGTGCTTAGTATTGTTTGCTTAGTAAACCGAACTTCGGGTTCATAACAGGTCAATAATTTGGTCCACCGGTCAAGGTATATTTTTGATGCACCCTTTGATACACTTCTTTAAACTCCACCAAAGACGAAACTGCGTACCATTACACACCGCGTGTTGCAATAATTAATCCTTCGATTCCGCAATCTTCCCGCTTTCCTTCATTCCTTCCAATGTGCCTGGTCTCTTTCCCACCAACAGTATCCCTTCTGTCTTCAACATACCTCTGGGACTCATTATAATCTCCCGCACCGACTTTTCTGGTTTAGAATTCATCTAAACAGCCTTTTAGCCTCCCCTTCAGTCCTAAAACTTTCTCGTTTGATTTTACTTCCGTCCATTTTCCATCCTTTTAATCCGTTGCTTATCCTACTCCTCACATATAGTGAGAATATGCCGGTACATACTATATAAATTACCAGTCAACTCCGAATGGGCAAGTGAAAGGGAAGACAATTGAAAAGAACATGAGGAAGAAACACGTTGGGTAGACAATGATTCCAAGAGATTGAAAACTAGAAAAAAAAGGGCCTCACCGGTCGGATGCCGCGTAAGAGATGATCGATCGTTTGGGTGACCCTCTCTTAAAACAAAGAGCAATGCCAAAAAAGAGCGAAATGCGGACGGAAGAGAAGATAAATGGTGGTGGCTGACTTTCGGCTTTCAGCCTTGTCTCACATCAAACAGGTATTATTTAAACGAGTTAGAAAATATGTTGCATTTTCACTCTCTCTCGTTGAATAACAGTTTGCATAAATAGCATAGTTATCAGATTGACTCACACGAATCGGAGGCTTGTCTCATCTTTTACCGTCTTTGACACTCGAGCATTTGAAAATTCTTGTCTTCATTCATTTATTCATATCGTCTTCAATGCGAAGATACGTGTCCTGCGTTCAGCCTTCCGTCAGCGTGGCCGTTTCCGCCAATTCACTCGATCGTGTTCCCATCCACTTCGTTCAGACTGGACATTTGTGCCTTCTTCCTGTCAAATACATCGTGTCAAAAGTCTCAGTTCAGCTACGTACTTTTAATTTTCCGAATAATGATCAGGGAAGTCTCATCCTCTTCTATTCAACGGCTTTCCTCCTCTGTTTTGTTATTTTCGTTCGCATGGCCATCAGTGCTCAGGGTTAGCGAAGCGGAAGGAGGTAGAGAAATAGGCATTTTAGACGGAGTGAAGGGAGGTCGAAAGAATATAGAATAATTAGGAGTAATACGAAAGAGGAAGTTGGTGGTGGACTTAAGTTTTCGCGACGGATAGACGAAGGCTGTTTAAGAATCACTGATACGAAATACTCGAATGTATTTTTTCATCGATTGTAATTTTTGTGTTGGCCACATATCTAATCATGATTTTTTTTGGATTTGCTAACGAGGATTTAATGAAAGCCACCACTTCTCTTTCGCAAGAACAACCCCGATAGTATTTTTCTCTTGACTTGCGTATTATTCCCTTCACTTCCCTCCTTCCGTTCGGTTTCCATTGCACCACTGGCGGTTATTGTGTGGGCGGGCGGCTGGCTTGGCGTTCGAGAGTTAGTTCGCGTGATGCCGAGGATTGCCCTCCCCCGCCTCCTCTGCCATTCCGGGCATTGGCGAGCGCGGCGGTCGATGCACACCCTGGCGTGGAGGAATCGGACTATTCGTGGGTAAGGATGAACACCCGCGCCCCCCATTCCCACCCCCTCGGCTCTGAAAATCGAACCGGGCGCCATACGTCCCTCGCTCGCTCCCAAACCGCCGCTGCCCCTCCCTCCGTCACCTCCGCCGTCACGCGTCCAGTGGAAGTCGCCGTCGAGGCACGAGTTGACTCCGAGCGTGGCAGGACGCTCGGAGGACCGTTCCGGTTCCTGGGCGTGCGGTGAGCGAGCACGCACGGAGGGGAAAATTCAAACGAAGGACGAATTGGAAGAGAAGACGCGCGGGCGGAGTTCATTTTTATTCTTCTCTCCATTTGTTCCTCCACGACCCCCGGTCGGATATTCAGTGTCCAGGGCGGACGCGACGGTCGGCCAGCAGCGGCGGCGAACGAATGCTCTTCCGTTCCGTAGCGTCAAATCCGCCCTTCCCTCCCGCCCTTGCCGGCCGTTCGGCACTCGCCCGTGTCCGGGGGCGTCACTGGGCGGAGGGCGGACGAGGGTTAGGGCAGGTAGGGAGGGAAGGGATGAGAGTGACCGCTTCGGCAGGGCGGCACACAGCCGTCCATCAACGAACGTTCGTGCAGTTTTCGGCGTTCAAGTATTTTACCTCGCTCACATTGAAGGAATCCGATAAAGATATGAATCTCCCCCATTAGCAATTATAGGCACTATACATAATCTATTTCAGATGGGCACTTTCGGCGAAACGAAAGGAAACTAATCTCATTCCGGTTTGGCAGAAAGCAATTTTCAATACTATTTGTGACCAGTTGAATAATGCATTTGTCCTGCAGAATATGTACCGTCTTCAAATTCGAATTGTTTGGTAAATTAAAGTGATATTAGAATAAATAGGAATACAACGAAACAGATATTTTGGAACTCCCTGGTTGAGAAATGCTTAAATAATTTTGAAACGACACTTTAATTTGTAAGTATTTTCGAAATGTCGTCTTCGGTGATCCATGATAATGAAAATTATTTCCGCATAAGTAATGGCTGCAATAATGACTTAATAAACCTTACGTTAGATTCCTCCTGACCCATCGTAGGGAAACGTGATGAAATGGCACAATGGCCTCAGATAATTTCAGGACAGCCGATTGAGAATGCAGATTGGGTGCGGGGGGGGGGCATAGCTCTCGGCGTCGTCTGCCGTCCACAACAGATGTGACACCACGTGAGAATTCCCTCTTGGCCTCTCCCACCCGGGCGACTTGTAAGCATCCGTCCCCCTAAATGTCTCCCTTCGCTTGGGTCGAGAGGGGTACTGTTAGTCAGCTGAAGGGGTTGATTTGAAACTTATGACGATTACTCACACTATGGACACTCCCCGGAAGGGAGGAGGGCCATGACGTCCTACTCGTGACCTCAGTGAGCTGACGGTGCGTTTTGTGAGCTTTAGTGTACCTTTTTCGAAATTACTGTTTCTGTGTTTCCCCGGTTGTATCTGGAGGCTCGTTTACAGCCCCGGGATCCTGATCAGCCCCCCATGGCTCGTCATATAAGGGCTATTTACCAAATCGACATGTTGATCTAAAGGTCCCACGAAAAGTCTTAAATGTAACGCACAACTTTCAAATTCACATACGATGTAATACATACACGAAGCAATTTCTCTACCATTTATTAATATCCCAAGAGCATATGAGCAAATTACATGGACCTGTAAACCTACTATATTGTTTGATAAAAGGGTTCCATGTATCCCTGGGGCCGAAGCACCGGAGTTGGCACGAGACTCATGCCCGGGGCGAAACTCAATCGAGAGACCAATTAAGGGTTATGGCTCGGCACCCTACCGACTGGCCCAGCCGATCTACCTTGCGGCAGTTCCTTCAATGTCAAATGTCAGTGTTGGAAATCCCATTTTGAATTGAATCGTTATTTGAGTGTGGATTACGACTCGGTGGCAGAACGGTATTTTGGGATCCAAATCTGGGATCCTCTTGCTTTTCCTTTGGCTTTGATGCGACTGTGAAAGTCTGCGGCTTTCGTCTGTCATGACTGCGAAATTTTATTTTCTTTTTGTCAAAATCGAACAAATTTGGATTCTTTTGAATAGTTAATCTATCATTAAATACGCTGGCTACGCTTTTTGAGCTTTTTGTTTCACAACAAGACCATCTTTTCCTTGAAATATTTCCGTGAAATTCGACATTATTATATCTGGTCCTTAGTCTGAAAGAATGGCCTCATTATCAAACTATAGAATGCATTACATTTTTTTGTAAATATGAAACAACAAAGCATCCAGGGCTATTTCAGTATTTAGTTTGCATGATTATCTTCCGAAGCTTCATCCTTATCTATAGTGCTTTATGTTTCATATGAAATGAACGTTGGTAGACGTAATTTCGTGGTTGTCAATTGATTCCAACATCACCCATGTCAAATGTTTTCGAAATCGTTTTGTGTATAACCCAGCCACCTTACCCCTGGAGTTTTCAACTTTTGTAATGTTAAGGCGAAATTTACCACTAACTCTCCTGTATAGGACGGGATATTTCAAGTATCGGAATATTCTCTGCACAAAAAGATAACTTGTATCCTCTGCTAAATCACAAAAAAACTCTTTGACGATACAATTTATTTTTTCGTCTATCCGATGTCAGAGAATTAGTGACAAATGGTTGGGTACCCGGACAACCACCCGGACATCGGCCCCCTTGCTTCCGATTAGGACATACGATTAAGACCAAAAATTTAAAATTAAATATACAATTTAGGAATGTGCATTCATCTTGTCATCGAATAAAATATTTTTTTCTTGATTTAAATATTTTTATAAGGGTTCCATCCTTTCTACTGCGCCTCAGCGCCGTGATTGATCCATAAAAACACTTAGAAATTAGGAAATTAAAGAGATTAAAGAGACCCACCCAATTTACCAGTGAATGAATTGCTAATGAATTTGCGAGGACTTTATGTACTCCATAGTTGTTGGCAATGTTTGTAGTACATGTTACGGATCAACATATCACATATCAAGTTATCATGTCGACAGTATTCCTAGGCATGGAGGTAGCGAAGTCCATAATTTCGATTCAATTCCCCGTCCCTAGTTGAGGGGGAATAATGATGCTGCGAATAGAAATGATGATTCTTGGGGGGGGGGGCGGGGGTGGAGCCTCCCCCCCCTGGGGCGAAGGGAGACAAAGAGAGCGCACCGCGTGCTCCGCCTTCGCGATAACAAAGGAGCGAATGAAACCCAAATTAAATCACTGTCGACAAAAGGTGTTGACTTTCTCATCGTAATGAAAATAAACCGTCCGCGCCATCAACTTTTCATCATCATGTGATCAGCGGGAAACGTTGTGTAATTTTGTTTTCCTTTTTTTCTGTTGTTATTAGGAGCGTCCCTTTTGCAGAATACAGATTACTCCCGCGTTTCCTTTCGCGCTGCGGCTTCGTGTGACGTAAATCGTGGATACTCAGTGGCGCTCTTTGTGAGTGAATTTTTTGTGGAGACCAAATGTTAATTTATAACAATTAGACCCCCCTTTCAGTCCTGGTTACACGAGAATTATCTTTCCTAAGGAATATGTGCCTGTAGGAAATTGTTCCTCCATTGCAGGCAGTATGGGTGGGTGTACATTATTGCTTGATTCTATGATAGGTGCCTTGTTCATTATATTTCATCATTTCCAAAGCGCGTTGCACTTGTGAGAAGCTGCTAAGTTTTATTTTGGAAAGCACCTTAAAAAGATGAAAACTAATCAAGCCTTACCAATTAGGTAGATTGATGAAAATAAAGCCTCTAAACTAATCAGTTTGATCAAAAATAACGAATTGTGGATGCTTTATACCGTCTGCATATTGCCCATATCTAATGACTTTGTTTTAACTACTTGTTATTTTTCATTTATCATAGCTTACCTGTCCATACGTTGCCGTATATATTCTTACTCAGGTCGTCTTTTGGTTGCTCTGAATGAAGGATGTTGTTTCCTCTTTTAATATATGATCATCAGAAGAAAGAAAATGCATTCCACGCTTAAATAGTTATTAATATATTTGTAACATTGATCAAATAAAGAAGGCGTGCGAGTGAGTCACAGTCGCCCAGCTAGTGAGGTCTCGTTTTAAAATGTCATCTTCACCGAGAGACCGTTTTATGATTCCAGAAAACTGTCCCCTGCATCTGTTCCACAGTGTGTTTCTCCCGCGTGCTGACCTTCAAGCATTAATTAACACGCATTCCGCTACTGTCGAGCTGTCTTGGCGGAGAGGCCGGTCTCGGGTGGCCGCGGGCTCCATTTTCGATGCACTCACCGCGAACGATTGTGATTTGCAGAAAGGGGCGGATGATTCTGCCTCGGCCCGGAAACTGTCAAAACGCTATATCGCTCGTTTTCTGTCGAGATTCTCAGGATTAAAGCTCTTCAATCTCTCGTACTCGTCAAAGGAATAGGGGTATGCATTCATGAAATTGCCAAGCTACTTAATATGCCAATCGCCTGTTAGTCTGGGCGATATTATTTATTCGTATGCTTGTAAATTTTATCCAAAAGAGCAATTGCAGGGCACACATTTCATAATCAAATAAATTCAATATCTCGGTGGAGGAATGCCGATCTTTCTTGCCCAGCAGAACAGTTCACTCCCCAAAACTGTTCTGTTCGGCGGGAATCCAACCCGGCACCTCAGTACCAGAAGGTGGGGTTTCCGACCCTGGTGGAAACCCCGTCGCCACCATTAAGCTCTATATTCTCCGCCGTCGAATCTGATTTTTTTTGCCCTGGAATCATGACACTTGATGTGAGTATATGCATTTCTTCAAACTTGGCTGTGTTCGGCAATTGAGTTCGGGGCGTGGGGAGTGTCTAGCCCAGCCAACAGATTGCCAAATCGTGGTGCAGGGCGGCCAACTTTAGGAGTCATACAGAACTTGCTCTTTGAGGCAATAGGAGAAGAGTAAATTGGAGGATTCGATGTGCAAGTATGGGTGAAGTAGAAGTGGAAGAAATTTTTGTTGGAAGGAATTCGAGGAAGTCGTGAGAATTAGATTCAGGGACTAATTTAGTGAAAATCGGATGCCGAAGGCTGAGTCATATAGAGGAGGAATGTTGGGTAAGAAAGGTGGAATGTAGAATTGGCACTTTGGACTGAGTACACGGAGGCAGTCAATTTGCGGAGTTGAGGAATGGTTTATTGTAATTTGGAGTTTGTTTGCGGCGTCTGGTGTCGAGAGCGGCGGGGTTTGCTAAGTGCCGCAATGCTCAACTAAGTGCCGCTCATTCCCTGGGTCCATCAATAACCCTCCTTGGTCGGGGTACTAATCTTGATAAATGATCTGCTCCTCCCACCAAATCCCAGACGCTTTTCTGTTACCCACTCACTCGTGGCCCACGCGCCATTCGCATTCCTGCCTTCCCTCTTTCCAGACGTGATCCGTGCTCGATTACGTTTCCGCTTCGACACGCGTGTGTCCTTGGCGCGGGCGACCGAGTGCCCGAACGGACACGCCCCTCCGCGCGTGGCTCTTTGACTCGACGGATCATATATGTGCGATACTAGTATTAGAAGATTGTTGAACCATTTGTAAATGTTATCAGACGTGTTAATAAAATTTAAATGAAAGTTAGGACGTTGTAATATTCAAACATTGTCGATAAATACCTCAAATAATGTGCTTAATCATTGTGCTTGTACGCATATGGACCCATTATTATCCTTACAGCTGGCGGTAAAATCAAATATCGCAGCTTTCCTGCATTTTCTTAAAAAGAGTTACACATCTTAGGAAGTTGAGAGAACCGCTAATTGTAGGATACGCAGAGTTAATTATTGCTTTGCATAACCTGTGTTTTTATATTTTGTAACGCATTTCAGGAGATGGCCATAATGGCCGTGGATACACATTTAAAACAATGCATGCAATATTATGTATGCTTGTACATGAAACCGGTTATGCAAATTCAATTTCCAGCAACACATCATTTCGAAGACATTACGTATGTCAGTACGAGGAGGATTGGGCTTAATCGCCAAAAGTGGAAGTCAGTTGATCGATGTACTCCTGTCTTGATAATGCACGTCGAAAGTCGTAAAAAATCATTGCACAAAAAAGTTCACGAGTTAACTCCGTTTTTTCGCTGAGGCAAAATTTTGGAGTCACTGTAAACAACACAAGTTATGATCAAACGGAAAAATATTCTGAAGAAAGTTAGAGTTAAAAGGGTCAAACTTTCAGATGGAAGCGTCTGATGGCGCCTAAAGCACTTGGTGTTGTCCAGGCTCAAAATATAAATAGCAACCCCCGTAGGATTGGTTACCTTGCAAGATGATGGCTTTACGCACTCCGTAGTGCCCATGATCCAAATCTGCAATTATAGATGGCGCAATAAGAAGCGTGGCGCACGGGTTTCTGACTCAGTATGGATTTCAAATGTCGTTTTAGTGATGAATTGCTTCTTGTCACGATATCCCCATAAAATCCTCTTCCACTCTGTCATTCAGTACGTCGCATTTCAACTCTTTCTCTCTCAATTCAAGGCTCTTCAAGGCGAGGGGATGGACTTACATAGGAGGCCTTTAAGGTCTCCGGCCCCTCAGGAATGCTTCGAATGAAGGGCTAGGTTCATCTCCCTAGCAGTTTTTCATGAATATTTTTCTCTCTGATGACTTCACCTTGGTGTCCTTTGCGCATTAGCGATTCCCGCAGTTTATTTATTACATATTATTTTTCATTTCCTTATCGTCTCTGCAACGTTAAGGCCGTCAATAAATATTTTTCTGGCCATCCGCATACTTATACTAGAGAAATCTTCGTTCTGATACTTAGGATGACACATTACAAACAAAATGAGTTTATCCCGGGCTGCAGGTCATATATATATATGTATGTACATGTAAGATGAAATTTCTATGACATGATGATATTCTTGAAAAAAATTTGTTTCATTATCTAAAAAGTGTTTGTTATTTACTAACTCAGATCGTTCCGGTATCTTTCGTGGAACAGCGCTATACGACTCTTCCCTTGCCTGTGCGGTGCTGGATCTTCCCCTTATCCGAATATCCTCCTGAGCAAAATTAACTGTTTCTTGGTAGTTCTTCTCAAAAATGGCAGCCATATCCTCAGGATTTTGTTGCCTAGCGTAAATTGAGTGAGCATATTTTCATGACGTTTTCATTGGTGTGAAGAACAGTGCCAATACATTTTTCGGTTTTATAAAAAGCTGCAACTTTTTCGTAACTCCAAATTCCGTTACAACTTTCTTTGATATATCGCTCCAATATTTTTTTGCGAGGAAAACAGCAAACTCAAACGGGAGTAAATTGAAAAACTCTTGTGAACTCTTCCACTAAACCCTTGAATGCTGTGGGAGGAATACTCGCTCGGTCGCCAAAGGTAAAACGAGGAAATGATTTGATTGCGGCAGTCCAAATTGTTGCCGTTTTCAATGCGATCAAAAGGTAGGAAATTTTCACCCAATTATAATAGTTGGATATTTTAGGAAATACTCCAGTTTGCTTCACATTTTCCTCTAGTTAAAATATTAGCGCGATCGGGAGCATGAAAGGAGGGTTGAGGGTTGAATTAACGGTCGAGTTTAAGAGAAACGCGGACGACGGGACGGCAAAATATGCATTGAATTGAGGTGAAGCATTTTAAAACAGAATTGATATATCCCTCTGATGCTGTGGGCCTAACCATACCCTTTTCACTACCGTACGGTTATCTAATACGTAGCAAATGAAGGAGAACTCAGTGACTACTCGGAACGATGTCCTTCCATTCCGAAATGAGGCGTTTTTACGGGATAGATCTGAATGCTGTGAGGTGGAGCGATGGATGAAATCTTTAAAAATATATTAATACTAAGAAAATGAATTTATTTATTTCCTAATAGCCCACAAATTACAATTTTTTGGTCAGTGCAAAATGTCGTGGTATGCAAGGTGGTTGCTGTGTGTGTGTGTGTGGTGTGTTATCGGAATTTGTTGCAAACCATCTGGCTTTAGAAAGATAAGAAAAGGAATTTTATCGCCAATAGTTTTTTGTGATTTAACAGATAAGACTTCAGTCATCAGTATGTGCCGTCAATATCCTTAAAATATCTCGTCTTTGCCAGGCGACGTTGACGACGTAAGAGGACGTCTCAGTAACTTGGTTAGAGCACTCGACAGGGATGTGAGGGCACCTGGGTTCGAGACCCTGTCAAGACGTGCTATGATTACGCTGTGAAATTTATTTATTTCGATATGTGATCTATTTGATGAAATATTCAAAAATTCCTAACGCCCGTGTTAAGGTGGGCTAAAGGTAAACAAATATCGAAAACAGATGACGACCTTGACGCATAAATGATTTTGACATCAATTGGAAACTTTTGTGCATTGGACTAGGTACGAGTCTGATAAAATCAATGTGTTTCGGTCCACTTTAGGGAGCACATTTCCTGACACGTTGTCTCTAGCACCCTTTACTCTCCCACAAGCACTCGAGGCTTCTTCTTACGTATCTTCATTGTGGTGAGCTGCGGGAATTGATCGCTGTCATTCGTGAGAAATTATTTTGGGTGTGCACAAGGATCCAGTCTTTGGTATTCCTCGTCGTTATTTTCATTGCGTATTTTGTCAAATTCAATCATGGACTACTCATCCATTTCATCCGATTTTCAGTCAATCCCTTGGAGCTGTTCCTTTATTCACTTCCCCTCCGTTAATTTTATCCACCCGCCAGATTCCCCGTTCCTTCACACTCCGCCTATCTCTGTAAACTCCTTATTCCTTCGATTTTACTCCTAAAGCAGCTAACTATTACTTCTCCTTGTCCAGTGTCCAACCCTTTGATTGGTTTATATTTTCTTTCCACTCGGCTTCCTAACTATTTATCTAAACTCTTTAGGCCATTTTCCCTTTTCATATATATTCTTTGCATGACTACGTTGCGTATTTGTTTTTATCCTTCCTCTCCTATTCAACTAGGATTCGATCCATTTCCGTTTTCTTGGCTATTCACCCTTCATCCCTTCTTCCCCTTTCACCATTCACCCTTCACCCATCCCATTCACACTACACCCACCCTTTATCCATCATTCACTCTTCTTCCATCTGCTGTTTCCATGGATAGCAACTGTGTTCTACCACTCTTTTCCTTAAATACTAATCTTTGTTGAAGTAAAATAAATGTACCGATGGGAATGAAAAATAAGTATAAAATTGCTAATTCGGATCTACTCTAGAAGGCAGAAGCTGCTCTAAGAGAAGGGGAGGGCGTTGGCGGCGAGTTTTCTTGCTGTGACGCCACAAACAGCTTAGGAGCTGCTTAAGGGGTAGGGTTTTATTTACGGCAAAGGAGTCGCTATTTATTTAAAACTCGCACAAGTAAAGAGTGATTAAAGAGATGTTACTTATAGATTGCCGGAAATAATATTTCGTCAATGAAACGAATTCTCATTGAAAATTGACGGATGTGTGATATCGTTTGTTGGCTCTTTTTTAAGAAAACCTTTTCAAAAAATGGTACATTATACCTGTATGATGGCGGAAATATTTTGAGAGAATTGGCGATTGAATAGATACAAGCAAGCATAATTGGAGATGGAATAGATGTTTATGAAATCGTTAAAGTAGATACGCTATGCATTCATGTTATAATTCCCTAAGGCAATTGAATTTTCTTATTCTGAGGGACATTCCTGGGAGTAGTTTCTAAGGATAGAAGGATAATTCACAGCTTCTGGGAAGCCCAGATGATAGTAATTAAATCTAAATACAGTAACGGGGAAACGAGATTGGAAAATAATCATTTACATAGCAGTATGAGTGTCATTGATTGTCTGAGCAATGTAAGGGGTAACGTAATTGGATGTAAATTGCGCATGATGATATGATTAGGGCAGTGGACAGGTGATTGGGAAGAAATGCGGAGGGACATCCAAACTTGACGATTTGATGAGATTCGAGCGCAAAATTTTATCGATTCAGCTGTCATAGTTTGATGACAAATTGTGATCCGTGTCCATCCTATATAGGTTCCGGACAATAAGTATCGGGACTGGTTCCAAAAAAATCAACATTTATTGCAGTTATCATTACAATTACTTTATAATCTTCAAAATACATTCCTCCTGCATCGATACACTTAGTTTGGCGCGTCCGCCACTCGTCAAAAGCCAGCTGGAAGTCGGTTTCCTGAATACAGTTGAGAGCCTTTGTCGTCGCCGCTTGAACCGCCTCGATGGAGTCGAACCAATATTCTTTGAGCTCCTTTTGAGCTATTCTTTGAGGTAATAACGCTGTCGAGAAAATCTTCATCTTCCTGGACGCAGTCCAAAATTTCTTGCGAAATTTCCACCCACGACAGTTTTTGTTCCTCGCTCAAGACTTTCGGCACCAGCTTCGCGCACACTTTCCTCATCGCAAGATCCTCTGTTACAATGGTGTGGACGGATCCGACTGAAAGGCCGGCCATCT
This sequence comes from Hetaerina americana, assembly GCF_022747635.1. Taxonomy (NCBI): domain Eukaryota; kingdom Metazoa; phylum Arthropoda; class Insecta; order Odonata; family Calopterygidae; genus Hetaerina; species Hetaerina americana. Next base: position 14,017,768 of record NW_027286763.1, read on the forward strand.
CAATGATAAGGGTGATGGTTACACACCTAAGAGTCCAAAAGTTTATTCACTTTGGCCACCTGAGCATCGGCTCGAGCGGTCATTGGGCGTTCGACGCGGTGCTCGTCTTCGCTCGGCAAGCTTCCGGCCTTCCTTAAACATTTTGTGCCACTCAAAATCTATTCTGCGGCTTAAGGTATCATCCCCATAAACCTGTTTAATGAGTCCAAGGGTCTCCGACGCGGATTTCCCGAGTTCAACGCAAAACCTCTCGGAGTAGCGTTGCTCGACGGTGCGCTCCATGCTGGCGGGACGACACCACAAACAATCACACGTCACAAAAATCCACCTCTTGTCTCAACACATGCCCAGAGGCGACTGAACGAAAGTGCGCATGAGTGGTGGGGGACCCCTCTACCGAGCTGACCAGTCGGACCCCTATCCACCGCTCCGTTGAGGAAACAACGAACCAGTCACGATAATTATTGTATGGACCCTGTATGGCACATCTCATAATATAGTTTCCAGGTATAGAGAGAAAATTCTCCATTTTTAAATTAGATACATTAAAACATTCTCATCTCATTCTCAAGTACTTGTAGGCAAGTTGCGACTGTTAGCTATCACAGGCGGTGATGTCTCCCGTAACAGTTGGCTGGGGTGAAAGTTGCGACAAATTTTCAAATTTAACTAGTTTAAATGAAAAGTAGTCGTGGTAGTTGGTCTTTTTATGCGTTCCAAAGTTTTTGGGTCGTCGACTTAGTCGGACGTGACATTCGAGATGAGGATTTTGGTGTAGAGTTTCCCTCGGTTAGATATGGTAGGAACATTAATCTGTTCCAACAGCTTGCGCCTCACAGCAGATCACCTGCGTTTGCTGCCTATGTTAAACGATCCTCGATTATGGAAGGTTTTAAGATTGGGAAAGCTTTGACTTCAAGTTAAAAATATCATTAATTGAAAAAAAGTGAGTACATTGATTCGCAGTATAGCTTCAATTCCGAAGAAATAGTGAAGTGCTCATTTTTCAGATGAAAACTTAATATAGATTCTTCGCTTCTGAAGCAAAGTTATTCAGGTTGTACTGTAAACCTGTACTTCGCAGCCCTGCAAAGTGTGCTCGCCAGGTAAACATGGCGTGTGTGAGAAGCAAGAGACCGAGAGAACTCGCGTAGAACTATTTCAGTGGGTTTCAATCTCATTGATTTGACGTTTTCATAAAATAAAAATTTTATGTGGAACATATTCCTACAGTTGTAACTCTTCAAGGAGCATCTCGTATTTTTAAATTCTCACGTATCTTCAAAATTTATGACCGAAGAACAATGAGTTGGTGGTGGGGTCTGGGTGCGGTCTCTTTTTTCAAAGTTCCTGATGCGGGTTTGAGTTCGTTGCCGCATCGAAGGTGTTTCGCCGTGGGGGGGGGGGGGGAGGGCCAACTCCGCCGTGGGAGGGAGGTGTGATCCTTTTTGGAGGGGAGAGCTTAATAAATCTCTCTGCGCCATCTGGTTCCCAACTTCTTCTTCCCGACACTATTCGCAGAAAGAAAAGCGAAAGCTCTTCTCTGAAAACTTTTTTGAGTTTACTCTTCTGGGACATATTTTCAAACTTGTCGAAGGGTTAGCCAGAGTTTGAATTTCCTGAGTTCTTTGGTTCCTCATCTGCTCTCGAAACCCTTTTCCGCCTCAAACTACCCCAATTCCATCCCCCCCCCCGCACACGCACGCACACGCCCGTGGCCTCGAATTCTCGTGCAAAAGTAGTTTTGATCTCATTAGAAATTTTGTGCACTGCTCTTATCCCGCATTAAAAGGTGAAACCGGAGTATCTCTTCTTATGATGAGCGTCGGCAATCGAAACTAAATTAGAGAGTTTCTCCTCAGGGGAACCCTCCAAAGCGTAAAGCCCGTATCTCTCCAAGACAAAGACAATTCAAAGTTTTGATTCTGAAGATCCGATGTCGACGCCAACATTTGTACATTTAATTTTTAAACAGTAGAATATTTTGTGTACGTAGGATTTACTCATTTGAGTGCCCTGATCTTTTGCAGATTTATATTTAGCTAGAAAAATATTACACCCTTGAATCACATTCGGTGTGTCGAATAGAAATGATAACTCGGCTGGAAATCTTCTCCAGACATCCGCGGGAATCCATTGCAAAATATAGCAATTTACATGGAAGCCACTGGACACTGTAATTTTTTTTATAAAGAATACCGTATACAGTCTGGAGAATATACAGGACTCTGTAGGCAGGTCGAGTTGAATTTTAAAAGTGGGAACGAAACTCATGAATTATGATCATCCATAACACAATGTTTCATCGCCATCCGTATGCGCTCCAATTGTGAAGCCCATCTCAGTTTTCGTACGGAAACTGTTACACTTGGTGTTTATTTAACGGGAGTACATACAGCTACGCTGAGATAGGAACATTGGCGTGTTATTCAGCAGGATTCCGTTATCATGCGACATCGTGTGACACTCCGAACGGATACGTTTCCCGGGAGGGCCGGAATGTATGCATTTCGCCCCTATTTTGCTGTATATTCGTGAACTTCGGCAGCGAGGCAGGAGGTGCCCTCGGGCCTCGTGCGGTGAGCCCTCCATTTAAGCGCCATATTTGGCCGATTTATGTGCTTATCGTTCGTTGCCCATCATTAGCGCATTCCGCATTCACCGAGCGAAACCCCCACCCCTTCCATGCCCCCCTAATAGGACTGTTCTTTAAGCGGCAGCCCTTCCATCTCCCCACCCTTCCTCCCTTCTTTGCCCCCGGGTCGCACCTTGCTCCTCGAACCGGAAGGAGGATAAATTTCAATCGACCCGCGGAAGCGCAAACTGCACTTTATTCCGACGTGCTGGATATTCCGAGAGGCATCGGGGTAATTATCAAAGAACCCCTCCCAGTCTCTCCGCCCCACGCCGACCCCTGCTATGTCGGATTGCACTGCGACGCGGGGGCGTTTTATTAAGCCAGCGGCACATTTCAGATGCCGATAAATTTCTATAGCCTTAGGCGTTGTTAGTTAGGCGAGACGATGACGGGATTCGCCGTGAACGCCCCGAAATGATTCTCTCAAGTGAGTAGGCATTTCCGCGAAGGAAAAGGTTTCGTTTCTGGAAAGTTTCTATTCGTCGTGTTTGTGTTTCAGTCATTATTTAGAATAAAGGGGATACGAGTTTACACTTACTATAGTAAAAATTTGCCATCTCGGAAGCGCATCATTATCGCGTTAAAACATAGTTAGAATAATTACGCTCGCTCAACGAGGAAAATTTGTTTATAAATGTCTTCGAACAGATATTCGTGACCAAAAATAATTATTCCCCGTTCCTTCCCCAAAGTAACTGCTTCTATTCTATGCTGAGGTGAATCCAGATACGATTTTGTCGAAGTCGGATACGCACTAATGCGGTGGAGAGTGTTTTCCCTTGGTGGCGAGTATTATATGAAATAAACCAATGAAATTTACGTATATTGCTCGTTTGAGTAACACCACCAGTATATGTATGTCGGTTGGATGAAATGATTTTTTTAATTTTATTGTTTGCTATTGTTGATGTAATAGTTTGAGTTTGAATTTTATATGACTCTGTTATTATTTGCCGACTGTTTAATTTGATGAATTTCTGTGTAAGTGCCAATTTTAATTCTTTTCCTGTTGTTGTACGCCTCTGTTATGGCATAAAGACACCATTAGGCCTTAAGCCATTATGTAAAATTTCACCTCTGCCGTGAATTAATTATGTGAAAGTACGCGTTGTTAATTTAGCGCAACTAATTAAGTTTTGTTCACTCTTAACGTGGTCGAAAGAAAATAAGCCATAGCTTTATGTATTTTTTTATGCTGACTGAATATGTTTAGTTAACTTTATCAATTTCTCAGACCAGTTCGTAATTCAAGGTTTACTTTGGAAAATAATCACTGTGGCTTCCTTAATTATACAGTTTGAGGTTGAATACAAATCATATATTGCCTGTTTCTTAGTTTCAGGTCTCATATTGTCATTTTCCCACCGTATGATCGAAAGCGGTCGATGTCAAGGGTTTTTCTGCGTTCTGTTTATAAATTTGTTCACGCGAAGGATTGCGACTCCGTAAAATGTATGGGTTCTATTAAGTGTAGTTGCAATCTACGGAAATATATCCTTGTGGGTTTCGCGTTCTTTTTTGCTCTGGATAGAAGCGTAAAAGTTGGAAAGAGTGTTAAGTTGTTGAATTTAGATCAGATTTAGGAGTTATGGTAACTATTCATTGGCAGAGATGGAGATCAATAAGTCATTCCGAGTATCGTACTATTGCTCAACCCTTTTACTGTGATGGAATATAATATTCTTGATTTTGCAGTTCATAATTCAGTCGTTGCAACGAGGATATTCTTAGGAGAAAATACAGACCAATTGATGTCGTATTTTAAATTAGTAATCATTATAATTACCGAGGTTGCATGATTGATTAGCAGAAATAGATTCACCGCTCTTTATTGGGAATGCCTTTAAAGATCATCTATATTTTTTGGGACTGTTTAGTTCGTTAATTAAAGCCTGTCTTTGGCACTGGAGCTATGGTTGTAATTAAAAATAGAGTATCTTTGTCTATTTTGCTCTGCATTGGTTAATTTTCAATGTCTATATTTTTCCTAATTCTAGACCATAACTAATAGCAGAGTGTTTGAATCAGCGGGTTCATTTGATAGGTTGACGGGCAACGATTATTCATCGAATTTGAACCCGGGCCTTCCCGACAGAAGCCGAACGCTGTTGGCCACCGTTATGTCGACGATCGTCCACCCCCTCTTTTGGCAACAACACATCGCCTTCTTTTCTTGTAGAAAGAATCAATTCCTCGCGTTATCGATTGGAATTATTTCCATTTCTTCCAAAATTTTCTGATTGTAAATATTGTTTTATTTTAATATTTCTCCACACCAAAATTGCTTGGTTATGCTATTTTCCTTCCTAATTTAGTGATTTATATGAACTGATTTGACGGAGAGTGCAGGGATCATTGAGTGGCAATGGAAATTCGAAGATGCCTCCGGCATACAGAGGGAGACAGCGATATGTAGGCGAGGTAGTGGGAGGAAAAGAGGAGGGAGGAGTAGGCAGGCATGTCGGACGGCATCGTGGGAGGCAGGGAGGGAGTATTCGTGGTTACAGAATGGTTTATTTGCATTCAAGGGTGTCGCGGTGTTTCGAATCGATCAGGGGGGCGGGTACTCTGAAGTGTTACAGCGGTTGGTCCCCGGATCCACGAAAGCCTGCTTTGATCGGTGGACTACTGTTAGCGATAATAATAATCGAAAGAGAGATGAAGGCAGTGTCTACGTCGAAAGCGGCACGAGATGCACCCTTATCCTCAGGCCCATTCAAGCGTGTCTCTCAACCCTCCCCACCCCCTCTCCACTTCTTTCCATCGCCCAGCTTTCAGCCATCACTCCACCGCAACTCCCCCGTCGAAAGCTTCTCTACCTCCCCCCCCCCTCCCCGTAGCCAATCCCCCCCTTTCCTTTCCTGTAAATCCTCCCCCTCCCCTTTTTGCACCAGAACCCCGAAGGCCGTGGTGCCTCTTGCTTGCGCATTATTTTGCATTTTTGGATTGTTTCCAGGCCACCCCGAAGCGGCAGCACCGTGGTTCGAGCTGGATAACGGGGGGGGGGGGAGGGGGGGGTTGAGAGGGAAGAGCAAAGAGCTGGGTCACAGAAGCATAAGCCCCCAAAAAGAAATAAAAGAATAATGGCAATAAAAGGAGCGGCGGAGGAAGTCTCTCTCTGGGGAGGATGCGGTGGAGGAGGAGATACGTACGTGTGTGCACGAGTTTTCGGAATCCGAAGTAGTATTTTTCGATGCCCTTCCTTTCCGGTCGTCTCTATTCGCGCCGTGGCGGGGTCCTCAGCCGCCGCATCTCTCGCTCTTTCTCCCTCCTCCCCATGGACAGTCCTCCACCCCCTGTGCCCCGCCCTCGTCTCGGATTGGCTCGATTGAGGTGCGCTGATGCCGCCCGCCCGCTCTCCCGCCCCTCCCAGTGTTGCTCCATGACACCACCACCATGCACGCTGGTGCTGCCCGCACTCACTCACTCACACACACAAACACACACATTCCTTTGCGGTGGATTCCCACATTGTTTCGAGCGAATTCCCGCCCGCCTCAACGCCCTCTCACTCCCCCCGCCCTCAATCCCCCTCCCCATATTTCCCGCTCCACTCCGAACGCAGATACTCACTCGGCGGACGGCTCCGTGCATCGAGAGCGGTTTAGAGTTTTATCCTTGTCGGATTCGATGTTTAGTCGTATTATTTTTTTTTGCTCACAACGATTTCAAAGGTTCTGTACCTTTTTTTTATTTAAAAAAAACCACGCTCTGTTCGTCCCGTTAAAATTTTATCCAGTTCGCAACGGGATTACTTCATGAATGAGGTTTTTTCGGGTTTTGGTTCGGCAAATTGTAGCAAGTGGTGTCTGTTGGTTTATTGCGATTGAATGACTAGCGTTGGAGTATTAAATACAATTAAAGCGTGAATTTTATCCTTTGAAATGAATTTAGTACAGCTTTTGAGCTGTACATATTTAAACTTGCGCAGTCACCAAGAGAAAAAAAGACAATGAACGGCAGGAGTATTGATGATTCTAGGAAAAAAGCTATGTCAAGATCGTTAGTGAAACCATTAAATGAGACGATGGACACATTTTCAGTGTTGCTTCTTGGCCTTGTTCCAAATTTTTTCCCGATAATGCCATTTCATCTGGTGAGTGGTGAAGTCATAAGGACGATTCACTTGTAAGACCTGGATGTGCGACTAATTCACAGATAATAGGGCAAAATCAGAAGCTCACAGTTCTTCGGTGACACCCGCCGTAATATTATACATTATTTCCCTTTTCACTCCCACCTGCTGTGTCGGCGATTTGACGATATACATCCTGCTCTACAGCTGCCTCTCGTATTTGTAGCACTGAATCTTATTGCCAGGCCAGATTTTGTTACATATGCTTGCAATTTGAGTAATCGTTCAAATGTATGTGTAATGAAGAGCGAACGCCAGGCTCGAGTAAATCATTGTAATCATGCAGTCCTGGGCAAATGAATCTCAACCTTGCTCTCTTGCTGCAAAAATATTGAGTGATGTATTGACTGATCACGAATTCCAGGTAAAATGCCGGGCACAAAGAGCAAGTACAAAAAATTCTTTTCTTAGTGAAACAATTATTGATTGGAACAGTTTAACTGGAAAACTATTCGAGCCCTTTCCTAACAGAGTGCATACTTTTAAGAAAAGCTGTAAACAGTTATAATTTGATTGATGTGTTGTGTGAAATTCTATGCAACAGCTTAGTTTTGCTATTTTTCTTGTTGATTGGGAAACTGATGGTGATGAGGTGGGGATTTTCTTTTTATTGTGTTAAAGATTGGTGTTTGCAAGTTTCCTTTAAGTTTATTTTTTTCTGGCTGATTTTAATTATTATCTTTTGTCACATTGATTGGATTTGAGATGTGATGTTATTTTTCCAAGACGAGTTTGGTTGTAATACCTGGAACTTGAGTGCTACCTGAAATTGTCTATCTGCATATGTGAATTTTAATGATAAAAATAATGATATTCTTCAATGCGTTGATAAATGCCATCACGAATGCCATTTAGTTCGATTGGCATGATATGAAAACTGGAAGAGGCGCTTTAAGGCCTAGGGGCGTTGCTAACTCGTGGTGCCAACTTAAATTTAATATAAAGTAAATTTCGGCATGAATTCTGATAGCTATAATGATTATTTTGAATCTTTTGTGTGACGTAAATTAGGCGCACTAAATAGAACAACAGTACAATACATATATTTCCCCTTCCGTCTACATGCATTCCCCATTCTTATTAGTACTTAAAGCAAAATCGTTGTTTAGGTACCTTTTCGTATCTTAGGAGAATTCGTCCAAGTGGAACCAAAAACTCCATCTAGCATGTTGTATGCTCCCGATCCTTCCATCTACATTGCATATTACGGCACTGCATGGGCAGCCAAGCATTGGATCTCTCTTTATCAATCAAAATAAATACTTCATATTCGTGGGAAATGGTATCGTATTTTGTTCAGCATTGGCTATTTTTCAGTTCGTCTAAATACGTCAATAAAACCAGTCCCAACCGCCATTCGGTCACAGTCGCGCGTGTCGGCTTGCACATCCGTCATTGTCGTCAATACTACTGCGGCACGATGACAACGGCGATGACTTCTTCCTCTCACGTGGCCTCCCTTGAGCGAGCGAGGCCACGCGCGCCGGCTCTGGTGACCTCACGCACACGGGTGCGCTCGCTCGGCGCCACTTACCGGCGCTCGGGTGGATGGGTGCTCCGTCGACGTCATTGTCATCACGACCGAAAGGTGACGTGGACGAGGAGCAGAAAGGGGAGGTCATCTTCTTCTCCAGCCTGGCCTGACGTGTCCTCCGCTTACCCCCTCCCGTGCGCGGAGACTCACTCGTCCAACCGACATTTTCAAGCCGTGCATAACGTCAATGAATCGATATAGCTCCACCGAAACATCAAGACGATCGCCGTCGTTCGAGATTCTGTGTTTGAATGATCTCATCGTGAGAGGATTTACCCATTAATGCCATTGCAGTACATGGTGGACAGATTGTATGCACATTAGGGCGGTATTTTCTAGGAATGTGGGCGTATTTGTGAAGGATATTGGAAATAGGAAGAAGCATTTTGGAGAAGATGATTGGTGATTGGCGTGACAATGATTGGTTGAGTGAAGACGTAAAGAAAATATTAGTAAAAGCTCTAAGAAGAAGATTAGCGACTCTTGCATTCGTAACCCGGTCTTTGAGGCAAGAGAATGCGCGCAGATTTAACCTCTTTGAGGTCTGGGTGTGGAAAGGAGTTGAGAAACTGTTGGACTGTGGGGAAGATGATCGCTGAGGTCTTAAATGTGGTGAAGGGAGAAGATAGAAAGTTGGTGTGATCAGGAGAGGAGAAGATAGAACGAAGGAGATAATCTAAGATGTCCCCTGAAAATTTCAAAGGGCCGTGATAGAAGGAATAATATTAGGCAGGAAGAAGAAAGAGGAAGGAAGAGGGTATGGTTTTCGAAGGGCATGGTGGAAGGTAGGAATTGGGTAGGCAAGGGGAAGTCCACATGAAACGTGATTGTTATTCATAGGTGCCGTCCAGAAACCTACGTCAAGAAATTTTTAAAATATTTTTTAGCAACCTGCCAGCCACTTCTAGGGTGTGGCAGGGGGTGAATACTCACGAGATTACTTTTGATCTGAATATTTTTACCCCTACCGCGGTTGGACAGTGGACTTATTATTATTCCTTATCGTCCGTGGAAATTTTTGCACCTTAAATCTATCTATTCTACACTTAATCTCTCTAATTTTATTGGCATGATCTCTCCTACCGTAGTTAGATGGGGTTAACAATACATTAAATGAAGAGCACAATCTATATTTCCACTGTTCTTTATTTACGTACTTGTTTCAGTGCTTAAGCGTCATCATCGGGTACAAATAATTAAGTTACGGTCAATTTATATACCATTCATGAGCGAGAGGGGGTGGGGGTGTGTTTGTTTTCTTCATTTAATGAACATGAACTTCCGCAAAGTGGAACCTGGAACAATTGAATAATAATACATTTTCAACATCACTACTAAAGAGAAATCCTTCCAATATATGCAAGAGATTTAATCTGTAATTTGACCTTAGCTCCGTGGGGATGTCAGATGATGCCCGTTGTCACAGTAAAGCGCGCGACGCAACGTAAACGCACATTCCGCGACATGGTGGCGTGAGTGTCTCACATTCTCCAGAATAATGAAAATGGCGAAATTCCTTCCACTCTCACTGTTTCTGACTTCGCTTCGTTTTCCTCCACTGCATGGGGCACCCTTTCCTCGAATCGGTTTCGCGAGTTCACTCAACTTTGACCCAGCGTTCTCGCTCGGCACGAGTGACTGCTGCTTCCTTCGATGCTGATCCTGGTGTCCCGTATTCGATTCCCGCGGACATGGATTCAACTCCACTGTAGTGGCCTTCATCATCTTTGTTATTTATTCTTCGATAATGCGATATGATATTTATTTGGTAGTTAAGTTAATCCAAAACCTTCCATAATCGGTGGATTACCAAAACAAATGCACTATGAAGTCCAACCTGCCTGTTTTTCAATTCGTACTTGCAAAAGGTGTTGAAATCCTTCGCGAACGTCGTGCCGCGGCAATATGGTCGTCTCCAGCACACGTGTAATCGCCATCTCTCTCCCTCCTCCTCCACCCCTCCCCCCTCGCTACTTGTGCCTCCCCACGGGGTCCGCCGACCCCTCCCTGCCTGCCGTGCGACGTATCCAACGCCCGCAAAGGTTTCCTAAGCCATAGCACTCGTTTGTTTGAGTGTATCAGCGTTCCATTTGTTTGCTTTTATAACATGCAACTTTTCGACCGATACAAAGAAATTCAATGCGATAAATAGCGGGTCATTAATACTGAGATCAGAGTTATCGGGTATATTATGAAGAATATGAATACTCTTTTGGACCCTGAAGCATCATGCAACGCATTTGAATGTTCTGCGATTGCCATTATTCTCCGCATGCATTGTTAAAAGTTCCCAATATATGTTTTTAAGGAATACCATCCTTGTAAAAGTATGCTAATTAAGCTTCTCTCGCAGTATTTATTTTGAGACCTCGAGCATATTGCAAATGAAAGTCACACTCATTGAACTTTATAATAAGTATGATTGTGATTATTCTGTTTTATAAGAAGAGTGTTGGAGAAATGTGACGAAGATAGGTTAAAGAGGTGTTATCTTTTCGCTGTTTAGACCTAATTTAGAATATGCTGCTAGTATATGGGATCGTCATAAAGTTGGATTGATTGCCGAATTGGATCGCGTGCAGCGCAGAGGAGCTAGATTTGTAAAACGTTGTTAAGATAAACTGAGTGGCGTATCAAAATTATTCGAGGAGCTAAGCTTGGAATCACCCACGGAGCGGAGGTTAAATTACAGATTAAATTTCTTGCATAAATTGGAAGAATGTATCTTTAGGAATGGCATTGAAAATGTATTATAATCGCCATCGTACTACCATAGGCGAGATCATGTCAATAAAATTGAAGAGATGAAGTGTAGAACAGATAGATTTAAGATATGATTTTCCCACGAGCGGGAAGGGATCAGAATAACATTTCCCGGCTTTGGTAGGTGTAAAATATTCGGGTCAAAATTAGTCTGGGTGTATTCACCGCCTGCCACACACCATAGCGTTGGTTTGCAGACCACTAAAAAATACTAAATTCAATGTAATTCTCTCTTTGAAATTTTTCCGCTTCTTTCTTGCACCATGGTATGGTGATGGGAAAAAAGAAACTGATGACGCTTCTATTAATACCAGCTGCCCTTTAATACTCCCGTGGCAGGTTAATATTACCGAGAACGGAAGAAGAGGGACATCTTACTGCATTCAATTTCATCGTAATTATTTTACCTATCACAGCGTATGAAATTTTCCTCGCACCTCATTGGTAATTTGTAATGCTTTTGACCCAGTATTACTACTTCTTTTTTCAATTTCTCCTAGTCCCGTGAATTGGAAATTTCCTCCTTATGAAAAGAAGATTAAGTAATTTGTACAAATGATCTTGGAAACGTTCATATAAATTGCAAAGATTTGTACACCATTAATCATGAAGTTGTTTCGTACACAGTGATGTTGGCTTAATTAGGAGCTTTGATTGCTAGGACCTAAGTAGGACCTCCAGTAACCAGGATCTGCTGTTATTGGATATGTAATGAGGATAATGTGTGTGCCTCTGCTACTTTTGTATCATTAAAACTTCATTTCTTTTTTGCCCTCGTAAATTTAATAGTATTCAATTGACAATAGAATGACATGGGGTTTCTATTTCAAATAAAGAAGGCCTTATGTGCTTGTAACACAAAGAATACAATAGGAGTGCCATGTCATAAATAACAACGCAATATTTTTCTCCCCAATTACCTTCACATATCAGCACGGAAACTGTGCAACATCTATTGACATAGAAGTAGTTAAGTTCTAGCTCCGCTTTAGGTGATCAAAACCTTTTTAGTCGTTAGTCGTTGACCCAAATGCACTATTTGATGTTATATCATTGGGATATTGTTGGAATTAGTGATTCTGTACCTAGGGGCGGTGAACTATAATTTATAAGACATTAAAAATCAGACGCTAGGATCTTGAATGCTTAAAAAAATAATTCCATATCTTATATGATACTTTACGAATGATATTTGTATTTTACATTGTCCGAATGTGGGAATATGAGTGGTGTGGACTGATTGCTTTGTATAATGGGGTAGAGTTCGCGTACGTTTAATATCTCTGCTTTTGATGGTTCCGGTGAAGAAATTGGTGATTAGGTGAGTATATTTTGTGCGAGTAGTGTATTAGGCTGAAGGTTTGAGGATGTTGTCATTGAGTAGATTTTATGGATACTCATGTTTCTATAGGGAATTGTGGAGGTAGCCCTTGTGCTTATTTTGGGAAGGGGTGTTGTTACAGAGACGGAGTCCGTGGACTACCAATGAAAAAAGGTTGTCAGGCGTTTTGTGTGTGATGGGTGGTAGCTATTGGAGTTTATTTTATTTATTTAACGACTTAACTGGGCGAGATTGAGATTTTATAGCCCCCTCTTCCACCTATTCCTTTGGCATTACACTGGAGACAATTACAAGCACCCATGCCCTAGTTATAGGAAAACCTATCCAGGCGGGAATCGAACCCGCGACCTCTGGGTTTGCAGGCGAGGACGTTACACCCCGCCGCCACTGTGACTGGCGAAGTACTGAAGGTATTGTACGTGGTTGGTCGGTTTAATGTGGGCTGAGGTGTTGAATTATTATTTTTGAAGCGAATGTCGATATCAAGGAAAGTAATGGTTGAGTCAGATACAGATGAAGTGAAAGATACCGAGGAGGAGGAGTTCCTCCATTTCCTCTCTCAACATGTGTGTATGTGTGTAGGACATGGGGAGGTAGGAAAGGAGGGACAGAATGGGGCCAATCAGGACTGGGGGCGGAGAAGGGAGGGCGGGGGAGGAGAGGAGGGTGGAAACCGAAGCGGGGGTGGACGCGGGGAAGAAGCTTTTAAAATGCAGGGAGTTCGTGTCGGGAGGAAGGAAATCACGTCACAGGCAGGGAGTAAAACAAGCATTTTACTTGCGTCAGACTTGCTCAGAGGAAAAATATAGTTGCGCTTAAATTACCGCTGGATGGTGAGGTTATTTGGGGCTAATGCAGCCAAATTTTAAGTGTGAATTATATCAGTGGTCTGATCCTGCTTCTTATATAGTTAATGGCTAAGGGCATGCAAACCCGAAAGGCACAGTGTCCGGGGAAAGTGATTTATATTAAAGTAAGGCCGAACGCTTATCACGGTTTCGCGGTTGATATACGTGATTACCTTAGTATATAGTTAATTTATCATTCATTTCAAAGTCAGCGAAAGGTGTAAGCCATTCTTCTATTTGTGCTGGAAATATATGGTGAAATAGGTATCCGTATGATAAAACTACCTATATTCGGGCATTGTGTGCTTCGTGAAATGGTAACAGGGTATTTATTCACATATACTTTCATTTTAAGGAACACATTACATTAAATATTAATGCACCCTGTTTTGTACGATTTTACTAAAGAATTCGATGTTATTGGGGACAGTAATCTCTTAATAGCGAAAATATTTCGGTAACAATATACTCTTAGTATAGTACACTCTATTTATGAAGGGTATTGCTCCTAGCATATTCTATCTATTATGCTTTATTCGCAGAATTTTGTAAGTGATAAGTTATTAAGGGTGTACATTATGACTAATAAAAGTGGGTTATAATAATGTGATATGTATTTGTCCCATTCATCCAGTCCTGAATGGTACTGGAATTTTCCCACGATCTGTACCGGAAATATAGAGGAAATTAATTAAATGAAGAAGACAATGTATCTTTCTACTTCCCTGAGGACAGTGGAAAGATACATTGTATTCTTCATTTAATTAAAATGAATTTCCACAAAGTTGAGACGGGAACAATTGAATATAGAGGAATTTTGACTCTTCTCGTCAGTAAACACCCTGGTTTATACAATTTGGAGTGTAAGCGTACAAGCACTTACAAGCGTAATTGTACATCGACGGATGTATCATAAAAAGTGCTTCACCGGAGAAGATTGGCGAAGTTAAAGGATGGGATATGAAAGATCATATGGGGAACCCTAAATAGCCCCCTCCAAATGTTGGAATTCGTAGTCCGTTTAAGGGCCATTCATTTACTGAATTCCGTGCAATGAAAATCATTCTCCCCGCGGTTCTTCCGGAGACGGCAGAGCAAAGGGTCCAGCACTTTTTCCAGCCATCTTAAGAAGCTCTCCCCAGTTGAGGCGTCCTTCAACTTCTGGGTATTAAGCTGTTGGGATGGAGGAATGAACTCTTTTCGCACTCAGATGCCTTGTCATTCCATCCCCCTTCATATCTATGTGAAAGAATTTTCGGGAAAACGTCTTCGGAACCGCGGCAGGGAGAATATACTTCACAGAACAAAATGGTGGGGACATATTGGAATCAAGCAGTTAAGGAGAAGCTTTATTTGACTTTTGTTAGAATTCATCTCTGAGACATGTTGGACTTTGGGACCCTGCACAGAAAGACTTGCTAACTTCTGAATTTAATTGAATTTAGTTATTCTATTGAACAGATATAGAGAAATGACCTATAAGTGAAGACGTTTTGCGAGAGCAAGCATACATTTTTATGCCACATCATTCGAAACCCTGGGTTGAGAGCTACCGGAAGCCCATCGAAGATGACACGTACCACAAATGGCTAGATGAAAAAAATCATTTGTATTTAACGATGACAGAGAGAGAGAGCGGGGGAATAATTTAAACACTGTATTGCTCTGGTTGGTGAGAAAAGTGGGAAAATGAGGGAAATTGGTTGCCAAACCGATCTCTCTCTTGGAATCATTTTTTCCTCTCTCAATTCGAGATCACAGCAGTAGCAAACATACGGTGCGGCAATTTGAACTTGCTGAATGCCATCAATCACAACTGACTCCAATGACTGGCGACCGAGCACCCCCTCCCCCCTCGGCGGCTTGTAGGATGAGTGGTAGAATGTATCCTATCGTTCTCCCCTGCCCCCAACCCAACCCAATCCCACCCCTTTCCAGCGTCCGCTTCTTCCGATGCTGGTGGCCTCGTCCTCCGCGCCCTCCTTCCGGCCGCAATGCGGCCTTGCAGTCCGCATATGCCCTCTCGACGAGCCAGGGGGAGCCCCCTCTCCTCCCCCCCTCTCCGCTCCCATCCCCGTCCCCTCAACCGGCCGGGCGGCCTCCCCCCTCCATCGGCCGCTATCGATTTCGCCCCATGACTACGCGAGAGGGAGAGGAGGCGTTGGCAGGGAGGGCCGGTCCCCCGCTCCCTCTTCCCATTGGGGTCGGCTCGGGGAGGGAGGGGGCGGAGAATGGGCGGCGAGGGGTGGAGGCGGGAATGCACGCGGCGCCGAGACCACGTGCTACATTCCACTGGGCCAATTAATGCGTGTCGTTTCGTCGAGATCTGTAATGCACACACACTCGCGCCATTGATGCAAATATTCAGTGAAACCTCCAGTTATTGGACACTCGTGTGGGCATAAAAATTGCCCTCCATTTGAAGACGTCCTTTAAAGAGATGTCCTTATTATAGGGAGGTGCCCGTTACTAGGGGGTGTATATCACGGGAAGCTTCCCTTTATTTGCTATTTTGCTCACGTATGGAATGAGATGGAGACCTCTTGACGTAAGCGCTGCATAAAAATTTGATTGATAATCTAGCTAATATTAGAATAGCTGTATAAGATGATACCAAAGGAACCATATTGCGGACATCCTTGCATGGCGCATGCCAGGGTACAGAGAGTATGGATAAGGATTCAAGGTAAATGCAGCGTTGCAATGAGCGTCATAATGTTCGGTATCGAGATCTTATGAACCTGAATTAATTGGAAAACGAAGAAATCAAACTGTAAATTTGACGTAAACCTTTCAACGGCAAGTTTGCCGTCTTGGCGTTTTCGTTTTCCATTGTTGCACGACCGTAGGTGCGTTGATTTAAAGTTACACAGGATTAATGATTTATTGTGCAGTTCTTTTTGTCGTTTAGAAAAATGCATACAAAAGTTCTAAATATGATTTTCGGTGAAACCTCCCATTATTGGTCATCACACACACACATAAATATATATATATATAATATATATATATAATATATATAATATATATAATATATATAATATATATTTTATATATAAATATATATATATATATATATACATACACACAAACATGCATGTATACATTATTCTGGAAGAATCACGAGGTGCGTGTCCTCGGGGACATAGACATAACCCTTAATGAGTAGTTGTCCATTAAGGTTGGTTTCATTGTATTTTATTTCTGTGGGTTGCGAATTGCATTGTTCCGACAGCGGAAGAGTGAAAAGGAGACCAACACTCCCCTTTTATTTTCAAATGAAAATAGTGTGCATTGCTCGTCCGAGTCCATATTCGCCATCGTCTGGACGGATGGGTGAGCCGCAGTTTTTTCGATTGCTGTGATTTTTTCATTTCCTTCTTTGCGAATATTTTTGAGAGACGTGCGGACCTCTTGGCGACTTTGAGGACGGTGAACGTTACCAAAAGGAGGAGGAAGGGGCAACGAGCACGCCGCCGCCCATCGTTAGCAGGGCTGTGCGATATTGAATCTGATTTTCGCATTGGAATGCAAATTTTGTAAACCCCCGTAGAGTGAAGACTTATGAGATGCTTAGCTTGCCAAAAGAAGCAAGAAGGCCACCATAAGACAAGGCAGCCTCATAGCCTCAGACAAGGCAAATCCTAAAATGGCATAGGTGAAGAGTTGTTCCTTGAGTGAGGGATTCCGTGCGTAACTAATAATCAGGGAACCGAAAACTTTTCCAATACCAGCACCTAAGAAGAGGGTGTGGAGAAAATTGAGGGTATTAACTAGACAAAGGGCGATGTGATGAATATGGTGGAAGAATAAAGGAAGCTGAATGATGAAGGCCGAAGGAGGCGGATAATGTGGGTGGATGATATATGTTGAGCGGCAGAATGGGCAAATAGATTTTAGATGATCTTTTTCCCACGAACGACAAGGGATTAGAATAACGCCGTCCGACTGCGTCTGTGGGAAATATCAAATTCAAAGAAAAAAGCCATTATTTTGGTGTGTAATCACCCCCCGCAACGCACCTTGGCGGTGGCTTGCATGTAACAATGTATTATAATTGAAAAATAAAAATTTGGCCGATCACGATATAATAGAGGATGTGAGGTGAGCAAGGAAGAGGAAGGAAGAGTAATGACTTGCTAGACGACATGAAAACCGACTTTGGCATTACATATCAAGGATTGAAGACAGAAATAATGTAGATGGGCAATAGGGGGTCCCCCGATGTACGTAGTAATTGTAAGTGACCCTCCAAACCTTATCTCACTCAACAGGTAGAGTACCTTTGAAGTTTATTTGCTAGTTTTTTAACCTGATTTTGTTCACATTAGAAAGTTTGTTGTGGTGTTAACCGCATGATTCTAAATTCAGAGAGAATAGGCATATCCAATTTCCCTACTGACGAGTGTAGAGTAATACGCCTTAAGGTCAATTATGTGCTCTTCAGATCCTGAATTTTAACCCTTAGCTCTAACGCCGGCCTTTCCAAATGCCCCCTCCCTATACCCCTCCCAGCCCCCCCCACTCAACTTCCACCCATCCAGCGGGCGTTTGAAGAGTAGCGGTGGTAGCCAACGAGGCGCCATGGAGGCCCCTCCCTCGGCGCCGCACATATATAGGCGATGCCGGTTCCATCCGAAATGCCGGCGGCCCTGTTGCCCCTTCACCTCCTTCTCCTGTCTCACCCCTTGTGGCGCCCGTAGACGCCCCAGGGACTGGTACCCATGCGCCTTCATTGTCTGAGATCACTACCGTGAAATTCCTGGCTCCCGTTACATACCTACGTACATACATTCATGGTACCCTGCTAGCCACAGCATGGCTGTGTGGCAGGAAGTGATTCCACACGACTGCTTTTGACGCAAAATACTTTCCCCCATAGTGGTCGGATAATGTTGTTCTTATACTTTATCGTTCGTGTGAAATATGACATCTTAAATCTAGCTGTTCTAGTCTTGGTCTCTCTAATTTTATTGACATGATTTCTCCTACCGTAGTACGATTGGATGGGTGTAATAATACATTTTCAACATGACTGCTCAAGAGACCTCCTTCCAATTTATCCTATAGCTTCTATCTGTAATTTAAGCTTCGCCCCGTTAGTGATTCCCAGCCTAGCTCCTCTAATATTTTGGGAACGCTACTAAGTTTATCATGACAACGTTTTACAAATGTAGCTCCTCTACGCTGCATGCGATCAATTCGACAATCAATCCAACTTCATAAAGAACGCGAACAATACGAACAAAAAGCGCAAGTTTTTTTTCACGCAGGATTTACCATTTCGAAAATCGGGCTGGTTTTATCTTCATTAGCTCATGAATCTTGAAATGTGGCTCTATCGAACTAACAATAATATTTTCCATGACCTTACATGATATGGATATCAGGGAGATAGGAGTGTGATTCTTCGGTCTGTACTTGTCTCCGCTTTCAAATACGGGTTTTACATTTGTCATTTTCCATTAATTGTGAACTTCGTCATCTACTAGGGACTTCTTAAATATGATTCCTTGATAGCGTGCAAATGCGAAAGATAGTTCCTTAAATATACGAGCGTGCATTTGATTTTCTAACATTGGTGTTTTACCATATAGTTCCCGTTTTATCTTTTATGAAGGTACTTACAATGAACCTTTTGACTGCTGAGCGCGTTATGTCAAGGACGTGAATCCACGTATTCTTAGCATTTCGGTGTTTATTATTTTTCCTAATATTATCGAATGAAATCTGTAACACGCACTCTAAGGCATTAAAGTCCTTTTTTTTAAATAAGTAAATTTTTCCTTAGGGCTTCTTATTTCAGATCTCATGTAGGGAAAACTTAGATTGTAATGTTCTGTGGTTGCTAAATACTTTAAAAGTATCATTATTCAAGACCCTTTCCGGTATTTTCGTTGCTAACCAATAAAGAATACAACCGCCTCTAGTTGATGAAGTGACGAGTTGATGTATGAATTTCAACTTAAAGGAATATAATGACTCGCATTAACGAATATATTTGCTCTCGGATAATAAAAACGGTGACATTTCAATGTTCATGTTACAATTGGCCGGTGCGATAGTCTAGTGAATTGAACGCTTGGCTAATAACATCACTTTATATTTATAAAACCTGCAAGCCACCTCTAGGGGGTGTGGCAGGGGGTGGATACACGCCAGAGTAATTTTACCCGAACATGACCCTACTGTTTGTGTGGTAGGGTCATGTTCGGGTAATCAATCTTCCTTTAAGAAGATCCCATATACTCTTGCTTCTGGGGAAACGATCAATGGCGCAATGCCGTGTTGGTCTTAGATTGAGGTGAACTTTACCCTCAGCTATCAAACCAGCCAGTAGTCTGTCCCCTTTTCATTTGTACCCTTCGCTGTTATCCATCGGCATTGAGAGCTACATTCTCCTTTGCTCATTCGATAGTGGTAGGAGATTCGAAGAATGGAGATGAAATTGTGTTCGTTTCATTCTTTTTATTCATCCGCTTTGGAATCTCTTTCTTTGGTTACTTGCACGTTGGAATTATTTTGATTTTTCATTTTTTAAACTGGTAACACATCAAAAGCTCGTCTAACAAGGCTATAAGTGAATGTACAAATTCTCTGAATGCAATCTTAAACGTAATATAAAATCATCAGTTTCTCATGCTGTCCACACTAGGCAAGTTGTAAATGCTGCACCCTCAGCTGACCCCGAGTATATCCTGATTACGAGATTGTAAACTGGTTTGTACGTTTGAGAAACGGGTTATTGATTTTTATGCTATAATTAAATTTTTTATAGAAATGAATTGTTTTCTTATCCTCCCTTGAGCATAACTGAGAAAATAATTATAATTGTCAGTTCTGTTTGTAATATTACACGTAGTTCCTGTGCCAAAAAATGGGAAAGGCATCGATGAGTGAATATTACAGAACAATAAGTTTGATTTCGCACACAGCTAAATTAGTACTTGGAATAATCAGTAAAATGATATAAAGGACTAATGATTACTTGCGGAATGATTAATTTGGGTTCGGGAACTGGAGAGGCACGCATGATATCTTAGCAGTGAAGAGGTCACATTTGGAGAGGAACAATTAATACAAACAGGGTGAATTTTTATGTTTAGTAGATTTACACAAAGTGTTTGACGGAGTGGATTGGGTAGAATTAATGAATGTATTTCAGAAAATAGTAGTAGACTGAAGGGTCAGGATACTTATCCAAAACCTGTACTTCACATGCCGCTAAGGTGCGAGAGTGGCGCATGAAGAGTACGTACGGATGGGTAATGTTTGGAAGAGTAATAAGACCTCTACTGATCACCTGTTCTGTTCAAAGCATATGTGGAGGTAATGGTTGAAAAGGCATGGGAAGAACTGAATATTGGAATGAAAGTCGGTGGGGAATTCATGAAATTAGATTTGCGGATGGTCAAGTTTTAGAAGGTCAGTCAGCCAAGGAGTTGCCAGCATTGTTTAGCGCATTTAAAAGTCTGTGCTATAGGTATGGGATGAGAGAAAATGTCAACAAAACAATGATTGTGCGATCTTCGAGAATGGCTAAGTTAAATGTTAAAATAGGAAGGCAAAAACAAGAGCAGTTCGAACAGTTTACGTATCTCAGAAATTTTCTTGACTAAAATAGTCGATGTATTAGGGACGTAAGACGAGGAATTGTGTTAAACGAAGAAGCTTTCCCAGGAATAAGTGAGAGTTGCTGACAGGAACGTTGAGTAAGGATGTTAAGAAAAGGCTCGAAAAAACCTTGACATGGAGTGTGGCGCCGAAACATGGTCATTGAAGCAGAATGATGGGCGCAGATTGGAGGCTGTTGAAATGTGGATGTGGAAGAGGATGGAAGAAGTGAAGTGGACAGATAGGAAAACAAAACGAGTATGAGCTAGGCAGGGTGCGAGAGGAGAGGTTGGTTGGGAGAAATCCAAAGGAGACAGGAATGATGGATACGGAGCATATTGATTGGCAGAGGATGTTGACGAATGTGATCCAGGGGAGAATGTTAGGCAACAGGGAAAAGGGAAGGAAAGGGATTGGGATGTTGGATGGGATGAAGGAAGGAAGTATACGGCGATGAAGAGGGGCTTAATAGTATAGCGTTGGTCATCGGGTTGCATTTTGTGGGAGAGGCAAAGGAATTATTGTCAACCGGTGTGTAGTCTATGCCCATCGAAAATCTACCTTTACCGGTAGTATACCAATAATAATAGGTTAATCTATTTTTTTTATGTTTACATAAATGTCTGATCAATAATATATTCCTTTCTCTTTTCCTCTCAGGTGAGTACACAACGATCTTTCCCTGTTAACTTGGAAATTACAATAGAGGAATTGAATCCACAGTTTCATTCGGTAAGTATTGAACATAATTTTATTCTAGGCCATCAAATTTATTAGAAATATGATGAAAACCAAATGAAATTCGAAGTATTGTTTGGATTAATATTACTAAGTTAAACCAAACGCAGAGTAACGCTCTATTTAATGGAAATAGACCCGACATTTCTTGCCGTTGTAGTATTTATATTAATCCACAGAATTAAATAAGAGAAATATTGCTTGTGGATTAGCTTGATGCCTGAAAAATTCGCAGTTATCTTTTCTTTTATGTTCTAGTTTTCTCCTGAGGTTCCTCTCCTTTCATTAATGCGGTATATTTGATATCACGTTCATAAGGGATTTAATGATTGTTGCATCTAGCATTTGAAGTAGAGAGGGAAATTATTCTGAAGTCGTTACCTTAGTTGAATATACATGGATTGCGCGCTTTAATCGCGGAGTAAGAAATTAAGTTTTCTCCCGCACAGATTTATTCACGGCTGTATATTATAAATATTTTTTGCTGCTGTGATTTAGTCTAGTTATTTTTTTAATATTTTTGTTTCAGTTTGGTAAGGTTGCGGAAATTGTGTTTCTTTAAGTTTTGGAATTTCTCCGAAATGACATTAACCCAAGGAAGTTGAAATGTGGCATGCGGATAGGTTTCACGTGTAATCCGAGAGAAATATTGCGAATCCCCACATCACAACCAGCAAAACATCGGATGACGAGAACTGTATGAACAGCATCTTTTCACAGATAATAATATTTACGTAAACCTAAATATCGACTTATTATCGACACGAGGAACGCCTAATTTTTATGAAACAACATTTGTTTTGATAATGATTTGTCCTTTTCGTGAATAGTGAGTTCATGTCTTTGGCTTATCAAGCGAAATTGGCTTGGCGGTATTGAGAGGAAATAACCACAATCTTGATTGCTCCTCCCGCGCGATGGCCCCCGGGGGTTTATTAACCATCGGTAGTGTAAGTAGAGACGGCGACAAAACATACGTTTATCTGAATACACCGTGCGGAGAACAGGTTTGGCCAGGTATTACAGAATACATTTCCGTTGTCTCACGCGGAGGAAGCGTCACTCGGAGATCGGTGTGCGACGCAATGTGAGGCGGTTGCAGTGACGCCCGTGACTTCTTGCGTTACATTTGCCCCGCTGCTCCCATCCCTTCCTCGCCCACCTCTTCCCTCAACCCCCCCGGTTCCCACCCTCCCGGACATACATAAGTCTCTCCCCCCACTCCACAACAGGAACAATGGCACTTGAGGGCACCACGCCACCAACACCATCCGGGGTGGATTTCCGTTTGGTCAATACTAAAAGTGGGGGTCCTTAGATGAAGCGTGGGTGCGGCGTGTGAGATCGATAAGAAGGCCGGGGGGGGAGCAGAGGGGCACCCATGTGTGAGTCGGTGTGCGTGTGTCCTGGATTGAAGACGAGAGTTATGACAGAGCGGAGGGTAGGGGCGGGGGGAGGGGGATGTGGTGGGCAGCCACCACCCCAGTGAACCCCATCTCCCCTTTTTCTACATCCTCCTCTTCCACTCGTCATTCCCGGCCGATCGGACGCATGCGACATCGGGATCGCACGGATGATCAGTACGCGCGGTGCATGAAATATTTCACTCCATTTTATTCATGTATTTTGGGCGTACAATGCTCATATGCCCATCTCAACGATTGTGGTGCCAGGATTCCTCGTTGGTTAAGTTTGCCCCCTGCCCTCTGCGCCTCCTTCAAATAGATGGGTGAAGTACACTTATTTTGGGAGACAAGGAAAGTGTTCTCAGGTTTAAAAGAAATCAACAAAAAATCTTGAAAAGTTTCGACATTGCGGCCGTTTTAAATTCACCTATGGTTGTCACACTCTATCTGACGCATTTGCAATCTTATGAATCACTCAGCATGCGTTTGGGAGCATTCAATAGAGATGGCTTGCACTCTTCCGATTTTGATTCTATTGATTTGAGAGATCTTTCAGACCGATCATCTGTGGAAATGTGCTAAATTGGATTTCATGGAAATTTTTGGAAACATGACCTGTTCTTAATTAAAATGGAATTGTTGGACGAGGTTGTTTGTGCCCAGGAATCAACCCCCTATTTCTACTGTGCCTGTCGCCACCCCTTTTCTAAGGCGTAGGCCATCAATCCACCTGGCTGGTTTCATCCATGTGAATATCACTCCTTAATGCCCCCTTTGCCTCTTGGCCTGTCCCCACGTCCCTCCTCTCACGCCGTCTAAATTGGACATTCACTGCTCATCGAACGTGTAACTTTCTCCGTTCAACCTTACCGCTTTGAACACTGTTGAGGTGCATCATTAAAAATGTGTGGGGAAACTACTGTCATTTCATTTATTGCAAAGTGACACAATTTAAAAAATTCAAATTGCTTACGACAAATTTAGATAGAAAATAAAAAATTAGATTATCATTTAGTTAAGCCAACATTAAAAACGTACTGTACTGTGTTTGAAGGAGAAAGTCAATGAATCAGTCTTTATACTTTAACAGTCGTGAAACCCTAGGCGCATGTGCTCGAGTGTACCTCTCGATAGCGGACATCTTCCAATGGCGTACAATGTTTATGACCACCCCCAAGAATGTACAATATTGGCAGGTTTCCTTGAATTTTATTTTCAGCTAGTTTCAGCGTTCGAGGTTGTCGTTTCCTTCGGCTGTGACTACACATTGTGTGCGGGCATTAAAGATTCTGTTATCGCTCCTGGTTTCACACCCTTTCTCCCTTCACTTCTCATTGCACGATTTCCCTTCACTACATTGATAGTGGTGTCCTTTGGCATCAATCGCGTGATTTACATCTTTCCAACAATCATTTGGGTCTCGCCCTTGTTGTTGGCGGCACCGCATGACCGGTCTTTTTTCTTATGCGGTACCCCTAAAATGCACCCTCCATTGCCCCTGATCCACACCCTGTCTCCTCACGCTTTCCACTCCCCATTCACTTTGAGGGATAATTTTGAAGATGACTTGAGCTACGCTATAGACCGTGAGGGAAGTGTGGCAATGGCGCTGGATGTGGGCTTTTAGGCGTTTCTGCAACCAAAGTCATCTATCTCCTGCCTTTTATGAGGGTGGACGATAATCGTCACATCTTGAGAAACATTTCGTGATCACCTGGGACTTTGAGCAAGCGGTAGCGTCGGTGGAATCTCGCTGGACGGACATAATTTCGATGCTAACCTGAAACTTCCTCCTTCGCAGTTGAGGAATGTGTTCTCGTCTAATGATTGCATTTATTTATTTGTAGCGAAACGACTTTTGTTTTTTTTACTGAATTTTGAAAGAGTTCCCCGTAGGTATAGATTTCAGCTAGCAGTGCAGCCTCACCCCTGCCGCGTTGATGAGGGTGAGAAACTCATGGAGCCGTGAAAAACGTCTTTTCATGGTTCAGATTATATCTTTTCCTCCGTCAGAGATAACTAGGGTAGAAAAGGAAGAAGAGAAATGAAGATGCATTTCGAGGTGAATTAAGCACGTCGCGGTTGCCAGGTTTCTTTAAGAGGGAAGGCAAAGTGGTGGGAGATCGAGGAGCGGATACCGGACGCCGAGAATGCACAATGAGTAGCGTGTCCACAGCGGGACTGATAATGAAGTGCCCCTCAGAGAGACAAACGAGTGTGCCACGCAGTTGTGTGCGTCTGCCGCGTCGTTCGTGGCTATTCTATGGCTGCAACTCCCCCTTAGGTATAAATATATATTCCAAGGGCATGATGATCGCTCCTTAGAAGTGCATGCTGAGAGGCAAGGAGGCGTGAAGAATTTAGAATCGTGAATTTATTGAACCTAGCTTTTCTTCCTCTCTCCAATAGGCACTCTTATGCCTCTATTCCATGAACGCCCGAATACTAGCTCTAGATTTAACGTATATTATTTACGATGCTCCTCCCGAACGGATAGTGAAAAAATATTGTTGAGTCATCGATAATATATACAAGATTTTCAAGGGAGAAAATGTATGAATTTTCCCGCTAATCCCAATCATGTTATGGTATAACGATGACCATCATTCTCTTATAAGTTTCATCATGTCTGAGTAATGCTGTTCAAAAGTAAATATTATTTCAAGATGTTAAGACAATCTATACTTTCTTAGCGTAGTTCTGCGACATGTTAAAAGGAGTAAAGAAACCATTAGTACAGTTATCAACCCGTGAAATAGGCTTGGTAGGTGATGGTAGAATTCCCCAGAAACTAGCTTGGGTCGAGCAGAGAGTGCCCAAGAGGCGTACCCTGGAATGGAACCAGAGCACGCCTCTCAGTCCAGCGCTCTACCCCTGTACCACCACGTCCCTTCAATGATAGGGGTATCTGAGTTGAAATAACACACTAACGGCCTACGTTCAGTCACTAACAATAGCTCACCAAGGCATCTCTTTCCAAGTAAATAACAGTGAAATGTTAAACAAAACCAAATCGTGGTTATCACAAAACTGTGAACGGGTGAGGGTGGAGCTCACCCATTGCTAAGCCCAATGGCGTGTGAAATTTTCCCATTAAAGAGGGATGCTAGCTACTTTCCTGCTTATAGGTTCACAGGAAGATGTGATACTCGAAAAATCACACGGCTTGGCCAGAAAATGTCACGCAGAATCGAACTCGGGCACTCCGGTCAGCAGCCCAGAGCTCTTCCCACTGGAATATGATGCCCATGAAATAGCATGTGGCAAAGAAAATTTTAGGCGTTGTACGATATAAACCAATATTAAAACTTCTCAAAAATATCTAATTGTTATATGTTTCAATTTTCACCAGAATGACTTTCACCTAAATGGCTACTTTATTCATCACATTACTCTATAACTCTGCATGGTCCTGCTAATAGAAAAATCAGATTACGTTATTGATATAAATTAGGCTGGACTGAGTCTAAATTGACTCATTGCCACTAATGCTGTTTGTCTTGGTTACGCTCCTACGCTGCGCTACTCAGTTTATCGTTACAGCGTTTTTCAATGCAGTTCCTCTACGCTGCACGCGATTCAATTCGGCAATCAATCCAACTTCATAATGATCCCATATCAGAGTAGAATATTCTATATGAGGCCTAAGCAGTAAAAATAACATTTCTCTTTAATATTTTCACCACATTTACTCAGTACTCTTCCAATAAATCCTAATTTTTATTTGCTTGTCCACATATTCCCCGCGTATGTTTCACCCAGGAGAGGTCGTAAGGGTAATGCGTTAAGTATTTGATTGAGTCTGCACCCTCTGTTACGGTGTTCCTGATGTAGTAGGCGTCCGGAAGGGAATTGCTCATTTTCCAAATATTTATCACTACGCAAGTTCAATTCCAATTTTCAAGTGTCGTATCAGCGTTCTATAGCATTTAGGTCATCTCGTAAACCTGATTTATCCTCAGGAGTAGAGATGTCTCTGTAAACCGCTGTGTTTTCAGCTAATATAAATATATTACTAATAATCACGTATTAAATGTCGTTAAAATACAGAAGGAATAAAAGTGGTCCGATAGCGCTTCGCTGGGGAACACCTGAAGTGACTTCCACTGCATTACAGCTAGCACCATTTATGGCTACTCTTTTTACCCGACTATTAAAAAAGTCTTTCATCCAGCCAATGTATTTTTATCGACGCCATAGGCTTCGTCAGTAGTTTACTACCTAAGATACTTTGTCGAAAATCTAGAAAAACCTCGTCCACTGGAACATCACTCCCTCCGGAACCAAATTCATCATGAAGTACTTTCTCGCGGTATATTCCCTTTCGGAAAATGTTCTGATTTTTAATCAATAACTTTTGACTATCAAGGTGTCTCACTATTGAAGTAACACTTATATGTTCTATGACCCTGCATAATAAGGTTGCAATAGAAATAGGTGGTAAATTTCTCGGTGTCGTCCTGTTTCCGCTTTTAAGAATATGTTTTACAGTAATATTGTTCCAGTTACTAGTTAGTACAGAAACCTTTTTATTTATTATCGAATTTTTATGCATGATAAATAAAGAATTTTTTTATTATTTCCTAATACTCAAATACATTGTCTCTTACGCATGATTTCTAATTTGGTGATTTCTAGTCAAGCTGAACATGATAACAAATATTTCTTCACACCGCGTGACAAAAATTGACTGGGTCCTCCTCGCTTCTCTCATGTATTTTATTCGTTATCCCTTATGAAAATCCATAATTTTGAATTACTTTAAAGGTGTCTCGTTCATAGTCACTCGTATAATGTTCTAGGTATTAGTGCGTAACTGCATTTACAATTCCACACTCTCTTGTCTCGTTCAATTAATCTATTAAGTGAAATGTCAACAGAAGTAAGAAAGAATGTGAGGCTATGGTCAATCGTCATTCATAGTAGGGAGACCTTCAGGCCAAGCCAGGTAAAGATACAGGAATAGGTGGGGCAGTTTTGCTTTAAAGCAGCTAGAATGGTGGTGTTGGAAGAAAGAAGCGGTGTCGTAGTAAACGGAATAAGAACAAGATGGTCTTTCCCTCTGAAAAGGAATTTTTTAACGGCTGATAGTGCAAGTATAGTCATAAGAAAGGGGCGTATAAATGTTTTGTTTCCTAAGAATGATGAGAATATATGAATAGGTATGAAATGGGTGCTTTGAAGAGAGGATAAATGGAGGAGTGTGCGGAGGGCACTTGATCAAGAAACTGAAGGGGACTAAAATAAAATAGGTAGAGAGATAGAGAGTATCAAATGAAGGAGAACTTCGAAGAGTGGGTGAAGA
Source organism: Hetaerina americana (assembly GCF_022747635.1). Lineage (NCBI taxonomy): Eukaryota > Metazoa > Arthropoda > Insecta > Odonata > Calopterygidae > Hetaerina > Hetaerina americana. The sequence goes on from NW_027286763.1 coordinate 14,046,091, forward strand.
GAGGGACCTAATGAGGACAATTCTGAGAGAAGAGGATCACTTATTGAACAAACTCTGTGCCATGAGAGCTTACTAAGTATCATAAACAAAGGACATCAAGGAAGGAGAAGAATTATAGTAAAAGGTCAAGGCTGAACTACGTGAAGGAGATGGTGAAGAGGCCAGCGCAAGGAATAAGGAAAAAATGAAATCGGCAGATTTGAACCGCATGCAAATTGGAGAGCTTTTACAAATCACTCCACGCATTAATAACCTTGAAACTGGATCTTTTACTTGGTAGTGATTTTGCATGTTATTTTCCGGCCTCACCTGTTGGTGACTTTAACGCTCGTCAGGGATTAACGGGAGGTTGACGTTGTTCATGCTCACCCTTGGGAGCGTGTTTATTCGGCGAGGGCAGGGCGGAAGGCGGCGTCCCTGCCCTCGCATCGTCACTTGTTTCTGTCCCCTCCGCCGTGGCGCATCTCGGGAAGGGGCCGGCGCCGAAGGCCAACGGCTGCGGGAGGAGGGGGAGGCATTTCATCGCCAAAATCGATAAAACTCACATATGAGAAGATCACATTCCAAGATCTTTGGATTGGCCCAAATTTGGGTCTCACTTCTAAATCCCGAATTCTTCCTCCCCTTGTTTCACATTCCTGATCTGCAGAGATGATTACGAATTTAAGAAAGTATGGATTCTGGTATTGTGATAATTGATGCTGTGTGTACTTTCCTATAGACAATTCCTTTCCATTAGCTTAATAAGAAGGCAGCATGAAATTCTATTCTATTGTACTTTTAAAGTAGGACAGGCAGTTTACCGCATTTGGAAAGGATTTGAGTACATACGGAGAAATAGATACGAATAGATTAAACGGACGGAATTAAACTTAACCGGGAATACTATTTTCGAGTAATTGGAAAGATCAAGTCTGTCTTTGCTAAACTCGCAACATTTTGTTCACAGCCATAGTGTTTACATTAAATTTAACCTTTGGTCAGAACTATGCGAAAGACCTTCTCGATTCATAATCGAGTACTGGAGAGCGAATTGAGTTGGCAAATTCGTCATTGGAATTTTCATTCGAATTAGACTCTTATTTGCTTTCATCTCCCCCTCCCTCTATATTTAACGAGATTCTTGTAATTTATTGTAAAAAGAAAAGGAAGAAATGGTGAACAGAGTAAGATGAGGGATAAGTTTATCAGGTAACAGCATGAAGGATGTAAGGACAAAAGGTTTAAAGGAAATGAGAAGACCAACAAATGACTGAAAGAAATGGTTGGAGAAGGAAATCACGTGTATGAAACAGGCAATCGTATAATTAGCCGCGGGAAGAACAATTTAAGGCGACTTTTGGACGTTTTATGAAGTTGGACAGCGCGCGAGTTTGCACGGGGTGTGATTTTGAACGGTGCGTTGTTGTATGATGCTGTGCTGGACCATGTGTGATTGTGGTAGTAGCATCGTATTTGCTTTAATTACCTTTGTATGTTGCAGCTTAATTTCTGTTTTTTGATTATGCTCATGTTATGATTCAAAAATGATTGAGATGCTATGGTTTTGCGGAACCTGACACTACAATATAACACAATAATAATATAATATACAGGTAAGTTCTCGTTGGACGAGCATAAAAACAAATATAGTATGTTAACCCTGGCAGTGAATTGCAACTGGAGGAGCACATTTCCCAACCCCAGCATCATTTACAATTGCCGCCTGTATCTTGCAGTGTAAAAAAGCCGCCGGCTCTATTTCGAGGGGCGAGAAATGTTGATACCAATGCAACACGAACACGTCCCACTTGCATGGCAACTGTGTGTTCTCGGGAAAACTAATTAAGGAATAGCACGGGAACAAATAGGATGCGTAACTTATAGAATATAGTTATTTCCTCAATTGATTAAAATGCAGGAATTATAAAGGGTAAAAATCATCCGCATTGACCGGGATTCGAACCCAGATTCCTCAATGTCCGGCCGAGTGCTTCTGTCAGGCATGTTGCATTAACAAAAACGACATTTTGAATGTTTTGATGAGTTTGAGGCATTGAAGGTGGCCATAGCCGAACGATTTAATTAAAGGAAAACTACAACTTTCACTTACCTTATATTTTTTGTTGTTTACACACCTACGCGGAACACTTCTGGAGAACAGGGATTTTGAACAGCAATACCCTCGGTATGATGCATTGCCAAGTTTTACTTCGAGAGAGCGGATATTTTCTTAGTGAAAAATCTTCTGAAGGACCGTGTTACCTTAATTTATCGAAAAAATATGCAGTTCCATAAAGGAACTTTTACCGCGGGATCATAACACCTTTAAACTTTCCGGACGATAGCTAATTTTCTTCTGTGAATCTGCTGGAGAGGAAAACATCTCGTTTTACCGTAAGTATCTTGGCTTCGGCTGAGGAGAACTATTCTGTCTCCCAATGGCAAAACGCTATGCCCAGGAGATATATCTAATGCCAGTACTATTTTTTTAGTACTACATTACTCCGTTCTGTGCATGGATACGCAAGACAAAGTGGGAAAATTCAAGTTATTTGTACTATAATACACGAATCAGACTGTGAACTAGTTACTTGTATTCGTTGATTTTGTGACTGATAGTCTTGTTAATATGAAATAACTTGTATTTCAAATTTTCCAGCCTCGGTGGTGGTGGAGTAACGCCCTCGGCTGCCCATCCAAGGGTCGCGGGTTCGATTCCCGGCTGGGTGGGTTTTCCTCCACCTAGAGCTTGGCTGTTTATAATCGTCTTCATTGTTTTCACTGTCAATAGTCCAATGTAAAGGCCAAAAAGGGCTGTTGTTGGACTAAGGCTAAATAAATAGATACATAATTTTATGGAATTGCTCATTGTACTTTGCTGCGCTTGATCAGTATTTCGAAATGGCTCGGAGTTCTTACGTTTTGAGGTTTTGGATTGAGGAAATTGAAGCATCGATTGAGCAGTGGAATTCGTAGTTTGGCGATCGCAGAATTCAATTCATCGAGAGGTCACTGTGTCTGTATGTGTAGGGGACGTGTTTAAGCTTCAGGGCTTGAGAAGGCTTTTCGCTTCGGAAGAGGTTGAGAGGGAATTTTGCCCGGCAAATGAATGCATTTCCCGTGGAATTCTGGGGATATCTCAAGCACACTTCCTGTTTTCCGGCGGGGGTGTAGAGGGAGTGGCTCTCGGAGCCACAGATGACACCCCCCCCCACACGCCCTCCGACCCCTGCGTATTCGGAATTCGATCCACTCCTGTCCCTCTCATTAATTTCTCGACCAAGTGTCTTTCGACTGGTTAGTCCTACCTCTTAGTGCCGTTCGCACTGTGACGAATTCGAAAGAGTTCATTTTGAGCGAGTGTTGGGTATGAAATGCCCCCCACGCTATTGCATCACCCCCCTCCCTCCCGTCGCAGGCAGGTTTGAGATATGCATACCAATAAAAACTATGTTTAGCACTGATTTGTTTCACATTCTGGTATTCTTTCTGTTTCATCTTTCATTGGTGTGTACGTCGCCTTTTTGGTATTTCCAACGTCATTCTCTCACTTTTAACCCAGGAGTGGAATACATATAAGAAAAGAGAGGAAGAATCAGTTTAGACGAATTGGAAGCACAATTTTAGATGAATGTAACTGCTGTATTCCGGTCCGATCATGTTACACATTTTTCTTGGAATTGACCTCATAAGGAGTTTGTGGAAGAAAGCTTTCCCCAAGAGGCATGGACGCGTAGGAATAAACTTCATCTCAGATGAGTGGCTATTTCAAGTTGTTAGGGTCGCTGTTACGCCAATTGGCAGAGCTGACGAGTCACTTCTTCGGATTTCAGAATTCGATAGCTCTTACAATTACCGTTTCCAGGGAAACGAATTTTCCGTAATTATCGCATTGTCTTACGGCAGTTAATCATTATCTACCCGTTCGGCGTTATTAGTCTGGTATTAGTGGGAGGGAACAGCCCCTCTAGGATTTTTTTTGAAAAACAACTTCCGATTGATTCTCCTCGCTGCCGTGCAGGGGACTTCGATCGCCCTTCCCCTCCCGGGCAACCTTTCATGACCTTTCTTTGTGCTTGTAGCGGAGCCCTGCGTGACACAGGCGAGGAACGTGATCGAGTGAATTGTTCCGTGAAGGATCCGAGAAACTAGTAAAAAAATATATTATCCCCTCGCCTTCATTTTTTCCACCCCACCCCACCCCTCCCCCTCTCTAAGCAAGGCACGACCAATCGCGGAGTGTGAGCGGATTGGGATCCGTCCAATAATCGCGCATCGATATTACGTCTCTTGCGTGACGTCATACTCACTGAAGCCATTTTGGCGCCTTCCGGAACATCAAAGGGAAACTTGATGAGGGCGACATCTCGCGACACGATTCTAATATTAGAACTCTGTGTTGTCTCGTGTTGCAATTTTTAAATCTTCAGCTCAATTCGGCCCGACCCTGGTTTGTTTCTCCTCAACTTCTAACAAGGGGCATCTCAAATTCTAGGATAATCTGTCAGAAAACTACCCTATGCTGTATTATAATAGTATTTTACCGAGAGGAGAGAGTTGGTGGTAAGGGCAGTAAATAAAGATGTAAGCAAAGAAGAAATAAATCAACATTTTTATATGAAGCGTAGTTTCTATGACGTAGAAACTTGATCCCTGGCAAAGGATAAGTGTAGATTGGATACTTTCAAGCTATCGATGTGTAGAACGATAGAAAAAGTGAAATATACCGAAAGGAAACAAATGATGGAGTTCTAGACGTGGTCGGGGGGAAGAGAGAAGGTTGTTGATAGAAATTCAAATAATGCAGAAAAATTGATTGAGTCGCAGTGGACTGTAGGAGCCAATAAAAGTGGGGAGACTGTTAGGTAAGCGAGGTGGAGGAAAGTAAACGGGATAAGGCGTATTAGACATAATGACTGGAGGCAGAAAGTATATCAAGTTGAAAACGTTTATTGTGATGCAAGTATTTGTTTGGAAATATTGCATGTTTAGTCCATATGTCCATTAAAAACCTACCTATCTCGGTAATTTATTTTTAACATACATTCATTAACACATGATACACTGCTAGGGTATACGGTAAGAGGTGACTACACACCAGACTACTTTTGACGCAAGATATTAGATTAGAGATTAGATATTAGCCCCCCCCCCTTTTGCATGGTCGGATAACGTTATTCTGATCATTTACCGTTCGTGAGAAAAATGACATCTTAAATTTGTCCGTTCTACACTTAATCTCTATGATTTTATTTAAATCATCTCTCGTACCGTAGCACGATGGGTTTTTTTATTAAAAAAGTATTTGCGAAGATAACCTATGGAAGAGATATCCATGCTTATTTCTCTTGGCATTCCCTTGGGTCCACGTCCACGGACACAAAAATCTCAGCATCGGTAGGTGAAGTCCCGTTTGTTTGCATCAACGTGAATATCCACGCGAAGTAGAGAGGGGCATCCAGGGCTCAATCGAAGAGGGACATACACGTACTGCTCCGCGGGGCTTATATCTCTTTTGGGAAAATGGCGGACTGCTTCACGAAAGAGTTTCAAAGCGCCTTCTTGTAAAAGAATTCTGATGCCGATGGTTTTCTTACAGCTAGTACATTCAAAATTCATGCGATTCTTTTGCGGGTTTTGACGAAATAATTTACTATCAATAGAATTTCACAAATTGTAAAATCTAAAGTTTAACCTGAGTCAATATAGTCAAGAGATAATCCTATGATACGTAAATAGATGCAGCTCATTAGTGCAGTGATCGGTATAGCACACCTGGAAGCACGAGTATCGATAAAACGCGTAGAAACGACGAGAAAACGCATTGATTTAACGCAGTGAGGAAAATTGGTTGCGCACACCAAATGTAACTTTAAGGGTAATACGGATGAGAGTCAAATTTTATTGAAAGATTAATTTACATTGAACCTCTTTGAGCGCGTTCTGTATTGCTTTCGGCACCTTGTTTTCAAACCAGAAATGCTAATGCGAAGATCTATCAATTATTGTTAATAGAGAACATAAAAATTATTATTAATATTATAGCCATGGACGGATTGAAAGAAACTTCAGCTAAATCAATAAAGATTTTACTCCAAGGAGAAATTGTGAACCGATCAAGGAAATGAAGCGAATCAACTATCGTAAGAAACTGTGTGATAGGATCGGCATTGTTTGACCTCCGTTTCCTGCGATTTCTAATTGAGGCGAATGCGTGCTGTCATCCCTAATAACAAAGCATTTATGGCGGGAAACCGGGAGCGGGCGTCGAGATCTCTCTCGCGAGAAGCCGCCGAGACAGCGGCGGCTGCAATGATTCCTCGTCGCCATCGTCTTCGTGTCGTACGCCTCCCTTTTCCGGAGGGCCGGAAAGGAAGATAGGCGTGCGTGTATGTGAGAGAGAGAGAGAGACGAGGAAGTGCTGGGGTGGGTGGGATTGGACGAAGGAGAGGCGACGTGCATGTCAAGTGATTTTAGTCCTTGGTTCAGTTTGTCGCGTACACCCTCCGATTCGTGTCCCGAGGACTTTAAACGTCCTCTCCAGCGAGGGGTGGAGGGGAAAACCCGCACTGGGCCTTGGCAACGCGACGGTCCGGGAGGGAGGAAGAGAGAGAGAGACAAGGAGACAGGGCCGTGACCGGAAAAGGAAGGGCCATGGAGTAATGTTCTGTCGTGTCAAACGGGAGTGACTTTCGTCGTAAAGCGTTTAATTTTTATTTTCTTCTTCTTTTTTCAGAAATGGGTCGATATCAATTTCATCTGACGCCTTTTCCAAGTATGTTACCCTTGGATTTTCTCATCCCATGCCTTCTTACGCGAGTAGGTACTACCCAGCATAGAGTGAGCTTTTGGTATGCCAGGGAATTCAAGGACGTCCAAAGCAAATGTTTCTAAGGGGAGAGAAAGCTAGACTGATGTGTTTCCACCGGCGATCCATTGTTAGGTGTGGGAGGTCGTAAACGCCACAGAAGGGCCCAAAGCAGTTCTGTTTTCTCCCCCCGAGGCTCCACTTCCTCGCGACAACCTGAGCCCGTCGCCGGTGCTCGGACTTTTTGTTTCGATTGACTTTACAGCATTAAGTGTTGCGCTCAAAGTTCTTGTAAACCATAGGAGGTATAGGTTGTTCGAAAATTATTTTGTTCTTTCTCTTGAGAAACTTTGTTGTCACCCACCAGGCGAAGCATTTATTTCGCGTGAAAAAGGGGGTCGCCTCGCCGCCCATGTGCTTTGGCGGTTGCGGTCCCGGCCTGACATGTCCTCTGGGACGAAACCAGTGATTTGTCTAACCCCATGAGGGACGAAGTTCCCTGCGAATTTAATCCAAATTTTAAATTAAATGCTGCTCAAACAAGCCATTGATGAATACACAGAAATGAGTTGCCGTCCATGCGGTGTCATCGTGTTATTTCTTAATGATAATGACAAAACTTTCTCGAAAATTCTCCTGGATGTAATAGATAACCGATAGGTTCGATAGCTTGGTAAATAGTCAATCGTAGCGAATAGGTTATGAATAAGTATGTTTGACTCCTACCAAGATTCACCCGGATCCCGCCGACGTAGCTCTATCGTTAATGGGTGGGGAAAAATTTACGTCCCTTCAACATAATTTTTTTTTCTTCACAGAGAACATTTTATAGAGAGAAAGATATCTATTGCTGTGCAATAAACAACTTTGCATGTAATATTTTCACATTAAATATTTTCCTCGAACCTTGTGAAAAAGGAGATATCAATACATGATTGCATCATTGATTAAAAAATAAGACGAGCGTGTATGATATGGAACGTAGACAGATATCCCTCAAAAGCCGTGAAAAGCATTTTCGTGCGATGCACGACGACCATAATATACTCGTATATCTTACAAAAGTGGTGGTATTGAGTTATTTAACGCGGAAATTACGCGATACGACGATGAATCTACAAATCGGCACGATTGACCCGGGCGGGAGGTCTGAATCCGTGACAACATATTTGCCAAGTCGCTGATTTTATCGATTCGTGGATTGGACGCCGGATATTCACGGCTCCCTCAGTACCCTCGAGACGCTGGCCCCTCTTCCTCTGCCCAAGCAACTTCTCGGATGACCGTTTCCTTTTACGGAGAGAGAAAGCGATGAATACCCACGTTCCTTCGTCGGTGTGAAAATCGGAAACTCAACCCGCGTTCCGAACATCCACTTTTAAGAGACGTTGCGGGGTGATCAACCGCACTCCTGTTCCCTTGGTTCTCGTCCTCTGGTGCAACGAGATAACCAGTAGCATGCGCGGAAAGGCGGTCGGTCAGTCCATTCTAATGTATGTCCACTTGAAAGACGTCAGTCTATCCACTGGGCGTGAATGGAAACCAAGCGAGTAGGGCCCTCGTTGGTGTGGGAAAATTAATTGTCGGCCGTCTGCCCAGCCAGACTGTTCTATGTATCCATTCCCGGCTCTCATTCTCCGAGGAATGATATTAATGCGCCGCGATATGGATTATTTAGTACTAACCCTTTCGATGCAGTGATCGTACATTGCACGCTCGCACGGTAGGCTGCTGCGAACGTACCTTTTCACCCTCTCTGTGGTTTGTTATAGCACTTTGATATTTTATAAAAATTATGGTCGTCAAATTAAATTGATAAAAAGTTTCCATTAATCGATTATTTCATTATTTATAAAATTTTGTTATTTAGATTATTTATTATTTCGAGCGAAATAAAGGCTACGGAGACGAGATGCCCTCCATTTTCGCCGCATGTGAGAAGTAGGATTCCGGAGAGTAAGCCGTAGTAAAAGGGTTAACCATTAGTGCCAACAGCATCCAAAAATTTTCACGAAATCGACACATTTAATTTGAGCGTATCTTGGTCTTTCAAAATCCTGCTTAATGCTGCGGAAGCAGACGTTTCGTAAAATTTTGTTGAACCCAATACTCCCACCCTCCGCGTGCACCCCATCCTTCTCCTAAACTACACCATATATCCCTCTGTTATGGTGTAGCCGTCGCCTCGACTGCATTCAGTACACAGGAGGTACAATTTTACGACTAAGTGGCTTGCGACTGGGTTATTTGGTTTTAATGGCGCCGTTCGAGGAGCAGTGTTACTTTTATTGATCGTAATTAATAGCAAGGCATGTGGGAAAAGGTTTCTTTCCGCCTTCTTTTTTCCGTGACGTTCAAGTACTGTAAATATTTGCATCACAAATCTAAACCCGAAGAGATAAACGTTCGTTTGAGGGAAAAGAGCACACTGGGAGTCAGCTCGTGACTGCCCACTTCGGTGTGTGCATTTGAAAGTGGATGAATTGGCTGAAGGGAAGCGGACGCCCACGGAGTTCTCCAAGGCGCGAGTTGGGTTCTTGTACTTTCAGTGGGTCGTGACTCTTTAACCTTGCCCACGCAAGCCATTTGAGTGGACATTTAAATGACCACTCAATTGAATGTGTTGATTTAGAAGGACGTTTCAATCGAGCGTTCATTTAGATTGAATATAAGACCTTTATTTACATTGCACTGCATGGTACCCTGCGAGCCACCGCTAAAGTGTGCGGCAGGGGGTGATTCATGTACACGAGACAACTTTTGACAGAAATTCTTTTCCCCCTCAGCGTGATCAAACGACGTTTTTCTGACCCCTTATCGTTTGTGGAAAAATATAGCATCTAAAATCTTTCTGTTCTGCACTTAATCTCACTAATTTTATTGGCATAATCTCTGGCATCGCAGTACGATAAAGCTAATAACTCATTTTCAACATCATTTCTAAAGAGATATCCTGCCAATTTATGCAAGATATATAATCTGTAATTTAACCTTCGCTCCTTGAGTGATTCTTAGTGTAGCTCCTCTAATCATTTTGATACGCTACTAATAACAAGATCTTACACATCTATGCTGCACGGGATCTAAATCGGCGATCAATCCAACTTCATCAGGATTCCTTACCCTCGAAGCATATTCTAAATGAGCCCTACCAGTGAAAACGGTATTGCTCTTTAACCTTCTTGTCACATCTTCCCATTATTACTCTTATAAATATTTTATGTTTCACCCAGTAGATGTCGTGGGTGAGGGTAACGCTCACTCTTTAGCCGAGACACAAGAGTTTGAAGGCATTATTTTAGTGGAAGAAGAACAACTATTGTAACTGACCCTTCATCTTATTATAAAACATGTTGCTAATGATTATGAATAACCTCACAGTTTTTTTTATTTTAAATATAACTTTAACTTGAAATCTTAATCTATTGAGAGCAGAAATTCTGGCACCACCGCAAATATACATTTGCATAAAATGTGATAAAAACGAACACTAGATATGAGCAAGCAATTTCAGCTCTGGTACATGCATGTTACTTACAACTCTGTTAATGTGCACAGGACCCTTACTAATTGGCCTAAGATATCTATTAATGGAAAGAAAGGTTTAAGAAGAATAGAAATTAGTATTTGCCAGGTTTTTGTCGCAAAACTAATGGGATTAACTAATCATGGTATGTGGAGATAACGCGAAAGTATAGTATTTTGTGAATAATGAGTTGTTTGAATCCATAGCGAACCGCGATTAGTCAGCCATAACCAGAAAAAAAATAAATCACTGAGTTTTTCGTGATTTAAAAGTGCCTGCGTGAAATGTCAAATATTTGGAGGAGGATACGATGTGCCTGGGTCATGTTGAAGTCAGACATACTCTCTCTCAGATAGCTCGATAGCTAAAAAACCTTGAGGCAACGACATCTACGCATAAATTTCCATTTTTAGCGAGGTGTATTTCACTTATGAATTTCCACGTTTACTTTAACCCAAATGTTTAGTTATATAATTTTCTTTAAATTTCATTTAGAAAACTGGAATATATATTTAAAAATCAAGAGTTACCTTACGTCTGTCAATTTACGATAAAATCAACGTGCGCACGTCATAACGGTCGCTGGCTTCTGTGATATGAACACCTCGGACTTTCACTTTCGTTCGGTATCGTGTTCTCGTGCTGAATGACACAGCCACAGCCCTCTCACCGAGAGGGTTGGGAAGGGAGGAGGGAATAGAGTGCAGTGCAGAGGGGATGAAGCCAAGAGGCGCATCGCCCACCGAATGAAACAGAGCCGTCCCCGTCCGCCTGCTACCATTCCGAGTGCGGTTTGGTCCCCTCCCTTCCGCGCCGACTTAAACTCCAGTCATCGGCTGGGCGGCTAAGTGAAAATGACCTCCTTGGTTTCGGGGACACACACTCCTTTCATAAAGGGCAACGCTTGTTTCAAAATACTCAGGATATTCATAAGACTAAAATATTCGGGACATTGAGTGGTAACATTCTTAGCGAAGCCCTGTCTTCTATATTAATATTATCTGTTTGCTCTTTTTGGCTGTTACTCAGAATAAACTGTCAAACAAAATGTGTCTCTAGTTACTATTTGAATGATTTGTGAATTCATTAGTTATTGATTGCCTTTTTAAGCAAAAATGAAAATCAAATCAGAAGTATCTGTGAAAAAGATTCAATTATTGAAAAAGTTTTTATTTTAAAATTCTGAAATTTTATTCTAACATTATATGAAATTTTAATTGGATTGTTTTTATTTCGGAAAGCGATATACGAGGAGTACTATGGTGGGCTGTTGTTTTTTACTCGATGAAAACCTGTAATGTCAACTTTAAAGCTTGTTTTGTAACGTCGGTGATCTATACTGACAAATTAAGTGCGACAAGAGATCAATTCCAGTGGGAAGAGAGAGCTGGACTACTGACCGAAAAACCCGGGTTTGATTGCGGGTGACGCTTCTGGGCACCCTCAGCTTCTCCCAGATATGAGATGTTTCTAGTGTTCCTGGGTAACCACAGGCGGGACAGGGAGGTGAAGAGATATCCCTTATTACCCGATGTGTGAATATCACACGCTGTGTGGGGCGTAGTTCGAGGGGAGATCTTCAGCCCTCGCTAGTTAAACCAACTTTAGCATTGATTACTGTGATAGTTAAGAGGTCAAATTTTGGTTTTATCAATTGCTGAACAACGTTATTGAAGCCAAAGCTCAAACGAAAAAGTCTGCGAGAAGGAAAGTCATCGTTATGACATTTTCGTGAAGTGAGTTGATTCTTAATACCAACATTTTGAGCCTTGAATATGTTTGCTAAATTGTCGTTGATACAATTAAGTTGTTCTTCTTCCACTAAGTTACTACATATAAACTGCGTGTCTCTGATAAAGACTAAGTACATTTTTTTCTCGCGTTTATCTTACTCGGTATATGGTTTACAGAGACATCCGTGAATCTAAGGTTAAAGTAGCTTTAGCAAATTACGCTAATGCTATGAAATGTTAGTGCGGCACTTGGCCATTAGAATTACACTTAAAAAAGAGCGCTTTGTTGATTTCACGACCTTACTTGGGTTAAACATATATGTGGATCAGCTAATAAAAAATTAGATTTATTGGAAGAGTATTGGGAAAATATGATGAAAAGGTTAAAGAGTGTCATATTTCGCTGGTTAGGCCTCATTTAGAACATGCATTGGGATATGGGAGCCTCACGAGGTTCGATTGATTGCCGAATTGGATCGCGTGCGGCGTAGACGAGTTAGATTTGTAGAACGTTGTGATGATGGACTTAGTAGCGTGCCCAAAATATTAGAGGAGCTACGCTGGGAATCACTCACGGAGCAAAGGTTAAATTACAGATTAAATCTCTTACATTAATTGGAAGGACATCTCTTTAGCAGTGATGTTGAAAATGTTTTATATAATATACCGGTGTACCATGCATGAATGATTGGATGAATGAAAAATGAAAAAAACACGAACAGACTTTACCAACTTACACACTCGGTGTTCTGATGAGCGTAGCAGATCAAGTAAAATACCTTGGGCTCACCATTCCATCGGGTCTTACATGTCGAAAGTATAGGCGCACTTTTTGTGGAGGGGCCCTAAAGCAGCTGATATTCGTCAAACGTGTAGTTGGAAAATATACCAACAAAAAAGTGAAAGAGAAATAGGGTTCGATAGAGCCCAACAGCGCTTAACCTGAATACAGGTATCTGTATAATATAACCCGCAATATTTTTCTCGCCAATAGTGAAATTGACCCACAAATAATATAGGTGAACAATAAGGGACGATAGAGGGAGTAGGATTGATGCCTAACAAGGAATCTTTTATTTGGGGAAGGGTCGAAATTGACCAATGAGTGTGCGTGGCGTGGTTTTCAAACGACTGACGCAAGTGCAGCCACTTAGTGCCGGATGCTTCCGAGAGGAAAAGACCCAGATTGGCAGCGCACGGACGACAGTCGGCTGAATGCAAATGTAGGCGTCGACTCCCCTTCCATTGCACTCACTTCCGGCGCCCCTTTCGCGTACCGAGGGGACAAAAGAGAAGCGACTTCCGCGGGGGGGCACCTCCACAGCAACACTGGCGCTGAAATGAAGCGTACCTAAGACGGGCACGAATTTTAACACCGAATTCGTCAAATAGTATGGTTGAGACCCAACTCTTCCAACGCCTATAACTCTTTACCTCCGAAAGAAAGTGATAAAATAATTTTAGCAAAGCTGACCGTCTCGGGCTGAGCTGTTCGGAATTTACCCATCGAGGGAGAAATGATGTGACCTTTGTAAATTGCACTGGAAACATGAACTATCGCGGTCGAGGTCGAAATACAACCTAAAGGTGGCCCTAAGTCTACTCTAAATATTGGGTTTAAATTGTTGGAACCTCAGAATAGATAATGAAAATACTTGAATGGAATTTTAAACCTTTTATAATTTCTTCTTCTATAATATTCACGGATGAATCAGTCAATTTGGCCCTCAATCAACTGATAACACCAAATCTTTATGGCTCCTTATTTGAAAGTAATATTTAACAAATCCCTAAATGATCGCGCAGTTCCCAAGGACTGGAAATTAACCCATGTCTCGCCCTTTTTTTTAAAAAAAATATGGCTATAGAGAAGATACTAGTAATTATCGACCCATCTCACTCGCATCCATTCCGTGCAAAATCTTAGAGCACATGTAAGAACTGTACGTGTAAGTTCAATCATGGAGTATTTTGATTTCCAGAGGTCACTGATAAAAACACCAACGCGGTTTTCGTATGGGTAGGCCTTGCCAGACCCAACTGGGACAAAAAAAGAGATATTTCAGGTGTGCTTTGGTGGGGTTTCATAATTTATTAAAAATTGTCAATTTTCCACAAAATAAAACTTTGTAAAAATTTGTCAAAAATACATTTTTTGTAGAAAATCGCCAATTTTTAATTTTCAACTAACTGGAACTTTTTGTTCATGATATTTTGGTCTCAGGCGAAAATATTACTGAAGTCGATGCTATATTTCTAGATTTTAAAAGGCATTCGCCAAAGTTTATCATAGAAAGATGACATATTGGAGCAGAATGCTAGCAAGTTTCTATTTATTTTCTTTTGGCCGATAACTAGGATTTCCGTTTGAATCCCGTTGGTTGTCCAGCGAATTGGATTATCCATCATCCTCTCCTGCGCACTAGGGATTAACGCGAACGAGAGCATGCTTCATGGCCTCCCACAACAGAGATTAGAAATTTGGTCAGAGCATCGCTGGGTGAGGGCAATCCTGGTTCACGAGAAGCAGATTGCGACCAACTCCGCCACCAGTGTCGTGCGCGGGAATCTAGCGATCTCTGAGACAGGCACTCGGGGCCGTTAATTGGCCTCCGCTCCTAATAGTCTATGTGCCGCCAGTAGACTCTTTGGCATTAAATATTCGCATAAACCCCACGAAGGACAATTAGCATCCCGATGTTTTAACCGATCTTCCAGTGTGTGGCTCCTCCACTTGAAGTGCTCGCGCCCCCCAGTATTCATAAGCACAATTACCACTGCTCGTCATCCGGCATACGAACCGTAATGCAAATTTGCGACTCATTAGTCTTTAAATATTGAAGGGATGATTAAAAATAAACGAGAAACATGGCGCTTAGTGAGGAGACGGGCCTCTAGCCTTCAGCGCACGCGCCGAAAAATTTGTCCAACACTTGCGACGCGAGACCTTGCATAAAAAATTGAGACGAAGGTCGACAAGTCTCTGACCACTTCGGAGGCGTAAAAAAATGTGATCTTTTCGACAGGATATTGGTACGTGATCCAGAGGTTGATCACTAGATGCTTCGAGACCTTATTTAAAAGCAATGCCTGCAAGAGAAAATACTTAATCAAGAAAAGGAAACATCCTGATGCCTTTAGGAGAGGAGGAACGCCAAAAACAGGGAAATGAAGACACCGAAAGGCATCTCTACTAATAAAAGCGACCGGAAGGGTAAGATTGGAAAAATGAAGGAAAAAAAGAAGTCGATATTTTCGACGTGAATGATTAAAATGTCGTCTCTCTCTCACCGAGTAGTCATGCTATCATCCCTGAAATTACCGCCAAATAACCTGATTAATAGTCTCTGTCTCAATTCGCCACTTGCCTGAAAGTAAAAGATTTTCCATCACATCCAATACAACTTTCTAACTTTCAAACCCCGAGGTGTAAAAATTCGGCTTCATGTTCTAACCGATGAAATCAAAGAAATTTTACCAAACAGTTTTACCCATTACTGACATTGAAACTTATGCCAAATGGAACTTTTTCCGACCCTTTTCAAAATTATTGCTCTAAGGGCACAAAAGTTATCAAAATTATTACATGAAGAGCAAAGATCGGCAAAACCAGCAAGTAAAACACTCGCCGGAACACTTTCTTAAAAAAGTTAAAAACTATTTTTTTACCAAAGTGTATGGCAATAAACACTTATTGTCAAAAATAATTCGCCCAATTTGAGGAAAGATGATCGAGGGCTGAGCGATATAAAACGTATCTTATTCTCAATTTCGACGACTGTACAAAACATTTTAATCAATTTCACTTGAGTATCGTTGTACTTGTACGTATTTTTCATATCGACGACGTAGTTAACTAGAACTATATCGTTTTAATTATTTCAACTAACTTTAAAACTTTCATTACAACAATCATTGTTACTAAAAATGAAGAAAAACTTAATTTTTGGTGTCGCATGCCTCATGTTGAATCACCCCCCTCTACACACCCTAGCGGTGGCTCCCGGTACTTGTTTACCATGTGGAAGAAGTAAAGTCCGATACCGCGATCCTCGAGGAGGATTACGTCCATGAGCATGGCGCCCCGCCGCTTCGCCTCTTGCGTGCCTCTTTAATGACCGCTTTACGTCGAAGCTCCCACACCAGTATGCACGCACACAAGAGAACACTCGGGTGCAGCCGTGTTTGTCGTTGCCATCGGGTGTGTGGGGAGCGGCCACCGACCGCTCGTCACTGCACCTCCTGCACCTGTCACCGTGCCTCCCCTCCCGGGTAGGTATTGCATCTCTTCAGGGAGGGAGTAGTGGTGACGGTGACCGGCCGGACAGTGTTGCAATGGATGCGGTGCACCCGCCGCAACCCTTACCCTTGCTCCTTCAGAACTGAGCCGGTGGTTTGCCTCCGCCCCTCATCCGCGACCCCCCTTAACGCGACCGGCGCAATCCATCAACACGTGCGCCGACCCCTTCTTTCCCCCTTCCACTGGTTCTCAGTCCTCACGTCTTGGGCATGGTCCCATGACTGCATCCTCCGTGCACCACAGTGTCATCTGCTCGAAGTGAACCAACTCTCCCCCGACCGATCCGTGCGCGCTCTTGACCCCGGAGGTATTTGTGCCCGCGACGGCGTTTTTCCTCGTGCCTTACTGTGCACCAATGCATCATATATTTGGACAGTAAACAAATCACTAAACACAATGGAATTGATTTGCCTTCTGTGGGTGTGCAAATACTCGTTATTTAAATCGTTAAAAAAATCGTTATTTAAATTCTGGTTGAATTCCTTGGTTCTATTTGTTTACTATTCTTTGACGCTGTAATAAATTCTACTCTCTAAATTCTAAATTTTACTGCTGTATAAAGTTATGGTTGACAATTGTGAAATCTAGTGTTTACTCATTTGCAAAAATTAAGTAATTTCATAATTGTTTTTATTTTTAAGGTACACCTTTAAACACATATGGGATCGTAGATTTTCGCGGCGTTCAGATGAAAGACTCTCCATTCTCGGGATGTTACCGCGTGGGTTGTTTTTCTGACAACAGTTTCGCCCGTGTTTCAACGAGCGTCCTCAGGTCGAAGTCACTTCACTTCGACCTGAGGACGCTCGTTGAAACACGGGCGAAACTGTTGTCAGAAGAACAACCCACGCGGTGACATCCCGAGAATGGAGAGTCTTCCTTTA
Source organism: Hetaerina americana (assembly GCF_022747635.1). NCBI lineage: Eukaryota > Metazoa > Arthropoda > Insecta > Odonata > Calopterygidae > Hetaerina > Hetaerina americana. Next base: position 14,063,324 of record NW_027286763.1, read on the forward strand.
AATACATGTTCACCTGTGCATACAAGTGCAGTAGCTCGAATAACTTTCATTCCTTCAACGTAGTTGCTCGAATAATTACGATGGAATTTAGGATTATTCGTCGTGCTCTTTCATCGATTCAATAGAGTAGTTCGATATACGACTCGTGTCGGGTTGGAGGAAGTTTTGGGGGCAGAGCTGCTACGCAATTTGGGAAGAACTGGCTTTTCTTGAAAATCAAATATTTCACGCAAATTCTACACATACACATACGTATGCGTGGTGTATTGAAAACGGAGATGAACCCGACCTTGTACGTACAACGAAGGAGTGAGCTAAGGGAACGTTCTTGTTTGGATCTCTCGTAAATTTTTGTTGAGTAGACGTGTGGGGCGATCAGTCTGAGAGAATAGACATTGAACCCAAATATGCGAGCTATAAATTTCTGTATGAGTATGCTCTTAGTAAAAGACTATTATCATACATTTTAATCTTACTCATAGTCCGCGGAGCACACCGGTGGCGAGTGCACGACACCACTGGCTCTGGGTGGCTCAGAGGGGAGAGTGCGTCGCAGGGGATGATGGCACAGCCAGGATTTGCATTTCTCATTGCGTGCCCCAGAGGCGTCAGGGCAGTTCACCATATCTGCGCAATGAGCCGTTGAAATGACAGCGCGTGTTTCGGTAATATCCGCCTCGGAGGTTGGCAACGTTAGAGGAATGTTTGCGGCAACAATACAAATGAAGGCCGCTCAGTAAAACCGATGGTAATGAATAATAACAGATGAAGTCTACTACATCTTTCCCCTAAATAAAAAATTATTCGCGACCAGTTTCAGTGCACTACATAATTTACTAGAAAAAAGTTTTATTTAGTGGAAAATTGTAGCAGTCTTCATCACTGCTATTTTGGAACATTTCCATCACATCACACCTGATTCGTTAATTTATTTTAGAATAATTTTTTCGTGTTAGGTTTACATAGGTTATGTTTATACGAAATAATACTCGCGGAATTACAAAATTATATCATTATTTCAGTATGCTTCAGATGTTTAGGATATATTAGAACGTACGAAGGATAAAATGGATTTAATCCATAAAATTAACACCATTCCGATGATCTAGGAAACGATAGAAAGACTCCTAGAAAGAAAAATAACCATACGAGTACTATATACGTATACTTATATTATTTTATTTAGTACTGTACGTTTTAATCGTGTAATAGTGATAAGAATGCTGGACTCTTAAGTGATGGTGATGTAAAGAGAAACAAAATAATAAAAAGAGAAATTCATTTGGTCGGTTAAGTACTGAACCAGGAAAGGCAAAGTGGAGTCACCGTGAAGGAAAGTAGTGGGGAATATGTTTTATGGTAGAAAAGATAACGGTACAAAATGAATTGGAAAGAGTAATTTTTGTTTGTGCCCTCAGAGAGAATTACGAAGGACACAATGGGATACCACCCGTTTGGGAGGATGGGTATGGAGAGGTGATACGTGAGAAGCCGGAGGAGGCAAATGAGCCTGGAAGGGACCCAGTGAGAAGAATGATGAAAACTTATAAATTAAAGAGTCCTTTAGAGGTATTGACTCAATAGGCCTTAAAAATTGAGAAAAATCCGTAATGTAAACTATAGGAAACATTAATATACAAATTATATTCCCAGAAAGGTCAGGAACCTTATGCAATTATCGTGGCAATCACATATAAAAAGCGATTAATAAAGACTTTTCATCTGGACGTTGAACTAAAAACACGAGTAATAAATCTCAGATAGGATGATACTTCCAATTCAACATATCAAATTACGTACGAAAATGGGGAAAATAGTAAGGTTATGGACATATGAATAGCGTTAGGGAAGCAAACTTTCTCAAAAAGGTGGAAGTTGATGACGGGGAGATTTTTTTGAAGATGTAATGTTTGATAAGGGGCGTAGTTTTGTATGGCTCCAAAATATATTCTTTGAGAGAAGAGGTTAATCGTAGATTGGAGAATTTTGGGATTTGGTTGTGGAGAAAAATGGAAAATAATTAAGTGGACGTAAATGAAAACAAACGAAGAAGTGCTAGGCATGGTCGGGGATGAGAGTAAAATTTGAAAATCAATGGATGGATGGTGGATCTAGGGCTTACTCGTATTGGGTGGGTATGGAATATCGAAGGTTGCAATCAATCCAAGGGGGAATGTTGGGTGAGCGAGAGAGATTGAGGAACACGCATAGAATAAACCCCCAAACGTTGGACGGAGTGAAGGGAAGGCGGCAGGATGGAGTTTGACATTTGTTGACTGGGATATTTGTTTTAATGGGAAGTAGAGTCGTGTTTAATGGGACTTCAAAACTTTGAATTGCTTAGTCCCTGCGAAAAAGAAACGTAAAATAAAAAATGCAAAAACTTAGAAAAATATATATTTCCATCTCTTTTATTGAAGTACCGCTGGAAACGTAAAAATTTCTTTACCTTTACCTGTTAATATTTCGCCTTTAAATAAACGTAATCATATTTTGATGATTTATGAGTGTTAATTCCAAATCCTAAAACCCATTTCTCCTTTCGGCAAGGTAATCAGTCGAGAAAAAGCCTAACGAACAGAAAATATTACGATAACAGCCACGGTTTTTTAATGCTAACCAAATCGAAAATTGGGCCTTATATATGTAATGCGTCTTCTTTTTAAGGGAAAGAATTAAGTATTTACCTTTCTATATTGATAAAATATTTGAACTTTTGGTTTTCCAGTCTCGATAAGTACGATTCCCTCTCTTTAAGGTTTTATCTGTTGGCCTGTATTAAGTTCTTTATCGAGAAAAATATATTTGCAAGACCTGCGGTAGTATTCAGCTGTTATTCCGATACCATTTCGAAAGTTCTAATTTCCATGTCATCAAGTTTTACAAGTTATCGTTGCAATCCTTCCATCGTACCAGCGCCGTACAACTCGCAACTCTCGTCTAGTTTGCGAGAAACTGACCATTAGTTCAACCCTTCCGAGAACACGGATCGACTTGCCTGAATACCCGTGCAGTTCAACATTTTCAGGATGTATGCACGCATTTCCTTGATCGTTCCATCGCATTTGTGTTGACGTGGAGAGGTTTACAAAACCCTTTCGGAAATAGGACGTCGTAAGTGCTCGGTCGCTCAGAAAACCCGACCGGAAATTGGTGCATACCTTTAGGTCTTAGTCGAGGGAGAGGTCTAATTGATTCGCGAAATGAGTGTGTGTTTCCTGCAATGGGATGCAGCTATGCTATGCTTTCATTCCGCTTCGTAGCATTCGAGTGTGTGATATTGAGCGCGACCCAGATCCGTCGCAGTGTTGTTCCCAGATGTTGTTCTTTAGGGGAGAGGAACAGGAAGGATTTGCAGACGAGAGAGAGAGAGAGTTGTTATCGTGGAAGGAGTTGGAGAACGGCGGGGGTGGAGTGAGACACCCGTTACCATAGCACACCCCCTCCCTCTCATAAAGGGCGGAGGGATGATGAATAAGTGAAAACATTATTTTGCTCCGAGATCAAATTTACCACTGATCAAAGCCAAGGTAGAAAATAGTATAGCAGGAGATTCACTCATACGTAATCTACCAATTAAAGGCAGGTTTGGGACAGTAATCCCTAAAATCTATTTAATGGTAGACGTTGTATTACCTTCCTCTTTTTCACCCCGCATTTTTTTCCTATTCCGTTCCTCGTACTCTGCACATACCGTCATGTCGTCCATTAAACCTATATACTCTTCCTTCCTATTCTATTTTCTACATAACATTGTCGACTATATCGCGGCTTTCAACACTCCACCATCTCGAACCATAAACTCACTTTACCTGCTATCAGTTTCACACGGATATTAACTCTCATTTCCCGCCATCTAATTGATTACTCGCAGTTCGTTAGTTTTCCTCTTTCCAACATTTTTGCTCAATTTTCCTCCTTAACCTCGGCTCAAAAGTCCCCAGTCTCATCTCCTATCTCCAGGCCCATCCTCTTGCCTTAAAGAGCCGAGGATAAGGATGAGAAGAGTATGATGTCGATCGAGTAATAAAACTGAATTAACTACAGTAAAAGGTGAAATATCTCAATATTTTGTATTTTAATTTTATTTTCATGCGTTTTTGACTTTTTGTATAAATCTCCGTGCATTTAATATAATACATTATATGTTATAAACGTAAAGGGTAGCATCCCTTAGATGTTTTAGTCATCAAGGGGACAAAAGGAAAGTAAGTGGTTACTCTTACTCGGATATGTCTTAAGGTGAGGTGTGTTTATGTGTTTATGGCTAGTGGTGAGGGAGTTCTAAAGATCTTCGGGTTTCTAAGAAAAAGGTTTATGAGAACTGATGCTCTGTGGTTTCCGCTTCTCATTTGCGATCAATTCGACAGTCCATTGTTCATCTCATCGTTCGCGAGCCACGACTGTAGGGAAAGTGCGGGGCGGGGAGAGGACACCTGTCGGGGGGCGCCAAACTATGTTTTCTTAAACTCACCCCTAGCTCACTTTGGAAGGAATGATTGACTTATATATTAGTCGAGTCACGATCGGAAAGGCTGCCGAAAATCAGCGAACTTCTACAATCCAAGGGCTTTTAGAAGTTCGCTGCGAAGATCCTCCGCCTCCCTTTCTGACTTTTGAAATTTCTTAAGCCCGGGTCTCAAAATCGCCTGGCGTGCAGCAAAAATACGTTTTCTGCAGCTTGGGTTTGATTTGTGCATGAATTCGAGGGTTATACAGGTCCCTACTGTCCCAAAAAATAAGTAGAATTAATCGGGGAAAAATTAATTGCAAATCAAAAACAAATTATTAAAACTCTTCAAAACAGCCCCCTAGTGTATCAACACACCAAGGTCAGCACCTATGCTACGCTTCTGGTACGCTTCCGAGAAGGCGTAGACGAAAATCTCGATCAGGCACCTCGTCATGACCTCTTTGACATAACCCTGTGGTCCAAAATGGTACTCAAAGGGGTTGTACTCGGGCCGTACTAAAAGACTCATGTTTTGTCACCAGTAACCACCCATTCTAAAAAATTCGGGTCACTTTCAGAGTAGTCCAAGAGGTCCAAGGCAAGATTGTCACACAAGCAGTCTTCCGAGAGCACCTTGGGGACCAACTTGGCACACCTTTCTCATGGCTAAATATTCCGTACGAATACAATGCACTATGGTTTCCTGAAAATTGCACTCTTCTGCTAATATCCTGACGCTTGAGAGTCAATCAGAATTGAGCATGTGCCTTACGCTTTGAACATCATCATCACTCTTTGTTGTTGATGGATGTCCCGGGCATTCCTCATCGTCTAACTTCTCCATAAGCATCCTCAACCATAATAATCATCTCTGAACCCAATTTTCCAAGCTTAATGCATAATTTTACCGTTTGTCATTGCTCCATGGAAAGTGGCATCGTGAATTTGTGACTCGACCCTCGAACAGGGGTTCAATCTAGCGGCGATCAGCAGGCTGTAACGGCCCGCAAACAACTGATGCGGGTCGTGTTGCTTTCCTAAGACCTCTCAACAATTTTTCTGCCACAAATCGTCTTACTCCAGTTGGCCGCTTTGCTAGGAAAAATTGTTTTACTTCAAAAATAACAGTTTAAGGCTTAACTTTGTGGAATTCCTTCATGATGTGGGTAGGAAAAGAAACTTTGCACTTCCACAATAAAGATTTAATACTATTAAATGGAATTAATGTGGAAGTGAAAAGTTTCTTTTTCTACCTTTATGGTTTTACTTACTTTAAGAGTCAGCCCTTGTATGGCCTCCAGCGTGTTATTTTCGTAGTTTTGGGACAAATTCATCCCGAACCAAGGAAGACATTTTGTTTGCTTCGACTTAATCTTGAGAACCTGAGTTCGTTCGAGATAATAAAGCGATAGGGAACGTTTCTTCGTTTTCCTCGCTGCCGATTGAAGCCCGTGCTTTCTGACGTTTCCATTGGCGTGTTTGCCGCCCTCTGCATGTCACCACTTGTCGCTACTAATTGCTCGTTCCGCATGGTCGTCCTCGGGCCTCCCTCCGCGCCTAGCCCCCTGGCACCATCCCGCCATACCCGCAGCAGCCAACGGGGTGTAGCGATGCCCTACCCGGGACGAGAGGGAGCCTTGATTGAATTCTCGCCGGAGGGGCCGACATCCGCATTGCTTTGACGATTTAGGCGGGCGCGAGGCGAATGCGTTACTTGGGAAAATAAAAGAGCGATCATTCCCTGGCTGTGGCGACCCTGCTGACGGCATGGGCTGCCGTAAATCGGAGTGAATTAGGGAGATTAGGAGCGTGATTATTTTATACTCTAGCTGCCAGACTACTGCTTACGCGAGCGAAGATTCTTATCCAGGCATGCCATTTTACCTTGTACGATGACCAGAAAGTGCTTCCAATAGATACCGCAAAAGCCGTGCCTCATTTACATATATTATTCCGTTTCGACCCAATGTTTCCCATAGTGAAGAAGATGTTTCAAATGAGCGAATAAAACTGTCGAAGCTGTGACCCTTATGATGTGATCAGAAAGCGTTCTCATTGCACGCCAACTTCAGATTATTTTGTTAGTTTTGGATAATCTGGTCAAAACTCGGAAACTACAAGAAACGTAGAATAGCGGTGAAATAAATATTTTTCCCTAATCAATTACTTTTTCAAGCTCGTAAACGTTACTAGGCCTTATGCGTGTCAGGAATTGTTTGCTGGATGTTAGTCGAACCTGTTACTTTTTCATTTACATAGGGCCGTGCAAGGGTGTGCGGCCGGGGGTGATTGCATACCGAACTACTTTCGATACAAAATACTTCTTCCTCTTACCACGGTCGGGCCGTGGTTATTTTATTCTGATCCCTCATCTTTCGTGGAAAAAATGGCATCTCAAATCTGTCTAACCTATGCTTAATCTCTCCAATTTTATTGACATGATCTCGCCTACCGTAGTACGGTGGGGTTAATAATACATTGTCAACATCATCACTAAAGAGACATCCTTACAAGTTATGCAAGATATTTGATCTGTAATTTAAATTTCGCGTTAGAAGTTAGACCAAAAGAATGCAAATAATTGCGTGTGCTCATCCGTTTCGCTATTGGGTGTGTACGTATTTTTGCTGGAAACTTTTTTAATTGATGCATTTCTTTTTTTGTTGAGCCACTGGGAACTGTTAGTGATTCTAGAAAATATTGTGTTCTAGTTATTTATATTAACCGTTCTGAATCTGTGCGAGTCGAACTTTGTTCTCTCGACCCAAGTTTATCAAATTTTGTCGACCTAAACAGACGTTAACGCGATGTTACAGATGAACATATTCCGATCACGATTCTCGGTTGTTAGGCACCCCAGGGAACGACTTGTATTCGCTTTATAATTGCACCGACGTAAATTGTATTCAAAGCTCATCAAGAGGGGGTTCGGTGGGCGTCGTTACCGCCGCATCTTCTGCACTGCATTCGCTCTCCTCTCTCCCGAGGAGCCGCCCTCCTCGTCCCCTCCCGCACCTTCCCGTCGGCCGTTGCTTCGACGCTACGAACGCAACCACTCATGCTAAACAAACAATATTCTCTCCGTAGGAGGGAAACGACTCACAAACACCGAGGTCGCACAGGTCCAACAAAACCATTATTTAACCAAAAAAACAATACCGCGTTCGTTGCATGAATGTGCGGGAAATTATGTTTGCATTGTGCTTGTCGTGATTGTGATGAGGAAAAGTAAATATGAGCCACTGTGGAGTTCGAAAGTTCACACCCACAATTCGCCAAATCATAACTGCAAAACTCCCAGCCAAGCAGATCAGAATGTTATAAGGAATTAAAACAATTTATGCATTGAATAATAAATAAATAAAATAAACAAAAAATATAGGCAACTAAGATAACAAAAAAGTACATTCATAATGGAACCTTATTGGTGAAGACTCCCCATCACTTGATGGTGGTCACCACCCAGCGTAGCCCTGATCCGTGCGCTGCCTCTATTAGCCAACAATTATGATCTCAACAAGAAATACAGTAAAAAACATAACTGTGCCCTCAACATATTCACTACAATTGAATTACATCGGGATACTACACAGGCTTACTACAACAGACCTGGACCTGTGGTCGGTGTTCTATTGACGATTCTTACTTTTGAATGAAATTGAAGATATTGAGCCGTGGATAAGTATCTCCGGTTTGAATTTATTCCTTGGACTTAATCACGGAGGAGAAATACCTCCTCCAATAGATACATTCATGAATACATGGTACCCTGCAACCCACCACTAGAGTGTGTGGTGGAGGGTGATTACACGCCACACTACTTTCGACCCCAAGTACTTTTCCCTTCTAGCGGGTTCGGACAACGTTATTCTAATTTAATTCTATTCTTGGGAAATCTGACATCTCTAAATCTATCTGTTCTGCTCTCAATATCTCTAATTTTATTGACATGATCTCTCCTGCCGTAGTAAGATGGGACTAATAATAAATTCTCAACATAATCTCTCTTTCCAATTTATGCAAGAAATTTAATCTGCAATTTAGTCTTCGCTCCCTACGTGATTTTCAGCGTAGCTCCTCTAATGATTTTGATAGGCTATTCAGTTTATCATAACAACGTTTTACAAATCTAGCTCCTCTATGCTGCACGCGATCCGATTCTGAAATCAATCTAACTTCACGAGGATCCCATACACTAGCAGCATATTGTAAATTAGGTCTAAACAGCGACAGATGACATTTCTCTTCGACCTCTTCATCACATTTATCCAGTATTCTTCTAATAAATCTTAATTTTTTGCTAATTTTTCCTCATATTCTCCGAATATACCCTCGAGTCCCTATATAGGGACATCTTTAATCTCCATCATTCTGTTGGAACTTCGGAATACCTTTTCAGAGAATCTAATTATAGGTGTACCGGTTATAGCCTGTGGTAGTCACTGATGTGGCATTAATTTTCCCTTAATAAATCATAGGAGTACGTGCGTGACCTCCCTATGTGAAAAGTTTGTGTGTACTTACGCTTGGCATGAGAGTTAATCCCTAGCGTGGGGTCCTGTCTCCCTGAACCACCGCGTAGGAATGAGTGAATGCTGGTGTGTTGTTGCCAAGATTTAAATATTAGAAAGAAACATTTTCGGCCATTGGATTATTATTATCCATTGAATTGGCTAGCTAGGTAATTTCTGAATTCAATATACTATTGCATAGTAGTGAAGTAATTACTTCGGTAAATTATATTTTCCTTTCTTGCCGGTTCCCTCCTTGAGGATCCGATATGGGGCGATCGACCGTTCTAAAAAAACCCATGAGCGCGCTGGAGACCCAGCTTGTTCGACCGTACTGTGGGGAAAAGTATTTTGTGTCAATAGTAGTCCGCTGTGTAATCACTCCCGGCCACACATCCTAGCGTTGGCTTGTAAGGTATTATGCATATTATATGGTATAGTTCATTTTTTATGCGCTCTTCTAGAATTTTCTTCCTTCATATTTCGACCTTGTACCTGCAAGTTAAGAAAATATTCGCATGTTTGATAGAGTTAGTTCTTGAATCAAAAAATCTAGATCGTTTATGTTGCCCGTCAGAGACTGGATTTCTAGATTTAGTCCCTTCGGACTTGGAACATAAAACGCGTAGTCGTTGGTAATGTCATCGACGACCCTAAAAAACGTGAAAATTATCTTTACGAAAAAATCTTGAATGGTTTTATGCGCTCAGTATACATGGTTTGTACAAGCAGTATCTGGCAAAGTTTCGGAAAAAAATATTTGTGTCAGATTTTGCTAAAATGCCTCCAAATTCTTTTAAGTACATCCCTCGACACACTTTTGCCCTTATGGCTGACTTCCCAACGACTCGAAGGCTCCCTGGTAGGCGGATTCCGGAAGGTCCTTAACGGTACGCCTGCAAGATTCCTTGACGGCACTTAGGGTCTCATGTTGGTGTCTTTTGCGGGAGAATTTCGCTTTTGAGAAAAGGAAATAGTCTACCGGTACCAAGTTGGTACTGTAAGGGGGTTGTAGTATCTTCGGGATGCCGTTGCAGAAGGTCTTCGTAAGCAAACACTCGACTCTGTTTTTGGTCGTCCGTCAAGACCTTCGTGACGAGTTTAGCGCTTAAGATCTTTCGCATTGCCAATTTTCAGTAATAATCTTATCAATGCCAACATGATTTGCGATCATGCGCATACTTAACCCACCGTCTGAATTCAGCACTTCACGCAAATGTCAGGAAAATATTGTTACCGATACTTTTTATAAAAACCTTTTATTTTATCGTTGTCGGTTGATTCGGAACCGTACGCTCTCATATTTCCCCCTTCTCCTTCCCCGTCGCGTCACCACGCGGCATTCGGGGTGTGGAATGCAATTCGCTCTTAACTTGAGGGCACTTCGCAAGTCGAAAATACATTCCGTGCGGAATATATTTTCTTGCTTTTTCCCGAGGCTGTTATATTTCTCCTCCAGGGGCCTCATTCCGCCATCCATCACGACGTCCTCCTTCGCTTTTCCTGTCTTCGAAGGTTCTTATCTTCATTTACTTCGCCAATGTCGGTGTCGTCTTCCAAATATGAGGCCATTAACTGTAATCCCTCTTGGAAGCGATAAATTTAAAGATTCTCAGTTGGCCCCGGATACCTATACCGCGAGCATTTTGGGTCTATGCCGAAGTGCAGTTAATAAAAAAGAGGAGTGAAGCAATTGGGGAAATACGTTCGCACTAAATACGTGAGGAGTCTCAGGAACAAAGCATCAAAACGCACCACCTCCATTCATAATCTGGTATGGAGGCGCCCGGATATATGAATCCTGCGGCATAGCTCACACGAGAGGGCATTTGGGAGGCGGGCAACTGGCGGGAGGCACTCCGGGCCACTCGGATTTTCCTGGCCACTATCCCAGTCACACTACCCCAGTCGGTGGTACCTTTAAGCAGACAGGCCGGGCTGGCTTTGTTTACACGACACCAGTAGGGGATGTCAAGGTCAGACGGGCTCTTCGGACGGTGACCTTATGTCATCACCCTTCACCAAGATTAGCAGCAGTATATACCTGTATGTACTCGCCGGCGAATTTAATTTCCCGATAATTGTTTGGAACAGCTATTGCATAGAAAAGTGTGCCAGCAATTCCGATTCATGTCAATTACTCCAGGAGTGCCAGGAGCGCGGATAACTTTTTAACTCACTCATAAATTACTAGAATAAAAAATATTGTTCAATCAGGAAAATAGTTTTTTCATAAATATCCGATTTATATGAAAGATTTACTACATATGCAAAACTGTTGTGGAAGTCGCTACTCTCTCTAATGTACATGGCTGCTTAAGCCCTTCCTCCTCGCCTTTCATAAGTGCTTTATTAATATCGAGACGATTCCTGTTTTCGAACCCGGGCCTGCCTAGAGGAATTCCGCTGCCAGAAATTGAGGGCAAATGAAGTCCCGGGAGCAAAGTATATGTAGCTATTTTCGCCCTCTTCTTCCAGGCATACGTATATGGGGAGTGAACCCTGGAAGTCCTTCCTCTCTCTACACACGCTGCTAGTGTCGCTACTAGTTTAACGCACTACCCACTCTGGATATTTCTCCGTTCATTTTTTTGTTGCCTCTCGTACAACGATTTCACGCCGGGCGGAGTGGCATGTGCCTCTGATATTTCATTTCCGTCGTTCCTTTTTTTTGCTGTAAAACAATGATTTCACGCTAGATGGCTCGAGCCGCACCGCGCGTATGCATTTTTCTACCCACACCCTCCCTCCCTCCGAAGCGGTCGTTCGCTCGCGTTTTTTTTTTAATTTTAATATTCCCGTAATGGGAGGAGTTCCCTTCAGGTTGCTCTAAGTAATGACCGAAATAAAATTTTACGGCCGTTACTCTGTTCTGCTATTATTCTGAAGAATTATTTTGAGTTCGGGGTGAGTTAAACAAAAAAAAGTGAAACTTTTATCCCCAGGGATGAAATTTGATCTCTAAGACTCGCGAGAAAAGACCGTTGCTGGTTTGAAATATTAAAAAAGAATTGCTTTCCATGAGCAGATGAATAATTTGGCTATTTTGTGTTTGCTTTTTTTATACACCGTTTAATGATGTCTCGTTTATGTAATGCTGATTTCATCCCTTTGTTGTTATACGTACCATTTAGTTATAATTACGTTTATTTTCAGATATTATATATTATCTGGTCTTTACATATCTGATTATTCTAAATGCGTGATCTCTCTCTCACGTCGAGTACTCTGTCTTGCTTTACTTGCGAGTGTCCACAATTTTTGACTCGACGAGGTCAGGAGTGGTGCTACTTCGTGACGAAAGAACGCCGTTATTGATCATCCGTTCCCTGCGCTAGTCAAGTATGTCATGTGTATTATTAGGTGTTTCAAGGGTGGAAGTACTCATTCGGGTGGAAGAGTTTATTACTCTTTTCAGAAAATTACTCGCCTGAACGAAAACATTGCGTCATCTATCTACCTTGGTCTATTTTTACTTTTTCCCGATAAAGCCCCGATATGCTCATAGCCTTCCTTTTGTACGAGTGCTTCCCTTTCTGTCACCTAAATGACCATAAAAATTCAGTTAGGCATCCGACAGTGATTGCCGAGAAAGGTGATATTCTTATCTCACTAACGGTCATCGTTAATGGTTGCTATCAGTTATCGAGTTTGGGTCCAACCGTTGCAACGATCGAGATCACCCAGAAGGTTAAAAAACATATCAGAGCGTGCGGTGTCGGATTCTCATTAGTGGTATTTTTTTGCATGCGCTTATTAAAGAATTGGTCTGAGGGAAACTTTTGAAATATTAGAATTGAACATTTTTGCATCTGTCTTTTCATTATGTTGCTTCTTAGTAATTGAATTCATTTTGATTGTTGTTTTTTTCTTATTAGCGGACTGTGCCGTTAAAAGTAGAAGGAAACAAATGAAACTAGAGGACAGGTCATGTTTCGGATTCCCATGTCTAACCCCTTTTCAATTAATTAAAAAAGGAAATAGTTGTTGAATGTGAGGTATTTTTTTAGGAATACCATATAGTAATATACATGTGCCATTTTCTACAATCGGCAGTTACACTTGCAAGAGCGTGAATTTTAAATGGATTCGCGTTCAAGAGGACTGTTGAACTTCTTACCACGTTCCTACCAGGTCCTTCTGCTGTAGTCGCAATTTAGTACAAAAAACCAGGAATGTTAGGCTTTCCTCAGTGAAGGAAATTGAGTAACGGAATTTACTGGTGATCAGAAATGTAAATCAGTTATGTTTTTTCTAAAGAGTGTATTAGTAGCAAGTTGAATCTACCTAAATTAACAACATGACGCGTGTTAAGAGACATCAAGGGTCACCATCGCATACAAATGCAGGTAGAGATTTCTATTTTCATCAGAGCGAGAACTAAAGAGGCATTTTATTATTTTCCATATTTCCAATGAAAAATTAGTAACCGAAAACTCATCAGTGACATCCTCTATTTGTCTTTTTAATATAAAATACTTAATCATTGCTTTAGCGAATTTTAACGAACAATATTCAATAAGTTTTCCCTGTATCGAGACTGGCGAATTCGCTTTCTCGCAAACCCGGATACGGTTTGGAAGCGGATTCACTCATATTTAATTTTCTGAAAATCCATAACCACTCTCGAGGCAACACTTGTAATATTTCTTGCATTAAATTCTAGGATTAAGGCAATTTTATTAAAGTTTTTATTTTTTTGGACGAACCTTATCAGCACATAGCAATCGCCACCAAAATGACATCAGAGCGAATATCTTTGTAAATATCAATATTTACGTTTATAATACTCCCCCTCAATGTTTTGTGAATAGTCTCACAGAACACAAATATTGTGTTTTTTTCATTTAAAAATGCCACAAATAATCATTTTATTGTAAATTCATTTTCAAAATGGATGACTTTATGATTGATTAAGGCCTCAGTAAAAATGTAAGCAGTATTTTCTTTAGTTTTTAAGTAATCAATTTGAATTATTCCCTTTGACGCTAGGCCCTATGTTAAGTGGTGTCTAGTTTCAATGTATCCCGTTCTTTCGCTGTTTTCAAAAGCATTGATCATGTTGATAGCACTTTTGCTGCTCATCTTCAGTACAGTTTTCAGTGAAACTAGTTTCTTGCTGAAATCATCAGGTACTCTTTCAAATGAGACCAATCCATCGCTGTTGCTGCAACGTATTCTCCAATAGCTGACAAATAAGACCACTGTACTCTACTTCATCGAAGACCATGCGACTGGGTTACCAACTTAAATATCAGCTATCCCACTCCCAGTCTTCCGATATGATTTGTTTGCTCCCCAATCTGCACCTGAGAAAAAAAATAATTCATTAGAATCAGTAGGTCTAATACGTCAGCGCATCTATAGTTATTTAATCACTTATTCAATTTTTCGTCACCTTAAAGTACCCAAGAGCCCTATTGACAATAGCCCATATTTATTTATTTTGTTTTCCAGAGAACTAACTGAGGTGGAATACTGAAAATGTTATCCCTGATCTGCTGGTTATTGATGTGTACATTAGACTACCATTTTAATATTCCGTTGCTACTTTTATTTTATCTTTCATTATTCTGAATTACAAATTTGCTTTGAGTTTTTATGCCTTAGCATCCTGTCAATGTTAGAATCCTTTAATTCTCTTTTCTATCATTCCATATTGAGATGTTTCGTTATAATTCTTCAATCTATCAACTTCTCATCCAAAAAATCAATTAAATTCCTTTAGTTATTTTGCTTTGAATCCCTCCTTCAATATTTGAACAGTTTCTTCCTCATGTTTTCCTTAAATGAATTAGTCATCCATTTGTAACAGCCTCTACGTATTTATTTTGTAAATATAGAAGTCATTCCTGGATCTTATGAGCTTATTTCTTGTAGCAAAATGATTGAATTGATATTTCATCCCAGCAACTTATATATTCTTCCAGTCTATACATAGCTATGGTATTATTGATGCTTCTTAGCTTGATGGTATTCTCTTCTCCTGCCGTCCCACCCTCTGGGGCCCTTATGTGCCTTTTAGTAGTTCATTTTGCCTTTAAAAAGGATGTAGGAATATCAAATTTCCGGTTGTCCCAATTATTTCCCTTGGAATTAGCAACCTAACTATTGGAATTATTGCGACAGGTGCATAAAAAGTCGCAAAACATCCTCTGAGTGGCCTTTTTCAACCCATCTTGCTTTCTTCAGCGCATTTCCTTTTATCTTGAAGACTCGTTCGGTATCAATTGCCTTTGTTCATCAGGCAGCTCTGCTGGAATCAATGTTTCTAATTTGTGGTGAGCATATAATTTTTTGTCAATTGATTCTTGCTATGCATGCTTTAATTTTATCACTTCAATGTGGTTTGTGGGGGTCATTATTCGTAAATATACCGCAAAGTAGTCTATATACATCCGCTTTGTTAGGAATTCTTGCGTTTTTTCGGCCTGTTTCTTTCTTCTTGACTTCAAGCTCTTTCATCTTCATTCATGTTTGAGTGTCTTCATAATGACCATCTTCTTGAGCCCCCTACATCTCCCTTCCGCCTTCATTAACTCGTGGCACCGCTCTCCCTGGAGGACTCTTTAATGTTGGCAAACCGTGTGGTCACTTATTGGGTTAATATCAAAATATTCAGACACTCAGCAAATTAATTAATAAATAAAAAGGAATTATACTGTTTCTGTATGGGTGAAACTGCCCATTATTATTATTTTTTGTTTGATATTCTTGGTTCAAATTGATATTTTCTTATTGGAGTAAACGGATAAGATGTGTTCAGTTTGACATTGCTACTACTGTAAGTACTTGAGATTAGTTTTATTATCCATGTCTCTAAAATATGTAATTTTTTTATTACATTTGTTTTTCAGGAGGAGCCCTTTTGCGCATATTTTGCAATGCATTTGTTGGCTATCTATCTCGAACGTGATTTTTAATAATTTTATCAATTGATTTTAGTGTGCTCAATCGTTACTAAGGGGAAGTTTTACTCAAGACGCAGGACAGATTGGACGTATTTTGGGAGATGCAGTTGGCTTGTTGGGAAGTTACGACGTTTCTTGGAGCCGTGTGAACTTGGAATTCGGTCAGATTGTTGAGGAAAACTATTTTTTATGAATTCAGTACAGATGCCAATTTTCCAGGCTTTTTGTGTGCTCGGACATAAGATTCCGATTAATGTAAATTTAGTCATTGTCTGGAACTCCTCAAACTTAGTAACTCCCGAGGTAACATCTAAAACTATTTTGAGGACACGCATGGGTCGCCAGCCTGCAAGAATTCTGGGGACCACGGACGGCAAATTTTGGACGAGCGTCCATTTTAAGCCACTCGAGTGTTGAAAGGGAAGAAGAAGGCCTCCCCGAGAGGACTTTTGGGGAGCGAGAAATGTGTACCCAGTCGGTGGCTGAAATATTAGGCGGGCGAAGAAGCCGCCCAAGTCCCTAATCTCGTAATCCGTTTAGGATTTCTTCGTTCGGTGGACTTGGTGGAAGAGATCGGCCTTTCGTGGGATGCCCATTGTCCGCGTCTCTATGTCGTGGGAATGGGGGGAGGGTAGTTTAAGACCTGGCAAAGACATACCCCCCTTGCCGCCTCCCTGATCCGCCTGTGCCCCCCTCTCCCAGGGCTAAACGGCCCGAGTCCTTCACCCTCTCCCTCGCCTTGCCGCCGCGACTGCCTTTGTCTCTGTGGTGCATGATGCCAGGGGGTTAAGTCGGCGGCGTTTGGAAATGATTGGCGGGGTTCGAGGGTGAGGCCTATCGGCGGTTACTGAGGGCGGAGAAGGGCAGCCAAATCGGGCAACGAATAAATTTGCGCCCGATAACATGGTGGTTGCACGCGTGCCTTAGTGGTTGGAGGGCCTCAAGCACACGAGCGGAAAATGTGCAGACTCATTTTTATCTGACACCCTTCTCAATTCATCCGCAAACGCAAACAACCGCGAGTGAAGATTCATTTGTTTACCTCTATTCATTTTTTCATTCATGTCGCATTCGTGAAATGGATGAAAAAACTGTCGCCGGTGCGCGTGGATGTAACCGACGAGTGCTTGCGACATTTGCTCTCTTAGGTCTCAGCGAACGGCCTCCAAGGAACGCTTGTGTACTATTCCCCTCCCCCCCCCTCGTGCAGGAGGGGCGCGGTAGGTCGGCGCCAAGAGCCCGTTATCATTTAGATTTATATCACTCTATCTTCTTGTCACTCCAAGTCTACCTCACCACTGGATAGCCTTTTGGAAATATCAACACTATTTGAAAGTATAACTGAAAGTGTAGTATCAGCTAAAAATTTAAACGAGAACCCAAAAGCATTTCCGTACTATGTCAGAGAGGTTCAGGGAAATACGTGTACAGTAAATTAACTCAAATACGATCAAGGTGGAAGAGTAACCAGCAGTTTGGAAAAGAACCAACTTATTAAATTCCTTCTTTCAAAAAATTTCAACTAATGTCTCACCGAATATCTTCCATAACTTATCAAAACGTTTCCGGCAAACGATGCCAAAATTTGAAATTTAATGCAAAGGAAAAATTTCTGCTGGAAAATATTAATTTTACAAAAATTTTCGGGCTCAATCAAATGATATATTTGAGGAACTAACGTCGGATATTTCGCCGTACTCAGGTAATATGTTTAAGACGTCCCTCGTAGATAACAAGTTTCCCAGTGACGGCTGATGTAATATTGAAAAACGGAAACAGTGAGGACTAGGACTTGAACTATTGCAGACCTTATTCCATCACATTCATAACATGAATGGTCAGGGAACACATAATTGCTAGTTTGATAGTGAAACACCTCGGTAGTCAAGAGCTATTGATAAAAACCGAGCACAGTTTCCGTGTGGGTTAACCCTGCGAGGCAAAACTCTTTGTTCATGATATTTATGATTTAGTAGGGTGATATTCCAGCGGATATGGTTTTTCTAGACTTTATAAAATCTTTCGACGAAGTATCTAATAGTAAAATATCAAGAAAAATAAAAGCCCATGGGAAAAATACAGACATCCTGGGCTGATTCGAATATTTTGCGTTCTACGTGTAGTCATAGCAGGATGTAGCTCATGTGCAATAGAAGTGACCTCAGGTGTTCCCCAGGGAAGTATAATTGGACCTCTTTTATTCCTTCTTTACGTTAATGGCATTAACTCCGTGGTTAATGGTAAGATACTTGTATTTGCTTTATCCTTAGATTTATGGAGAGATATCCTTAATTTTAAGGAGAACGTAGCTTTAGCAGATAACCTAAAGGGTCCGTACAATAAGTATCGGGGCTGGTTCCAAAAATCAAAATGTATTGCAGTTGTCATTACAATTACTTGATAATCTTCAAAATACATTCCTCGTGCATTGATACACTTAGTTCGGCGCGTCCACCACTTGTCAGAAGCCAGCTGGAAATCGGTTTCCGGAATACTGTTGAGAGCCTTTGTCGTCGCCGCTTGAACCGCCTCGATGGAGTCGAACCAATATGCTTTGAGCTCCTTTTGAGCTATTCTTTGAGGTAATAACGCTGTCGAGAAAATCTTCATCTTCCTGGACGCAGTCCAAAATTTCTTGCGAAATTTCCACCCACGACAGTTTTTGTTCCTCGCTCAAGACTTTCGGCACCAGCTTCGCGCACACTTTCCTCATCGCAAGATCCTCTGTTACAATGGTGTGGACGGATCCGACTGAAAGGCCGGCCTTCTCAATGATAAGGGTGATGGTTACACACCTAAGAGTCCAAAAGTTTATTCACTTTGGCCACCTGAGCATCGGTTCGAGCGGTCATTGGGCGTTCGACGCGGTGCTCGTCTTCGCTCGGCGAGCTCCCAGCTTTCCTCAAGCATTTTGTGCCACTCAAAATCTCTTGGGCGGCTTAAGGCACCATCCCCATAAGCCTGCTAAATAAGTTGAAGGGTCTCCGACGCGAATTTCCCGAGTTTCACGCAAAACTTCACAGCGTAGCGTTACTCGACGGTGCGCTCCATGCTGGCGCGACGACACCAGAAAAAATCTTACGTCACAAAAATCCACCTCTTGTCTCAACGCATGCCCGGAGGTGACTGAACTAAAGAGCGCCTGAGTAGTGGGGGACCCCTCTACCGAGCTGACTGGTCGGACCCCATCCACCGCTCCGTTTAGGCTACAGCGAACCAGCCACGATACTTATTGTACGGACCCTGTATATTGTAAACAGGTGTGGAACTTTTAGATCTGCAGATCTATTCTGTGTGTTTTCTACTGCTCAAATTGAAAATAAGTATTGTATTATATGAAAGCGTTACTTGGCAATTAGAATTAAATTTTTAAAAGTGTGCGGTGTTGATATTTCGGTATAGGAGTGATTCCCTCCCTATGGCATCAAGAATATCGAAATAGAAAGTGTAGACTCGATTAAATACTTTTATTGTAAAAAAGTAGTCTGGTTTGTAATCACCCCCTGCTACACACACCAGTGGGAACTTACAAGGAACTATTTATTAATTTGAGTCAGTTCCTACCTCACTTCTCGTGGAAAGCGTACTCCTTTAAATATATTATGTTGTAATGCCTAATCGTAAACAGGTTAATTAATAGCGTGGAGTAATTAGTTATTTGACACCTTTTCAGATATTTTTCGTGTCAATTTTTTAAAAACTACAATTAAGCTGTAAGCTCTGGGTTCTGACTACAAGATGTGATGAACCCTCTTACGAGGACAACTTAGATTCAGGCGATAGAAGAAAACGACGCCGCAGGCTGTGGGTCCTATTCCGTTTGCTGTCCAAATGAAGTACCAGATAAATAATTTGTTTTTACGCTAATTTGGAATTATTATCGAAACTTAGAGATTCTTGTTCGCCCGATAGCAATGCGTCGTACAGGAGGCGGGTTTGTGTCCGGTGCGGTGTACCTTAACGGAGCCAAAACGTCACCACTCCCGAGGCTCTCCACACGACATTGAATTGAGGAGCAGCACCGCGTTGCCTGAAGGGAGCCAACTTGGAAGCGGCCGACTATTTCGGGGCTGAATCTCTCTAGCCCTGGTGTGGACCGCGGAGGAGAAGAATTGGCGGGATTGCCCTTTCGCCCCATAAGAGAGACAGACGCCCCCTCGTGACGTCATAATCGGTTCCGCAACGGAGAAGGCTCGGTGGTCGGCCCACACCCGAGTCTTCGGACTCCTCTTCATCTCTTTCCCCTGCAACCCACTTGCTTCTTCCGTCCAACCACCGCCCCCTCCACTCCTCCTTCCACTCCCCCTTCCCGTCCTCGAGAGGGAAAAGTGAAGAAGAAGTAGGACCATAACCGACAACTGCGTTAAGAAGTCATAGTTCTCGCTTCGGCCGCTGGATGGGCTGTTGGCGCTTCCTCACGGGACGATATCTCGCGCGACACATTAGCGTCCTTTCATTTATTGTATTAGCGAAATGCGCGCGCATGCGTACACTGTGCCGCTCTCACCGGACGCCTCTCCTCCCCAGCCGCCTGAACATGATGAGAAGATCTTATTTTTCTCCGTGCCAACCCACACACCAACGCCGTCTTCTTCCCAGCTCGCCCTGGCGTTTCGTCTCCTCTCCCAACATGTTCGAGATTTCCTCTCAGTCACCCCCGAGTCTTCCTAGCTGCACAACTTATTATCTCTTCTTCAGAACTGCCACTAAAATTCCTCCAATTTGCGTTCTTTCTTTGGCTCCAAAAATCAAGTTTCAGATCCATATAGTGCTCCCATTCCGCAGTGAAGTCCATACCTTTAATTTCGTCGTGTCTTTTATTAGCAAAGTTGTCATCAACGTCCATCTTCTCGCAAATGCTTCTTCCGGCAACGCTGTTCTTTTCTTAATATGCTCTACAGTTTTTTCCTAATGACTGCCAAAATATGCGAACTATTTCATCTGCTCTAGTTCATTGAGACCTGCTTTCGAGTTTCGCTTAGGCTCTTCCTTGAGAATTCTCCGACAAAAAATACACACAAGCACACATTAGAGTTGTTTGAAAATTATAGAAACAAATAAAGGACAGCCACGGAAATATTGTACTCATAGTGTGTAAGCACTTGTTTACACTCATAATGATTCGTTTCGGCGGTCATACCACCTTCATCGCACGAAGAAGAATGACGTTCCCGGTGTGAGGGTGGGTGCTAAGGAGAGTGTTTGGGAAATGGGTGAGGGTTGAAAAGGGAGTGGGGTGGAGAAGTGTCACCTCGATGGTGTTGGGGAGGAAAGGGTGGTTGGTTCAGGCTCAAAAGGCCTTTGAAGTTGGAAAGGAAATGAAGGTGAGGTGAGAGGAGAATGGTCCAGGAGTGGCGTGGAGAGGCTGCTATGAAGTGGGCAGGAGCGAGATTGATTTTGGGTATGAGGAAGAAGTGAACGTTTAATTAAAGATAAGCTTTATCTTGGGGAAGCGAAGACAATGAGTTTAAATGAATGGTGTTCATTTCTGATGAACAGAATGATTTAAGTAACCAAATTATTGAGAATTATCAATTTTTTTAGCTGTGTACTGGACGAAATGCTGAGATGGAAACGAAGACACAATGTTTGAATGGACGTTTTTGGGTGAAGGCAAGTGTTTTGGGCCAGAAACTGTGAGAAAAACGGCCTGCGGGGGTTTACTTGGCTATTCGTTGCAATTCGCATGGAAGGGAGGCGGAATTTTCAACCACGAGAGATGCTGGACTCCAGTGAAACGGCGGACACTGTTTACACTGTAGTATGTACGACTCAGTCGTACACTTACTTGTAGTCACAAGCGTGGTGATTGAATCTAAAACTTAGAGATACTTAAAAATGCGCAGCTTATTTTTTCAATATTGCGGTGGCAAAACTACCTTATTCAACGGAACGAAGAAGACTCAAGATATGGGTGAGGGGCAGGAGGGGAAGGCTTGTGGAGTAGAGGGGGAGGGGGGAGGGACTTTTTGGAGGTGTTCAGGCGGGGTGGGGGTCGACGGGAAGAAGAAGGGTGTATCCCTGGTCGGCAAGGTTCAAACCGGAGCCCGGGCAAGCTCCAGGAGCCAAATCATGTTACCTCGGAGGTTTTAAACTTTAATGGTGTGTCTCAAGTGGGGTGGAGGCAATAACTGACGCATTGACACAATTGTCCATGGAGATATATTCCTTCAACTTCATTCAAACCCTGTGACTCTTAGGTTACAAGATTTGACTGGGAAGCTAAAGCAGGGGAAAGAGAAATGCAGTCCTCATTATTGATGCATAAATGTTATAATTCGTGGATTTTACATGCCCCAAGGCGCTTGGAACGATGTGAGCTCCGTCGTCGTCAATCAAGCCATCAGATTGATTCCTATCTTTTTTATTATCCATGAATATTTTTATCATACAATTTAACATTTAATCAATTACATTTGAAGGACATTTCGACTCCTAACCACAGGAATGCCTTTATCGATTCGGTTTCAAGGTGATCAGGTCTAGGTCTATTTTGCGAGAGTTTACGTGGCTCATTTGAGCCCATCGGTTTATTTGCCTTGGCATAACAAATACAATGACTACCTTGTCCCCAAGATCAGATTCGCGAGCAAAGATGGAGGTCGTCTCGTGCAGAGTTCACGGCCGTGTGAAATCACACATTCATCACAGGGGCACCAATCCGAGGGCTTTAGTAATCCCGTCCTCCGAACCCTGCACCGCCAGGGGCCAGTGTAAGAGGTGTCCTCAGGCGCCGCTCGGATCCGATCCCCTCGGGCCCCTCCCCCGTTCATTGGCACATACTGTTCTCCGCAATTCCGACGCGTAATTGGTTTCGCCAAGTTTGGCGGCAGAAGGGTGAGGAGAGCTGTTTCGCCCGAGGCCTCGGTGCCTTGGGGAAGAGTTTGTCGTGTGAATTTCTCAGGAGATCTTTCTCTTTAAGATCCAGAGAGTGTATTCTAATGAGATGGTTGGGAATTCCCTAGTGAGCCTCCGTTACCTTAACTTGGAAAGCGGTCCCTATTAACTATTGACCGAACTTAGTCGGCTCAAAGTTTCTCGGCGGTTGTTTCGCCGGCTACCATCGCCGATCGCGGGGCGCCGCGCGGCGAGTGTTTCCGAGGAAACGGTCGAAATTGATTAAACAACATCGGCGAAGTCGACTTGCCAAGAATTTGGCTCCAATGACTTTTCCATCTCTTATAATGTATTGATCGGCCAATCGGCCTTAGTACAACCGCACAGACCACCCGTAAGTTTGATTTTTAAATGTGAGGGCAGGGCTCACCCCGCATTAGGGCTTTAGGTTTGTGATATTCACACATTTTGTTTATGGAGGCCAGTCAATCCCCCTCTTCACTTCTCGGTTGCACACGAAGTTTTATCATTGACACTCGTTTGCCATATAATGGAGGTTTTGATGGATTCAGGAACAAGCACCGCTACACTTCTTAAGCACCGCCAAGCACCAAACACCCTGTATGAGCACATTGCAATAAATCCTTCTTCTATTTCGCATACGACTTACATCTCTTTGTCCCGTCCAACATAGCTATCTCCTCCTATCATGTAGCTATTGCATTCTTCCATCTGTATCACAGAATTCAACTTTCCATTACCACACGATATAATTTCCAAACAATATGTTTCTCCTTCTTCCTTCAATTTTTCTCACAACGATTATTCATCCTCTCTTGAATGCCTAGGACTTCTTCGTTTGTTTTTATTTCCATCAATTTTTCTCCTTCAATCCTTCTCAAAATCCTCATTTCAAAAGTCTCCCATTCAGGAGCCATCTTCTTGCCTCAAAGAGCTAATTGCCGAACTTTATAATACAGGTACTATGCTCAATATTTAAGCGTTCAATAGTTTTATTTTAGTGCACCTTAACGCTAAGTCCCTGGTTAATGCGTGATTTTAAAATATCAAATGAAATCTGATCAATTAATATCAGATTAATTAATTTATGAAAGTATTCCTGCGAGTTTAGTATCGTACGCACTTTGGTTTCAAGCAAGATATAGCAGATACGTGCGAAAGTAGAGTGGGAGGAAAAAAAATGAATTTTCTTCAAAATCTTGTGGCCGTTAAACAAAAGAACAGGGCAAAGGCCGTTTTAGAAAACATTATATTTTGTCGATGGAACATACGTGTGAACAAAACGTGCAATGCTTTCTGATTTTTAAGAAAGTAATAGCTTTTATTACTTCAGCATCCGTAACAGTCTTCTGAACATCTTCTCTTTCTTCTCAGAACAATTTAGTTTTAACAGTGCACTCTATCTGCACAGTGAGGAGAACCAGTCTGCTCACCTCTCTAGTTTCGTTTTGTTTTAAACAGAATCGGGTTTTGTCCCCAACATTTGTTTATTTAATGTTCCATTTCATACCAGAGATTATCCGCCCAAATTTCATTCATAACCCATTGTGTTATTCTTTTTGAAATAGTGTATTCTGAATCTCTCTCTTTATTATAATATAGGCGTTTCATTCTCCGTTATAGCACTATGCAGCGTCACATTCCAATTTTACTTGGCTACTCATGTTAGGAAGAGTAATGAGGCAGGGCTGTCCATTATTACATGTGCTGTTCAACTTGTATATGAAGGAAATGATTGAAGAGACATGGAAAGAACTTAAGATAGGAATGAAAACCGGCGGGGAATCCATAAAATCAGTTAGGTTTACTGATGTCCAAGCTCTAGTTTGCCAGTCAGCCAAGGGGTTGAAAGCATTACTGAGTGAATTGGAAATTAAGTGCAATAGAAATGGGATGAGAATAAATATAAATAAAACAAAGGTTATGTGATTGTTCAGAAAGGAAAAGGCTAAGCTAAACATTAAAATAGGAGGGAAAAAACTAGAGCAGGTAGAACAGTTTACGTATCTCGGTAGTGTTTTGGATCAAAATGGTTGAAGTAGAAGGGACGTAAGTAGAAGAACTTCACTAGGTAAAGAAGCTTTCACAAGGAGGAAGGAATGAATGACTAGGTCGTTGAGTAGGGATGTAAAGAAAAGGCTCGTCAAAACTTTGATACGGAGGGTAGCTGTGTACGGCGCGGAAACGTGGTCATTTAAGCAAGATGATAGAAATAGATTTGGAGGTTTTTGAAATATGGTTGAGGAGATGGATGGAAAAAGTGGAATTGACAGAAAGGAAAACAAGCAAAGAAGTAATATTGACATATGGGCCGGGAGGAAATGGAAGTTTTTAGAGAAATCCATAAGAGGCAGGAAAGATGGATACAGACCATTCTGATTGGCAATGGGGTGTTGAAGATTGCGATAGAAGGGAGAATGTTAGGCAAACGAGGAAGGGGCAGAAAGAGGATAGGGATACTTGACGGGGTGAAGGGAGGAAAGAAGTACGCAGAGATTAAGAAGGACTTAATGTGGAGTGGGATGTTGGTTTTTTGTTCGGAGGGACACATTCTGATTTGTATGTCTGGAAATATATATGTTATTGCTTCTTCTGGGCTTTTCCACTTCACGTTCCGTTCCCTTTCTCTTATTTGCCTTCCCCGGCAATTGAGAGCGCGTTAATTTACCCCGTCATTTCGGATATTTTCGCCCTTAGTAGGTTGCATTTTTTAAAGTTCAAGCAAAAAGATCAATCTTTCCTTGACTGTGAATTTGATTCGGGTTTCCCATGCCATTCTTGTTAAAACGTCATCACCCTCTATGAATGAGCAGTGCGTGACTGCCCTCCCTTGTTTTTTGTGCTTCATTTAGTTTTCTTATTACAGGCGTTTTTGTCGCCCACGCGTTTTCCCATCATTGTGTAGCCATACGCTGCGACTGGTTCTATTGCACCGTTGTAAATTTTCCAAAATGATTCCGAGCATGAAGCGGCAGTATTTGTTTGGGGCTTGGAAGGTTTTCTTGGCCTTAGTACCCGTGTAGATAATACAAGTGAAGTTCAGTTTTTCATCTGGATTAATTCCTAAATATTTAAAACTAGTTGCTCCCTTTGTTTCCTATTAGTAATCATCCAGTGATTCATCTTTAAGCAGGTGTCTCACTCGTTTTGGTGTAAAGATTAATTTTGTTGATTTATGCCCGCTTCTTTACGTTCTCAAATAACTTATGACTTTACTTTCTGTATGTTGTGCAAATGGAGAGTGTGTGCTGATTCCTAAAAAATCAGTCCCTCAAGCATATTCTCGATTACCTCTCCCCCATTCTGGAAAATCACAAAATAACAGCAAACATATTACGTAAATGCCTCTCCGTCTTTTTTTAACTAACCGGAAACTTAACATACATATTGGAATCTACGGAGCACTTATCCGAATCCTCGGTGATCCGCAAATCCACGTCAGTACCCTGCAATAGACCGGAGTGTAAAACATGTCCCATCTCGACCAATCTTTGCCTCCCCTCTCCACTAGTCCCTTCTCTCCCATCCCACGGTACTTCCTCATGCACATCCCGTATTATATTATCAATCAACTCAACTGCAAATTCTGTCTCTCCTGCTACTTTGGGCAGTGCACCACACCCTTCAAAGTCCGCTTCAACAATCACCACGCCTCGTGCAAACCTTATTCCGCCTTAGACTCTCTACCAACTTTATAAACACACCTCCCTCCACAATTTTTCCTTTAACGATTGCTTTTTTTAATGTAACTTTGATTGCCTCCATTCCCCCTTCGGATTCACCGATAATCTCTAAACCCTCGAGGCAACATGTATTAAGCTACAGGGAGCCTGATCGAGCGCCGGTCTGAGCCGTGAACAATAGGTAGGCCTTTCACCTTCCCGTCGACCTCCACCCCTGCCAATCACCCTCAAAAACCTCCCTCTCCAGCACCTGCCCTCCAAATGCCCTATCCGTTCTGCCCATCTCATGTGTACCCGGTTTTCTTCCTTCCATTGAGAAAGTCGATTATGCCACGGAAATATTCAAAAACCAAAACCCTGAGTGTCTCCTTATTTTGTGTTTCTAAGTTTTATATGCCATTGTCATGCTTGCTTGTGGCTGATATTATATTTATAAATATTTAAATTACTGAAGCAATGCATATCATGATTAACACAGGTGCATACACTATGGTATCTAATTGATACGTACTCCTCTGCGCTTACGAGAGGTACTGAAGGTAACAAGAAGTGCATTAACTGAAGCTAGATGAGATAAAGACAACATACTCGACTACTCGAATCAAATAAGAATATTACTTCTTTCCCTTCTGCCGCGATCGGAAAATATTATTCTGACCCCATATGGCTCGTGGGAAAAATGACATCTTAAATCTATTTGTTCTACATTTAGTCTCTCTAATTTTATTTACATGATCTCTCCTACCATAGTAGGATGGGGCTAATAATGCATTTTTAATATCATTTCTAAAGATACCTTATTTTAAATTATGTTGGAGATTTAATCTGTAACTCAACCTTCGTACCGGGAGTGACTCTACCCAAACTAGTCCCTCTGGTAATCTTGATACCCGCTACTCAGCACGCGATCTAAGTCGACAAACAATGCAACTTCATGAGGATCCCATATACCAGCAGCATATTCTAAGTTAGGCCTAACTAGCGAAAGATCACGAAACATCTACCAATACTTCTCTGATAAATCCTAAATTTTAATTGCTAGATTACTAGGAGCCTTCAAAGAAACCGATTCATACTTAGTGGAGGGTCTGCATGGGGAAATAATGAGTTAAAAATGAAACTCTTTATCAGATCAATTGTCAACATCACTATGATTAATTTTTTTATGTGTAGTAATGTTTTCTCGGCACCCCCTTACTAGTTAGCACCGTCGACTCTGGGTGGAAAACTAGAATAATTGACCAAGTAAAATATGTGGTCTGTCCAGAAAGGAATTAACGCTTTAAAATAAAATATGAACCTAGAGAAAAGACAACGTTTATCATATACATTTGAAATTCTTATTCTTAAGCTATTTTTCCACATAGTCGCCATTCAAATTGAGGCATTTACCATAACGATACATGAGCTTTTCAGTTCTGTCTCTGAAGAAATCTGCCCCTTTAGAGTTTAAGCACTTGTTTACAGCAGCATGCACTTCTGCTTCACTGACAAAGCGCTGTGTTGCAAGCTAAGTCCAGCGTACTCGCGTAATTCGGCAATTTTCGCAATTTTCACTGATTTTCACCGTGAGTATATGTCACAAGGCTAGAATTACCCTTGTGGTCTTAATCGTGAACATTGGTGCTGTGGACAGTTTTAAACTGAATGCACCACTGCCTCACTCCGCCTTCAATCACTATCCCGTATCCGTGTGCGTCACAAATTTGCGTATGAAATTCAATTGGCTTGTAGTTTTTTGACAGTAAAAACCTAAGCACTGATCGCACTTCACAACTCACGGGAACTTCTATTGCAGTGAAAATTTTAACAGTTCGCATTGAGCAAAGTAGAAGAACCAAAGTGTGCATATTACCACAGCAGGATGGGTGAAGGGACGTTTTGACACCAAGATGGTGGCTCTAGCTCTCCCTAATGCCACGCTAGGCGGGAGCGTAAGTTACTTCCTGGATAGCTATCACACTTGAGGGTCACCCAAATTTTATTTTTAAAATGGAGAAAGCACGTCATAAAATCTTAAGAAGAGCTGTTTTTCGTGTTGATTAGGCTTCTCCTAGAATACTTGATACATTGGAACACCAATCAGATGTTAATTTTGGAATGGAAAAGGACAGTGAGAAAAACCGCGAGTTTCGTAAAGAGTCATTAAGAAAGAGCAGATGGCGTGAAATTATTATTATTTTTATTCTATAACCTGGGTTTTGAGCTGAAGGAAGCACGACTTAAACTTCTAGATACGAATCATAATTGCATACAAATATCTTCTTATGCCTTCCAGTTTAAATCTAAAACGGAGGGAGTAATTTCTACACCTTGGCAGAGTAGTCGACGAGTCCTCTAACATAAATTTCATTTCTTGCATGAAATATATGTTAAAGATATGGACCTGTAATTGGTGGGATTCTCACAATCGCCGCCTTTATAGATGGGAGTTACGTGAGATAGCTGCTAGTCGCGAGGTTCTGAGCCTTATTCCATCGATTGAAGGAAAATACTTTATAAAAATGAGACAATGAATTCAGCAAGTTCCTTCAATATTTTAGAGGGTGTTTTGTTTTGACCTGCTGGTTTGCTGGCTTTTATACTACGGAGTTGAAGTTCTATTCATTTCTTGGACAGTGTTATGTCACATGTGTTCTCTGGGTGGTTGGGGAGACTTCTTTGGTTAAGAAGAGTTCGGGGAGTTTGAGGAGTTCCGGAAGAGGACGGGGAATAATTTCTATTTAACATTTCAGTGGACGACGCTTGGGATAAAAAAAATCTTTTCTTTGCTGATATAACTCTAAAGGCGACTGCTCTCTACATTTGCATAGAGCCCCGAGTCTCCCTCATCCGAAGCGCTGACGAAGGACCGGCGAGAAACGGGATGTGGAGAGAGGGAGGCAGGCCGTGGTTACGAGGATTGGGGCCTCTTCCTGCCGTGGACGAGCCATCCTCCTTTGAATCCGTTTTTCCTAGTGTGTGGGTTGCGAGCGGGGGATATTCACTCTTCCCTTCCCTTTCTGAAGCGCCCTTGAGTACTGAATGCCATTTGTAAACTTAAGCCGTCTTGAACGACACTTTGGCCGCGAACGATAGGAGAACGTAATATTTGTCAACGTAATCTAGCAGGAGATAAATTTTTAGTCTAGGTTACCCAGTTTAAAGTCATATGCTGTAAATACTGCTAACAGCTCGTGTCTCAAATGAAGAGTTTAGATTAAAAATTAGTTGCAGTGGATAATTATTTTGAATGGATAGAATTTTTACTAGTCATTTTTGCATGCACGTAATTTTAATTTTGTCAGAAGTTCTGATGGTTGTGGTCATTTTAGGAAAAAAAAAATTCCATGAGCTGTAGCCTAGATTGACTTGCATCATGGGTATAACATGTCTGGTGTGTTATTATTCTCTGAAGGGGCTTCCTCCAGGAGGGTTTCTTAGGGGAGGGCCTCTGGAACGCAAAGCGAGTGTCCCTGTACTGATTGGCTAAATTGAAGATATTCGGTTGCTTATTGAGAGGGATATTTCTTTTCTTTTGGTAAAGGAATGATTTCTAAACGGTATGAATGACATTGGAAAAATAGTAGGTGTAGTTACTACTTGCAGGCTTACTGCAGTAGAGCAAGGGGTCGGAGCCTCCGTCTTTGGCAAGAGGCGTTTCCTCCATCCCCCGAGGGGCGGGGTGTGGTGGGCGTAGGCGCGGGGTGGGGAGGAAGGGGCGATTCGAGGGATTATCCCTCCGGCTTCCTTCCCCTCTCGTCACCGACGAGGTGAGTCAGGTCTTTCCCTTGGCTGGAGTAGTGGGGAGAGAAGGGGACTGACTGCCTGCGACAAATGTAAGCCGGTTGGGAAGAGCAGAGTCAGTTGCACCCTGGGATACCACAGGGACCACTTGGGGAGGGTCGTATAATATATGGACCAATATAACATATGTTGGGTGCTACGGAATCAAAAGCCGAGGTGGCGCATTCAGCTCTTCCCCCACCTCCCTCCTCTACCCGTGAACCCTTCTAGAACTCACTATGGGGCATTATTTTACGAAAGACAACGTAAGGCGTCGATTCCTCTTGATATTTGAAAACAGATCTTATCGTGCACTGCAGACTAGATCATTTTGAAGCAATAAAGTAACTTTTAAAAAATTTTTCAAATGTTAATTATTATTTTATATAATTGATGAAAAAACACCGAGCGATATATTTTTGACTGATATATACAGTGAAATTGTTAACCGTTTTATGTTTTTGTTAATTGTTTATGACTTTACCTGGCTTTTCGAAGCGACCCATAGCTGCCGATTCGTGCGAATCCGGATAATTACCTTACAATGTCTGTTAATCGCAACGTGTATTACAAAGGGCATTTAGTGAAATATTAATCTCTTCCAAGAACTCAAACTGCATAATTCTCTCAAATGAAACTGTGATGTAGTTGGATTAAACGTTATTACCTGTGTTTAATGTAACGAGAGAGAGTTTAATGAGTAAAACAGCCGAATTGTTTCATTTCCTGTGTTTGAGAGAGTCGATCCTTCGGAAAAACAAGCGTTCAAATCCCCGCCATTTCTCGTTCCCCCTTCCCTTCCTGAAACTTACCGTCTACATTCTAAATTTCAGCAATCACGTGGTAGAAACGGTCACTCCCGATTGATCTCACTCCGGTACCGCGGCACGCGTCTGTAGCCGAGAGTCGAGCGTAATGTCCGGGAAAATCTCCTTACTTGCTCCTTTTAAATTAAAGTCTTCGTGCGCTAATCCCTATCCTAATAATCGGGGCGAGATGCGGTATTTATTGTGGCTGGCAAGGCAATGATTTACCGTTTTTATATCTCAATGGAACGTTTTCTAAATAATTTTCAGAGTCTTTGTTTTTCAAAAGTATCAAATACTTAACCTTTTTGACTAATTTGAAGATCCGATGATGGTAAGAAATTTATCGTAACTCGTATTTTCGCCATGGTGTCATGAGTTCGTCACGTTACGTCACGAGTAAGTTTTCTAAGGCGTAGTTTCTGTTTCACCATTCATACATTGGTGAAGTCTAAAAAGTGCTGATTCACCAAATACAACTATTGCCGAGTTTACAATCTCATTCTGCATCTACTCACACAAGACCCCGCAAGACACTGCAAGGGCGTGTGGCGGGGGCTGTTAGGTTACCAGCCATACATGCACAATCACAGTTATTACTCCTCTGCACAAATATTAGTTCGATCATGTGTTCGAACAAATTTAATCATACGAAAGAGGTTCTTTTAAGAATTGAGAACATTTAATAGCATAATAATGATCGGTAATAACAATTCATTAAATAATCGTATTCCAAAATTGTGAAACTTAAAAATTCGATCATTAAAATTTTTTTTACTTTAGTATTAAGTGTAGCAATTCTTCAAAGTTACGAATTACATCAGGAGTTTATTAAGTTGCAGGCAATGATTTTTTCATTGATTCGTTTCTCTTTTGGTAGTCATACTTCAGATAGTATTTTAGTCATTATGTATGAATAAATGAGCCAATGAGATTTGCCTAAACAGTAATGTCGGAATAAGACATCAAGGGGAGTAAATGCTGCGGGGAGAGGTGTGAAGCAATGTCGCCGGTCAAAATTTAGCAGGACCCAGAAGATGCGAGCTCCTGGCTAATAAACCCATACTATCTTGAACTCAACCATTGATGAGTTGCCGAAAATGTGGAGTAGGGTGAGACTTGGAACGATAATGCTTCCATAGCATTTTCCTTAAATGTATCGCACGAGCTGAAAAATTCACCGAAATTAACTTTTAATTTTGGGACTGGGTAACTGGGTACTTTTCGTAAATTTAGTAAACACCTTTCTTTATACCCAGCGACCGGTTTAACCAGTAGTCGGTATTGCTCACAGTAATACAATAACGTCGTGGCCGTATAATGTTTCTGTTTATTTTGCCTGATGTTGCCCTAACAATTCCAACCTAACATCAATAAAAAAGGTAATTGTTAAATTTTTGCCAAGTTCATTTTCGCCAGTGAAAAGATACCATCAAATATCGCCTAACGTGTATTTTATTCGATCCCTTCATTATTTTCACTTGAGGTAATGTCAAGTCTTCAGGATGACCTGTAAGCGTTAAATATTTTATCCCTGGTGCGGAGACGTTGGTCACTTTTCGCTGGAAAAGTTTTTACATATTGCTCTGAATATCAGTAACAGCGCTTGGTGATCGTATCTTCGGAAGAGTAATTCACCAGATGTGCCTGGATTGTGTCCGCTGCCCACTGTGGACGCGAATTCCGATCGGTGGAGAGAGCTTTCGAATTAATGGTCGACAAAAACAATTACAATTGTATAGATCCGTCTAAAAATGTAAGTATCTACGTTGATCGGGGATTGCAATTTAACATTCAAGGAAAAATCATACGAATTCTTTTTGTGATAATATTCTTCATTTTTTTTCCGTATGAGAGGAATTTCAGTGTCGATGAAATGACTACCAAGAAAACGTTCTGTCATACTGCGTGATTCTGTCTTAGATAAGCTTCAGGGTGTCGCTAAATTAAACATTGCGGAGCTTGGAAAAAGCAACAGTCCCGAGCTGGCTGTTTGGTTCTTCGTCTTTCACTTTCTCCCTTCCCTCCCTCCCCCTGCTTGCTCTCTCCACCCCCTTTCAGTCCTCCCCACACGTCCCCCACCCCCTTGCTCCCATCCCTCCACGGCCCTCTCCCCCACCGGCGGGGCTCTCTCCCCTACCACTCGCGAGAACACTCCTTGCTTTGCATTTATTATTTACGCGCACGGCCAAAACCTCCACCCCTCGGCTAACGCTTTTATTTCGCGCTGCCCTTGAGCGGCGGCTCTCCCCACCGTCTTCCGCCGCCTCCCGTTCGCTTCCCCCGCTCCTTTGCACCCGCTCCCTTGCCTCCTCCTCCTGCCTCACTTTCCCTTTCTTGTCGACAATGACTGCGACAGCCGTCCCTCTTTTGTTTCCCCTCTGCATTTTTTCCTCCGGCATCCTTTTTTTCCTCGCCATTTACTTTCTCTATTTACTCCCCCTTTTAGACCCCGATTCGCCCTCTCCCTCCCACCTCCTTCGTCCCCTCGGCAATGACGTCACCTCCTTCTAATCAATCTCACCTTTCCCACTCCGGTTCACTTCTCACCGTGCAGCCCTCGAAGGAGCCTTGCTTTTTATGGCTTCTTTATTATCTCATACTCTTAATCCATCCAATACTCATAGGTTACCTTAAGCACCCACGTGACCACTGGTTAAGATTCACGTCATCCTGAGCTATGTTAATGTTCCTCTGCCGCCTAATAATAAGTTACTATGCATAAGAATGTTGGCCGGATTTTGCTGGAAATTGATTGTCACAATCTAAAGACCACTTTACATCAATTGTTAGGATGAGAATAGCGTGAGGACTTGAAAAAATAAGAGTATGAAGCACGTGTAGATTTCTGCTAATTAATCGTAACGGCAGATGGTTAGCCGGGAATACTATTGGAAATCTAGGCCGACGTCCCATCCCCACGACTCCCGCCAGTAGAAAGCCATTGCCAGTTTTCTTAATTCCATCACTTTCTCATGCTCTTCTAAGGAATGCTCCTGCCCTTTGTTTGCCCATTACGGGCGTTGTCGGCTTATTTCAATTAGTGCGAGCGTGCATTTCTTTACGCTCGCCCACAGCATTACATAGTAAGAATAATAACAGCAAAGTTTTTGTTATATTTACGACCGGAAGGTAGGCATGATCAGAATTAATCAACTCTAAATTCAAGAAAAATTTTTAAGTTCCTACGCGGAGAGAGAGAGTTATATAAACTCGAGGACATTTCACACTTTGGATTCACTCTTAAAGTGTCTGCTGAAAGAGTTCATTCATATCGTCTAGGTACGTCAGAAAGTCTGGTGATACTAGATTTACGAATACTCGTATTAAGTAGAATTCAATGTTGATTGAATTCTACTTAATACTTTTACTTACTACCTAATACTTAAAACCATTATAGGTATATATAAAGATAAGGGACATCGTGATAGTCATTTGCGAGTTATAATATAAGTGTAACCATAACGTTGCTGGGAGTCCTTATTTTGTACTTTTCTGTCCATCCGAACAAGCTAGCCCAATGTTACGTGCTTTGATCCCGCCTTATCACCGATGGACTTCTGTCGCTCAGCCTGTGTCTTCAAGTGCATAATTCTTAGCGGAATTTATTTAGAGTTCAGGTTTTTTAGAAATATAAAACTATCATATTACCAATCGTCAAGACTAGATGGAAACGAAACTTATTGGAGTTCCAGCATAAACTAGGAGACAATAAGTAATGTCGCCGCTGGGTTGTACGTATGAGTGGCCTTCATCTAGCCTTAATCTTGAGGACTCTGGCTACTTTATTTTAATCGTATTTTTAATCTGCTCAAGTTTCCGCGACAAGCTCTTCGTCTCTTTTCGCCGGATAACGGAAAGGGAAGTCGGAGGGAGTGTACGGGGAATTCTCCCCCCCTCACCCCAAAGTGAAGTACGTCACTGTCCGTCGCTTAATTCGTCTTGACTTATTCGCGGCAGCGTTCGAGAAATGTCCTCGGTTTGCCGATACCCTGGCAGGGGACACAGTTCCCTGGTAACCGCCCCCCTTTGTGAGGGAAATTGTTCATGAAGTGATGGTGAGCGGGGAATATAATGAGTGTAACGATGGGAGCGTATGTAACTCACCAAAAAGGCATGGCATTCTCCCCTGCGAACAGGCCCTTACAGTTCAGTGGGCTCATCTACTTGGTCACTTACGCCCTAGCTCATTTAACTCGAATCAAATTGTCATCGCCTCGATTTTTTCGTGTTTCAAACTTTAAAATCATGGAAATGAAGCGTAATGAGGCTCTCAAGATTTAATAAAGATACATCAAACGTTGATCTCACCAAGAGTTTTTATGATAAGCTGATCAGCTCATCGAGGTTATTAGGGGTGCTAGATAGGGAATCACTCAGAGAGCGAAGATTAAATTGCACATCAAATGTATTTTATAAATTGCAAGCAAGTTTTATAAACTATGGTGTTGAAAATATATTATTAGCTCCATCGTACTAGGGTAGGAGGGGTCGTGCCTTTAACATTAGAGAGATTAAGTACACATATGCTATTAAAGTGCCATTTTTCCCACGAACGATAAGGGATTAGAATAATTTTATCCTATCGTATTTCCCCCAGGAGGGAGAAACCTTTTTTATTTTTTTCATTCTTGGTAACCTAGTATGTTTTCTTTATCCATCTACCCTTAGTTGTTGTTCTTATTTATACTAAAATCTCCCCTTGTTTTCGTAGAGAAGTATATATCACAATTAGATACCGTAGCGCGTGTACCTTGTTTGATAGGATCTATTTATTTGAATGATTTTACATTTTGTCACTAAGGATTAAGAAAACTTGCCATAAATGTTGCATGCCTGTTGTGTATTCACCTCACATGTCACACGCCTTAGCGGTGGCTTGAAGGGTACCATGGAGGTGTAGTTGGAAAAGGTAATGCTTCCTCTATTTTTCATCAAAGAAAGTTTTTATCTGCAACTTAATGCTTCTTTTTTTGCCACGCAATTAATATTGTAATTCAATTTCCAAGTTACTGAATAATTATATTTTTCTTACAGGTGAGTACACGCCTACATGGAATTGTTAATCTACGTGTTGATAACAGTCAAGGCATGGTAAGCGTAAAATTAAGACTATCTAACCGTTAAAAATTCCTCTAACCTTTCTTTACAATAAGAAACATTTTCACGTATGTTGAAAAAATATTTTAAACTAGAAAAACACTTAATTTAAAATGTATAATTATTTTGTAACTACTTCATTATAAGTTTCTGAATCGGAGGAGGTCTGGAACACATGACATTTTCATTAGGGGCTAACCTGATTGGCCTCTCCTATTTTCGTGACGGAAACGTTTTTCAGGCTTGACATCGCCCCATTCCTTTTTCTCTGAAATTTCCCAATGATTGTCATTACGACTCTCCCTGCATCCCTCGTTCTGTCCCGCTGTCAATCTTCCCTCTTTATTTGTTCTCTCGTCGACTTGGTCGCCCCCAATTCTTCTCCCTTCATTTGTAGTTCGTCGATCCATTTCATTTTGCTCCCTCGAGAGCCTCAATTCCACTTTTAGCTTTCCTCCCTCATTTCCCTTTTCTTCGAACCGTATCATCACGCTCTCACTCAGTTTTTGTATACACTTTCAGGATTCACTTCGCGGAACTGTGTGATGTCCATATTAAATGAGTTTGTAATTTTCCACAGACTAATAGGCTGAGGAAAATTGCCAACTCCTCTAATATGGACAGTTTTTGTATCATTACGGTCCTTTGAGTTTTTCTTGTCATCTTGCCCTGGTTCATATATACGATGGAGTAATACTTTTCTATATTAAACATTAGACAATGTTAGTGTGGTCATTATCCTTGTCTAGACTTAATGAGCTTCAATCATAGCTTAAGAGGAATACTCGTGAAGTACCCAATGTGAGCGGTTGTTTTCTATGGTGTACCGCAGCGTTGATATCATTTGTGGCAGATTTTACTCTCTATCCTAATGAAAACCAAAGATTGCATTAAATTTGTACGCACAGAAGTACTTTATAAAGGAATTTTCGTATTTTAGCGGTCAGACTCCCGCAAGAAGTAAAATTTGAAATTATTATGCCATTCAATAAATTGAATGAAAAGGTTGTGTGATCGGGATCCTAATGGCTTAGGCCTTCAGTTTCCGTGTTCTTGATTCTTCTCTCTTTCATAAATGGGAATTAGGTGGTCTGTCTCAGTCTTGTGGCACTTTACTTTCCACTAAGAACTTCAATATATTTTCTAGGAGGGGGCAATTTCAGATGCTAACCTTTCCCGTAATTGCTCTGAAATCCTCTCCGGTACTGGAGATCTCTTAGCTTTGATTTACTTCAGTTATTTAAATAATCCTTTGTGATTTGTAACTTCATCTTTCATGGGTCCATTGAGAGGAGATATTTAATTGGCTTGGTTTACTACTATTGTATTCGAGATGTTCATATGAGCGTGTTTAAAGTGTTTCTCGGGAGTTGCACCAATCACCCTTCAGAACGGGATGGGAGCTTCTGTCAACTTGAGGAAGAAAATGCATTTTCGAACACAATGAATGCTTGAGCATACATCAATGATAAACGAACCATTTTTGGGTGGTTGGATGCCGGACGGAAAGTAATGCGAAGCTTTGAAATAAAATATATTGTACGTACGAATGGATGGCATTGAAGGTTCGAGCAAATTTTGAGTAAAAGACTCGTGATTCGAGAAAAACTGCTACCACGACGATCAGTGTGTCGAGACACTCCGTAACCTGTGATGGGAGTGCCTGTAGACGAGATTATATCTCCTACGTATGCTTGTATGTAAACCGCGTGATTTTACTTTTGATGTAAGGAAAGACAGGCCGAGCAAGGCTCACGGTATTTGCATAGGTCAGATGGGCAGTATGATAGTATTAAAGCATTAGGGAAATTTTTCTTTTAAATCAATTGATTCGAGGATTTTTCCATCTCAAACAGTTCACGGTGGCAGCAGAGAGAGAGGGAGACAAGAAAAGTTGGAACATGCGTCCTCTGGAAAGAAACCGTCTGGCTGGTGTACTATGTTTTCATGACTGCGTTCTAGCACCCCTTGCCATTTTGCTCCGCGGAGGCTCGCAGGGTATCCCCTTGGGTGTATGCAAACTGAACATAACAAAGGATGTGTGGTCGCTTGTGAAAAAACTCAGTCAAAGAGTTTAGTGAAGAGTCATAAGAACTAATTATTTCTTTTGGCGATCATTTTGCCGCGATGTTTTTCTGTACTTTTCGTTCGAAACAAAGCGCCGTTGTATTTGCATTCTCACCTTAAAGACTGATCTGGTCTCGGGGCCCTCTCCTTACAGCTACAAATCAATTTACTAGTCCTTGTAATTGAGACACATACCGAGCCAGCTGATAGATATGTACGGTGTAACAACAATTGTTGCTTGCTTACATGACGCAGTGTTTGCAATTGAAAGTTTTTTATTGCATTTAATCTTCAGAGGGCTAGTGAAAGGAATCGTAGATTTGAGAAACGGATCATGATGGAACCCGTTGACAATGTACACTTTATCAATCGTATGGAATGAAGAAGTACGCATTGGACGCTATGGACCAGCGTCACTCAAGTTCCGGCCTGCTTTAGGGCGAAACCGAACTACGTAATATTAAGTTAGGGCTAAATCAAGATAGCACGTTCCGAGGAGTGGCGCTCTCTGGGGACCCCACCCCCGAGGCGCCGCAGGGGGGGGGGGCGTGTGTGTGTGGGCGTAGGGGCAGGGAGGGTCGTCGACGAGGAGATGCCATTAGTGAGACGCTCCCTTCTAAGAGACGCTCAACTCTTCCTACCCAGAGGGCATTCAGAGACTCCGTCCCGCCCTCCCTGAGGGGAGGGGGGCCACCGCCCCCCACCTTTCTCTCTCTCCTTTTGTCGCCCCCTCGTCAACTCCACCGCCCCGGGCGGAATGAGCAACAAGGCAGAGGGCCGATCGTGTCAATTCCGCGTCGAACAAAGGCCTCTCCGCCTCCCCACGCCTCTCGCCACGCTTTCATTGCCGGCGTCATCAGCGCCCTTCGATTGGTTCGCTGCGTCTGGCATCCCATGCCACGCACCCATTATTCCTTGCTCCTTGTCTCCAACCTGCCTGCGCGCGGGAATGGAGCCCTAGCTTGCATGATTGCATCCCTAGAGTACTGTGTGAAGACATTCAATTGCAAGTGTGTTTTATTTCTTTTTTGTCTATTTGTTACAATGTATGTGCTCAATAGATTAATGCATTGTTTCCTGCACCCGTGCCAATGCTAAGAAAAGTAATTCACTCTAAGGAGCTTTAGGCAACCTTGAAGACATCCACCTGAAGGTAGTGTCACGATCAGGCAGGTTTAATAGAACACGCGCATGTAATGCAATACTCTTGGTCAAATTTCACTTACATCGGTTATACGGTAGAATAAAACATAAGCCATTAACAGACGAGGAGAAAATATGCACATAAATATTTTTCATGTTGATTTCCATCGCATAAATGCAATAAATCTCTTGAATGTTGAACTTAAATTGTAAGAAATTCGTATTCAACGGAAAAAATAATTTTAATTACCGTTAGCTGAATAGTTAGAGTTAACGGTACTTAAATTATCTTTTGAATAGTGTCAGATCGACTTTTGATGACAGGCTTTGTATTTCTTTTAATGTTTAAAACGGGTGAGTATCCAGCTGAACTGAAGTTGAATACTATTTTGTGCGTTAAAGGAATGAAACCATATTTTAAATCAATGATAGTTTTCAGGTGATAGATGACCTATAACTTTTGTCCTCCTTTTAGCGAAAGGAGGACAAAAGTTATATGATATGATGCTGGTGATAGATGATAAAAGGTATGGTAAAATATTTATTAATAGAATAAAATTTTGCTTGGGATCATTGCACCAGGGGTGATATGCGCTATCATTAATTCCCGCTCCATATTCTAATCCCTCGCAGTTTGTTGACGTCATGAGCACTATAGCCTTTCCTAACTCCGTGCGCCAGTCACGGTCGTTACGGGAGCTCCGCGTGATTGTGACGCTCGGCTCAAAACATTCTAAAATTTTATATAGTTACCGCCGTGGGTGATATTAATGGAAAATACTTTCTTCCTTTTATCCGCACTTTTGATGTCTATTACTGTGTACGATTGGAATGTGATAAAGTTTTAATTCTGCAAGTATCATGACTCAAGCAAAATACAATGATGTGTTATTCCGTCCTTCAAGGTTGGAAAAATTGCTCTAGGTATGAGGGAATTCAACAGAAGAAAAGCACAAACAAATACCGACGATATTTCATCATGCTAGCGGCTTTGTTGGGTGTATATCAGCATGTTAATAAGGCCAATGCTCTACGAGCGAGGGAGATGGGTCTAATTAAAGGGCTTCTCGTAAATTCTCTTCTCTCCGTGGAAAAAAATCCCTTGACAAACACGAAATCCAATGCCTTCAATGTCGACATTGCATTTAACGAGAAGCGCTGTCGGCTCCACCTATGTAATTTACTCCGAGTCAGAGGAACTCTGCATTTCTTGACTTATAATTAAGTCACTACATGCCTTGACGCCTTTTTTGAAAGGAACTCATTCGTGCCACTCAGTTCTGAGTAAATTGCGCTTGAAGATTTTCTCATATTTTATCTTTTTAAGAGAAAATAAGGTGACTAGCAAATCCTTTTGGCAGAATAAATTCCGTGCCGTTCATAAAACTTATACAAAAAAAACGGGCTTATATTTTCTTCGTTTTTCATCTCGAATCGTTTGCGAGGCAAAGCTTAAAAGCCCCCGTTTCATCACTTTGTCTCATAGAGAGGAAATGGAATGAAGGAGGGAAATGCTAGGAAGACAAACGGAAAATGAAAGATTCGTGTATAAAAACGAAACAAGAGGGGTAGATCAGTACATGACCCTTTTTCCCTTGGAGAGGGCACGTAATGATTTTCAGTGATTAAATGAGGCGGCCGAAGAAATTGGTGAATGGAGAGAAAGAGGGAGTTACTAATTTAATGAAATGAATCAAGCTCCTTTTACCCTATTCATTGAAAATTCGCCGAGAAACATTTTGCAAAATGTTTTGAATTTAAACGTACTTATAAAGGGATAATCAAACCCCAGCAGTTGAGTCATTACTTTGGCCACTGTAAGCAATGAAACAGCACCAGTAAATTAACACCATTCTCAAATTATTTTCAGTTTTTATATATTAAAAATCCTACGTATTATATTTCGCTGATCCCCGTTTAGAACTTAGAGGAGATTATGAATTTCGCGACAATACTCAGCTGCAGGCATTTAAAATTTACGTTTGCTAAAAAGGAATAATATTAACGCAGATAACACTGCCAAGCCTTCTTACTTTGTCCGAGTTGTTTTGACGTATTTAAAGTCTAGCCATATTGAAAGGTCACCCGTTCCATGCTCTTTACATCAAATCTTATTTTCCTCGCGTTAAATGATCCATTCCTTACTTACAAACTCAAAAACTGTGTAAGAACCTATTTCATTGATATTGATTGTATGTGCTAACAATTACGAAAATTGAACAAGTTGAAGCGAAGATTAATTCGGGGAAAGATTCTTCAAGAAAAAGAAGAAAGAGCCTTCACCTAGAACACGAAAAACTCGGTTTAGAATTTCTAAAAACTCGTAATAAAATTCCTTTGATAGCAAAAATATAGGAATAGTGTTAAAAAACCGCGAATTGTAAAAATTTAACCCCATTACCGTATTCGAAATATTTGCGCATCTTGAGTGATCGTACACATAACCAAGGGAATAGTCAAGGGAACGAAATGCCTCCAAATTTTGAGCCTTAGAGAAGTCTCTGCGGAAAACCAAAAAAATGGATAAAGTTTGTTGCACCCAGTCAGTTAATGCTACTTTAAATCTTTATGCAAAGAAAATTCTGCTCAACATGCTTGCATATTCGAGGTTACCGAAGTGGAATTACACACTCTAATTGAAATGAGGGCGACTGACAGTTCGGAAGTCTTACTACCTGCCCATGAAGTTTATTTTTTCCCTAAACAGTGGTTGTACGTGTTTATTAGTGTTGCGCTATAATGGTGAAAAATAATACACTTTTTCCTCCTGGGAGTAAAATGCTTGGTGTCATTCGTTTTGGGAGGAACACATGTATACTCATGGTATCCAAACTCTCCAAATAATTGAATAAATAAAATATTTTCGCCTATTTTTGTGACCGGCAAAAGGTGAACTTCGATATTTCGAGTCATAGAAACATTGCACTGAAGGAAACTAAGGAAATAGTGATGGAACGGGATTAGTCTTTAGCTGAGGGGATGATAAATAAGCTTTGAGTTTCCCTGCGGTCGTGTCTTCAAAATGCTCCACAATACGCATCATACAGACTTTACTGGAGTGAATTTTGTGACCTTAGAAAAGAAAGTTTAAATATCCATAATTTTGAGTGCTAGTTGCAGTATTTCATGTGAGACCGGAATGAGATGTTCTAACGTAAACAAGGGACATAATGATTTGAACAAAAACAACGGAGTTATGGTGCATTGCGAATTCAATAGTCGAAGATTGTTAGCTAACACTGGACTCAGGTTGATTAATTCCATTAAATAGCTTTAAATCAAGGTCAAATTAAACTCAGGCCAAGACATTTTCGACCGGGCTCCTTTACTATGAGAATGTGGAATGAAATGAAGGGTCCCAGTCGAAACATGGCCACCGTAATGGCATCAGTTACATTTAACTTTCTGGCATATAATTTCTTGAACGAAATTTGGAAAACATTTTGGGGGTTTTCGGACGGTTTGACTTTCGCCGGGCGGCGTTTTGATGGTTGGGATGGAAGGGGGAGGTGGGGAAGGAGAGGGGAGGCAGGCGACGCGTCGCGACGGTGGCGCCGATTGGTGTATGTGTGTGTCGACTTATGACGAAAATGGGTAGTTGAGGTGGTGTCCCCTGCCCCTGGGACACTGTGTGGGCGGAAGAGGTTATCGGGAAAAGAATAAGACGTCGATTGAATCGGTAGACATATTGATTGGGCGGCTATGTGACGATTCCGTATCCATAGATATCAGCTTCAAATGAAAATGATATTTTGATAACCGTGGATGGCGACGTCCAAAGG
Source organism: Hetaerina americana (assembly GCF_022747635.1). Lineage (NCBI taxonomy): Eukaryota > Metazoa > Arthropoda > Insecta > Odonata > Calopterygidae > Hetaerina > Hetaerina americana. The sequence continues at coordinate 14,106,403 of NW_027286763.1, forward strand.
CGACATCTAGGAATGCAAATGTAACAGGACTCCGTGCAGCCCGCGTCCACTGATGCTATTAAGAGCCAGGCAAGGCTATGTCCTTGCCTGACTGGACAGATGAACTCAAGAAAAAACGAAGTTTCTCTTTCTTATGGGATTGACAAGGTTGCGAAGAACTGGATACATACATTAGTTGCGCCCTGCACTTTCTTTTCATTGCGTGATACGAGGCTGATTCACTGTAATGCTGTCGGGCCCAAGTTATGAAGAAATTTAGATGTTGGAGAAAGGAACAATCTGTATAAAAGTATCAGTTGAAACCATCGGCAAGTCCGACTGCCACGCTACCAGTCCGCATGGTCTGCCTTGATTATATCATTAAGACATTTAAACAAAGTTTTTGTGCATTTGTGTCGTCGATGAAGAGCGTTCTTTTTCGGAGATGTACATACGAGTACATATACATACATCGAAAAAAAACGCTCTTAATTACGACGGAAATGTATAAAAACTTGGATGAAACATCTGAAAACATTTAATATGTGAGCGTCCTTTCTCTGTTTTAACGTTTCTACGGCACGGTCGTCATCTCTAGATTTTCAAGTATTTTCCGCCTTCCCCACCTCTCCTGTGTTCGTCTTTTATGTGCGTTCCTATCCCTTTTACTTATATCTATTTCCATTTTCATGTGAATGAATACATATAATTATATATATATATATATATATATATATATATATATATATATATATATATATGTAATGACGTGGTAGTCCCAGGAGGAGCGTTAGGCTATTGACCGAAGCGCCCGGGTTCGCCTTCCTCATGGTGAGAGGGAATAGCGGCTACTAGATAATTTTAGTCGGCGATATTTATCGGAAGCCTTGGTTTGGGCTGGAGTTGGCTCGCAGCTGTAGACATTTAAACCATAAGGGGTGGGTGGATAATTTGGAAGAGGTACAATTTATAGGAATTGAAGGTCGGGGGGAGAGAAACGTGACTTAAAAATCAGCCTACCCGTAACGAAAGACACCAAGGAATTCACAATTTAACGTCCTCTCCGATGGAATGCGTATCCCATTGCAATGTTTTCTACATTGCATTACATGATCGTGATACCCCTAAAAATACCAGTCAACGTTGGGATTCGAACCCCGGACCTTATCGGAAGGGGGGAGGTGTAGCAGCCACCCGTTTCTCATCATGAGCAATTTCCTCACATATTATATGTGTCTTGTTACGACTGAATTATTATATTTTTTCTTTTGTGAGATCGTAGTCGAAGGTGTACACGAGTCTCTTCCTCGTCAATTGTGTGCGCTAGCAAAATGTTTCAGCGCTCTTGTGATCACGAATCGTCATCATGCACGTCAGCTTATAGGGAATGTGAACCAAAAGTCGCGGAATTCATTCGCTATGGAGGTTCTCTCTGCGACCTTGTTATTCGAGGACTCCTGGCCAGGGTTTTTTTTCGGCGTTCAGAAAGTAATTGCAGCCGTGTGTGGGAATTCAATTTTTTTTTGCTTCGAAAAAATGTGATGTTCCATCTCCAATTATGAGGAGTTCGCGTACGGAGAAAAGTGTGCTCACCCATTCGTTCTGTTTCATGCGAAAAATAAAAACGAGCTGCGAGTGGAGAACTGACATTTTAGGTGAAGGGCTTGTTCCCGAAGCGTTCCGGGAAAATTTTCAGTATTATTTTTCGAACGGCAGAAGCTTGAAGCTAGAAATCAAAGAATCATAGAACGCTTCTCGGCGCAGAAAATTTCACTGTTTATTTAACGTTAACTTTGAACGCGATTCGAACTCTTTCTGTATTTTTTGAACGTACGCCGTGTAGTAAGGAATAGTCGCTAATGCTTAGCGTCGTGTGTCCCTTACCGTTTTGTCTCCCTGCCACGAGAGATAGCATTCGAGTAGTACTTCATAGGGTGAGAATGATATCATGGCAATTACCAATTATTTACAGATTCAAAAATGTAGCTAATTGAAGTGGTGCTTATGCAAATGATTTTAGAGCTGCTCATGAAAAGGTGTTTAAATGTACCCGATTTGACTTGCATGTAACTCGGCAGTGTTTTTTTTTGGAATTTAAAAATGAATCAACTATTAAGTATTAAGGGATATAACAAAAAAAACTGACGTCATGAACGGACAAAATATTACCGTGAGAGTGTTTTCAAGGAATTAACTCTGGTGATATAACTTAAAGGAGTAAAATTGCGTCTGTTACAATAATTGCATTGATCGTGGACTAAATGAGAATCTTTGAAACACAGTCATTATATATGTTATATATACATATATAATTCATATTATATATGATATGTGAAAGTAATATGTATACATAATTTGTTTATATATATGCATGTACGAGGTCTGTTAAAAAAGTATCGAATTTTGATATTTTCGCGGGTTACGTACTCGTATATAAATATATATATCTTTATTTATTTATTTATTTATGAATGTATATATTTGTATAATTTTTATCTGCCAAAAGTCTTTATTTTAATTTTTCGGCATAGTCTCATTTTAAGTCTATACACTTTTTCCAGCAATGCCGTAACTTTTTCAACCCTTCCGCAGTATTTAGAGGCGTCTTTCTCCGCAACATAGGCGTTTATGTATGCGATAACTTCCTCTTGTGATAAAACTTCTGTCCGCCAAACGAGACTTAAAGTTTAAGAGAGAGGAAAATGTGACTGGGGGCCAGATCTGGTGAATGCGAGTGGTCAACCAATTCGAAGTGCAACTCGTAAATTTGAGCCATGGCGACTGCCGAAGGGTGGGCAGGTGCGTTGTCCAGATGAACAAGCACTTTCTTATTCATCAAAGTGGTCTTTTTTGCGATCTATACATTTAGCAAGTCAAGTAGTGAGCCTTAATACTCTCCCATGTTTTTACGTTTTTGAAGATAACCGATGAGAAAAATTTCTTGAATATCCCGAAAAAACAATCGCTATAACCTTCGCGGCCGATGGATCCTTCTTCGAAGTAAGTGTACCCTTTGCAGTTCACTGTTTAGATTGCACGTTCGTCTCAGGAGAGTGGTGGTGGATTTAAGTTTCATCTACAGCTATGAATTGATGCAAAAAATCTGACTCGCTTCGCTTGAACCGCTCCAAAAGGCCTTGGAAATGTTAATTCGAATGCATTTTGGTACAAAGTGAGCAAACGAGGCACCCAACTCGCGGATTGCTTACGCATGCTAAATTCTTCAGTCAATATACGAGGGTCATCCGGAAAGTAGTACCCGTTCGTGCCGCATGAAGTGCTGACGACGCGAGTAGCCGCTGGACGAGGTCAGATAGCTTCAGTGGCTTGTCTGCCTTCTCTGAGCCAAGTTGCGTGACGCTAGCATTGCCTGTGTTGTTTCTGTGATTGTTTACAATGTTTAAAAAAATTGAGAACGCCGCCAGTTGTGAAGTGAGGGCAGTGATTAAATTCCTCAATGCAAGAAACGTTCGCCCATGTGATATTCATCGCCAATTAAAGGAGGTGTATGGAGACAATGTAATGGACGAGTCGTCTGTTCGGCGGTGGTGTCGCAACTTCAACATGGGGAGGGGGAACACACACGACGATGAGCGTTCGGGGAGACCGTCTGTCATTACAGACCAACTGGTGAGCTCAGTTGACGAATTCGTGAGGAACGATCGGCGCGTCACAATTGATGACATCTGTGAGCATTTTCCCAATGTTTCTCGAACAATTGTTCATGAAATTGTTAAACACCATCTGCATTATGCAAAAATTTGTGCAAGATGGGTCCCTCGCGTATCTCAATGAGCTGGCGGCGAAGGACTATGCAGCAGGAATACAGAAACTTGTCACACGTTATGACAAATGCCTTAATTTGCTTGGAGATTATGTTGAGAAGTAGTTTAAAGTATCCTCTTTCAAATAAAATTTTTTATGTTTGTTAATATTTACTTTTGTGTCTTTAATTCACGAACGGGTACTACTTTCCGGATGACCCTCGTACGTATGCCAAACGCGTTTTTTTGATATGACGATAGCCTATGCTATCTCTGTAACCTTTATACTACGGTCTTCCAGTTCCATTTGGTGAACCTTTTCAATATTATCGGTTGTTGTTGCAATTTTTGGGCGTCTCGAACGTTCATTAACAGCCATATCACGGGATCCCGTTCGTGGTGATTGATTTTTACACTTTGAAATGATTTCATTGTAACTGAGTATTGTATAAGGTGACGGAAGAAATGTGTTGTCAGCTCTTAATGAACATACGCTACATTCAGAACGAGCAACAATTCTTGAATGGCAGTTTTTTAAGCTTATTCTGTCACTGCCAACTCATGTGTTGGGCGTAAAGAGCTGTTTTTTAATTACGTGAGGAGGAGTGAGTGTCAAGTGTTCGTTTTCCAGCGTGGGACAGAGGAGTTCAGGAAGTATTTACCGTAACGCTTTTTGCATTATTTCAGCAGGACTTAAATGTGTTCCAGAATGTTTGATTTATTTCATTCTACGAGTATGCATTCTATTATCACGGAAATAGAAAAACATGTTATATTTTAAAGCAGTGTTCTTATTCAGTATTTGCACATGATCAGTCGCTTTTATATCGAAATGCTTTCGTCGCACTTAAAGTTCACTCTTTCCTATTTCAGGGAAAAATATCTATTTGATATTAACGAGAGCTCCGATGGTTACATAAGAGCGGGTTTTCATATCTTAAAATCCTCGAAAAGGAGGAATAAAAAATCCGAGAATGGTCCTTATTTCGCAATTTACTAGCATTCCCGGAATAGTGCTCTAGGCTCAGATTTAATTTAATTCCTATTTCCCTAGTGCAAGAAAGTCAACTTCTGTCACTTCCCTAGCCTACTTTATTTTCTACCAAGAGAGTTGGGAACTGTCTCCTCAATTAGGGACCGTGGAGAATTATTTGTCGCATTAGAAATGTTTGGGCCTTCTACTCCCGAGTGCGCACGTCCGGCCTTCCAATAAATAGTCTTTCGTCCCATCTTCGTCTTCGCCCTGCCTTCTGCCATCCCGTTTCCATTTTCTCCTTCGACCTCCACCCTGTCCCAACCTCATCTCGTCTTGGGGCAAAGTCCCCGAGGGGCGGGAGGCGGCGAAGGGGGAAACTTCGGCGTTCACTCTCCGTCCCTCCGGCCGTCCATTCAGCTGAGGACGCCTTCCCCCGCCCCACCCACCCCCTGCGCCGATCTCAAAGTTCCCTTTTAGCGGCGCGAAAAGATAATGAGAGAGGAGGAAGGGGAAGGAGGCGCATGAATGAATGTTCTCATGTACTTGCGCAAGCATCCAATCTGAGAACATGTTCTTCACATTGACTGGATTATTTCAGGTGGCCTCTTTCGCACTCATTGAAACAAGATTTTTATCGACGAAGTTGACTCACTGCGGGCAAGAATTATCTCATGAAACCCTTCATGATCACCACCTTTACTTTTGACTCCACTAGCCGGCGGGATGGTTTTTGACAGAGGGTGTTAGGTCACAAGCTATCAGAAAGATAGGCAATTACGTATTAATTAGTAATACCATCCGATAGGTTTAATTTGCCGTATTTGTTATTTTTCCCAATGTCGTGGTCTCGACTCATGGGAAGGAAAAGTGATTCCTTAGATATCGATAGTTCTAGTTTTCAATGTCCTTTATACCTCTAGTAATAATGATGTACCAGCACACGATTTCTTACGTTTGTTGAGAATTAAACTCCTTGTTGGCGTTAATTTTTTCCTTTCTTTTCAATGTTAAATCGAAGTAGTAGTAGTTTTGAGGGGAGGCGACCGACAGCTAAGGTCATTTGCGCCATAGGGGATGGACAGGAAAGGATGAAGGGTGGAGAGAAACCCGGCGTCGGCATTAGCCTACTCTTTACGAAAGGCGCCAAGGGGTCCGCAGTTTAACGTCCCATCCGACGGACGGCATACTCACTCAAAGTGCCCTCCACAAAGCACCTCAAGTAGGGATCGAGATACCTCTGAAAAATATTCAACACCGCCGGGATTTGAACCCGCGCCCTCACGGTGGGAAGCCAGTACGTTAGCCCCCGCACCATCTCGAAATGTTAAATCGATCTTTGACAAATGGTCAAACTTCAATTTCAAGCATGTATGCCCTTTGTTGTGGGAGTTTGCAGAAACGTGGCATCCATTGCGGTCCAATCGCCTTACTTTGTTGAAACAATTGAATCCACGCTGCAATGACGTTCTCTTGGAAGAAAACGTACGTCCCGCCATTTTTGCGCCCACTCTTCTCCCGGCTGCTTCAACTCTAGGGATAGGAGTGTGAAACGCCCTGAAATCGACTTGGGGGAATGCATGCGTCCTTCCCTCTTTTGGGATAAATAAGAGACCCTTTCGCTTGCGCAGGGATAAGGGAAAAACGAAAGAGAAACGGAGAGTGTAATTCTTCATTCACTAAGTGAGACGAGTGGGCTAAAATGGTTTCACAGTATATTCCCCATTTACGAGCCGGGCGGCCTCCCGAAGTGCCCGTGATTGCAGTTTCCGATTAAGCGCCCGTACGGGGGCGTATTTATCCTTTTTCGACAGGATAAAGCATGAAAGGGGGCGTGAAGGGTGCTGAGGGGGTTGGGTAGAGTGTACTGGGAGGACCTCCTCTCTCGCAACGCCTTTTTTTTTGGATGATTCGGTCGAAAATTGAGTTTCCGCCGTTGCTGTTTGCGCTGTCCCCGGCCTCTCCCCCTCCCATAGGCGCGTGCCTCGGCGGGGGCAGGGGCGAAGGGGGCGGCGGAGTGGGCGAGGTGCCGAGGGAGCGGGGATGACGACCGAAGGATCGATGCGTGGGAATCGAATCGAGTTTCCATTGCGTTGTTCTTCGGCGCGTGCACTGAATCGGTCCCCAGGTGTTCCGATGTGGGTTGAATCCTCTGGATTAAATAATTTTGCAATTTTAGTCTAAATTAACCACGCCCATTTATCTAGGAAGAAGCAATTTTTTATTTCTGACAACTTTTTCAAATTTGGTCACTTGCTTTCACTGAGGAATATATTCGAAATGGATTTGTAGCGTTTTTTTTGGATAAAGAAATGTAATTAAATTCCACTATGCTTAAGTATTATCAGGTTGTTATATTACAATAGTATCATACCTAGGGATTTTACGGCGCTGCGATAAATGCTCTAATTCTATTTCTCTGCCGCTTTTGAAATTATTAAATCTTTAATTTCTTAGTTTTTATTTTCAGAACAACCTCCACAAAGTTTGGCCCCTAACTACCAATTGATTTGTAAACTCAGTCTAGTGTGTTGGATTACCGACCGGAGGGCCCGAGCTCGAATCCCGGGCACCCTCTCTGGGTACCTCTAACTCCACCCGAGCTGTGTATTTTTCAGGTACATGAACCTCCTGGGAAACCATAGGTGTCCCAGGGAAAGGACCTGGCCCCTCTTACTACCCTGGTGAGTGAATTTCATACGCTTTTGGGCCTGGTATTCGTTGAACTGAACACATACATTAAGGGTCCACTATAAAAGTAATGCGCATTCTCTGGGAAAAATAGATTCATTGATTGTACTCGTGCAAGTGCTTACAATTCTTCAAAATACTCTACCCCTGCATCAATACACTTGCGGAGATGTGTCTGCCACGCCAGAAAGGCACTCTGAAATTCCTCTCTCTAGAAATGTCTCTCAGGAACGTTGTAACATGCTTTTGGATGTTTTCCACGGTGTCCCAATGGTTTCCTTTCAGCTCTCTCTTCAGTCGGGGAAACAAAAAAAGTCACACAGAGCCAAGTCGGGACTGTTAGGGGGTTTGGGGACCACAGGGGTGGTGCTCCTGGCCAGGAAGATGGTAAAGATGAAGGACGTGTGGCTGGGGGCATGTGGGGTATGGCTGGGCGCTCCAACGCGCCGTGTCACAAAGTTGGAAAACACACTTCACGCGGAGGCACGTTTTTCCGCTCAAACTGCTTGGAGCAAACTGACAACCGGTTGCGTTGGAAGGGCAGACCCCACACCACATTTACCGACTAGTTGTACTGTGCTTCCATGGATAGTCGCGTTACAATAAATTCATTCGCATTACTTTCATTGATAACCATGCATGTATGCGTGTGTGGTGAGTTGCGGCAGGCCAGGGGTAGAGAATTTACGCCGTTGGAAATAGAGCTAGGTGAGCTCTTTTATCAACCCAATTTCTGGTTGATTGCTGTAGTGATTTTATTAACCTAATGGGCAGAAGACTCTGCTACTCATTCCGTTAGATTGAATCGCGTTCCCTTTCTCTGCGAACCCCCATTAGCCACCACCATAGGCTATATTTTATTGACGGGTGCCAGACCTCATGAAACGCTGCTGGCGGCGAAGCGGAAAGAACTGGTGCTTCCACCCTGAATGCGTTGATTACTCTCGCCGAGGTGTGGGTCTAGACTGCGGATGTCTTTACTCTCACCTATCACACCGACAGGGATTCAGGGGTTTCATTTATTCGCATCGTATGGTAGCTAGAAAATTCTATTTCTCTTAACGATGATGCTTAACAATGAGAGATCACGGACATTATGTAAAACAAGTACTGAAGATGTTTGCCTCTTATATGCTTGTAGTTACAATGGATGAATAATGAAAACTAATGATAACTTAAGCTTCCCTACTTAAAAGGTAAAAAATTCAAAACATTTTATTTTCGAACGGATTAAGCTGTCGATAGTGTATTCTACCTTATTGGTTGTTTCTTATTTTGTTTTAACGATCGCATTATAATTAATTAATCTTATTTAATAACCTTCGGTGATCTCAGGGGTGTTAAACCAAATTAGAGAACTCTTGTGGTCATGTGAATGTTTCACATAAGATATGGCAATCATACTTTTGTATTAAATAATACACTAACTTAGGATTTCCATTTATAAATATGCTACTCAGTTCGTTCACTATGAGAGCGTTTCTCCAAGTTACTAAAGAAACAGCTTTATGCGTGCTCTTATATACTAACAGTTAAGCTTATTTTAATACACTAAGAAACTAATGGGATCCTTCCCTTAGACTCTGTGACTAGATTATTTTTGTTCTTATTTTTATTAAATGCTACCATTGATACTGTTCCAGATGTAAGCTAGAGGAACTTTAACATTGCAATGAGATTCATTTCAAGGGGTTTGAATCTGAATGGTCCAGAGATAATCGGAATGAGACCATCTAAAGAATGCATGCCCTTCGAATGCTTTTCCAGCACAAGGAATCGGGAGCCAATCCACGGAGGAGAGGGGGAGGGAGGGAGGGATTTGTAGGAGGAAAAGGATGCTGTTGCCTGGGAAGGGATTTAGAATAAAAGGAGCGTGTTTTCGGGGTGGGGGTGTCTGATGGGAGGAGGGTGATTGGGCGGGGGAAGGGGTTGGCCTCTCTCGCCAGAAACCACGCACTCATCGGCCTGGTGACGTAATTTCTTCCCCTCTCCTCCCTCCTCTTCCCAAGCCCCTAAAACGGGCCTCTTACCCTGAACCAGGACCCCTTCTCCCCGTTCCCTTCCTCTTTCTTCCTCCTCCTCTCGTCTCTTCACTTCACCGGGTTTTAATCCCACCCTTCTTCGCCTTTCACTTCATTCTCTCGCTACATTGGCCTTCATTGGCACAGCTAAATCTTCTAACAGCACGCATTCCTCTAATGTTTTCGAAACGTGAAGCTCTCTCTGTTGATGGCTGGCACTTAACCTTTTCATTATTTCGAGGATTTTATACGTTAATGTGTACTTTGCGCCAACCAGTCGAAAGCCGTGATCACCAGGCAACCAATCAGAGCTCGGCTTAAGCATTCCTTCTCAGTTCCTTTAATAATGAACTCTTTGAGTCACGAAAGCTGAGAGAAAATTTATAACAATCCTTCCACATTCCTTCGTTCCGTGTACTTTCATGTTTAACGTTCAGTTGTAGCCAAAGCGAAGATCAGAATTTTTATTCAGACTCTTACAGGGCGGTTTGCGTCCAGTTGAAAATATTGCAAGGGCTGAGTTTTTCGTCTCTCCTACCGATCCCATGCAAGTCCTTCTTCCCGGAGGCAGTCACTCCAGGGATTGGTGGGAATGAGAATGTGTGAATGGGATGGTACGTTCATTTGAAAGGAGAGCAGGGTCCGTATTTGGCTCATTTTTTGTAGACGTGGATGGAGATTCGCACGTATTATTATACTGATCTTCTTGAGTGCTTGGCTTATTATAAATGCTTTGGTGTTAACCTAGAGGCAATGAAATTTTGACGAAAAATCCTCTTTGAATGTACTTGACTGATTTGGTAGAATGGCGTGAAATTGCCTGAAATAATTCCTTCACTCTCTTATTTCGTTCTTTGTTATCAATCGTGACATATGTCTCAGTGTTTCTCATTTTAGACTCTATTCAATTAGAGGCTAATATTTGTTTTGGACCTGAAAGAATGAGGGGATTTTAAAGTTTGAAAGTTTCAATAATTTTTTATGAGGGTGTTAAGGGAATTTTCGTTTTGGTGATCCGCGTGCCCAATGGCAGAGAAGACAAATGTTCTCCTCGGAGAAAAATTGCGAATTCATACGTGGGCTTTTGCAGATTTTCCAAGTAATTCATAGATCGGTAGAACTATATACTCAGTTGGTAAAGCAGGACAGGCAACATAAAGGGGATATTCTTAAATTGTTTTGTTAAAAAATTGGTTCGTATTCAGAGTTTACAAGCTCCGCGGCTTTTGATTTTATAGGTGTGTTAAAATCGTCTTATTAGGGGATGGGGGATAGAAGAGAGTGTACCAAGAGTAGGGATGAAATCGAAGTGCGAAGTGCGAAGGCAGGAAAAGTGGGTGACGACTAATTTGAGTGGTAGGGGAATGTGGCAAAATGTGATACAAAGATGGGGTTATGTTGGGTAGACAAGGAAGACCGAGAAACTGTGCAGCAGAAAGTGTAATGTTTCCCTCAGTATTCTAATGACTCATTTTTACCATGGCAACTCCATTTGACCTTCTTTTGGTTTAATGTATTACAATTTTATTCATCAAATATTATTTTCCTGAACAAGTGAACTCATACGTCTCGGATAGGACAAAGTTTACGGCCTATGATAATACCTCGTTTGAGCGGTGTTCCATATTAACGCACCGAAGTGAAACTTGTTTTTTTTATATTCTTAGTTTTTATTGAACTTTATCGTGTGCTTAATGTGTGCTTAGCGAGATGCTGATGTTTTTTTGAGTTTCCATTCTTTAAAATTGCTTTTAATTTAACCGGATGGACTTTAATTTGCTGAATTTCATATATCATTAAATTGCAAATATTTGTAGGTGCAATATCTGCAAATTGAGAAAAAAATAAGATTCAATTTCAAAACACAATGAACCAATGCCTAATTAAAAGACAATAGAGGTTTGATTTGATATTATTTGTGCAACATTTACGACGATTTTAATTTTAATAATTATTAATTCTTGTAAATGAGCAAAATAATGTCACATACCTGATGCGTTAACAGGGCTAGAGCTATTTCAAAAAACGCGTTCCAGCAATCATAAATCATCAAAGCTTTGGTAGTATTTATCTCTTAAGTAAGTAAGAATAGTAATAGAAAGAATAGTAATAGTATGAATAGTGATACTATGAATACTAATAATGTGAATAGTAATAGTTTGAATCGTAATAGTAAGAATAGTAATAGTAAGAAGTAGTCAAAGTAAGAATAAATGCAACAGGTGGAGAGTTTCTAAGAGTCTGCTCCTCAAACGGAGCATGAGTGACGCACCAGTTACTATGCTTCCAATCTCTAATAATGTCTTCATTTCCTTTCATTGGATATGTTATTCTCATTTTCATTTTGAGCCCTCTCACCATTTGTGGATCGAAAGGGGATATTTTGGGAAATATTGACCGAAAATTCTCCTCGTGTATTTCTTCAGCCTTTACTAATTCCTCAGAAATAAGTTTTCGGGCATCTCAGTCCGTTGAATCCTCATGACCTGTGTCCAACGAGGGCTTTGTCTGTTAATTGGCGATATTCCTGCATCCCTTAACCGTCGATGCATCGATCGGCGCTGTTCTGTCTCGCGCACGCTCGGGCAGATAACAGCGATAACAGAAAAAATCACCGGGAAAGTTTATTGAAAACGTTTTACGATATCATCAGTCCAATCGAATCACTTAATAATAATTTTCATTCTGATTTGGGCTTTCTATGAGCTGAGTTCAAAATTTAATATTTCTTAATTGTATTTGACAAACTTCTACGACATCTACATTGCATAAATATCCCGCAATCCACCAAAAAGGTGTGTGGCAGAAGGTACAAGCATCGCGTGGAATGGGTACGGTATAAAGGGGAGTGTTTAAATGGATAGGAAAAGGGATAAAAAATCAGTAATAAATATCCCGAAAAGACGTACAAATCCATATTCATACTGACGGAATTTTTACTACCGAACAATTGTTAATTTCACTCAGTGTGCAAGGTCTTTAGTAAACGAAGCATCAGGGAATGGAAATTATTTCTCAGCATCATCTCATCTTAGACGAATGTATTTTTTACAGCGTCGACGCCCTTATTCCTTGGCCTGCGAGAACGCATCGGTAGGGTTCTCCTTAGCCTACGGGCAAATCACGTGCTGATGGTCCGTGGTCCCGAGATTTCATGTGTTCGCTGTTGTGCGGAGTTTGGTTGCACATTTTTCATTACCAGCACCAATTTCATCCACCATCAGAATCGTTTTCATCACCATTACTGCGTGTTTCACTCAATGGACGGCGAATTTGGCGTGGTGCTTAACCACGCAAGCGGAGAAAACGAGTGATCACGCTGTACTTGTAGACTGAACGACGCTGCTTGTAAGTGAACGCTTCAATCTCTGGCGTCGGCAATGCAAACCCTGGGAAATATACGGTGCAGCCATCTATGTTTTATAGCCATGAAGCGTACTGGCGTTTTTTCGTTTAACTACATATTTCTTTCCACTCCAACTCCCGAGAATCCAAATTGGGATTCTTGGGAACTGGAGCGCACCTCGTAAGCGATGCTCTCTGCCTCACTATCGCTGGGGTGCGTGACGGGGGCTGATTGCACGTTTGCCGTGCGACATAAAAGTTAAGTGAATGTTTGTCACCATTAGATTGTTAAGTAATTCAAATAATGGGAAGATTTTTACAACAGATATAAGCGCCAAAGCATGTATTTGTGTGAATATCTCTCTACGCATGAGCGACTAGCCGCTAATATGGAGAACAATAAAATAAAGTTTTGTTAAAAAAATGACAACGTACCAGGTTATTTATCACACATTTGTTTACACGGCGCTGTCGTTTATAATCAATCTGATTTTACTATATTTTGTGGGAAGAATGACACTTAAAACATATTGGTTCTACGGTTGATCTTCATAATCTTATTTCATGATCTCTCATAACTTGATACGGCGTGGCCTGAGATGTATTTTTTTGCATCATTTCAAAAGAGCCCTACGTCATTCAACTTATGCTAGATTTTTAATCGTTAATTTAACCTTTGCCCCGTGAGTGATTCCCAACCTAGCTTCTACAATGATCTTCGTATTTTTCTAAATTTATTGTCGACATTTTTTTTTAATGCACGCGGTTCAGCTTCGTTAAACACCATGTAATTTAATTCGGATAAAAATCTAATACGTGTCTTCATTTTTCACTCAATAGATAGTCTATCTATTAACGGAAGGTTTACAGCGATCTTTAATACCTATCACGAATTACGCTTCGCGTAGACCACTGTTTCATTCATCGTCCTGCCCTCTTCATAGCTCTACGTAATATTCTTTCAGTTTTTCTTTCTCTCAACCCTCCTTAATTCTGTCTAAAAATTTCAAACTCTTCATTTCTCTTCTCCGCGCACGCAAAATTCTTCCTCACATATTATTCCCTTGCTGAACGTAATACTTTTCTCAAAATCCCCTCCAACCGCTCTTTCTACTTTCTTCGCGGTTTCACTCAGCTATTTCCTCTCTTCCCAATTCGTAATATTGATTACTTCGCCGATAATTTACCTCTTAGCAACTTTTTCTCAATTCTTTTCCATGCAAATATTTAAAAATTCTGCTTATATTTCATGCTCTTCATGATCGAAAGAACAGAATCAAAGTACAGTGTGGACACAAAATCTTGCATCCCTTTCTCCCTTGCTTGGATTCGTAGCGCCGTTTGCGTGTCGCTTCCATTAGGACATCGATTCAATAGTCGGGTTTCGTTGCCAGAGGACGTGCGCTTCCCATGTATATATGGCCTTAGAGAGCGGCTGCAGACTCGGACCAGGGCCGGCTGCTGCTTCCCGTGCGGAACCCCGCCGTCGCCGCCGCCCTAGTTTGAACGGCGCTTAAACTTATTCAGGACAAAATTCATATTAATCGGGTCGTTCATATCGAGAACTTGACCAAATTGAAAAATTGCGGATCCAATACAACGACTTTAAGCTAAAAAAACCTACTCTAATCTGAACTACTTCACCCCACACACAGTCACTAAACTTCCAGGGTCTCCAATGGGAATTTCTTGCTACAAATGGCCCAATTTAAAATAGTAAAACTACTATGGAGGCAGTGAGTTTGCTATTTAAATTAGCAGTATTTTACCAGTCCAGGGGTTTTTTTTAGACGAATCCACCTCTGCTACGTACGTCCCGTTTAACACATGGCACTAAATGAATACCTCAAAATTCGACATCGCCAGAAGACCGCTTTTCAGCTTAATCTGTTTTCCACGTCCCTTCCCTCCAACTGACCCGGCGGGGTCAATCCTCTCCGCCGTTTAAACTTTCGATCAAAACAACTGCCTTGCTTAAAAACTCAACTTAGACTTTTGGTAGGTCCAAATTCTCGCATCATTCACAGTATATTACAATATAAGAATATTATTTACTATCATTCTCACGCACATGAACTTCAGGTAATCAGTAAATACTTCCACTCACTTACAATGAGCAATGGTGCAATACTTCTAATACCTGAAGTATATTTTCAACTCGATGTGGAATGAAGTTAGATTTTTGGTTTTCGAAAATGAATTGGATTCCATAATTATTTCCAACTCCGCTCACAGTTAGCGAAAGCATTGTAATTTTTGATTACTAATGGCGTTGGGGTGAAAGCATGATTTTACTTAATTGCAGAATGTTAGGAGATTGTAAGTAATCCACTTAAAGAATGGCTTGATGAAGACTAAAAGAAATACGTTGGCTTAAAAAAATGAACACGGGCTGATCTTTGCTTACCCTATGTTCTTCAGGGCGCAATGCGGACCACCCGAGTCGTTCCCTATCGCTTCGACGCATGGGCTCGCCTCCAAATTAAGCCGCGTTTATCGAGTGGAATCCCCACGCTCAGTTCTTACATTCAATAGGAAACGTCCTTTATGACGACACCGCAGTTTGTCCCGCAGCAGCGCACAGAATACGTGATCAGGGCCGGTTGTGCGTTCCAAAAGGAGGAGACGTGACCCCCCTTTTTTAGAACCTCAGGGGGGGGGTAGGTATGGGGAATGGGTGGGTTTGCATGTACGGGGGGAGGGGGCTGCTCTCTGTGCCTCACACCTTCATTGCCCCCACCCGCCCCTCGAGTGCTTCGGGCGTCGCGTGGTAATGTAACCACCGACCGGCCCAGAGATACTCTAAAGAATATTGGATTAGGTGGTGGATTTTAATCTAATGTGATTTCAGTTCATTAAATGGAAGAGTTGTTTCAGAAAGTGTGTTGGAATATAATTAAAAAAAAGCGAGCACGTATGGCAGAGGGTGCTTGGCCACCAATCATAATTCTTACCAATATTGCTGATTTCATTAGTACGATTAATTAGGTCAATACCTGGTGGTAATGTTAAGACCGGAGAGGTTTAAATATTTAAGTTCATGTAAATGTGTTCCTCAAACAGATGAAGTTTGAAGGTCCCGCTTAAGTATTTTGAGGCGATTTGGGAAATGGGTATAAGGTTGCTTCACGTAAGCCTTGTGATTGGACGAATGACTTTCATTTTAAGGTTTCCACTACGTGGATTCGATGAGCTCTCAATGCATTTCTGGGGTTTCCTTCCTCTGTGTCTGTTATCTTACATTGACAACAATTTCGCCAACATTCCATCTCGAGTCTTCAGGTCAAGAGTGGATTGCTGCATTTTCGGACGCTTTTACGTATAGGCTGTCCCGTTTTGGCGCTGCGTTCTGATTTGTTGGCTGATTGCCTATGTCTCATAGGTACATTAATCTTTTAAATACTTTGCTCTGCTAAAAATTGTCTCAGTCTGGATATTTTTATTATATTAATTTACTGCCTTATCGTTTTTGTCTCAAAGTCATACTTTTCACTTTAATTGGTATTTTTTGGGGCAGATTTCGTTTGGAGCCCACATGGTAGTAAAAGAAATCTCCTTTTATGCTCTGTGATCCCTAAAATTTAATTTTCAAGAAGTACTCAAGTGTATAATTTTCTTCCTTATTCTAAATAGATCGTTCTCCTTTCTTTTTACTGTTCATTTAAATTGTCACGGGCACATAACGGAGGAGAACGGAACTGATATCTCCATCAATCATTTCGATTTTCTTCTGATTCATATGGCTAATTGTACAAGTTTCGGCCTAAGATAAATGTGCTCGAAATACGTATATTCACTACTCTCGTGGAGCAGAGTTGCCGCCATTAGATACGAACGTTGGAACGGTTTCGTGACGCTATCGTCCATTTATTACGGCATATCTTTTCATCAGCCCACCCTTTTAATGACGTGCGTGCGTGGTTTAGGCGGACATTAAATCTCTGTAAGACGTTATGACAAGCTTGCACGAGTGAAAAGAACCATGTGAGACGCGTAAAAACGAAATCACAACCCTAGCTTCAAATTATAATGTGTGATAGTCTTCCGTCTTAGGGTAAACTTTGAATGGACCTTGAGAGATTTAACACTGCTTTAATATTAAGTCTTGACTAACCGGCCGACCATGGTGGCTGCGGGATTACGTCCTCGCCTGCCAGCCAAGAGGTCGCGGGTTCGATTTCCACTGAGGTGGGCCTTCCTCCACCTAGGGATCGGGTGTTTATAATTGTATTTAATGTATTATGTATGGATTAGGTGTAAAAAGAGACTATAAAGTCTCAATCTCGCCCCAATGAAGTTGTTAAATAAATAAAATAAATAAACAACCGTTTAGGGTGGACTTTCTTTGGACCCACCGGCATATGCTTTCCTTCATTTCTTAGTCTCACCTAACAAGAGACAACCTGGCGCCCAGCATCACAAAAAACTGTTATTCATTTCCTTATGCATTGTATCGCCCCTCATTCCGTCTATCATGCTTATCCCTTTTCTACCTCGTTTACATCACGACCTCCTCCCTATCACAGTCTTCTGCATCCCATTTTCAACCATAACGCTCAACGCTCCTATATCCGCTTTTCCTCCCAATGAAAAACAAATTTTCCTCCGATTCGGAATTTTTCCTCCGATGAGGGATATTTTCTATGCAATCATATCTTAATTGTATTTTAAAATGCTATGCTTACATTCCAATTCAAAGTTTAGCCCCTAATTATTCTAATCATTTGAGTGATTGACCAATAGCGTTCTACTTTATATTAGTCTACATTTATGTGGTGAATGCTCCTTGACCCATACTTAATTCTCCTTTTAATTATAGCTGCTCTTCTACTTTGAGTTCTGTGTACATGATGAGTAAACGCTTTGCAAATTACGCTTTTAGAAATCATTTTCCAAGCTTTTTTGTTGTTTCAGTGAAAGTTTTTTCGGGCAAATTCATATTTCAATCCCACTGTAGAACTCTGTATTTCGTCGCATGGGAAACCTGAATTGTAGGAGCATAACGTTGACGATTAACTTTTTTTAATGCGGTCACTCGTATATTTGTACTCCTAATCGTATTTTGCAACCCAATTAATTAAGAATTTCTCATTTAGTTAATCATTCGGTGAAAATGTCACCGAGAAGATAAGCTTGGGATTTCTTCTCAATTCGGAAGTCGTGTGGGTGGCGTTGATCGCGTCAGAGGACGATTTAATCATAATTTTAATCAACGGCCACATCGATCTGTCAATATCATCTCCGTTATCAGAATAAGCAATATTAGGGCTCCATCATCATCATCCGAATATTTTCTCTCCACCCCTTGGTTGTCGGCAGAATTTTTTTGTATATCCTAAAGAATCCTTTTTCCGATGGAAAATTAAATGTTTTCGTCGGCGAGGGAGCGGACTTGGTGCAGCAGCGGGCATTAATGCCTCTCGCGGGGTTTTCCCAGCTTTACCGCCGCCTCCCCCCCATTTTCTCTCCCCTTCTCTCCTTTCATCCATCCCTCCATCCTGCCCGACTCCATTTTACCCTTCGAATGTCCTCCGCTTTAGGCGTTCCTTTCGCCAAAAAAATACGACGCCCTTGTATTAAAAAAAAATACGACTTGTTACCATAAATATCCAAACACGTGAAAAATAGGGGATGAGTTCCACATTTTCGTCGTATCCCCTTGTTTTTTTATTTTTAAAAATTTTGAATTTCCCCCGTCGATTTTTCTCGTAAATCAACTCATAAACACGAAGCGGCTTTTTATATAGCGACGGGTGGACGGAGCGCGACTTGGCGATAAAAACGTGGCCATCGACGACAGACGCATAAATAAACTCCCACCCAGCGTCGTCCTTCTTCACTCACCGTACCGTACCCACACCCCCAGCGCCACCCCCCACCCCACTCACTCACACCCCGTTCCATTTGTCTCACTCCCATTCTCGCTTATTTCCTTTTAAGCGCTCTCCCTTTCTAAGAATATTTTTGTTAACAAAACGTCGGGAATGCCTTATAGGTAGCCATGTGGTTCGCTTCCCTTTTCATCTTACGAAACGGTGATTAGAATCCGATGAAATTTTTCTGTAAAAATACTTTGCCTCTGCTCGGATGAAAAAATAGCAGCTCTCGTCTTTCTACCTTCTCGTATTAGCTCTATCTTGCAGGGTTTGGAAATGAAACAATATTTTGCATTAGTGTTCAATAAACCTGTGCCGTTTTTAGAAAAACATGTCATGGATTTTCCATAAGGTCTGCACGTGGAGTAGTAGCTCGTACAAATATTTTTGGGGCCAACCAAATTGTTCTTTATCTCTTATGTTGATAGCAGAAGTCCTGTTCAGTGAGAATGTTTAACAGTTTTTTCCCCATTTTGTGGATTACGAGGCGGTTATCTGGTGCATCCGATACCGTCGTAAGTTACGCAATACAATTGTATGAATTGGACTAAATTTCTCCAACTTGCCTTAATTCAAAAGCCCCCGTAGCGGTTGTCATCGGAATGGTAACGGCAATGAAATATTGAATGCTATTTATCCAATCAATTGTATTTATAATTATATTATTTATTTATGAGTAAAGAGGTTTACAGTGATTTTTTATTGATAAGTTCCTGTGTGATATGTTTCGCAATCACAGCACCTATTGTCCTATGACTATGATGAAGTCTAAGCCATGGGGTCGATTGTCCTTTCCTTCTCACTTGTTTTTTTGTTCTCCATTCTTCGATCCACGTTTCCCAGCAGAAATTCTGCGTCACCATGAAAACGCGATGGCTCCCATTTATTGCGTAGCTCTTGAAGTATTGCCTACCTTGTATGACAACGCATGATAGATTAATCAAAATGAGAATTTTCAAAATAATTTTTCTTAGCTCATCCAGCAGCTAAGTAAATTAAATCGATTTTCGTTTTAGAAGGTGCATCTTCACATATTACGTTGTTGTCTTGGGAAGGAGTTAGTGTGTCTGGAGTTTTTCTAATTTTAATTTTTTATCATGTTTTTGATTATTTTACACTTTCAAAAATTAACCGGAAGGAGCTTTACTCAGCAAAGGAAGGATGAATTTTAAAATATGTTCCACAAATAATTATGCCTTTGCTCTATGATTTTCTAAGAGTATATTTCAGTATCCAAATAATTGTAACTCAGTGGTGTAAGAGGAACGTTATCACTAAAAAGTCTGCATCAAACACGTATCTAAGCATCAATTTTATATTGATTGCATAACGACGGTAAACCTTTATCATGTTTCTCAGCCCAAACAAAAAACGACGTATGAGCCAGGAAAACACTAATGAAATTCCTATACCTGTATCTATGCATTTAGCAATGAAAATGCTTACCGAATTCCTTTAGTGAACTTGAATATTTTCCTTCTACGGCGAGTTCCCATAAAGATTAAAGTTACACTTTTTTGGCTCAGGAAGCGGTAGGTTCACTCCATTTCATCAAAATACCAAGGCAAATTTTTAAGATAACATTTGCATGAAAAGGTCACCATATGTATTACGATATATGAAGTAATAAACGTGATGCGCTGAGAGAATATTGTAGTTTTCTCTTAGTTGGAGGCAAAAATATATGTTAAACTCCTCTTATCCCTTTTGGAATCACATCTTTCTAATTTCCCTCGCGTGATTTTCCGGAGGTCTTGCGTTGTCGCCAATATGCATGGGTAGAAAAACGTGATTCAAGAATTGGCTAAGCGTAGAGGAGATACCGCATCACGTTTAATGCTTGCTCCAATTGATACCACATCGCCGTATTTGTATGTGTGCTTCCATCGCTTTGACCGCGTAGCCTGCAGCAATCACTACTCGTATTTCGCCGGGGAGGTTATTATCGTATTCCAAATTCAGCGCCCCGCCATTGTTCACCCTATTAATCAATCACTTGGGACTCGCCGTCCAGCGAACATACGAGTAGTTTTTTTCTGTTCAGATGTCGCTTTGCGCCCAGTCACTCGCTTACGCCCCCGCTCTCGTCTCACTTCGCTCTCGGGGGGCGTGTGAGTGCCCGTCTCTCCCTTCCCTCTCTCTCGGCCACTTCATTTATCACCAGTGTGTGCATCTCTGCTGACTCCATTCCGACTTGCGTCTTCTATCGCTCGCTTCTATCTCGTGCCCCCTCTTATCTTCGCGTAGGCAGAATTGCGGCCTTTTAGCATTCACGCACGCGGTCGAGCGCTTCCTTCGGTTTCGAACGTGATGATCGATCATACACGTGCGCTGTGAAATGCCATGTTTTCGCTCTTGCCGTAGCAGAGGCGCCGTGGTGGCTGTGCGGCGTACTTTGGAAGCTATTCGCTAAGGCGCTGCCTTGGATATTGCAGATGTTGTCCGCAAAACCATTTTCTCTCAGTCCAAACAGGGGCTATCCATTGGGTACCCTAGCATTCGTTAAGCTTTTCTTCACGAGGGTTAATTCACGGCTGTTAGCAGTGATCGTATGTACACCACCTACACAATACCCCGCAAACCGCCGCAAGGGGTGTGCGGAGGGGGATGTTAGGTCACTACTCGTCAAATAAAATTAAGCCACATGCAAAACCAACAATGTCATGCCAATCTACACCCACAGAGGCGTATATATTCATGGAAAAACCTTTTTAACTTACACGCATGTAAATACATCTACTATCAACTAACATACACATAAATAGGCACCAACAAATATATCATATGTCTACGCAGCGTTTAATGTTGTCCTAACTTGTAAATCCAATGTCTTTACTATTTATATATTAACTTTGATTTCTTACCATTATGAATTCTGATTCTCCGGGGAAGAACGAGTATTTGTATCAATCTGTACTGACGTATAACTCCCTTATCTAATTTTTGTGGTCAGATAAGTGTCTTGATTTTGCATTGATGACTGCTCAAAGATAATACTTAGTGTCATTATCGTTACTTCCGTGTTTTACTGACAAAAATTACTTAACTTTGCTGGGAAGGATACCGTTCTCCAACTATTTACTCGCTTTCTGTCAATATCAGATTTGCTTGAGTATTAAAGTTGGTTGAAATGTTCATTGCACTTTCACAAGATCGAGAAACTCTGGTGCTCTCCCTTCTAAGGTATTGTCTCCTAGATTCAAGTATGAATGTTTTACGTGCACTTATTGAAGTAATTGGCCTCGGGAAAATGAGGCATTGCTGACATACCATAAGTTGAAAAATATTCATTTTGGGATTGCTATTATCAATTGATTGGGTAGTACGTCGTAATAGCCTGGTAATGTCGCCCCCTTAATTATTCGCATTGCAATTCAGCGGTTCATAAATGCTATGTGCACGGTTTGTGCCCATTCTGGCGCCACAATTGAGCAACAAGGCATATTTCATATCCGAAAATTCAATTTGGCACATTTTGATTTCAACAACAAGGATATATTTGGTTTATTTATCGGGTTATCAACAAGGCTAACCCAGCTAGCTTCATTTATAAAGTTATGATGGAGCCCGTTCGGTCGAAATTACGTCGGGCATTCTGGTCTTCACAACTCATGCAATAAACGTTCATTTCGTCCTTTTTGTCTCTCACTTCCCTCTTTCTTTCCACGACCACTTTTTCCATTCCACTCTCTCCCTTCCTGGGCAATTCTTCTCCTGTTTCACATAATCCTACTTCTTTTCTTTGTGGTTTACCTACGACAGAGAGCCTAATGGGTCGGTTATGCCTTGCAAGACTATCTTGCTCTCCAAACAGAATCCACCGTGGTGAAACTTCGTGTAGGGATCTTGTTATCCAGGCCACTTCAAGGGGCTTTAACGAACCCCTTCCCTCGCTGAGCCCTCGAGGGGAAAGAGATTACTTTCAAATGGAAGCCGTGGAGTTAGGAGTGGATGGTATTTAAATACCCTCATTTAAATAACCTGCCGAAAGGACTGTCACGAAATTGAGTAAGAGGCCCAGGTTTTTTTCATCATGTCGATGATCCGTTCTATTTGGTTTCATTGCTTTTCCGATTTATTATAAAACCTGTGGTTAATATGCATGCTTGCAGTCTCAATTTTGTTATTCATTCGGTTAATAAAACATTCTGCTTTAATATACTTATCTAAACTCACAGAAATAGATTTTTCTATCAGATTTAAAAATAGGTAATTATTAAAGTTTTTAATAGAGTTTTCTAATTTCACAGTGAATCTATTGGACGGGTTGATGCATGATGGTTGAGGTCACGTCATTATGAGTTCCCTTCAGTGTTGAAATCCTCACATGAAGAGCGTAATCATTGGGGATAATGGGGGGCGTTTCTTTTCCTTGCGGAGTTTCTCACGAAGACCTGGTACCAAGACACGCGACTGGCTCATCTATCCCGGGGCTTCACGCGGAATTTGAAGCTGAGACACTTAGACAATGAGAAGCCAAATGCGCTCTGCCGTGCCCTGCAATTATTATCATCTACTACAACATTTTTTGTGCCTAATCATACTTATTTTAAATATTTCAACAAATGAAATTCGAAGTAGATATTTGTTGGTCCTATGAATTTTTAAAAACGGTATATGCAACATTACAATTATAAAAGATGATGCAGATTTAAATAATACCGTCAGGAAATAGTATAGCTTAATATCCAACCATACAAAACCTTAGCTTGATTGCTTCTTTATTAAATTCCAAGAAACTGCAAGAGATACCCCAGACATACGCTGGGACACAGTAACTTGTACAAAAACATATAAGCTCATTTTTACAGCCAGAATCTCATGTATTTGAATTTAGTATTTTATCATTTTTAATCGACTGGCTAAAGTAGGCTTTTTCCATGAGCGTAAGATACCAATGGTAATTAACTTGTCTCTATTAACAAAACATAACCTGACATCCAACGTTAGGACAATCCCGTCTTCAATTTCGGACACTTCCTTCCTCCCTTCATTCCGTCCAATACCCCTATGGTATTCCTACCCCTTCTTTGTTTGCCTAATATTCTTCCCTCTATTATAGTCTTACACATACCATTGCCAATCAAAATTCTCTGCATCCGTCTTTTCTGCCTCCTTTGGATTTCTCCCAACACTCCTCTCTCACTATACCCAGCACCTCCTCATCATTTTTACCTCCTGTTCAGTTCAGTTCAACTTCTCCGTCCGTCTCCACACCCACATTTAAAAACCTTTAATCCGCGCCCATCATACTGCTTCAATGACCATGTTTCCGCGCCTTACAAAACCGCACTCCATATCAAATTTCTGACGAGCTTTTCCTTGACATCCTTACTCAAAGTCCCTGCCATCAATTCCCTCCTCCTTGTTAAAGCTTCTATGCCTCACATCAGTCTCCTCCTTATGTCCCTACTACTTTGACCATTTTGGTCCCAAACCCTTCCGAGATAAGTAAACTGTTCTATTTGCTCTAGTCTGTGAACTCGTGTTTCATGTTAACATTGGCCTTTATCTTTCTGGAAAACCGCATAACCTTCATTTTTACCTTTTTTATTTACTTCCTCTAATTTTTAATGTATCGTCGTAACTGTGTGGGTAAGAATTTCAAAAGAAGAAGAAAAGTAGATCCATTATGAGAAGGAATTCATTATACGGACACTTCCGGTGAAAAATGTAACGGGTGACATTAAAATGCACTTTTTCACTTCGTTTTGCTAGCTGCAGGTCGTCATTAAGTATTATTCTTTGTTTCTTACGAGAACCCATCGATTATATTTAGATAAATAATTGTTACTAATACAAATCACAAAAATATATTCCAATATTTTGATGAATGCATGTTATGACTTCTTCTTTAATTTACGTATAAACGAATTTCTTCGCTTAAGCCTTCCACTATATATAACGGCGGTATCATTCATTTCCAATTAGATATTAACTTTCACCTAGGACCTTCGGTGACTAAAACTAATCGTAGGTGAATTAAAAATGTGTAATATATGCATAGAAATACACATGAAATCTGTAGTCATTCTAGACCTATTGATAATGAAGGGGGAGCTTTAAAACCGTTCAATGCTCATTAAAATGAATGTAAGGCACGGTCTTAGGCGTTACTTAGGGGAATACTTTCATACAAGGCGTAAATGGGAAGAAAATTACGAGGCATTTTTATTATATTACTATTGATGGTACTGAGAATTGGAAACAGTGAACTTTCAACAATTTATTTATTCTTCCATGCGATGGAAAAAATGGACCGAGTTACAGCGGCAGCAGTTTCACCATTGGCGGTGTTTATTTCTTTGCCTTTGTGCATTTTGTGATGAACATTACCCTTTGCTATTGTCGGCACGTTTTAATTCGATGCATTAATGTCGTGCAGAATCTATAAAACCTCAATCGATGCACGTCATCGATATCGCCTCGTGAGCATTTCGCTGAAAAACATCACGTGACAGGCTTTTTCTCGGATTCCTCCATGTCATGATCGACTATTGACCAGAAGTGGGAGTCTTTTGCGCTGAAATTGACTCGAACCTATTATTAATGTCTGAAGCAACGGGCGTCCATTCAAGCAGTGAATATTCTAAATCCATTTTATGCCGATCCCGGTGTTGCGGGACTTTTTAATCTCTTTCATTTCCACATCGCATTGTTTCCCTATATTCCCCTTTGCTCTCCTCCTCTGCACTCACCACTCCCCTTCCTCACCCCACTACATTTCTCCATCGCTCTCAATGCACTCTGCCCTTAACCTTCCTTCTTTTCCATTTCTTATATCTGACACGCACGAAATACCCCGAGAGGTGAAAAAAGAATTAATCGAGACCCTAGTGACTTTTTTCCAAACCCATATCCTGCCCATTTGAAACTTAATGCCCCGAAAACCATTCTTTTATTCAGGCTTCTGTTAAAATTTTTATTTATTTGTTTCATATATAAATACACATAAATGCATGTGTGTGTATATATATATATATATATATATATATATATATATATATATATATATATATATATATATACACATTCAAACACGAAATCCCGCCAAACGGCGAATAAATACTCATATATACAGAAACAGATATAAGGAAAAGGGATAGGAACACACATAAAGGACGAACACAATAGAGGTGGGGAAGGCGGAATCGAACGGATCACAAGAGTAAAAATATTTCCTTGACCGGTCCCGGTCAAGGAAATATTTTTACTCTTGTGATCCGTTCGATTCCGCCTTCCCCACCTCTATTGTGTTCGTCCTTTATGTGTGTTCCTATCCCTTTTCCTTATATCTGTTTCTGTATATATGAGTGTGTATATATATATATATATATATATATATCCCTCCCCGGACTACAACCTTGACGTGGTGGAATGGCTTGTGCGTTCCGATGACCCCTAGAGCTGTGCTGGCGGGAGTAATAATTATTGCTCCTGGCAGGGTCACCCATGCCAGATAGGTCGAAGGTTAGGAGCCAGACGAAAGGTAGTCCACGCAGCGTCTGTTCCTCAGTGAGGCGGCTGCAATGGCGTCTGACCCCAGTGGGGCGGCCAGTAAGTGATGGTGTCACGTTAAAAACACTATTGAGGAAGGCAACGGGAAACCACCTCAATTATCATTCCCAAGAAAAATATGATGGACAATAGAGATATTTTGAGTCCTGGCAACCACGGGGCTCGGCCCAATCGGCCGTGTGTCGTGCCCGGCAGCGGGGGAGGCAAGGCTTCCGCGGTCGTCATCCCACGAAAACCTTGCAAAGGAAAACCAGAAGTAGCAGGACAGAAGACGTAGGGGAAGAAGGCCACATTAGTTAGAATAGGAACGTGGAATGTTAGGACAATGATGAGTAAAGGGAAATTGGAGAATGTTAAGCGAGAGATGGAAAGGGAAAAATAGATATTTTAGGTCTATGCGAGGTGAGATGGAAGGATAGCGGGGATTAATGGAGTGATTAGATTATATTCTGGTTAGACACAGGTTTAGGAACAGTGTGATAAATTCGCACAGCTTCCCGGGAGCGGATGCGGACTCAGATCACAATTTAGTTGTTATGAAATGTGGCGTCCGTTTCAAAAATATAAAGCAGGGGCGGCGGGTTAGAAAATGGAACGTAGAAGCATTAAATGGATTAAAAAGGAAGGAATACCGACAGGCTGTAGGGGAAATTTTAGAGGATGGTAAAGAGCTAGGTACTATCGAATAAAAATGGGAAGGCATCAAGAAAGGGTTATCTAAAGCCGCAAAAGACACTATTGGAACCGTTAGGGCGAAAAGGACTCTGAAACCATGGATCACGGATGAGATGATTACAAAGATGGATGAGAGGAGAAAATGGAAGAATGTAAATACAGGGATAAGCAAAATGGAGTACAAAGAGTTAAACAATTAATTGAGGCGGGCAACAAATAAAGCAAAAGAAGCATAGCGGAAAACGCAGTGTGAGGATATGGAAAGTTTGTATAGGAAGGGTGAAATTGGTGCGCTGTACAGCAAAGTTAAATCTTTATCGGGAAGTAAGAAAGGAAGATCTATGCTAACAATTAGAGAAAAGGCGCGTAAGATAATCGTTGACTCAGGAAAGATCCAAGAGAAATAGAAGGAATACATAGAAGAACTGTAGAGTGAAAATCTTAGAGCAGCAAAGTTAGACATAGAAAAGGAACATGACGTAGAGAAAGATAGCTTAGGTCCAGGCATACTCGACGATGAGATAGAAAGGGCATCGGGAGATGAAGCTAAATAAGGCCGTTGGGGTGGATAATATTCCTGCGGCACTACTGAAATGTTTAGGCAAATGTGGGAGGAAGAGACTACATGGGCTGATTTGTAGTATCTATCAGGTATGAGATCAGTTTTAGTTCCTATTCCGAAAAAGGTAAAGGCTACATCATGTGAGGACTACAGGACGATAAGCTTGATATCCCACACAGCTGAAGTTGTTCTCAGGATCATAAACAAAAGGATAGAGAGCAAGGTAAATGATTGCTTAGGGGATGATCAGTTTGTGTTTAGGAAGGGGAGAGGTACGCGTGATGCCATTGCAGTAATGAGATTTTTAATCGAGAGGAATATAGAATACAATCAGGAGGTGTTCGCTTGTTTCGTAGATTTCGAAAAAACGTTTGATAGAGTGAATTAGGAAAAACTAATGTGTATATTACAGGAAATAGGAATAGATTGGAGGGAAAGGAGGTTAATCCGCAACCTGTACATGTCTCAGACTGCTCAAGTGCAACTGGGGAACGGGGAGTCCGGATGGGCAGTGTTAGGAAGAGGTGTAAGGCAGGGTTGCCCATTATCACCGTTGCTGTTCAACCTGTATGCAGAGGAAATGATTAAAGAGGCATGAGGAGAACTGGGGGTAAGAATGAAAGTTGGCGGGGAATTAGTAAAATCAGTTGGGTTCGCTGATGACCAAGCTTTAGTTTGTCAGTCAGCCAAGTGGCTGCAAGCATTGCTGAGTGAATTGGAAATTCAGTGCGACAGGTATGGGATGAGAATCAATATTAATAAAAAGAAGGTTATGCAATTTTCTAGGAAGAAAAAGGCTAAGATGAACATTAAATTAGGAGGGCAAAAACTAGATCAGGTAGAACAGTTTACATATCTCGGTAGTGTTTTGGACCGACACGGTCAAAGTAGTGGGGACGTAAGGAGAAGAATTGCGCTAGGCAAAGAGGCTTTCACAAGGAGGAGAGAGTTGATGACGGGGACGTTGAGTAAGGATGTTAAGAAAAGACTCGTAAAAACTTTGATATGGAACGTAGCTATGTACGGCGCAGAAACGTGGTCATTGAAGCAGGAGAATAGACGTAGAATGGAGGCTTTTCAAATTTGGGTGTGGAGAAGAATGGAGAAGGTGAAATGGACCGAGAAGAAAACAAATGAGGAAGTACTTGGTATTGTTGGCGAAGAGATGGGTTTGTTGGGAGAAATCCTATGGATGCAGGAAAAGTGGATGTAGTGGGTATCGACCGGCAGTGGGATTTTGTAGACTGTAATAGAGGGGAGAATGTTAGGCAAACAAGGAAAGGGAAGGAACGGGATAGGGATTTTGGACGGGATGAAGGGAGGAAGAAAGTACTCAGAGATGAAGAGGGACCTGATATAGTGTAGGATGGATTTTATGTTTTGTTAGGAGTCACAAATTATTTAATTAGTAATTATGTCCATCCAAAAACCTACCATAACCGGTAGATTACCTAATAAAATAAAAAAATATATATATCCACATTCAAACACGAAAACCCGCTCTATGGGGAACTCATATTCATTCACATGGAAGTAGATATAAGGAAAATGGATAGGAACACATATAAAGGACGAATTGACGAATATATACTAATGTAGGCCGCGGTATTCCAGGGGGTAGAGCGTTGGAATACCCGGGAATCGAACCCGGGAACCGAAGGGTCCCGGGTTCGATTCCCGGGTAAGGCACTCTGGGCACCTTCAGCTCCCCCCAAGCTTTGCGATTTTTCGGGTACCAGATCTTCCCTGGAAATCATATTCGGCAAAGGGAAAGTACCTGGCTCCCCTACCCTGATGTGTGAATTACATGGGCTTAGTACTGGGTGAACTCTACCATCACCTACCAAAGCGACCTTCGGGTTGCTTACTGTGTTTATGGTTTATTTATATATATATATATATATATATATACACATATATATATATAAACCATGATTTAAGCACAGAAACACAAGAAAGAACACTCACATTTGTAGTTTTGACGTTTCGATGGGATGACCGTCATCATCTGTCTCTCCCGAGGAGTGTTGGAGACGAGAGGTTGCTCGCCGTTTTAATTGAGTGCTCTTCCTCCTCCCTCCCCCCATTGTAATACTCTAGTCTCCGTGTCCTCCTGGTCGAAATCAGTCCCGTGAAATACAAGTGACGGTTTGTCAGGGAAGGTACAACTATACGGTATGATACTGTAATAGAAAACATTTCATATATTCTGATAATTATGAAAATACTCGGGAGTGCATCTTACGTTGCCGCGCCTTGCGATTGAAGCTCAAAATGGCTGCCGTCCCACGATGTCAGATTCAAGTCATTCATGAAATTACCAGCATGTGAATATAATACTTAGATAGATCATACATCTTGTCAAAATTATAAATAAATTAAGATGTTCTAAAGTAATTGGTATTTTTAGATTTTTGACTAATAAATGGACTGCTTTTGGAAATATTTTCGTAAAATACCACAAGCAACGCACCTAAGAGATATAAGTTCGACCTATTGAAAACCTCGGTCATCCTTAGTTAGAAATCTGAGGATGTTATTAAACCAATTATATTTGGGTACGCGCAGTGGAATCGCCCATATTTTTTATATTTTATTCAATGAAAAATACAGACAAAATGGTGACAGGAATTTCCGCAAATTCCGTGTAAACGATGTTACATAATGTAAGCGCTCGTACGAATCCCTGCAAACACTTCATTTTGGCGATGATAGAAAATGTGATATATCCTGACTAGCTGTGTTGGACTCGTAAACGAGTGACCGCATCATCCGTAATTTGTTAAATTTCAGCAGAGCTATCGTCAACAAAAAGATAATTTACCTGTTATCATTTACTCATAATACCTGTATTTATGGCTATATGCTGAATTAACAGTTGACCAAAACCATAAGGAAAGAGCAAAAATATGTTAGTAAAATTCACTCTGAATGATGTAATTCGTGGCTATCGTTCCAGTGCATTGTGTCTTCGTAAATACTACCTTAAATAAACTCTTAAGCTATTAATATCATTCATCGCTTTAACGGAATCTTTATGTATCCTATAATGATATAATTTTATGTGATTGGTATAAGATTTCTACAAAAAGCCGCATGAATCAACCCTAAGTTTAATGGGTGAGGGTGGAGCTTATTTCGTTCTTAACCCAATGCGGCATATGAAATGCGAATACTCAAGTACAAAAACAAGAGCAAAGTAATTAGAGGAGACGGTTCCTTATTCCCTGTGTTCCCTCTGTGATTTCCCAGGAAGAACTGTTGCCAGAAAAATATAATAGAGTTTGGCTATGGGGTCCCAGAATTGTTGCAATGCCTGTTGAGAAATGTTTCCATTGTGTTTTGGTTCCATCATTTTCAAGGGCTTCTTGGAATGAGTCTTGATACTTTTTAATTCCTCAATTAATGTTATTTATTCCTCAATGGTTATCAATTTAATTTTATTTACCTCAAAATATGTTTGTTGTGATTAGTTGAAAATGGCCGGCATTTTTCCCCATTTACTCAAACAGTGTTGTTTTGCGTTAAGGTGATAGAATTATATTTTTGTTCATATTTTGTAAGCCTAACCGTTTGTGAAGCTCCTGAGAGTATGGAAAGCCAAGCTGTTGCCATTATTCGTCTTTAATCCGAAAACGAAATTGAACTGTTAAGATATAAATGACCAAGGTACATTACTTGCCATGAAAATTATCTAATTAGGCATTTGTTTGTCAGAAAATAGCTTCCAAGGATCGCACGTGAGACGATTTCAATAGAAATGGCAATTTGGTTTGCGGAACATTGTGCCCTCCCCTCCTCGACGCCCCACCCTTGCTTTCCCCTCCCCCCCCCCTCCGGCCGAGAGAGCAACATCGGTATCCCGCTTTGGTCAGGATCGAGGCAAACTTAAATTCTGGTCTGGGCGGAGTGCAGCCTTTATTTTTCTTAAGGCTGAATCGACCAGGGCTTCGGGATGATTGCCTGGATTCCCGCGACCCTAAAATTTTGCGCCTACTATGGTGCTAGAGGTTCATCTAGAGCCATAGCATCAAGTTAAACGGTTTTCATCATAAATCACTGTCTTTAAGATAGATAAACGCATCTGCATACATTAAAACTCTGCAAATTACATTGGAGAACCATTAATATTTAGTAGAGAGAGCTTATGCGTAAGTGAATTGAATAGCAGAGATGTTTACGTGGCAACGTGTTCACGTTGCCATTTTACGCACTTGCACTCCGATTTCTTCAATTTATCTAAAAAATAATAATTTGGTTTAAAATTTTCAGCAAAATGATTGTCATAATCCATGGGCCTGTGTTGTTTTCTTGATGATATTAGAGATGTTTCTTCATTAATTTAACTGTTATGGTTTTGGTTACCGTTTCTTTTAATTGTATTCACAGCAATAATTCGTCGCCTTCCTCTCCGGCCGACGATTACATGAAATCCGTGTGGTTTGGATGACAAAAAACAACTTAGCAACGATTTTCAAGAAATGAATGACTTGTTTCTGCATCGGAGTTGACCACGAATCGTTGTCCTGATATGAGAAAAAATATAGCTTCGATACACAAATTCTCTCGATAGGAAAAACATCGTAGGGCAACTCTTTTCCTGGTGATCCTCGGAATTAACTACTAGTTTTCCAGTGATTCTCACCTTTTAGACTGAAAGCAAGGAATGGTTATCGATCAATATATCTACAAATTCCTCTCCTGGCCACCAGGGAAGAATTAAGCAGGGATTGTCGGTATCAGACGTTTACTTCCACGTCCAGTCCACATCAAACTCTGCTAATCGTCACGAGGGGGTGTTAGGTAGCCAGTGATTGAAGTAATTCGGGTTAATGACGTGCAGAGAGTTCAACTTGTCGTCGATTATGATTCCTATCGTTTTATTCTCCAGTTGTGCTCGAGGAAAAACTGATGCCTTCAATCGATCGCTTAGGCAGCCAATGTCCCTCATTAACTACTCGTTTCGGTCCGGCGCCCACCAATGTACGTAATTGTGCGGGGCTAAAGTTATTCGTTTTCCGTGTCATCATAAACCTCGAATGATATGTAGTTATGTAATGGTTCATGTGATGCATATAATGTCCGTGCTTGCAGTGCATCCAAACCACGGCTATCTAATGAAAATTTTATGACTCCTTTTGTTCGTTTATTCGACAATTTTTATCAAATGACCTCGTTTTTTCTATATCCTGTTTAACATAGATATTTTTTATTGCGTAGGATTTTGACCATTTTGAGAAATACATCAGTTTTTACTTGAAATTTAGAATACCATTTGATTTTAGTTTATCTCCTACTTAGCTAGCTTAATTATTTCTAACCTTTTCATTTTGAATAATGCGTAATTATTATGAACAATATTGGTGGAATCACAAAAAAATGGTTTTCTCGGTATTACGATACCGTCCGCATATGTAGTCAAAATAAGTTGTAGTCGATTTATTCTATATCATTATTTTGGTGAATTATTTGAAAACGATGGTCAATTTTGAAAAGTGACTATTATTTATATATTGCTCGACTCTCTGCGCAGTTTCCTGGGATGTATAATCCCGAAATAGTCTCATGACGTGGTTAAGGTTTCTCGGCGGAGTCGTCCAGATTAGAACCACGGCGCCCACCGCTCGGTCCAGCGGTTTATCCGGACAGGGACACTGCCCACCGCCCGTCTTCTTTTGAAATGGTGGCCACTGGGTTGTGACATGTGGGCGTGGGCCTGGCCGGCCATGTACAGTTGCCGTGATTGCGGTCTCCCACTGAGGTTGCCCTTGAGGCAGCCGTGATTGAAGGCCGCGTGATTGTCGGAGTTAGTGGCGGGGGGGTGGGGGGGCAGGGCGTGGGAGTTGTTGGGTCGAGCGGTAGAGAGGCGATGCCCCTTCAAACTCGCCACCGAGTGACTCCTTGCCCTGTCAACGTTCGATGATATAGGGCTTCATGCCAACCAAAACAGAGAAGGCCACGCTCCGACGCATCTGATCTTAACATCGATGGTATATAGTATGTGTTCATTCTTTGGCTGACTTTCCATCCGACTAAAACAACTAAACCAAGCAAAATGAAACCGAATCCCTGGTAATTATCTTTCGACAAACTAGCAATTAATGCCCACTCTCAACATCAACACACACCACATCAATACAGCGACCTTTTGCTTGCACGGAATATCGCAATAAAAATTCGAGCCAAGATAAAAATAGGGTTTATTAGAATTAATGGGGAAATATGACGAAACCGTTTAAGAGCAGTGTTATCTTTCGCCTGTTAGGCTTCATTTGCGAAATGCTGCTATTATATGGGATCCTCGAGAAGTTGTATTGATGGCCGAATTGGATCTCATGCAGCGTACATGAGCTATATTCGTGAAACTTTGCTATGATAAACTTAGTAGCTTATCCCAAATATTGGAGCAGCTAGGTAGGGAATCGCTCACGGTGCTAAGGTTAAATTACTGGCTAAATCTCTTGCATAAATTGGAAGGATTTCTCTTAAACAGTTGTGTTGAATATGTTTTATCGCTCCATCTCACTGCGGAAGCGAGATCTTACCTATAAATTAGAGAGATTAACTGTAGAAAGAATAGATTTAGGATGTCAGTTTTCCCGCGAAAGAAAGGAATCAGAATAACTTGGTCCGACTGCGCTAAGGGGGAGGGGTATTTGTCAAAGGTAGTCTGGTTACCTCCTGCCACACAGTCTTGCGGTGATTTGCAGCGTACCATGTATGTTTGCAAGCAAGAGGTACTGAACTGAGATATATAAAGCCCTATTTACTACAGTGAAAATGAAATTCAATACAAATAAGGCAAGAGTGATTGCGATTGAACATCCAGCAAGCGAGAAATGTGGTATTAGAATAATTGGTACAATAATTGAGCGCTGCAATACCGTGAGAAGCGACCTTTCATAACTACCACGGGTTAAAGTTTATAATAATTAGATGTGTCATTAAAATATTTTGATTATTTTTTATGATATGCCAGCAGCTTTGACCTTAGGAGTGGGCAGAGTATACCTGTATTTCACTGAAGTAAAACTAAATTTTTCCTGGTACTGAACCCTCGCGACTGGAAACATTAACTTTTTAATGGTAAGAAACTCCATACTCTTCCCTTCTCATACCCTACCCTCCCTTTCCCTTCCCCTGTACTCTGTTTTGAGTTTCCAGAGGAAATTCCTAAATTTGAACGTCGAATCACTCGGTTAAGGGGTCAGGCCTGTCCAATTGGCAATCCCGACAAACAGACTGAACGTCACGTGAATGCCCATCGATCCTGGTGGTCGATTGGAGTTTTTTCGCGTCGTGTGCTTGTCAGTGCCAGATGAGTTTTATTCCAAAACCACGTTCCCCGTTCAAATCCCCAGTTCGGTACACGCTGGGATGTTAATCCGAAAAGAAGGAAAATGATGGAAAAAGCAGTGAGATTGAGAATAGATTTTGGAGCTGGAAAAGCGTTACGAAGCCAAAAAGCAATCAAGATAGCAATACATAAGAGAGTTGAAGGTGATCGCATGCCTCGAATGCATCGGGGTGTCGAATGGAATGGGAAGTTTGCAGAGGAGATACGGAGGAGGCCTACGTACACGAGGGTAGACAGACACATCTGGTGAATTAAAATTGCAGACAAGCGAAATAAAAATATACAAATCCTATGAAATTGAATGTCTTTTTGGAGTTATATTTTGAGCATCTTAGTCCATGGATTAGCAAGAATGCCGAGAAATATATAGACTACTTTGAGGCTCTGGCGAAAAAAAAAATTTGGAGAAATGCTGGATAGAGTGAATGAAATAAGAAGTTTGCTATGAGCTATGGACCGCAAGAAAAGAAAAATCGGATTGGCACATTTTCAGTGAGAGAATTGCGTCAGCAAAGGGAAATAGAAGGGTGAGAAGAGGGAAAGAAAAGGTGATGTAATTGGATGCAATTTATTTAGTTCAGTTTTATTTAGCACCCTGCGAGGCACCATTAGGGTGTGTGGGAGGGGGTGATTACACACCAGACAACCCTTGAACCAAAATACCTCTCCCCATAGCGCGGTCGGACTAAGTTATCCTGATCACTAATCGTTCATGGGAAAAACGAAATCACTAAATTTATCTGTTATACACTTAATCCCTCTATTTTTATTTACATGACCTATCCTACCGTAGTACAATGGGGGTAATGATGCATTTTCAACATCATTCCTCAAGAGACATCCTCCCAATTTATGCAAGAGATCTGATCTGTTATTTAACCTTCGCTCTGTGAGTGATTCACAACACATATTCTCTAATAATTTTGATGCACTACTCAGTTAATCATAAAAACATTTCAGATATCTAGTTCCTCTACAAGCAATGGAGTGGAGTAGGACACGATGGTCGAGAAAGCAGTACATACAGGCCGAACATGACACCTGATCTTGTGAGGACAGATTGACTGCAGCGATACCGGACTAGAGAACGAAAGAGAACGAAAAATAGGGCGGCGTGCATGTGACGGAGGAGGCAAAGGGGGACGACCTGTAATGAATTTTTGCGGCGGGTCCCAGGGCGCGCAGGACGCGCTGAGTGGGCGATCCGTCCGCCCACTCTCCTCGGGGGCCACAGCGATGTCGTCCCTCCAATCCACCTCAATTGGCAGACCCCTCACTCGCACCACTGGGGGCCGCCACTCTCTTCATGGCCCCTGGAGCAGATCGAGGGCGGGTGGGGGGGGGTGTTTCGGGATGAGGGCCTCCCTTCTGCACGCACGGGGAAGTTTTCGGCGCCGTACCCTGAGAAAGGGGTCGAGAGGGGGTGGGGTGGGCAGTCCGGTGTCGCAGCGATGGCCAGCCACGCTTGAGGAGGCATGCTTTCCCGCGGGAGTGGAGCCCACGCGTGCCTCCCCGTCCAGTCGCTGAGCATGCTTTTAGCTGCTCTTAGCTCAGCTCTAATTCGGCGCGTGGAGACCCTTTCCGATTACAGGCCGCTCGACTACCACTCAGTAAAATCAATCGGCTTCGGGTTCTTCTCACTTCTGTCTTTGGGAACCCGTTTGAATTTTTCCGCCTAGAAATTGCGACCTACAGTTAATGTTTATTTGTCTATTATTTCCAAAAACTGTTATATAACCATAAAAATTCTAGCAGTAGTATTTATGGGAGGCGACCGGCAGCTGAGGTCATTTGCGCCATTAGGGATGGACAGGAAAGGTTGAAGGGTGGAGAGAAACCCGGCGTCGGCATTAGCCTACTCATTACAAAAGGCGCCAAGGGGTCCGCAGCTTAACGTCCCATCCGACGGATGGCGTACTCACTTAAAGTGCCCTCCACAAAGCACCTCAAGTAGGGATCGAGATACCTCTAAAAAATATTCAACACCACCGGGATTTGAACCCGGGCCCTTTGGGTGGGAAGCCAGTAATTTAAAAAAGTTCTAACTGGTATCTTTCTAGTTTAGAAGAGGGACCGCCTGGCTATCCCTTCGTTTGGAGTCGAGATGTGGATTTATGCTTTAAGTGGAGAGTGGGTCAACAATAATGTTAACTTAAATAAAAACATTTTAATGCAGTCGTGATAAATATTAGTATATAGTATTATTTTTCAGAGCTAAAAGAGATAATGTTTAGATAATAAAACTTTTGGATGGAGGAACGTAAGCTGAGCTTAAGAGGAAGAGAAGTGACGGCTTTTGAAACGTGGCAGAGGGGAAGAGGAAGTTGCTTGGTGAATTTCGAAGAGTCAGGCGTGGGTGGGAGAGATGGCTAGAGGCAGAGTGGGGTGTTGAAGGTGGTAGGCGGATGTGCGTCCCTCTCCCCCCTCGGCAACCCCCCCCCCCCGCTCACAGCGAAGAGACCACTGCACGGGTGCATGCTTGCGTGTCTCAAGCTAACGGTGGGCACGTAATTTAAACCGCTTGCGCCTCGGATAGGAGGGTATGTTCAGTCAAATTTAATGTGCTGGTAATACTTAGTATTTCATTTAAATCATTGCTTATAAACATGAGACAACTATTACCACATTTTAAAAATATATTCAAAGAAGGGAAAGAATTACACGAAAGAATAATTTTGAGTTGAATTTGCTATTTGCCTTTGAGGGTATTTGAAATGGATTGTCAAAGATTGAGATAGTCATTTAAGGGAAGTCCACGATGAGGATAGATGAGAGAGTGGAATTTTAGCCCATTTGTGCAAGACATTTATGGGTAATGACTTATTCCGCATTGGGTGTGATTTTCTATGACAAATGCGTTTGTGCTCAAAGAAGTTTGATACTTTTCTGCGGTGAAGTTGCTCAGGTGGTGTGTGAATGTGCTTCGACATCGGGTAGACGACATTAATATTAAAAATTGTTAAAAGCTAAAAGCGATGTTGGAAGGGATGAAGGGAGGAAGAAAGTACACAGAGTTGAAGAGGGGCTTGTGGTAGAGTTGGACGTTGGGTTGTGTTATGTTCGGAGAGACCAGCTTTTTATTTGGTCGTTGTGTCCATCCAAAACTTACTTTGACTGGTAGATTGCCTATAAAAATGCAACATAAAGATTATCATTTTTAATAATCAATAAATATATTTTTAGTTTTAATATATTCATCTTTAACTTGAACTAGAGTACTTTAACAAACATTAAATTCGGTTCACCAATGTTTTAGCTTTAAAAATTGGTGGTAAATATTTTTTTGAAAATAAAAACAAATAATTATTTTTTTTAAATTTCGAGTCGCGAAATTGAGTATGAAACGATATTTCAATTTTATTTGGAACCCTAGTTCTGAACAATTTAATTTTTTGAGGCAACGAGTTCGAGATTGGGAGGAGACTTATTTCTGATTTGTTGTTTGATAAGGTGTACGTCGCCGGAATATTCCTTCGTGATAGATTTCGTCCTTCCAAAAAAAAAAAGAACTCGCGCTCAGCCGTGCGTTCGTAACCAAACTAGCGAGCGTCAGTTCATCTGCGCCCGTGTCAACTTCCGCCGTGGGTGGCCCAGGGCCGGCTTTCCGGTGGAAGCCCCGTGGAGCCGAATCGACCCCCGCCTCCGGGCCGCCGCCCCCGCTCCCTCGAGCGGGAGGAGTCCTCTCGGTCGTAAATCACGGCGGACGAGTGCGCCCCGCCCGCCTCGCGTGCTCTCGGCAGCCCTCGAGTGCAGTGCGTACGGGCGGAAGGACCCCGGGGGCCGTTTCCCTCCCAGCAAACGCGCGCGCGCCTCTCGTGATTTATGCGTGAGGGTGTTCATCAGGGGAAGGAGATGGTTGTCGTGGGGGAGATCACCGAA
Source organism: Hetaerina americana (assembly GCF_022747635.1). Classification (NCBI taxonomy): domain Eukaryota; kingdom Metazoa; phylum Arthropoda; class Insecta; order Odonata; family Calopterygidae; genus Hetaerina; species Hetaerina americana. The sequence continues at coordinate 14,145,043 of NW_027286763.1, forward strand.
ACGCGGCAAAGCCGCTCGGGAGGAGAGCGCCGCTTGATTTCCGATCCGCCTCCAGCACGCAAATAAGCGGGAGCCGCCCCCTTCCGAACCCCACCCCAACACCACTCCACGCAACCGAGCTCCAAACGGGGTCTGTCGGGAGGTAAGCGTGTGGGTTTCTGTTTTCGGCCGCCGGGGAAGTGTGGGGAAGGGGCTCAAGAAAGAAGCATTTCGATAGTTTTTGAATGAGAGATGTAAATAATTGAGGGACATGGTAGTCCAGGGGTAGAATACTGACCGAAGGGCCCTGGTTCGACTCCCGATTATGTCATCTGGGCACCCTCAGCTCCACCTAAACTCTGTCATATTCGGTTACCATAGGTGGCAGAGCGAAAGGAACTGGCCCCGATACCTCGTGTTTGTCGAGTATGGAGTTGTTTGGCGAATGTGGATATCACTCGCCGTTGGGATTAGTGCTTGGCCCTAACCGAGGGTGCGGTGGCTGGCAGCGTGTGTCGTGACTTGCAGCGAGAGAGGCTAAGCTTCTGTGGTCGTCAGCACATCAAATCCTGCCAATCGGAACGTGCAACAGTAGCAGCAGAGAAGAAAACGCAGACGAGGACCGAACTGTTTTGAATAGGGAAACGGAACGATAGGACCATGTTGAAGAGAGAATTGATTTGGTAGCGAGAATATCAGGCCCCACCTAGAGTATGCTGCCAGTATATGGGATCCGCAAGAGATAAATTTAATTTCGGAATTGGAACGAGTTCAGCGGAGGGGGGCTAGATTTGTCAAAAATTGCTATGACCAACGCAGTAGCGTAACTACTTTGCTAGAAAATTTAGGCTGGGATTCCCTTACGCAGCGGCGTTTACAATATAGATTAAACTTATTAAAAACATTTAAAGATGGGTCCTTTTCCGATGACATCAAGAACATAATACGAACCCCAACGTATTACGGGCGGAGGGATCACGAATGTAAGATTAGAGAGATTGACTGCAGGACAGACAGATTTAAATGGTCATTTTTTCCGAGAACAATAAGAGACCAGAATTCTTTTAATGGAAATCGCCCAGGATCCGGCTCGACATAATAAGTATTAACCTACAAGGTAGCGACTGCGCAGGGTTATACGCTTATATTTATATTTTTTTTATATATATATATTTTTTGCAGGTTCCCCTTACCTTTCCCCATCCATTTGAAAAACCCTAATCCCCTCATCCCTTACCCTTTCCTCCTGGTGCTGCACCCCCTGCCACACACCTTTTTGGTGGCTTGCAGGGTATTGATGTAGATGTAGATGAATATTGGTGATGCCTCAGTGTAATTCTAAAGTGGTGGAAGGCGTCGTTGCTGGAATATAAGTAGAAAAGAAGAGATTGGTCGGGAAGAGGCTGGTAAGGAGACCAAGTCTTGTCCTTGATTTGACAATTTATAATGGTTATGTTCTAACTATCTTTCTCTATGCCTAAACGATGTAATTATTGCATTAAAAACCAGCCAGTGGAGTAAATCTCTTTCGATAATGAAATAGCTCTACATATATTTCTCTATATAACGTTTCCAATACGAATAGGTATTCTATTCATGTTCTTAATCCTCACACTACTGAAGTGGTGGAATAAAAGATGATTCCCGATATCCTCACACTGTTTCCCTTTCACTGGTAAAAGAGAGAGTATTCACATCGCTACCAACCAGCGGTTTTCATCGTAGCTCATGAAATCAAAATCTAAACATTTTGGAACTAAACACCCAGCAAGCGAGTGGAGAAACAAACCAAAGCGGAAGCAAATCTGAAACTTAATGCATCAAAAGATTTTAATTCTTAAAATGATTGTAGGTTTTTCTTCAAACAATCTACACCAGGTGGTCTTCTCAAGCAGAAATGAAATTATATTCTTCCATGGCTACTTTTACCGAAAAGTAGCAATGGAAGAGAGACATTGATAATATATTTTCTATTAAAAGTTAGCACAATTCAATCCCCAAAGTGAGAAAAGCGTTGGCTGCAAAGGAAAAAACAAGTGCATAAATAATATTGAAATTCATCCTTAATATACATTATTTGTAAAAGAGTATCGGGAAATATTTCGGAAAAATAGCTTTATTACAGATATTGTTACAATGCCTCAAAATTCTTCAAAGTACATCCCCTGAGCGTCAACACACTTTTGCCAGGGCTTTTGCACGACTTGAAGTCTCCCTGGTAGGCGGATTACGGAAGGTCCTTAAGGATAGGCGTGCTAGGTTCTTTGACGGCACTAAGGGCCCCATGGTGGTGTCCTTTGAGGAAGGATTTCACTTCAGGGAATAGAAAATAGTCTGCCGGTGCCAATGACAGGCACCCGCAGACTATGTAATTGTCATCTTATCAATGCTAAATACGATCTGCGATCTTGCACACCGATGGTCTGAATGCAGCACTTCACGCACCCGTCAGGAAAAATTCGGTATCGATACTTTTTTCTTCAAACCTTGTATTTTATCAATTAAAATATCTTTCAAAAGAGCATATCACCTAGGATTTGTACTTAATTTCATATGGTAAATGTCATGCTCTAATTCAGCAAATTATCCCTAGTGATAATTTGATTATATTGTATTCTTGGGAATCTCTGTTTATTTTAAATGTAAGACAGGAGATATCGGTCAAACAATCGTATGCTTGTCGGACCACAACTTTTGAATTTTCGTTTGCTCGCAAAAGAACGTTTGCCACACCGAAGTTCAGCGAACATGAGGTGACCTGTGAGTAAGTAATGAGGGCAACGTCGCGAACATTTAACAATATTCCAAATCAAATGCGCACCAGCCTTTACCCAAAATGTATTCATTGATTCAATTTCGGCTATAAAAATAATCGTTAAAAAAATTCGTCGTTAAATTTGAGACTGCAACTAAGCACTTTTACTCGTATGGCTAGACATCTCCTTCCTATTTCATATTTTTGCATTTTGGGTCAATGAGAAGAGTGAGTGTGGGTTGTGAATTTTATGCAATGTTACCTGTAAATGAGAGCTAGGTTTTTCGATCAAAGATTTAGTTTATGAAGGAGAGAATATTGTAAATTCTCCAAAAACGAGATTTAAGTCTCCACCTCATGACGTATTTCTTTCGAAGCTATATTTATTTCACTTAGATAACTGATCTTCGTTGATTAACTTTACCTATTTCTTGCTTCAATCGCGTTTTCCGTGCTTATCGCTTCCAACTAAATGATTGCATTTGGTTCGCGGTTGTAAAATAAGTTCTCATTCTCGTAAAAATCAATTTAGTTCCTCCAGTCAAAATGGCTGGCTGGTATGTCAGAAGAAATCTATCCTTGTATTCAGTCAATAAGGATTCCATCGAATTGAGGAGATGGACATTGCTATCATAGTCAGGACAATTGAATCTAGTGACAAAAATATTTCGATTTTTGAGGTCGACTATTTAAGAATAACGTCTTCATTGATGCGAAGCTGTTTACTCATCAGTTCTCTGTTAAAAAATTGAAAACGTCGTGTCTAAGTTATTCGGAGACTGATTGACGTCACTCCATGATGCATAGGATCATTTCATGGGTTCAAAATATTTTTACTGGTCAAAAGAAATGATTATAATTAAAAAAATTTATTTCTTCGCCGGGAAAGTAGGTTAGAACAATGGTTTTTTTCCAAGTCTGATGATAAACACTTTGGAAAGTGGCCAAACGTGCTCGCCCGTGTGTGGGGGCGCCACTGCTCGTGCCGTTCCCGCTGCTTCGGGTCGGGGCAAGTTCGATTGAGAAGGGGGCGTGCGGGAACGGACCTTGGCATATCTATAATTCCACGCTTCGAGTCCACCGCGGCATGCTCCGTCTTGATTTTTTTATGATCGCGAACAGCCCTGGGAAACCCGAGTCTTTAAATCTGTAAGTTCGGCCGCTAGTTAAGCATGTTTCTCGTATTTCGGCCGGATGGTTGTGCTTGGCTTTGAGGCTTTTAATAATTTCACCATCACTTTAATTATTCCCTCGTTGTCAGAAATAAGACGGAGCTGCGCAGGGTGGCGGGGAATAGGGTTGGGTAAGGGGGAGAAGGGAAGGGGTGGAAGTGGCAGTCGGGGTCGAAGTGGGAAATGAAGGATGAGGTAGGAGAACGCCCCCTTCTTACCCTCGGACAGGCATTCTTTCTCGAAGTTAAATGTAATTAAAAATGGAGGATTGGGCAAGCGGGGAGGGAGGGGGGTGTTTGGGGAAGGGTCCTCCAAGGATACGCGGGTGCGTGGCGGATTCGGGTGAATAGGGCCGGTTGGGAAGGGAGTATGAATGAACTGGAGGGGAGGGGGGATTTATTCGGCACAACAATGAGGGGGCAGTCGCGGAGCGCAAGTAGCTTGGGGGAGGGGGAGTCGTGTTTGTTTGCCGCGGGGTCGTGGAAACCCCCCCACAGCCACGCCCTAAAATATTCAGGCGGGCCCGGGGGGAGGGTGGGGGACGGGCGTCAAGGAGTGAGAGTGGGTGGTGTTGCTTCTCGACAGGGGTTGGAGGCAGGGTCTGAAACGGAGGCTGGGGGGACGAAGGGGGGGGGGGAGGGGGCGGAGGCTTGCGTGGGAGCCCGCGTCTTGTGGAGCGAAGGGCAGATTCTCGAAATCCATTCCCCCGCAGCCTCCCGCTCCGTTCCCTGTTGGGGGGCGTGTCGTGATGGACCGCTCACAGTCCGGGAAACTCATTTGCGAAAGCGATCTTCGTCTCGGAGACATATCTCGAGGAATACGAACCGAGAGAGGCGAGAAATGCTGCCGTGCGCTCCGTTTTTCATTTTTTTGTCGTGTGTCTCAGGATCGGGAGACGCCCTAACCCATATTCAAGCACCCCTTTCTCTCTCTCCGGCGCCTCACAATGCTCTCTTTATATCCCTGACTCATTAATGGAAGTGAATGAATAAATCAGTGATGCTGGGAGATGTTTAGACGATATTCCTAGCCAAAAGATAGCCTAGTTGAAAGGTTCCTGCACCCCCTTATATCCCAGGAGGCAATAGGTTAAGCGTGAAATGGAGCTTTTGAGGTGTAGTGCTAAGAAGAAACGGAAAAGCGAAATGAATATTTGGGAAAAAAACGAAGGAAGAATTCCGGAGCAGGATAGGGGACGCCGGAAAAGTGGAGACAAGTCATATTAAATGTCAGCGGAATGTTGACGAAAACCGTGATACCGAGAGAAGCGAGGGATAAGCAAGACAGAGGGAAGTTTGGAAAATGGGAATTTCGGACAGAATAAAGGGAAATAGAAAGTATATGGACTAAAAAAATGATTTATTCTGACGTATGGCGTTGCGGTGTTCGTGTTGGGTGGAACTTCATCAACATGTATATTAACGCACTACTCCGCAAGTCATCTCGTGGGCGTGTGAGCAGGGGTTGATAGGTCACCAGCCATTCTACTTTCACTCCAATACCTCCACGAACACATGGCACCCCGTGATCCACCGAAAGGGCACTTGAAGGGGGCACCAATCACGCTACGTCCATTAACAGGAGTATCATACATTTAGTAACCTCTCCAATGACTACGCAAATGAGAAAACTCATCAAAAAAGGCGGACTCACATGCGACGCAGTCACCAACTATCAGGTAGCATTCCACTCATGTAGGACGGGCATTCACAAATGCATTAGATCTACAGATTTATCTACACCACAACCCGCCATCTGACCCAAGAGCGCGTAACGTAGGTTGACGCGTGTAACGGCATTTCGTCTCTTTGCTGCCATCAAAAATCTGCTTTCACCCACAAGCTATTATTAATAGTTATCCAGCCATTTTCAAATTGCCTACATCGTAGGATTCGTTCGTGTATCATGATTGTGTTCATTCTAAAATTATTTCTTTTCTTTAAGTCACCCTCTCCTGGATTCGATCGTTGCGTAAAACATAATCGATAAAGCACGGATAAATATTCATGAATGAAAAACGAAGTCCGCATATTTTTAGGAAAAATTTCGATTCCTAGAAACTGAAGGGATCATCAGAGGAAACACTGTGCTTGTCAAGATTTGTTGGATGCCTGGATTTCATTCCCTTCTCTGCCTGCGATCCCACATTTGGGATCCGTTAGATGTCGATTGAGGAAAAGGAGTTTCGTGTTCTCTAAATATTTGATGAAGCAGCCTTTCCGTGTGGAAATGACGTCACTTCCATCGCACGGACTAAAGGAAGATTTCTTACATTTCCGGCTTGCTATTGATGCTTCTGGCTTGGTGATATCGCAGAGACTCCTCAAGTACGGAGATTGAATGCATGAATATGAGGATTTTCTGAGAAAAAACTTAGACCTACGTACGTAAATGTATGTAAATTTGGAATGCGTGAAAATTTATTCTAAGAGGAAGTGGAAAGAGTAAGCATATGAATCATAAAATTTGCAGGATATGCGGATAAATTATTTAAATTTTCGGAGAGGAAATAAATAAATGCTCAAAACACCTCATTTTTAATTTCTAAGTCGCACACTATTAAAGGGAATATGGAAGTTCAGGAGTAGAGCGTTGGACTACTCACCAAAGGATCCAGGTTCAATTCCCGGGCACGCCTCTCCGGGTACCCTCGACTTAACTCGAGCGGTGTGATTTTTCGGGTACCAGAACTTCCTGGCAAACAATCGGATTTGTCATTATCTCCTCAGTAGTTAGAAGCTCCTCTGAATTTATGTATTTGCCTTGCTATCCTTCATTATCATGGTAATCGTTAGGCTAAAGTTCCAGATTTTTACGCAGATAAAGACAAACGGTATTTTTCCATAAAAATACTTCATATTCTCCGCATAGTACTTCATCTATTGCTACATTATTTCCCGCAATCCGCCGCAGGGGCGTGTGGTAAGGGATGTTAGGTCACCAGCCATGAAACACATCTAAGAATTATTTTTCTTCAGCGTGATTGGCGCCGTCAATATGGTCGCGAACGTTGCAAGAAGTGAGGAAATCGTTGCTATGATCAACTTTTAGTTGGTAGTGAGGCCAAATGAACTGAATTCTAGCGTATGATCACTTTACCTTTTATTTCATCATAAAGTGATGACTCGTACTCCATGAATTTCGTCGGCGGGTAATGATGGGATTGCAGAGGACGCCTATCTTTCCTGGGGAGCACATGGCGGCATCACTTATCCCTGAGCTGTTGGCTGGTCTGTTACAATGCTCTCGATATTTGATCCGCAGGACTCGGGACTAGAGATATTTCTATTGGATTGGGTGTTGCGTTGGTTGCGGTCGCTTGGTGACTAGTGGCGCTAGAAAAGCTTCGACCTACACCACTACACGCTTATAAAGCTTGAAAGAGTGGCAATTCTAATTGAGATTAAGTGTCGAACGGAAAACAGAGAAAATATTGTCACCCATAAATCCTCTGAAAGGTTTTCAAATTAAAATCGAATACCTCAGTGTCTCTTTAATTCTGAATTGCATTATTTATTCTCTAACCAGCCGAATTTTTTTAAATCTCACTGTTCTCCGCGGCATTGATATGATGAATTTGAGAAAGAATTAAACACCCGGTGGGGAAGTCGCGCGAGTGTTTCTTCGTTGTGGAGTCGAGAAGAGGGCAGGTCGTCTCTTGAAGGGTCCACGGGAGTGAGACCAGTGAGGCCATCGAGTGAAGTACTCGTGATACAGAGATGCGTAAATAAGCGGACCGTGGTTTCCGCCGCAATGGTGACCACAACATCATGGCGAGCACCACGTCTCCCTTCCTCATGTTTCTTCCTAAACGACGAAGTCTTACCGCACATAAGACGCGATTGCGATCGATCTCGGCAGCGAGCGATTCCCACCCTCCCCTCGCCCTCGTCCCGTCGCCCTCGACGTTCTAGGCTATTATACAGTTGTACTTTTGCAAGGGCACCATTTCCAGGTAGCGCAGCATTCTTTCGGGTCCGCGGCCAAGAACCCTGGCTCTTCCGAGGTACTTTGGTACCTTTACCTACCCTCGATTCAAATATATACATTTTCTGGAATTGATTGGGTGCTGATGGTCGTGAGCATGATCGAGCGAGGTGATCATCGTCCTTGGGTGGGGAGGATGGGAAGAGTCACCGAATGTGAGCTGCATTGCTGCGGGAAATATTAACTAATAAGCGTTTCCTATACCTCTATTTTATAATTTGATATCCCTATATTGTACCCTGCGAGCCACCTCTAGGGTGTGTGGCAGGGCGCTCGCGATTCAGCACCAGGAATGCAACGTCAAGAATGAAGTTCTTTCCTTCATATTGTCTTAGTATGCGTGTGTATATATATATATATATATATCACACATATATGTATATACACACACACACACACATATATATATATATATATATATATATATATATATATATATATATATATATATATATATTGTGTATATTCAACATATATGTATGTAAACTAATTAAATAATGCAAATCTTGATAACTAAAGATACATATACCACGGTATAAGATTGAGATATAGTACTTCTCTACGAATACGAAAGGAGCTGCTAGTAACAAGAAGGATAATGGCTAGACGAGGTGATAACGTTTTTGTTATTATGATGAAAATTATTTGAAAAGTAAATTTCGTATTGGTCCCTAGATCTATGGCATTAAAACATAACGGTTTCTAAAAACTAGGTATCAGGAATTGTATTCCAGGTATTGGTAATTACCCACGAGTAACTTAAGCAAAAATTATGTTTATTTCTTTATTTTGTAATATAAGAGCCACGGTGGCACCTTAGGCAAAGAATTCCCGATAGCTATTCTCAAGAACTCGCTCATCGGACAGTAATTATAGGTACCTCTCGATTCTCGGGTGCCTGGGTGTCAGTATCAAGCCATTATCAATAGGTTATAAGCGAGTATGCGCCCTCTCATTTGGACACGGGAAAGAGAAACCGTGGTCTTTCCTTTCGTGCTACGTAGTCCACGCGTGCCCATTTTCCACCCGTCCTCACCATGGGCTTCCTCGGCGTGGCGTGTTTTTGTTGTGCACGCTACCCTACGCTCGTTGCGCTGAAATTGAATATCTAACACGTGAGTTAATTCAGGTCCAGGGGTGGCCGACGTTGGATTTTCCGCTGGAGAGCGGCAGCGAATGCCGATCTCGGGGAGCGCAGACGCCGCCACGGGATTTGATTCCGGGGCTGGGGTCACGTCCGACCCAGTTCCCGGCCAATGCCACCCCACTCTCCTTACCACCCCACCTCCCCCCCACCCCACTCTAGCATTGGTAGCAGCTTTAGATTATTTGCAGATGACACAGTGATACATTGGGAAATAAGGGCACCAGCGGATTACGTGCTACTCTCTAGAGATTTAGACACAATATCGGTTTGGTGCAAGGAATGAAGATGAAAACTGAACGCTAACAAATCTGCATCTACATCAATACCCTGCGAGCCACCATAAAGGTGTATGGCAGGGGGTGCAGCACCAGGAGGAAAGGGTAAGGGATGAGGGGGTTAGGGTTTTTGAAATGGATGGGGAAAGGTGGGGGTAGCCTGCAAAAAAAATATAGAAATATACTAGTATTGCCATGCGCAGTCGCTACCTTGTAGGCTAATACTTATTGTGTTGAGCTGACTCCTGGAGGATTTCGATTACAAGCATTCTGGTCTCTTTTTGTTCTAGGAAAAAATGACCTTTAAACCTGTCAGTCTTGCGGCCTATCTCTCTGATCTTATGTTCGTGATCCCTCCGCCCGTAATACGCTGGGGTTCGTATTATGTTCTTGATGTCATCGGAAAAGGACCCATCTTTAATAAGTTTAATCTATATATTTTCCGCTGAACTCGATCTAATTCCGAAATCAAATTTATCTCTTGAGGATCCCATATACTGGCAGCATACTCTAGGTGGGGCCTGACTAGGGCAAGAACACATCGTTCCTTCACTTTTTCGTCACATTTACCTAGGAAATGCGCTGTTACGAAATTTTTGAGGAAAATTAGGGATGAGCGCAACATAAATTATACAAGAGAGAGTTCAGTGATACCTGCGGCAGATCAATTCAAATATTTGGGGGTAGTTCTAACACCACGCCTTTCATGGGGTGCACACATGAGGAAAATATGCGGATCCGCCTCAAAGAAATGCGGCTTCAAACGGTGGGTGGGGAAACGTAATGCGGAAGTTGAAGGGAGTTTTTTTATTTATTTAAGTGTGTTCCCATTTGAAGCGCGCCGTAAGTTTTTGGGATCCTTGGGAGAAATTGTCGATAAAATTATTGTAGGTTAAATTCATAGATCCGCTAGAATCATAAAAAATGTTACAATAAGAAGACAAGTTTGACAGGTCTTTTAGAGGAATTAGGCTAAGGGGCGCTTGAGATGCGAAGAGAAAAATTGAGTTATATTTTTTTTTCAAGGATCATAACACACGAGTTTAACTATGACGCAAAGGGAATTACTCGTATTACGGCCCTACACTCTTTGGGCAGGTTACACCACAAAGGTGAGATAAAGGAGATGGACTCCAGTAGAGATAGATACAAATATTCGTTCTTCTGTTGGACAATAAGGAATCATAATAGTAAGAAATCGAAATAACGATAAGAATAGTAAAGAAATCGAATTACCTGCGAGAACAAGATTAGTTGCCGCGGAGATCTCTCGTGCATTCGTAGGTGCATGTGCTTGGTTATATTAGTTTCATTGGTTCTGCATTTGTATTACTTTCTCATTTCTCTTAGCATTTTTCATTCGTTTATTTTTTTATTAATTTATTTATTTTAGTACCCTGCAAGCCACGGCTAGGGTGTGTGGCAGGGTGTGGCGAGATATCGTTTGATTAAAACCTAAGGTTTAAATCAAACGACATCTCGAAGCATTCGCATTCCTGTTCTTCCTTTTTACTTTAAATAGTCAAAATAAATACATGTAAAGGAATAAAAAGTAATTATGTGCTAACATGCTTAATTGAATCAAACTGAACTTTATTTCCATTGTTTCAGGTGAGTGCTGTCTTTTGATTTTTCCTGTCATTCATCTCTGATGTTTTGGGTATACGTGAGTACAAATTTGCTATACCAGCTAAAAGATTAACTGGGATATCCCATTTTTTTATCCGATATCTTTATACCAATGAGACGGGGTGGCCCAGGAGTAGAGCGTTGGACAATTGTTTGGGCACACCTCTCTGGGTACCCTTAGCTTCACCCGAGCTGTGTGATTTTTTGGGTACCAGAACTTCCTGGGAAACCTTTGGCGGCACAGGGATAGGAGCTGCCCCTCCTGACCCCATGTGTGGATTTCAAATATCGTTGGGTCCATAGTATTGAGTGAAGTTTTCCGACACCTACCAAACCGACCTTTGTCTATGTGTATGCGAAATATCTGCCCCGATCTTAAGTTCCCTTCTAGCAGAACAACGCGCTTTAGAGGATGGGACGCGCTACGAATTATTTGTGGACAAATGAATATTTCGGAGCTCCAGATATTGCCTCATATGGATATCTGGGTTTCCCGGGGGAGCTGTTCAATTTAATTTGTCGAGCTCGTGAAATCATTTCGGTATTAAGTAATCTTAGAAACTTGGAATTCAAGCTATACCGTGTAAATACGAGAATATCGTAGAATATCCATTGGTAAGAGTACTTTTGGAGAAATGAAAGGGCTTATGAGAGCAAGTAGAATTCCATTAGATATTAGAAAGAGATTTGCTTATTTTTTGTCTGGAATGCAGTTAGCCACAGTCGGCTAAATAGAAAGATGAAAAGCACTTGGAATTTTTTGAGATATGGCCGTGAAGAAGAATGCTTATGGTGAAGCTGACTGGTAGGCTGAGAAATGAGGAAGGGGCGATAAGAATAGTACAGGGAAGAAAAACCGCCTAGAGAAATCAAAAAAAGAAAGCCATCTATGCTGTGGCATATTGAAACCAAGATGTATGTATTACTATGATTTTATAAACTGTGTTTATTCTGACTATAATATTATTTAAGCTGAGAGAAATCATGGGGGTGGAAACTGTGGGAAAGAGAGGAAGGGTCTAAGAAGGATTGCAATACGTGATGACATAAAAAATGGGAGAAACTTCAGTCAAATGAAAGAAGATGCTAATGATCGAGTGCGATGAATGACACCGAGTTGGAAACAATTCAATTGAACAAGGAAAACAGGAATTAATTACACAAAACAACTTGAAAATGTCCGACCTGTGAAATTAAAATTGTTGATATGTCATTCAAAATGGGTCGTTATATGGAAAGAATGGCAACGCTTTTAGTTAGTTAAACGCTGTATCTAACAACGTATAATGATTTCTGTCAACTTATTTACGTGGGACAACATTAAAAGCACATCGACATCGTACACAAGCACATCGTACAGCAAATACGAGCCTCGCAGAATGGCATTCCATAGCATTGTGGAGAAGTGGAATTCCATTAGAGGCATATGAATCGTCGAATTATGAAAAGAATAGTTCGATAATGAAAGCCGTATTACGAGACATTGCGTTGCTTTGCTTACAATCGTTAAATCTCCACCTTTTTCCATTGTAGGCGTGTGTCGTTAAGGACACTGTTTCCCCTTTTTCTCGACCATATATATTTTTTTATACCCCTGAGCTCTTCACTTTCTCAACGCACTCAATCTGATATTTTGAAGACTGCAGATTCCAATGAACAGTTTTCTAATACTAACCATGGAATATATGTTTTTTTCCGGACGGACATGCTCTGGCTCTTGAAAACTTCTGATCGAATTGTCGCGAAACATTTGGTGCAGAATTTTTACGAAGACTATTTTGATGAAAGAAAGTTATTTTAACAGTTCATACTTAATTTAATACACCTTGATCAAATTTTACGTTTTCACATATTTATCAAGGGTAAAACAATTGAGACCGGTCAAGGTTTTATTGAACTTTGTGTGAAATATTACAAAGTTGTATTCTTTTCATCGTGTCAGGATTCCACAAGCTATCAATGCCTACAATTTATGCAAGTTCATTTTGTTGGGTCTTAAGTTATATACTGTCTGATAAGAGAGGACTTTAGAAACCCTGGCAATCAAAATGAGATCCAGAAAATTGCAATTTTATCACATTTAAAATCGAATTGAGTCTATTCTGTTCTAAAGGCAAACTCTTTGCCTACTCATTAAGTTTTCTAAGAGTTTCATAGAAGTTTGCGTCCATGCATCTGGCAATAAGCGCAAACATGGGAGACTGCTAGAGAAATATGATTATTAATCTATGTCTACGCTGCAAGGAAGTACGGTGTTTGGCAGGAGGTGATATACACATCAGGAATAAAGCATCATTTTTAAGGGTTACTTCAATATTAGTTAGGAAATTAAAGGGGAAATAATTTTTGCTACATCATATATATTCGATATTATATCTAAGTGTAAAAAAATGCCAGTCATGTCCGGTAAACTGCCGAAAAGGAGAGCAATGAAATAAATGGAGAAAACCAAAAAGGCAGTAGGCTAACGAGGGTACTATGCGTAAACCTATTGCCAATCACCTTTTGTGGGGTGAATGGGCATCTAGCATCTGTCACCTCTGTATAAGATCATTTTAATCTCATTTTTCTGATCTCACCTACCGCAGTTCATAGGACGGGGCTAGTGATGCGCTTTCAATCTAATCGCTCAACCTAAGAGACATTTTTCCAATTTGTGCAATAAATTTTTTCAGTAATTTACGTAATGCTCATGAGTTATCCCCAAACTATTTCCTCTTATACTTTAGGTAACCAACTCAAACTTAGCATGATATTATTGTACAAACGTAGCTCCTCTTTGCCCCACACGATCTAATTCGGAAATCGAACCGACTTCGTGAGGATCACTTATTCAAGAATAAACGTACTACACAGGTTTTCAATGACGCAAAATTAAAAATATAAAATTACTCTTTTTACTTATTGTCACATATTATCAATAATCATTCAATAAAGTCTCATTTTATGCTAGGTTTTTTGCAAAATTTTTCCTCTCTTTCCCTCAAGAGAGGACGCCAGTTAGAGCAGAAAATATTTTATTGGATCCACATTTGATCCACTAGGTTTACTATTTCCTTAATTATATTGTCGAGCTACCCAGCGGGAAGAAGCATGGGAAGAACTGGAGGTAGGAATGAAAGTCATCGGGTAATTCATAAAATCATTAGGTTTACTGATGGTCAATCTTTAGTTTGTCCGTCGGCGAAGGGGTTGCAAGAATTGTTGAGTAAACTGGATAATCAGTGCGTTAGGTATGGGATGAGAATTAGTGCAAAAAAAACTAGTAATGCGGTTTTCCAGAAAGAGGAAGATTGAGTTAAAATTTAAACTTGGAACTCATTTGCTAGAGCAGGTGGAACAGTTTACTTATTATGGAAGTGTTTTGGATCGAAATGGTTAAAGTAGTGGGAACATCAGCGGAAGAGTTGCTTGTTTAGATATGTTCCAATTTTTCCCCTATTGTACCCAGCTTGTTCTTGTCCATAATTTTCTCTTCTGCTTGCTGATACTCCTTTCTTTTCGTTCTAGTAAATACTTTCAAAGTCCATTAAATATCCTTGTCTTCCCTGGCATATCTTCCATGTTTTCACTTTTTGAATCGGACTCTGCACTTCATTGCTACTAAATGTGGTCACTTTTTGAATCCCCTGGCATTTTCCATGCATACCTACGTCTTTGTTGCGTGGCGCATGAACGCTGAAAATTAAAAATTAGCGTGTATTTTTTTTAGAAGTGCGTATGTTTAAATATTGCCCTTAACGAGTAATTTTTATGCATATTTTTTGTATTATATAATTAATTAATATCCTTGTAAGACATACGTTTGCGTAATTTTTCATAAATGCTTTTACTTTTTAGTTTTTGACTCGATGAAAATGTTTAAATTATTGATATTTTACGGAAGAAAATGAAAACCTATTCTACGAGTATTAATTTTACGTATATTTATGGAAAAATCTGACTCTGAACAATTTTAACGGCTTTCTCCTCTCCCAGGGATTCATTTCCCTCGCCATCAAGTTGCGTCTTGCTATTAAAACAGACGACGCGTAACTCTGATACCTGAATAGCCTGAGGGGTCGAGATGTTCATCAGAGCTAAAAGATGTACTGTGTGTGTTCCTCGGCGGTCCTTTGAACAAAGAATGTGGTGAGTTAAACAAAAGAAGCCCCAATACCTAAAGGAAAAAAAAAAGTGATAAAGGAATGAAAATGCTCTCTATTCTGCAAATCCACGCCGCAAGGATCACATATTTTCAACCCGGGTACGCTTTTTATCCTCCCGTTGCCCTACACCGCTCGTGCTCAACCACAGTCCCACCCCTTCTCCATTCCCCGTCACTATTCCTCGTTCTGCCCCTCTGCCTCTCCCATTCTCCCCTCCTAAATACACTTCACCCTCGCTATCTCGACACCGATATCTTCTTCCCCTGTGCACTTCCACTCGCCCTCCATGCAAAGTTTGCGGTCCTTGTAAGGGCACCACGGGAGTTGAGCACGCTGTAGAGGTGAGAGGGAGAGAGATGCAAACCTTTCCCAGGTGGGCGAAATTGGTAAACCATCGGAAGCGATAAAACGCAGGCATCAGAGAGATGAAGGGGAGCGTGCGCCAACACAACGGCTGCCTGATATCCGTCCGTTAATTTAACGATCGAGGCGAAGGACAGGATTAGAGCGAACCTATGGCACAAAGGGCATTATAATGGCCCTCCACATTACGATATGGGCGGGTTAATCCACAAAGGTAACATAAGGGAGGTATACAACAGTAAAGATAGATGTATATATTCGTTTTTGCCTCTGAAGATCAGTAATCAAAATGGTCGAAAAAACGAAATGAATTTTGGCAAAAACGGGAACCAGATCAAACTCTGCGTAAACATCTACATACACGCACTACTCCGCAAGCCACCGCGAGGGTGTGTGGAGCGGGGTGTCAGGGCACCACCCGTGAAGTAGAATGTAACTAAATGCAAAATAGACAAAAATATGCCATAGCACATCCACACAGACGAATGAATTCATGCAAAACTCATCCTAACTTACACACGTACAAATAAACACTAGCAACTAGCATTCGTACACACGTGCATACACTTACAGATGTACCAGATGTCGCCGTCGCATTTAATCTTGCCCTCGCTTGTATTTCGATTTAATGAACTGTTCCCATCATGACATGGATTTTTTCGAAGTCTTACACCCACTTTATTGCACTCTTATTTATGTTATTCAGCTTTAATTTATAAATCAGTTCACCTTAGGCAACCTTGTTTAATGTCTTTAGAAAATCCAAAAAAACGCATCTTTTTCCGACGTGATATAAATGGGTCTGTGGTTACAGGGATCTCCCCTAGTACGTCCTATCCCACGCGCCGAGCGCCTCTGTCCCTCAAACTCCCGCCCACCCCCGCCTCTACGCCGGGGGAGCACTCTTCTCCCCGCGACCCTGCCCGTTCACCCATTATCTAACGCCACCGCACTCCTCCCCATATCTTCCCATCACCCACGCAGACGCACGCCCCTCGTCACGCTGCCGCCCTTTCCCTAGTGCGTCACTTCCCCACAGGGAGGGAGAGATGGAAAACCCCTTCTGCTCCCTCATCTCGATTATTCACCACCATCCATCCCCCCCCCTCTTACATTCCTCCCTGCTCCAACCCCTGACTCCCCAAGAGAAGGCACGTCCACCTCCCAAAATTTTACCAACATTCTAACCAGAAATAATTTTATAAAAGCCCAGACACGTACTTATATTTGGAAAAATGCAAATAAAAGAAAATAAAACGTTGAACTATATAAAATTGGCAAACCTTGCGATAATATTGGCGAAGAATCTAGCATAGCAATAGATAAAAGGGCATGACAAATACGCACTTCACACTCATGACGTTTGCTTTGTGCGTTGATATAAATGGAAATTTCACTTTGGGGTGGTTTTACTTTGCTTAAAATACTTAAAGCAACCAAATTGGAGTAATTACGACCTTTTCGTGACGTTAATCCGTTCCTATGATTTTTTTCTGTTCTTGACTCAGCCGCCATGGATAAGAATGGGTATGCGTGGAATGTGCACTAGCGGACCCTCGTGCACGCACGGCACTCATGCATTGAAAAAGGCATTCGTATCATTCACTACTTGTTGTCACGTTATCCGTTTGCAATTCTACAGCCTTTGGCAACATTCGAGCTATGTTAATGACTCATTTCAGGTCGTTTACAAGGCTACCATTTCGAAAGTGAGTCATCAAGAACGAGTTAAAGGATGTCATTCGGGCTTTCAAAAGTGAAGCTCATACGTCAAACCAGCGATGCGCGAATGAAGAGTATAAGTTTCATTCGCCTGAATACCTTTTGTTTCAATTTGTTCTGGATGTTAGCAAAGTTACCTTGCGAAGATGTTGTTATTTTATTGCTGAAATCGACACTGATTACTCACACGACTTGTAGTAAACTATTAAATAACTAACACATTGCAGTCTTTTTGAAAAAACATTTCTGCATGTTAATAAAATCCACGGTTGTTGTTGAAGGCGGAAAATTTTGTTAATATCGAAGAGTGAGCTGAGAGGATAGATTTAAAACGTTTTAATCCAAAAACAATTGGTGGTTTTAAAGGCAATGACTCGAATCAAATAGTGAATAAATAGAACCTTCTGTACGTACGTAGGTAAATATAGATGTGTGATATATTTTTGTGCACATAAGTACTTGCATCTGTGTGTAGATCTATATACTGCGAAAGTTGGTATTCATATCTTGAGCCTTGACAAAACTAAGTGCTTTAGGCGCCATCTGACGTATTCATCTGAAAGTTTGACCCTTTTAACGCTAACTTTCCTCAGGACATTTTGTCGTTTGATCTTAACTTGTGTTATTTACAGTGACTCGAAAATTTTTTCTCAGCGAAAAAATAGAGTTAACTCGTGAACACTTTCGTGCGATGATTTTTTACAACTTTCTACGTGGATTATCAAGACATGAGTACATTGATCAACTTACATCCACTTTTGGCGATGGAGCCCTATTTTTTGCCACAGTTAAACGCTGTTATAACGAATTGCATTGTATTCGCTGAGCGGCGACAGTCAGTCAGTCAATCAGATCAGTCAGTCAATCAGATCAGTCAGTCAAATCAGTTGTGCCAAAAACATTGATTGCTTATAAGAACTAGTAAAGGGAGATCGCCATGTAACTTATCTAGAGATTGAGGCATCCTTGAGGATTACTATGGCGAGCATCAATAAGACATTTCATGATCATTTAGCTGTGAAAAAAATTTGTTCGCCTTTGATCCCGCATAATTTGACGAAAGCTCGTGTCAATTGGTGCAAAGAAATGCATACTCAGCAAATACAATCGCGGTGGATCAAAATCTGTGCATAAAATCTACACAGGTGACGAATCTTGGATCTATGCATATGAGCCCGAAACAAAACAGCAATCCACTGTGCATATGGTTCTTCCAAGACGAGCCAAATCTGTCTAAAGTGATTCGTGCACGAAGCTCATCGAAGCAAATGATCGCCTGTTTCTTCGGAATACCTGGACATGTGGCAACCGTACCACTGTTAGAGCAACGTAGAACCATGAATTCTGAATGGTACACGAGCATTTGTTTGCCAGAAGTGCTTGGTGAATTACGGAAAAAGAAGCGGCTACGAAGGATCATTCTTCATCATAACAATGCAAGCTCTTACAGATCGGCTGAAACAACTACGTACCTCTTTGACTGACCAAAACGTCATATTAATGGGTCGTCCTCCGTATAGCCCTGATTTAGCACCAAATGTCTTCTTTTTATTCCCGTTTATCAAGAAAAATTGCGTGGCCAACGTTTTTCGGCGCCGGAAGAAGCCGTTGATGCATTCAAAAACCATATTTGGGAGGTACCGGAGTGGAACAAGTGTTGCGAAAATTGGCTCAAGCGCATCCAAAAGTCTATTGATTATCATGGAGAATACTTCGGAAAACAATAAAGCGATTTTCAGCAATAAATGACACTATTTCAATTATTAGGCTCAAAATAATTATTTATTTTATTGAAGAATTTTTCGTTGCAAGTAGGTAATTGTCCTGGTGGCAAAGGTCAAGTCTGATCAATGAAAACTCTTATAAAATGAACATACGAGGGTCATCCGGAAAGTAGTACCCGTTCGTGAATTAAAGACACAAAAGTAAATATTAACAAACATAAAAAATTTTATTTGAAAGAGGATACTTTAAACTACTTCTCAACATAATCTCCAAGCAAATTAAGGCATTTGTCATAACGTGTGACAAGTTTCTGTATTCCTGCTGCATAGTCCTTCGCCGCCAGCTCATTGAGATACGCGAGGGACCCATCTTGCACAAATTTTTGCATAATGCAGATGGTGTTTAACAATTTCATGAACAATTGTTCGAGAAACATTGGGAAAATGCTCACAGATGTCATCAATTGTGACGCGCCGATCGTTCCTCACGAATTCGTCAACTGAGCTCACCAGTTGGTCTGTAATGACAGACGGTCTCCGCGAACGCTCATCGTCGTGTGTGTTCCCCCTCCCCATGTTGAAGTTGCGACACCACCGCCGAACAGACGACTCGTCCATTACATTGTCTCCATACACCTCCTTTAATTGGCGATGAATATCACATGGGCGAACGTTTCTTGCATTGAGGAATTTAATCACTGCCCTCACTTCACAACTGGCGGCGTTCTCAATTTTTTTAAACATTGTAAACAATCACAGAAACAACACAGGCAATGCTAGCGTCACGCAACTTGGCTCAGAGAAGGCAGACAAGCCACTGAAGCTATCTGACCTCGTCCAGCGGCTACTCGCGTCGTCAGCACTTCATGCGGCACGAACGGGTACTACTTTCCGGATGACCCTCGTACATACGCACACGTACAAGAAAAACAGGAGATAAAATATTCTTGCACACAATGACACATCCCATGCAAACACACTTCCACATCGCATACAAAATACCATTCATAAGTGCAATTGTATTAATGAAGTTTATCACCCAGTTAAATAAAAATAAAACAAATATAAATTACAACCCTCGTATATTAGCATCCATGTATTCTTTTTCTCTTTCGTGCGGATGGATGAAACGAGCTACCTTAGATAACACACTGAACTAGTTTTGAAGTAGTCACCATAGCGTGTGCTAAAGTAGACGAGCCTAAATGTAATGATTAACGTGTGACTATGGTTGCATAATTTTACTAAAAATGGAAGACACGCGGAGTACGTTCCTCTTCAATCCCATTAATGAATGCAAATTTATTTGAATGTCAGAATTGTTTTCTGTAGTTATGTTTAATGCATGGTACGTGACTTCATCTGTTCGTGTGCTCTGCATGCCTGGTGAGGATAAACTCCATGCCACACACCCTCCCCCCTGGCTTGCAGGGTATTACATAGATTAAGTTTTGCGTTGGAGGTTTTGCAGTTTGTCTGGTCCTCGATTGCGGGGAGGTCGTACGTGGGGGGGAGGGATGAGAGAGAAAGGACGCGAGCGAGTCACCAGGAAGTAGCAGCCGTTGGAGGGAGAGGGGAACTCCTTTTCAGAGCCCACAGATCCCTGAAACCCTCGGGGGAGCGCGTTGGGCGGGGGGGGGGGACGGGTGACGGCTGGGGGACGCCAACCTCTCCCCGGCGAACCGACCCCAGCGGCTCTGGCGCCTATCCTCATCCCTCATTCCCTCTGAGGGCCACTCTTCCTCGTGCTCCCGCTTCCCCCTACTCGTGAAAACTCCCTCACACAAGGGTGGGGAAAGCAACCACCCCACACCCTCCCTCCCGTAGTACCTTTTCGGGGGGGGTTAGCGCTGAGGTGAATTTAAGACCTCGAAGGCCTCGCGCGCGTGTGGTTATTTTTCTTTGGGATTTCTGTGGCGTTCCGTTTCGGTGTCGGAGGAGATATATTTCCTGGGTGCTCACCTGCTAAAGCCCTCTCTCCCTGTGCCGAATTCAAATGCTCGTGGAGGGGCATTCTGAATGGCCCTCAGCTATTAGGGGAGGTGACCGACAGCTAGGGTCATTTGCGCCGTTAGGGAGAGGTGGTGATTACGTAGGGATAGAGGAATTATCAGGGAATAGAGATAGAGTGGAGAGAAACCTAGCATCGGAATTAGCCTACTCGGATAACGAAAGGCGTCAAGGGATCACATAGTTAAACGTCCCATCCGACGGACAGCAGGCTCAACTCGAAGTGCTCTCCACATAACACCACATATAATGGATCGCGATACTGCTGAAAAATCTTGTCTCCTCCGGGATTCAAACTTGGGCCTTCGGGGTGGGAAGAACCCTCATCATCCGGTTCCATCTGGTCCTAGTTTATCTCCTTCTCACTATTTCGTAAAAAGAATGTATGGAATATGAATAACATCGCAATGTGAGTGAGGGTCGAATCGTTGCATTGTATTGCAATGCGCAAAAGCGGATTACTCCGCTAAAAGTTAGCGTCGGGGCATGTCCCACTGTTTCTTAGAAATTGCATTGCAGTTTATCAGTCCACGTACCTGCTGAACAAAGGGTTTGCTATCTTGCGCGCCATTCGCAATCTTGACTGGACGAGATTCCCTCTGCCGTCGTTGCTGTTGGTTGTTCAAAACCTTTTGTGCTTTTTAATCGTACGCTAGTTACTGCCATGATTACTCGGGATTGAGATACCGATGTGCTCATAAAATCGTATCTTATTGCGGAAATATTAGATACTTGCGAGTGCATAAGAGCCTTCTTTCCTGGAAAGGTAATCGAATATCGCGCTAGGAACTGATATGCGCCCTCAAAAATGATACATGTTGTTCACCTGTCGGTGCTTTTTGTGAATTTACGTCTTCTGTTGTATTTTGTTATCACTGATCGCCATTGTCTTTGAACAATTTCCTTATGGTGGTTAGAAAGAATTGTAATGCTTTGTATTGTTAAGTTGTTCTTTACGTAATCTTTGCCGCAAATAATCGCAGCTGAAGTAATTGCAAATAAACCTATTCCCTTTGTGGAGCAACTTTTAATTTAGTGGCTTACCATTAGGAATGAATGAGTGATTTAATAGATATTATAGATGCACGTTTATCGATGTATAGATATGCTGTCAATATAATCATCTGATTAATTGTTTTCAGATTATCGATAATATTGATGTAATCATCATCTCATTAAAGTTCCACCCTCTAATATGCCGACATTTATTCTTTCATAAACAACAATGTGGTGAAACGCGCTCTATACCACCCGATTAAAACCTCTCGAAGAAATGTTTCCTCCCTCGTAAATTCTTTTTCCATTTTTCTTTCATATTTCGCCAGAACCGGTTAGCGTCTAATCGGGAAAGATTAAACCCGTGCGAGGGTATACGAGATACGATACACCATGCTAGGTGGTATGCTCATTCAAAATATTTGAAATAAATGGTTATCAAATCAGGTATTGAAACAAAACCAATGATCTAACAGCTATTCGGAAAATATTGAGATTATAATTTTCAATTATTATTAACGTGGATTTATATCTAGAGGTATCGCACGTTTCGGCTTGTCTTGTTATGCATAATATTACCCGCTTGGCGATCCTTGCCATCAGCCGGTGAGCGTGAGGTCAGGCCGGTGCCCTGTCCGAGTTCATAGGTGACCGTCGTCCCCCCTGCTCGGCTCTCTCTCGGCCCCGGCAAGTGGCTGCCTGCCTTGGGGGAGGTGCACGAATGGGCGGATATAGGAGTTCAAACTTGGGCCCGGTTACCACTCATTTCTAGGGCCGGTCCAATTGCCGTACTCCGCCCGGAAAGCGAGCCATTCGGAGGCAGGGCATCGTCGTCTTCTTAGGGGGCCCGAGGGGGGTGAAGGCATTAGGCCAGCAGCCAGACACAGTTGGGGTTAGTGTGGAGAGGATTTACGGTTTCGAGGTGCAGACAGGAGGAATCCCCCTCTACTCCTCCACCCACGCCGCTAAGGGAGCTGGGGCAACTGACCCCTCCCTCGCCCCTGCACCCTCCATCGCAGCTTCGGTCGGCAAAGGCGCCCTCTCTCGACCCTCCAGGCCCTTTCCCATTAATGCCCCACGCCAGCCTTATGTGCCGACAGTCGTGCTGACGTCACAGCACACGAGCAGGGAGAGATGCAGCCCTTTTGCGTGAACTCCCGAGAGGCTAGTCAGCTTCGAGCACAGGGGGGCGCGGTGTGGAAGGGGGGAGGTGTGTGCCCAGCGAATCATATAAATATAGTTTGGTAGTGCACCGTTTAAGGTGGTTTTGGTTTGACGCCAACTCCCAATACATCCCCATACTCCCCATTCGGTCGCTTCGTTCAACTAGGCGCATAGAAACAAGACCATTGGCGTAGGCAAACGGAATGGAAAAAGAGTCCCTCTGGTGTTTCTGATGAAATAGGAAAATATATATGTATTTCGTTCAATCTTTTACGCAAAACGTCAAGTTTCCGTAGCTACAGGCTCTATTTCAGTTATTTGGGGTATCCAGAGAGCCAACCAGCATTTTTGGGAAACATATAGTAAGTGAAAGTTTTATACATTTGCAGTTTCATTGCGGTGACTTTAAGGGAAACTTTTTAAAATTTCAAAATTTCTTAGAGAACAGTGCTGGGTTACGATGGTGATGAAGTCGTAGATGGTGGGTGTGCTCGTATTAATAGGCTCCGTTACTACGCAAGATGGCGTTGAAGGCTCTCACCCCTCAGGGAGTGCGGGGGGCGACCATTCATTCCCCCACGCACCCCCTCGAGGACCCCTCGAATATCCTTTGATCCCGTCTCCCCCACCGCCCCCTCCCTCACTGCTCCCTCCTTGCTGTGGACTCCCCGGGGAGAAGGGCAGAGGACCCCTCACCTTCGCAAGACGCAGTTATCGCGCCCTTCTTTCTTGCCCCCCTCCCCCCCCCGCGTCTATTCTCGGGCGGACTCGCCCCTGAGGCCGTTCCGCCGGAAGGCTTTCCGTTAATGGTGGGCAGCAGCGTCCTCTGTGGCCTCCATGGCTCATCCTCCCCCTCTCTCCACCCTTCCAATCCCATCCACCCCCTCTTCTCCATCCAACTCAATTGAGAGGGCGCTGTGATTAGCCTCGTTTCCAGGGTATCACCCCTCGATGCTTTACTCTTGTGACTACTCTCCAGTTTTTATTAAACCAGTGAATTTAGACGAATGCGTCTCACCGATCTAGAAATATATTAGACGTGAATTGAAGTGATAGTTAGGACTTAAACGAAGACATACGTTTGGTAAAGAAAATGTCACACAGAGTTGATGGCAAGAACTTTGAAAAATTAAATCAAGAATGGAATAGTGAAAGTATTCGGGATTGTAACTTTGAATGGTTCTAAAAGTTAGATTTGAAGTAATGTGCTAAGACTTTTCTGGAGGCTTTTGAAATGAAGATTTGAAAAAAAATGTTAGTAATATACTTATGCAGGATGGGAAATTAACTAAGAAATAGGGAGGAGATAAATTTGTCGGGAAAACTTCGCAGAAGGAAGGAAAAATTAATGCAGGGAATGCATTCAGGGGCTACGGAGTGTTGAAGACGGACAGAGTGAAGAATGTTTGCTGAGAAACGCCGAGGGAGTAAACCAATAGACAGTTTTGACGCAATAAAGGCAGGTATAAAATGTGCGAGTTTAAAAAATAGTTAATTTGACGTATTACATTTATTATAGTCGTAAATGCAGGTAATTAGGTAATTGCTGTCGTTTTCATTTTTAATTCAGCTATTTCTTGAATTTCGTTGTTTCTCGGCGTAAATAAGTTTGTTGACGTAGATATTATAAAATATCGATT
This sequence comes from Hetaerina americana, assembly GCF_022747635.1. Lineage (NCBI taxonomy): Eukaryota > Metazoa > Arthropoda > Insecta > Odonata > Calopterygidae > Hetaerina > Hetaerina americana. The sequence continues at coordinate 14,169,754 of NW_027286763.1, forward strand.
CCAGTTGTCAGATCCTATTACTTATTTCGAATTAAGTATCCTGGGTCACCACCATTATGACTGAATGAAGAGTAAATTTAGCGCTTTCTCTAGGCGGCCCTGCGTCTGTTATTCAGGTTGGCTTGAATTCTACGCTCCCCGTAGATTTTTCAGTTCCCCTTCGTGTGACCCCTTTGTCCCCATAAGTTTCATATTCCATTCTCCTGCATTTCTGGTTCCCCGTAGTCTCTAAATTCATTTGATTTCTCTGCATTCTTCCATTAGCATCACTCACTTCCCCATTCCCCTGACTCCTTACTTTATACTCCTGGCATTGAAAATTACTCTCTCATCACTTAATAAATTAAGTTCTCCTCGAAATGTGGGGGAGTTTTATTTTATTTTAGAAAATAAGCATTTTGGCTTTAAATTAGTGCTAATTTTGCGTTCCTCTCGCATATACATCTATTCTAACTCTACACAATACCCCGTAATTTAGGAAATTTATTTTCCCAATTATGTATTTTTATCAAATTTCATCTCCTACTTTTACATTTTATTTGTATCTCTATCCTTTCAACTGGTATCTTTTACATATCTCACTAAACAACCTTAAACGCTAATTAATGAGAAACCCTTCTTGCTCTCCATTCACCGCGGTTATGGCTCCTTGTGGCGGTTACTCCTTTCGCACGAAGATAACGAGGCCAAAATCTTATCCATATACGTTTATATTCATTATTTACCTCTTTAAGATGAGTGAATTTGTTTGCTAGATGGAGACTTTATGGTCACGAAATATTCGGAGTAGTTTTCGCCAAGAGGACACATGTGGAGGCACGCTTTTCTTCACGATGAGACTATTTGGCTTGCTCCTCGGCGTATCTGTTACATGTATTCTAAACGAGTTGCTTGATTGGCTTGGCACTTGAGTATTCCAGTGGACCAATATTGCTCAACTATATATCTTAGATATGAGGTTTATCATACGTGTTTTTTCATGCAGAAGTTAATCTTGCCTTCTGATTTACACTGCTTTGTATGATAAAACTCATCGTTGTTTCCTTTCTTGTTTCTCTTTTGCATCCATACATGCTACACACTGTACACCCTTCACACCGTTTTCTTTCGGAGTGATAGGCAAAAAGAGTCTGATTATAGTTCAGAATGGGGAAAGCACTGTTTAATTGACATTGACATAACAACCCCGCGATCCACCAAAAAGGTGTATGGCACAGAGTGCAAGCATCAGGTGGGAAGGGTGAGTGATAAGGAAGGATAAGGGGGAGGAAGGGAAAAGAGAAAAATATTCAGTAAAAAACTATCAAATAACGTGCGAATTTAAATGCCTGCAAATTCATGGGAAGGCTTCATTCAAAACAAAGGTTAATTCGTCTAATATATTTGTCATGCGAAATAAGGGAATAAAAAAGAACCAAAACCATTTATACGACAGGCCTCCACCAAAACAAGAGCGATCATGAAGAACTGGGAATTTTATGTGGATTTATTGCTTGGTGCTCTCTCATCTCAATCAAAGTGAACGACACGTATTTGATCATTATCGATATCCTGATTGAAAGGCTCCTAGTATTTTTCATCTTGAGAGTCCCTCCAAATACATTTACTCGTGACTTGAGTGCTTCCTAAATTGCTTCATCATCAACGTCTAGATTGCATGGACATCCCATTATTTGGCCTTCCAAAAATGAATTTAGTGATTATGGGCTAATTTGTGTTGCGTGAGCGTTGCTAGAGCGTTTTGTGTTGCATGTTCATGTGGTGGTGGAGTTTTCCCTTTTTGCTTGTTGTGTCCTGGCTTGCGTGTTGTTGAATGGCTTTAGTGCTGCATCCTGGGGTGCAGTTGTTTGCTGGTTTAAGGTATATGTGTTTGCATGAGTGTTGGATGAAGGGATCTTTGCATGATTGTGTGCGCTACTGTGGGTGTAGTTTTCCATGTTGTTGTTTTTGCATGTGGTATTGTTATCTTTTACGGGTGGTGACATAACACCCCCCGCCACATGCCCTTGTGGTGGCTTGCGGGGTATTGTGTACATGTAGATGTTGTGATACTAAGCATCGTTGTTATCATTATCTACTGCTGGAAAATGCAAGCACTAAGAAAACTCCTTAGAATGTCAAATCCCCATTTGATCGAGATTCACCAATCAAAATGTTCTCTTGCTAACTTCCACCGTGGAACTGAATTACTCATTGGGAGTATATTTTCTTGTCCTAATAAATACTTTCTCTGGTAATAAGGCATTGCAGAGATGTGCTTCTTTCCTTTTACTCATCACACTACTGTGTTCAATCAACTCATTTGTAATGAAGAATGAATTTTATAATAAAATGGCACATAAATGATAGATATAATGCAGTATTTGGAGTGGAAAAATAATCCCACTTCTGCGTGATCTTGTAAGTGGCAGTTAGCGTGGAAGTGAAGTTGCAGGCAAAGGGAAACGCTCAGAAAAAAAAATGAAACTAGATAAACTCCAGTTCGGTATGACTTACTTTAAACCCAAGCTTTATAGTTGAACATTTACCGTGTACTTTATCTGTGCTGATTAATTAAAAGTGGAAGGTGATAACGTAAAACCATTATTATCACGGCCGCGCATTCCTTAGCGGCAGCGTCGCCCCTTTCCTTGGGGGCCACTGTTGCTCCCTCTGAAATCTCAAGGGCTTTGCTTCCCCTTAGCACTCTCGGCCGGGAAGATGGCTTCCGCTGAGTACGTCATACCTTACGAAGGGCAATGGCGTGTGCGTCCATTCTGATGTTATCTCAAAACGTGCCCCTTTTTAAAGTTTCTGACCGATTTATCCATATGTCCCGCCCATCGCTCTTTTTGTAATTATTCTGTCGTTAAAAACTGCTACAACAAAACAAAAAGCGCCACGGAAATACTTCTGGAGTTGTGCTGGGAATTATAACAAAAAAGACGATTGAATGCAAGGTTGAACTTGCTAAATAAATTCAAGTCCACATGTTTCGGCGTCGTGGTCTCGCAAATTATTCGCACTCCAACAAACATTGGTCGCTTATATCATGGCTATAAAAATGCGGAAAATATAGGAGATGCCAAAACAATAAGACTTAAGGACTGCTTCCCACGAACAATACCGGATCGCAACTGTAGCGTTAGAGTTAGCATGAATCCCACTTGGCACCCACAGGGTCTAGGGAATAATTAGTTTTACTCAAATGTTAGCCTTTTCACTAATCTCTTATATTTTGTGGTCAAATCCCTTCCCGCATCACCGCATGTGACTGCCATTTAATTAATGCAGTGCTCGAGAAACAATATTGCCAACCCTTCTTTGTTGTTTTCAAGCTTCTCCTTTCATCCCTCGTATCTCTCTATCCGTTGGGTGAAGGGGACGCCTCACGCCGTCCGCTGCCTACAGCGGTGTATCACATTCCCTGGCTGTGAATTAAGGGGCGGAGACCATTAGTTTAGCGTGTACATAAAGTAGTAGAATTTCTATCTTAGTTTTCAATTCCGTCTGACCTGTTTTGTTATGGTGCAGGTTTGTCGCAAATGGTTGTGGTTCATTTTTATTCCCCTATTTCGTGTAACAAAGAGCTAATTTTTTCGGTAAATTACCACTTGTTTTGAATTGATTTGTACACTATTTGAGGTGTTTTACTGAATATTTTTCCCTCTTCCCTTTCTCTCCCCAATCCTCCCTTTTCACTCTTCCCACCATGTGCTTGCACCCCATGCCACACACCATTTTGGTGATTCGCGGGGTATTACTGTATTTCGATGTAGATGTAGATTATTTGATGCGATTAACAATGTAGTAATTGCGGGGGTAGAAATGGACCCGTGGCTCGAATATCTCCTAAGGATGTCAGCTCTCCCATCTGCAAGGAATGGACCTTTCTATTGCCGCTAATCATGTAGGAAGGTTGGGGTTCTCGAGGGAATACTCCGACGTGGATCTAGTTAATGCACGGTCTTCTAACTCTTAAGGGCACTGGATTTCTCCTCCGACAACTCTTCCCTTCCTTTGGTCGTCCTTCTCCCGAGAGTATCCCTTACCCCGAGCACCGGCGAAACCTCGGCTTTCCACTACCTCACCCCCCTCGCAATGCTCAAACCACACCCACCCCACCTCCCTCCTTTCTCTCTCTCTCTCCGCCTCTTGCTCGCTTTTCCCTTTAATCCCTGTTGCCACGTCCAAACTAATCTCGCTCAGAAGGTGATGCGGATGGAACTGTTTGATTCAAAGTCTTGTGCTTTCGTAGTCCTCATCCTCTCGGAGGCGTATAGTATTGTGTCTAGTGCATAAGAAAGGAACCTTCAAAGATATTGTGAGGGAGAAAGGAAATATTAATGCTATGAGGGTATCATCAAAAATGATTAAGGAGAGTCCTGGTATGACTAAGAGAGACTACGTATATGGCTGATTCGGCTCCGTGAACTAAGAGAAGCAAACTCTACAAGTTATGCTACGACTAATATTTGATTGAATTTCATTTGCTTCTAGTGCTGTAAGTTACTGATACTGTCGATCATAATTTCATTTGTATTTGGGGACTGCATTCGTTCGAGGGTATTCCGGATTCATACAAATTCTATATTACGTGTAATTCTACGCAATAAAGAGGAAGGACTACATAGTATTTATTAAGTGTCGCGTTAGATGGGGCTTATATGTACTTAGGTGACCAGTTCCATCAAATACGTACCTTGGCCGACTGAGTAGTAAAATTAGTTAATGATTATAGATAGATAGATAGATAGATAGCGGTCTTTATTTGGGCGAAATTGAGACCAAATGGTCCCTTCTTCCATTTAACCCATGATGATGATATAGATATACATGAATGATAGATTGAGATAAGAACATTCATATTCATTCATTTCTGTCTCGGGGTAGGGAGCCCTAAAATTTAGTTTTAGTTTATGGTATATGAAATTGGTTTAATATTACTCCTTCCGTCAGAATGACTTTTCTTCCATATGTCTCCCAGCTTTGCCGCATGTGTACATTCCTATTTACTCCTCGAGATCCCAACTTTCGTCGTTTCCAGTCTTCTCATCCACATTCCTCAGTGACCTTCACCCCCTTCCCCTATCTGAAACCATGTACTCTTTTTCTCTCATAGAGTATCTGCTTAGTGGTTGCTCTTCACTCTTAACTTGAACCAAATCATCGAAAAGGACCTCTTATAATCTGTTATCTGTGTATCCAATACACACTCTTTCATGGCCCACTCACTCATGCCCCTCTTTCCTATTTTCACGTAAAATATTCAAGCACTATACATCTACCGCAAAAATCCATTATACTCTTGCTTGTTGTCTATAAAAATATTATCGTTTACGTTATTTGCCGTAAAATATAAAATAATCTTTTGATCATGAAATTGTTTTCGCCACTCGATTGACCTTTAGATAAGAATAATATCATAGAAAGTGAGAAGCTGAAGATGCAGAGAATTTATCTTGAAATTTCGAATCCAAATGAGTACGTTTCTAAGTCATAGGTTCAAAAAATTCCAAGGAAGGTTTAGCCATCCAGGGAAAGTAACCAATTGAATGCTTGCTTTAAAGTCCTCGTGTTTTCTTAACGCCTCTTTTCTCGCTAACTTGATCTTCCCGAGGCATATTTTTAGGTTCCCTAACTCTGAAAACATTTCTTATTTCCCTTTAGTTAATATTAATACGAGGATGAATCGGTGGTGAAATAACCTAGTGGATAGAGTTTACCCCGATTGCTTTTCGTTCCGTAGACTCAGTCCTCACTTCACCGGATCTATGAAACAATTGCCGCGGACACCAGATCTGTGGAACCGTACTCGTTCAATGCTCCCTAAGTGAAAGTGCATTAGCCGCTTGCTTCTCCTCGCTCCCGTCGTTTGAGTGTCCAACCCCGAGCAAGGAAACCCCGCCCCCGAATACCGGCTGTGCCGCCTGGTGGCGACGTGAGGGTGAGGACGCCGCCAATCCCTAGAATACGGGACGAGTTCAGTTCGTTGTCCGGATGCCGTGCAGGGGTGTGGCGGCCACGACCCGGTGTCGGCGGGCGTGCACCACGGAGATGGAGAGCGGTGTTCTTCTCCCGGCAGTCATCATTCCCAGTGGGAAACCCCAGCGCTGGTGCGCGCTGTCCACCTCCCTGGTGAAGGGTTGCTTGCTGCGATGTGGGGCCCTTGATCCCGGTCCCCTCCGAAGAAGAGGGACCCTCTCCCCTTCCATCCGTTCCCGAAGCGCCTTATCCCCATCCTCTCTTCTCTGGCCTCGGTGAACTTCGTCCCTTCCCCTTCCGCCTCAGGGATCTTCCAAACTTCCCCTTTCCCGCCTAGGGAGGGCGCTTCTCTGCCCTTTCGCACGCATCCCTCGCCCTCCCTCGTCCAATGCGTCCATCCACCTCTCCCTGCGATTCCGCCACGGATACAAATAGCCTGCGGTGACTCACCTGCCCGTCCTCTGAACACTCCCCATTATGTCCTTCGGAGAAACACAGGCAGCCCAATTGTTACTGAATGCGTGTGGAACGAACGATGTTACAGCAACGCACAAAGACAAGTGTACTCTATGCCGTGATTTATTTCGAACGTCTTTGGCCGAAATCGTTCTCATTTGTCGGTCGACCTCAGCTCAAGAATTTTGTTCTCCGTGAGAAGTGCTTTCCAGCAATAGGCCTCCTCTCACCTGACTGCATGGAACGCCATATTTCCAGGGAATCAGCAATCGTCCGTCCAAGCCAAATACAGATAATTCATCAAAGCGCATATTTCTGTACACCCTTGCACGCCTCTCTACGTAAAATCAAAGTGGAACCTCACATGTTTTACATATTAGAGAGATGAAGATCACGATTTTAAAATCAAGCTAACAGTATTAAAATTTTCAACTAAATATTTTTATAATCTTTCATAGTTTTATATCCAGATTCTCATATTAGATAATGTTGCAGGCAATCATCAAAGGAATTAGTATGTGATGATGTTTTCACTAGTGGCTGTATTGTAGGGAAAGCTGGTACAATTGTAGGCTTCCTCGTATAATGACCCAATCTCATACTTCTATCCGAAGATTGATTTTGATGCATAGGTTTAAGCTCACCTCTTGATGGCCCCTCCCTCATATTTATTTACTTATTTAGCCTTAGTCCGAAAACAGCACTCTGGCCTTTACATCGGACTATTAACAAAGAATAACAATTGAGACGATTACAAACACCCAAGCCCTAGGTGGAAGAAAACCTACCCAGGCGGGAATCGAACCCGCGACCCATGGATTGGCAGACGAGGACGTTACCTCGCTGCCACCGAGGCCGGCAATGGTGCGTGAAACCCACAAATTCAAGATCTATTCCGTAAAATTACCTGTTCCACCTTCGATGTTCTTGAAAGATCTGTTGCCAGAATAAATCTCGCATCCTGGGTGAAGGTGAGGCTGTCCAGAGTCGTCATGACCCGGATTGCAGCACATGACCCCAAAGTCAACTCTCTACCGCGTTACCCTCAACCCCTCACGTTTGTCTAATGGACGTGCATGAATGAGTACAAGGCGTAGTGCGCATCGGCTCTTTAAGACGGGGAAGAGGAGAGTAGTCGTTTGATAATCACCGTTAAGAGTAATGAGTAAAAAATACCTGCATTTATTTCTTTAATTTTAAATTCCAGTGGAATACCAGTTGCTTGTGGTTACTATTTAAATCAGCAAGTGGTGTTAGCCATGAAATCACTCGTGACGCTGAAGAGTGCACAAATTCTTTCCAAAAGGCTTTGTGGTACCCTTGAAATGTTTTCCATTCGGATCTGATTTGGGACAGAGAACTACGTGAGCGTCAAATCCCGTTCGCATTGATGACCTCTGGAATTCAGCTTCCAACCATCTGACGTCATCACGAAAGGCCAGCACGCAACAATGTTGACGGAACCACCGTGTCCCCCTTGCGTGAAGCACGGACATAATTCACCATGTTAACGATGAATGAGGCGGTGTGGCGGAATGCGTAGTTCTGTCCCAAGTATGACTCTCGAATCTATTCCTTAATACGCTCTGGATTCCTGAAGTCCTCTGGAGGCAGGAAATCCGATCCGAGGTCCGATTTCCCTCGTGGTCGTAAGCTGGGAACCTCACGGAGGCTTGGGTTGCAAATTTGAAAAAAATATATGCAGGCCGCTCGGTTGATGAAGTTGCGTCCCTCTGGCTGGTTTCACATTCCCTCCGTATTCTCTAATTGATAAGATCTTTCTTATGCGAGATTTTCACTTCCCTCCACTGGATTTGTTGGAACCATCTCTTGAAGCATTTAAATTTATGTTCGCTACGGAAAGGCAGAGATCAAATTTTACGTCACCAGCATCGAGGGGTGTATTCCTTTGAGGATATGTGTACGCCTTTGAGTGATTCGATGGAAATAGAGTTCTCAGCGGAGAAGACTGCAACGAGTAGTGGAATATTTTCTCCAGTGAGGCGTTGATCAACTTTTTGCTTATTTCATTTCGTAGATGGCAATGAAAATTATGTACATACATAGTTTTTCCAGGGAAACTCAAACGAAACTTCGAAAACAATACATTTTTAACATCGCAATTTCTTGAATGCAAAGGATTCTCAGTTACATTATTTTCATGTGTACTCTCCATCGTGTGCAATAGAAATATTCTAGCACTTTGAAAGTTCACGATAATTCTAGAAGTACTATGATTTTAACCGCTACTAAGGCCATGGGTATCAATATTTGGTGTGCCTGACCTGGTCAAGGAGAGAGAAGTGTATTGGAGAAGTAATGCTGTTTAGAAAAGCTGTCTAGTTCTCACATTTAAACTTGTTGGAGGGACAGATGTGAATCAACAACTTTTATTCATTAATGAATTTATATATGTTTGTCCTCTCAATTACTCAGCAAATAATCGTGGTGCATGTTGCAAATGCAGTTGCCATGTTTAAACTATTGTTGCACCATATTGTTGCGTTCTGGCAGTATGCTGTTAACTGTAGAACACTCATCAAACCTCCGCAGTCCCTATTGCCAACTAGCAGGACAGTGTCACATTGAAATTGAAGTGAAATTTCATGGATTTCACTTGATTAACCTTCGTGCATAAGAGTGAGCACACGCATATGTTTAACGTCTCCGTTCTAGATATTTCTGATTCCTTGGACTGAATGTGGTCCCTCAAACCCTTTCCGAGAATTGTTTTCAATCTTCACCCTTGAAGGCCTACCGCCGAGCGAAAGAGATCTTTTTCGTTGTCTGCCGACCTGAATTTTATTGGTAGATTTTAAATGACCCTGGTGACAATTATCCTTTACTCATCACGAGAACTTTCTTCTTGTTTGCCTTGCATTATTTGATATGTAGACTTGTAGATTTGATGCGTCTTGCCTTCTTCAGTTCTTCGTAACGGCCTCTTGTCCTCATTTTATCTGAAAATCCTGTTCTCTCCTTCCGTTCACCCGGACCGTCCAACATTCACCCTTACTGGACGCCACCATCCAAACCACAATGAATCTCTCAATATTTCTTCCACCCAGTGTATCTGTCTTCTCTCGGTTTTTTCTTACAGTTTCTTCTCTTCTCTCATCATTTTGAAATCTCTAGCTTTAATCATCCTCCATGCCCAATTTATTTTCTTTATTTTTTTCATGCCCACTTCTAATATCCCTTCTATTTGCTTAGCTTCCCCGTCATCGATTCTCCTATTCTTGTTGCTTCATTAGGTGTTGTGGTAACTATAGCGATAATTCAGTTTTACCATAAAGAGTTGTGTCACATACGAAAGCCTCAATGGGAGCGGCTGACTTGGGAAAACAGTGTAGCAATTAATAAGTAATTCAATGAATTCCTGGACCGTTTAATAATTTTTGTTTTGTGCTAGCTGACTATATATGCTTACTGAGACAGAAAGAGACAGACAGAATAGGAGAGATCTAATGCTATCAATTTCTTTCCCAAACCCGCGTCCTTTTCACGTACCTTCCCCAGCTGGCACCCGAGAGGCACGTCTGCACTCCACGAAGCAATTGCCCTCACCCAGCGACCCCTGGGGGGAAAGGGGGGGGTGAAGTGGAGCGCCGTTGCACTCAACCCTTCGTGTGTGCACGCACTCTCTCGCCGATCGAGCGCGCATTCCCCCTCTTCTCCCCCCACTCTCGAGGGGGGTTGGGGGCACTAGACCCCGGTGGGAGGAGGGGAGCGGCGGCTGGCTGATTACCACCTCGCCGATCGAATCCAATTATTTCTTAAAATGAGAGAGAAGCATGCTTCTGTGCCCTGCAGGCATTTCAGGGTTTTTCCACCGCTTGTTTAAATGTTATTGTGCTTAAAGGGTTGAGAGATTTAAGGGGAATGACGGTCGCCACAGCAAGGATCGGTGAACTGACAGAATCACCAATTGCAATCGTCTATTTTATGTCCGCAATCTGCAAGTCAGATAGGGTTTTGTATAAGAACGCCTATACCACGCCACCCAATAAAACCAAACTTCTGGCTGATTATTGTGATACTAATAAACAATAAAGTAGGCTCTTTAATACGGTTGTTGAAAGTTTTTGCGTCCATTTCATTCGTGCTGTCTGCGGATTTAATAGAATGAACATAAAACGTAGAATCATGAAGCTAGGGTTTGTCTGGGGGTGTCTATGGCGTCATTGGCACTTTCAGGGTGTCGGATTTGAGCCCTAGAGCCTTCGGCTAGAATCCTTAAGCGGTGTCTAATATCGTTGAGCGTAGGCTTTCGCTGTGGGTCGGTGGTGCTTGTTTGACTGGCTCACTAATGAGGCAACTTCGTTTGGTATTCGTGCCGTAGATCTGTGAGGGAGAAATTCACGTATTCAGGCACGGTATCCTTTGTCCAGAGGCACCTTTATTGGAGCGTTACCTCAGGAGCTCCTCTCACTAAGCTGTAAGATAGCTATTGCCCCGTTATTGAGCACTGATTCACGTATTTGGACTATTTTGGATAAAAGTGGGCGAAGTAATACTAGAAACGCTTGGAAAATCCTATTTGCGGTAGACTTTTCCGTGAAATGAAAGGAACGCTAAGTATATAGGCTTAAGGAAAACATTGTTAAAGAAGTTTAAAGTGGTGACTATCGTGCCATCGATCCAAATTTTTCGTGCTGAGTGCTGCACTCTCACATGCACCTTCGTGCAGTTGAACTCCAGGAGGACGTCAAAAAAAACACCTCGTTCAGAATTTGAATTCTGATCTACCAATTGCTAGTTTGGATGTCGAACAGTGCACTACCAAGTCATCTTAATTCATTCTTATGATTTTAATATTTTCGTGGCGAATTTCCACCTTATTTATTTGCTTTATCTTATAATTGAAATGTCCATAGAACAGAGATGTCAGAAATGTGAGAAAAAACAAACGTTTATCCTTATTGGGTGCCGGAATGTATCTGTGAATTTTTACTGATAAGGATAGCAAGAGGTGTGTTACAATTCTGAACCTAGGGTATTTCATTCGAGATTCATTTGAAATCATTGTCAATTATCCTCACTAATGGGAGAGCAATGATTTCATTCGGGAGTAACGAATGCCATAAGCGCAAACAATTATTCATCGAATGTATACTCGTATGGCTAGTCCTCGACTGAGAAATTAAGTGTTTTAGGGTTATGCGTATTCATTGAAATTTATACTAGTTGCTGAATACTTTGAAAAAATAAGGCATGTCATACTCTACAGCTGGCGTCGATTGACTTCAGCTGACATTATTGACAGCGCGATTGGATAGGAGAATTTGTTTCTCGATTCCCACAATAGTAGGCTTCGTCACTAAAGCCTATCCTAACTGTAAGAGTCAGTAGTTTATCCGTCTTTATTGCCTATGTCTTAAAAGTATCTTAAAGTATGGCCCTGGAAGGTGCTTCTTTTATTTTGTTAGGGAATCAGTTACGAATTAAAAATAGCACACAAGTCTCAGTGAACCGTCTAAGTGGTATTTTTTGCCGAAAGACGACAAAGATATAGCGTTTATTGTGATATTCTCAGTGGTATTTTATAGTCCTGTGAGCTGTAAAGAAAAGCCTTTGTTTGCCTTCCCTTCCTATTTGTTAATTTCAGTGAAATCATGATTTCTAGTTTTTTAAACATTTATTGTACTGATAAAACTTTAATGTGCTAATGTGCCTACAGTACCTGCCAAGTACAACTGCGTATGCAGAAAGAATTCGGGCCTACCCTGATTACATCCATATCATTTTAAGGGACTTTAATCCGCAAGCGTTTTTTTAGTCACGTTTTAATTAAATTTGAATTTAATTTCAGCGGACTTAGGGCTCATTTATTTCCCCAAATGTATTCATAGACTGGGCTTAAGGAGGCTTCTCTCTTGGTTAGGGAGGGAAAGCGGAAGGGTTTAGATGGGAAGGATGGCAAGCGAAAGTAAAACTCACCACTTGAAGGAAAGGAAATATTTTTTGACTCTGAAGAAAACGCCTGCATTCAACAACCACTCACAATTATTCATGATACCATATTTCAATTTTACGGGAACTATAACGAGGATGAACTGTGGAACCTTGATTTTCTGTTAATGTAATGGTTTTTTCCTGGTGTATGGGGGGATAAGGATTGTGCGCTCTCTTCGGAAATTCCCTAAACTACATGCATGAGTGCGTATTTGCGACAACCTGATCGTGTTCGCCTTTGTAGGTAATGGGCTCAGGTGTTTTACATTCACAGAGCTGATGTAATGGATTGAAATTGTTCAACCCTTTTTGATTCTTATATTTTCTTTCAGGTGAGTACCCTGCTTGGTCCCTTTGGTTTCACAGCGCGTGTGTCTGCAAAAGTTAAGTGTCGTTTTTAAAATTTTTATTTGATCGTGAAAGTGTTCTGTCGGTTTCCAAATGCGGCTCTCGAAGATGAAATATCGTAGATATAACTTATGGTTCGTTATTTTCATCTTGCGGTTTCGTTTACGTAATCGTTAGTTATGAAAACTTAAAACATTTCCATTTTTTTCTTCTTTTATATATTGTGGTGTTTATTTAAATATTCCATCTGTATTTCTCTTGTTCACTTGTTCAAGAAATGAAAATAATTTTTATTTACTTTTATAACGGTTATTATTGGTGTAATTATTTCTTATCTTAATAGGTATTAACAAATTTTTTTTCTTTCTCGGTATACCAAGGTGTCTCCATAAAAAAACAGCGTTTATTAAAGTGCTCGATTATGGAGCCTTTGCCGCGGAATTTTATTCACGTTATTCTTTTTCATTTGCGATACTCATAGGCGCAAAATAAATTATTGTTTATGACATGTCAATTTAGGAAATTATAAATTGTTTATGTGCAATTGAACATACTGAAGATATAAGTAGCACTTAAACATGTATGTTGATTACATTTCGTACGTTAAAAAATACTGTTTACTCGGAATTATTGCGTTGGAATCATGCGATTAAATTGATAATTCGTGCATGAGAATGGATAGAATAACAGTTCCATGCTAGCGATTTCATATTTAAACGTTTTTAAATTGAGATTTTTGGCTCTTTTTTTTAGTCATTTGATGAGACGTGTTTAAGTTTACATCTTCCATTGCCTCGTGAGTTGATTGCCCGGAGGTGACGCAACAGCAGAATCATATCCGAGTCAATTTGGCAAAACTTTTCATGAGTTCATTGCATGGCGAAACCATTTTCTCCGCGACATCAGTGGTGCCGGCGTTCAATTTACTGGCGGGAGTGGTGCCTCATTTTGCCGCTCGCCGACCGGGAAGGAGCCCGCCCGAAATCGCTTCTCGACCGAGAGTTCAATCAGCGCCCAAAACGTCCCCCCCCCCACCCGGCCGCGCCTCGTTCTTTCTTTCATAATTTTCCGCTTATCAGAATTTCGTTTCACCGTCGAGTATCATCCCCTCCAACCGGATCTCATTCGTGTCACAAACCCTCCAATCTCGCACAGCAGGGGCAGATGCTGCAGGGTTTTTGCCAGGGGCCCGGTGCCACCAAGCGGTGTTTTACTCGATATATATTCTTTTATATTATTAACAGGGGCGTCTCAGATAAATTTAGCATATTATTGTATGTTTAAATTAGTTTGTGGTGTCGTATCTACCCCTGGATATAGTCGAGGAAAATAAAAATCAACTCTAGATTTAGTGTTTTATTATACAGGATCCATATCTTTTGACTAAATCGCTTGAGTGTGAAAAACATATCAGGGTTGCCGTAATTAAATGTTGGCTTGTAATTCAAAATCAGCATTAAAAAGTAAATGTCATGAGGGTGTAAACTACTGTTCGTTTGTTGAAGATGAGGGGTCAGAGAATAGCTTATTTTCATGGAAGTCGTCCAGTAGTCATTCGGTCTGCTTTTTTGTAATTTTTTATCGCATAAAAAAAAGACTACTAAAATCGCATACGCATGGCACGATGTAGTTGAACCTTACAGACTGTGGTTGAATTCAGCAATTTCAGAGTAAAATAATGATTCGCCTTCACCGGGACTGGATTCGGTCTATGTTTGTCTCAAAGAATAAACTAATTTACGTCTGTCCTCCTTTGAATTTCCTTTATAAAAAAACAAAATAAAAATATCGGCACGCCAAAATAGCTATTTTTCCAACAAATATTGAGCTTTCACCTTCGATACTAACATTGAATGGCTTAATGTATTTGAATAATCATGATTAGTAAAATCAACCAAGATTTTGTTCCAATGCCGTATCCCTGGGCCAGTGAATGAGAAAAGGTTTTATTTATATTTTTATTATTGGAAAAAGAGTAATTCCCTCTTCAACGCCATCTGTATCGGGAACACCGAAATGGAATGCGTAGGCTTAATTAAATACTTAAGCGTTTCATGTTTCACGACCTCCTGCGGGGGAAAAGTTACGGGGAATATGTGGACAAATTAACATAAAATTATTATTTATTAGGAGAGCACTGGGTAAATACGCTGGAAAGGTTAAAGAGAAATGTTATATGTCGCTGGTTAGGCCTCATTTAGAATATGCTGTTACTACTCGTATATGGGATCCTCACGAAGTTGGATTTATTGCCGAATTGGATCGCGTGCAGCGTAGAGGAGCTAGATTTATAAAACGTCGTTACGATAAACTTAAGAGCGTATCCAAAACATTAGAGTAGCTAGGGTAATCACTCTCGGAGCGAAGATTAAATCACAGATTAAATCTCTTGCATAAATTGGAAGGTCTCATGATCAGTGCTGTCAAAAATGTATCATTACTCTCCTACTATGATAGGAGAGATCATGTAAAAAAAATTAGAGAGAATAAGTATAAAACAAATGGATTAAACGTGTCATTTGTTGCGCGAACAACAAGGGATCAGAATAACATCGTCCGACCGTGCTAGGAGTAAAAATATTCTGGTCAAATAAGTCTGGTGTGTATTAACCCCCTGCCACACACCCAAGCGAAGTGGCTGGCAGGGTACTAAAAAAAAGTAAATAATGAATAAGAACCAGAGCCCCTCGATGTTCCAGTACCTTAAGCCAGATAAGCTACCGAGGCCTCGATAACTTAACTGGCTAAAGCACTCGGCCGGACATTGAAGGACTTCCTCTTTTACGGGTGGTGACCTAACACCCCCCGCCAAACGCACTTGTGGCGACTTGCGGGGTATTGTTTAGATGTAGGGATCAGGATTCGAATCCCAGGGGAGGTGAATCATTTTTACAGTTTGAAATTGTTGCATTGTAATGCATATGGTGGATGCGAATGACTTCGTTAAAAGTTACTATTTTGGCATCCCCCGCAGTTTTTATAAGTACTCTGGTTCACTTAAAAATATGTATCTTTTTAGCTATGCATGTCCATCGTTCCTACTAAGTTGCTTTTTAATTTGTTCCTAAACATCGAGCTCCAGAGAACTCTCTGTGGGCCATTTCCATATTTACAGAATATCCATCAAGAATATTACAAGTAGTGAGCACAAAATCTGCTTAATACCAGAAGTTCACACCAAAGAGTTATGAAGGTAAAAAGAAACTTTTCATTGCCACAATAAAGATTAAATATTTCATGACCATGGTTTCGATGCTGCGCATCATCACGTGATGATTGAAACCATGGCTGTTAAATATTAAATCTTTATTGTGGAAGTGAAAAGTTTCTTTTTCACCCTCATATTGAAGGAATTCTATAAAGTTAAACCTGAAACCGTTATGTTTACCAAGGAGTTAGGTCAACCCTTGCCACAAACACCGGAGGCAACATGCAGGTTTTTGTTAGATATCGTGTTTCTGTGAATGTTTCAATGTCCAAATTACATGCGGAGATAGTACGCATGAAGAGGCTTGGAGTAAGTTGTGAAGAAGGCTAGTCTCGGTCCTCTGAGATCCACTGAGGACGCAAAATGGTTCCGCGAAACGTCTCGATGTTCCCTGCCCTCTCCTTTTGCGAACTTCTCGGCTTTATCCTTCGGGTCCCAAACACCATGTCTTTCTTTACAGTCTCCCCTCCCTCCCCTTCGCCCTCCCACCCTCTCGGGAAATGATCTCCTCTGCTTTCTCGCCTTTCAGGGCACCTTGCTCGCTTACAGCTGCCTAAATTGCGCCATGCCTCGCCCTCCAACCCCTCTTCCGTTTCACCCACTACACGAGATTCCGTGGTGCTACGAGGCAAAGAATTTTTGTTATAACTGTCTCCATCAACCAAAACTGAGTAGCGAATCAACATTATAAGAGATGTATGCTGGGAATTACTCACAGAGCGAAGGTTAAATTACGGATTAAATCTCTCGCATTAATCGGAAGGGTAATCCTTTAGCAGTCCTGTTAAAACTGTATTATTTCCCCCATCGTAATACGGTAGATAAGATCATGTCAATAAAATTAGATAGTTTGAGCGTAGAAGAGATAAATTTAAGATGTCATTTTTTTTAATGAGCGATAAGGAATCAGAACAACGTTGCCCGACCGCTGTAGGGGTAAAAATATTCGGTACAAAATTAGTTTCGTGTATATTCAACTCCTGCCACACACCTTGGCGGTGGCTTGTAAGTCTTAAAAATATACTACTAAAATACTAAAAATATTGTTCCCGAGTTCATAAGGAATTTTTATCGTTCTTCCTTTGTTCATTTTGATTGGGCGAAGAGCAAGTGCTTTCAAATAGACCCCGATTATTATTTCTAATCATATTTATAAATTGTACAGCGTCAAGAGTACTACAGTAAAGGTAAAGGGTAATGATGACTATGACATAGGACTCGAGTATGGTCAATACTAGGTTGATTTTATGGGTTGCAGTTAAGAGTAAGCTTCAAAAGACCCGGTCACTGCGTTTGCTTAATTGGTGGGGTCCGGTCGTCTGCAAGGGAACGGCGATAACACAATGTATCACCCTTGAGAATCGAGTGAGCTAGGCTGAGGAGGCGGGTTCCGTATTTTGCTGGGGCGTTAGCCTCTTTTGTTTCCTTTTGGTCATCGTTAATTGCGGCTTCAAATGTATTTGTTTGTTCAATTGGTTTCGGACATGTCATGCATTCCAACAGCAAGGATATTGCAAACCGAGCAATGATACTGTCAAATATAACTGCTCAGTTATGGGAGTTTCACAGTAACAATGCAAGAGGTATGGAATGAATGTTCAAAAGATTAAGCTCAAAAAAAGCATTAACAATGAAAAGAAATAACACTCTAAAGAACCGGGAAGGGTACGTTAAACATTAGAGTTGCAAGAAATACTCTACAGGAAGCGAGAAATAAGAGTGGAAGACTAAAGACTCAATTTTTAATATAGTGGGAAAATAGAAGAAGTTGGTTGGTGAATTTGGAAGAAGGCAGAGAATTAGCTGTAGAAGAAAATGAGAATCAGTGGATTGAAGACCGCTTAAAAAATTTCAGAAGACTCATGAGGATAGAAGGGAGTATTCCGGAGTGGGAGTGAGTGTGGAAGAGAAAAAAAAGAAGATAGGTTTTTGAGGTGATATGAAGGAAGGTGGGCGATACTCATCTACATCATAATAATCGACATTTACACAATGACCCGCAAGGGTGTGTGGAGGGGGTAGCTCGAGCACCAGCCATACTAATAATAGTTATTTAGGACTTGTAAGACTATCTTTGAATTGATCCACCTCTCCGAGCGTCTTAAATCCTTCAGCATTGATACTTGTAATTCTATTTTCTTTCCCATCGCCAAGTAAATCATAACGACTCTTATTTATTAAAAAAATTTTCTATTTGGCATCAGTTGGCCTTCACTGTTCTATTTTTTATTGGTACCCCGTTAATTACTCAATGGTCAATCTGTCAATTGCTCGGTAGCTTAGCTGGCTAAAGCACTCGGCTAGATATCGAAGGATCCGGGTTCAAATCTCGTTCAAGGCGAACGGGATACGGACTCGGGAGACGAGCGATTTTTACACTGAAATACCAGCATTTTAATTATTCAATTACTAACGCGACAATGAGAAAATTCTCTAACGCGAAACAAAGAATAACTTTCAGATAAGGTTGGGGTAGTTGAATGATTTTTCAGTCGCTTCTCCACATTATCAACCCCATCGAGTTTTGTTTGAACATGGATGTCATTGCAGCATTAGAGTAAATTGAAGGCTTTATTGTTCCCACTTTCAAAGGAAATCCTCTGCACAATTCGCAAGTACCTGTTCTTTTGTTAAATTCCTTTTGCTTTATGATGCTTGCTACCTCAAGCAGTTTTACATAAAGTCACTCCCGTTAGCCTACTTGGAGAGTAATGCTGATGATGAGTTTCAATTTTTGATTAAAGATATTTATAGGAAATGATCATCCCTTAACGGATCAATTTCGTGCCGTTAAACTTTAAAGCAAAGTTGAGTATCATCCAGGTAATCCTCTTCCATGTATTCATGAACTTCGACATGAGTCATACATTACTTCGGTACATAATCAGTATCCAACTTGTCCTCCAGCGATTTTGTCGGGTATCGAGATCCAGACAGTCGATTAGCTATGTATAATTGCATTACGCTTATAGACGCGCAATTCACATTATTTACCCACATTCTCGAGAAGATCACAGCCACGGATCTTCGAGTTTGCAGGAGGGCCGCAATGGTGGTGATTCATTCGAGTAATGATTTCCCGTCGGTGAGGCCGGCCCTGGGGTTGGCTGGGGCCTACGTCTTCTGCCTGCGACGCGTGTGTATTATTGCTCTCACGTATTCCCCAGTTGCAGCCGGAGAGTAACGCCCTCGGGTGGCGGGGCGTTGCCCAGGGGGGAGGGTCTTTTGAGGCTTCGTGCCGGCGACCCCTCGGGGGTTAAATGGGTGGAGTGCGAATGCGGCGGGAAGCACAAGCGCTGTGTGTGACATGATGACGATCTGAGTGTACTTCTCATCAGCCTGACATAGCATCTAAAGGCTAGGTTAACCAGGTACCCATCAACCAAAGACGTTCACTGAGTAGACACGTGTTAATTTTTATTCATTTCTTAACTATTCTTTTTACTTGAGGCTCAATTTCTCTGAACTCTAACATCCCTCAGTAAAATCTTTTCTCGGTCATTGGCTCAGGGATATGGTATTTAAACAAGAGCTTTGATGAATTTACTCTTTATGAGTATTGTGAGAAATTTAGCGATGTCATTTTAGTATCTAATACGAAAGCTCAATATTTGTTGGTAAGCATTAAATTAACAAACGATAAAACAATATTGTACATTTTACAATGTAGATCATTGGCATGAAGATTATAATTTTATTTTTTGTTTTCTGAAGGAAAATCAAAGGAGAACAGCAATCAAATTTCTTCTTTTTCACAAAGAAAAGAATCGAAAATATCTCAACCTCTATTTGCTTTCTTTTTCAGGTAGTAATTTGTCATTCTCTAATATTTGTATTTTAATTAATTTGCCTGAGATTGTAGAGTATTGGATTGGAGTCTGATATCAAGAACATTTTTATATGCAATATGTATATGTACAGCCTTAGTGCTATCCCACAGATACAAACAAAAACATTAAAATCCAAATCATGTCGCTTACCTAGCATAAAAACTACATGAAACTGACATACAGTCGGAAAAGTTAAGACAAAATACACGGCTAGTCGAAAAAGAAAGAAGGCATAAATATTTGGTCAAAAAATACGGCTTGGTTACCAAGGCGTTTTCCTTGGTTACCACGACGTTGAAAATTGGACAAATATTTTGTAGGATAAAGATGTTACAAGAGTAAATTATCGAGAGAAAAGCATCGAGCTCTAAAGAACTAGTCTTGGGACAAAAATATTTAATTGTAGTATTGTATGTTAAGTCTTGAGGGAAAACTTTTGATATTATTGAAGAATGGGTACTTTTTTGTATCCTTCCACCAGCCCTGAAAATATTTTCACCGAGGTTTTCTCGCATAGCTACTTCCAACGTATTCCCATAAGTAGATTGGAGTTCCCGCTTAAATTAAAACTGGAACTTCACGGATTGGGAAAATGAGTAATTATGCTGCCATTCAAACTCTCGGCTGCCTTACCTTCGAATAATATTTCCCCGCAAACTCACTCAAATGGAAAAAGATAAGGCTAATTTTGTCCGGCGTAAACCTTTTGAGTTGCTCCATGATGAAATATAACAGTAGCGACTTGCCATTTCCGCATAAACGTGTGGAGACACACCGCCAAGTTACTATTATTTCATCAAAACGAGGAAGTTGAAAAACTACGTCCGCCTTGTTGGGGAAGTGCGCTGAATTTCGAATCATGGAGCCGTGAGGTGTGATTTGGCCGAAGGGGGAAGGCGGGCGATGTCCGCCGGGACGACCTCCTCTCCGGCCAGCGACGGCGCCTGCGCCCGTCCTGTTATCCAAGAGCACGCATGGGAGCGGTCGTCCGCATGCGCAGGGCGCGAGGACTTGCCGTGACGTGAAAGGTGCTGGCCCGCGCTTATATTTTGAGCGAAAATCGTCGAGTAACCCAATCAAGGGCGAGAACGTGGACTTGCGATCTCCAATCACGTGCGATTCTGCGTAAACAATGTAAGCTGTTGACGAGCAACAGCAACAATCGAGAAAATCATTCGATAAACCTCTAAATCTATTTCGGGAATTGAGAGTTTAAGAACTCTTTTGTGTTTTCCATGTAGATTCAAAACGTAAGATGACGTGATGTACGGATTATTCATATTGCTCGACATAGGAGAATTGCCTATTTATTGGCCAAACTTAATTGGTCGTAAACGTCCCAATAATGCGAAAGTAATTAAGTGAGATTTCGCTCAGCTCAGGTAATTCGGCTGGCACCAAATCTGGCAGTATGTAATACTTAGAGTGACTTATATATTTTCTATGGATGATTGGTGAAGCAATAAATCTTTTACTATTTCATTTGCCCTTGTAAATGTTCCCATACCTGCATTATTCAGCCTAGGCATTTTTATTCGATAAGAACCTGCAACTGGCATTTTTGCCTTTCAAAGCTTTCCCGCATGGAACTTTTTTGCCTTGGCCATGTCATGCCACACGCAATTACATATTTTAAGACCTACCTTTTCTCTATCTTTATTTTTACATGATTTGATGTCCGTGTGACCCTTCGTCTAGAGGGGATCCCGTGATGCATGTAGGCGCAAGATTCCGCTTCCAGACTCGAACGACTTCATTAGCTCACGGCGCGGCGGTCGTCGACAAGAGTCCAATATTGAAAAAAAAACATTTAAAAGAGTGAATTGTTTGCATCCCCTTTTGATTATCCTTGCTCTCGATGTAGATTGGAAAGTCTCGGGAAGGAAGAGGGAGTTGGTCGGGGTGAAAAAAAGGTATTGTTATACGGAAGGGGTGGCAGGGTTGGGTCGGAGGGGAGTGTGACAGAGGTGCTCATTTCGTCGGCAGAAGGCTAATCTCCCACGCCTTCCCTTTCTCCTCCTCCCGTCCCCTCTCACCCCCAACCACCAACCCCCGTCACCTCACCCCTCCCTCTCTCCCTCACTCTGCGCAAGTGACATGAAATCAGGATTGCCACTCGCCCAGATATCTTACCACTTCCTCCGTTCATGTACACCTTCCTACCGCTGAATCTCATTTGTTTAATAATTATGTTTTTGGCGCAAAATAAGCTTAGAGTCAAAATTAAATCTTCACTTTATTATTACCAAAATTAAATTATTGCTATAAGATATTGGGATCTCATCTGCAAGATTTTTAGTGATGACATTCATCATGTTGTGCCAAACGTGGAGGGGAATACTGGAAGCTACTCGGTCATGCGCAGACATTTACCAGTGGTACCTCCTCACATTACCACTCCGGAAACGTTTTAGATACGATACCCTCGGGAGCTATTTCACCGGCCGAGGTTTAGGGGAGCACACACGAGGGAGAAGAATGGCATGGAAAGCGTAAATCGTGCATTGTCATGATGATTAGGTGCAGTGCGTTTAAAGGAACGCATAGTCATCTACATCTACATCTACATAGTACCCCACAAGCCGCCGCAAGGGCTTGTGGCGGGGAGGGTTAGGTCATCACCCGTAAAAGAGCATAAAACCGCATGCAAAAAAAATAAAATCATGTCAATGTACACCCAAAAAGGCGTATATATTCATGCAGAAACCTTTATAACTTACAAGCATGCAAATAAATACACTATCAACTAACATGCGCATGCACCTACGAGCAAACCTCATGCCCACGCTACATTGACCTTATTTTCTTACTGTTATGATTCCGAATTATCCGGGGAAAGAACGATTATTTATATCTATTTGTAATGGAATCAATCAAGTCTCTAAGGGTTAAAATCTCTTGGCCTAGGAATCGGGGCACTTGGCTGCATAAACCCCCCGCGTATTTCAGCGGTAATCAGGAATTATGGATAGTCTAATTGATAAAACATCGGCCTGGCAAGTCGAAGGTTCATGCTTCATATCCCGGTCAAAGAAACGTTTTCCTACTAGTGTTCCGCATTCTTCCAAATTGCCCACCAAACCTGTATTTGCTCTTAATATGATTGTTCTCTGTAAGAGAACCCTCTCTGTAAACCTATACCCATATAAATGAATGAGTATGTTTTACCCGTGCCTATTATCTATTATTATAACACAAGGTAGCGGACCAGTTCGTTGTAGTTTAACTCATGGTGTTGAAAATCAAACACGCACCAAAGCCTGTGATAGCAAGAGACGACTGTTCACAAGTAAGAAGATTGGCGGGAACGGGGAATAGTCAAGCTTGAACGTCTACGATTCCAAGTGTTGAAAGAGTTTAGTATGGTTGTCATCGTATTCGCACTACAAACCATCCGTTGTTATGCAGCCAGTTCTGTCTGCCAATCATTTTTCTTAATTATAATCATAGATTAAATCGTCTCGAATGAATAGAGATCTAACATAACACAGTGATCGACCCGAAGGTAGGTATGATAGTTAATGGCAGAGTTCACCCAGTACTAACCCCAACGGCGTGTGAAATTTACACATCAGGGTAGGGGGGGCAGTTCGCTATACCTATTATGGTTTCCCGGGCAGATCTGGTTCCCGAAAAATCACATAGCTTGCGTGGAGCTGCAGGTGGAGGCAGGAACTGGCCCCCCTTAATACCCTGATGAGAGAATTTCACACGCCGTCGGGCTTAGTACTGGGTGGACTCTACCATCACCTACCAAATCGGCCTTCGTGTTGATTACTGGGTTTATGATTATATATGTATTATATATATATATATATATATATATATATATATATATATATATATATATATATATATATATATATATATATATATAGAGTGAATAGTTCATCCCTGGCGTGGAATCACCCACTCGCGCTAACACTCCAATATTTCCCGTTTATCGTTTTCCTTGATAAGGAGAAGCAGTGTAAGCAACAATCTTAGCCTGCCGTCTTCCTTTGACGATACCCACCTCTCGCATTTCTCCTAATTCACATTTTCGCTGTGCAATTACCAAAACCCATATATTTCCCCAGATGAATTACAATTTCATCCATTTTCTGGTTCGGGCTATTTTATATTTTACTCGCTTCCAATTTCTCCCCTCTTATTGACTTTCATCCCATCCTTGCTTCCCTCACCGTCCACCAGGTGGCTGCCAATTCGAATGTCGCCCAAAGGGTGGTCATTCCGCCCATTCGCCCCTCCGCCCCGCCCCACTCCACCCCCATCCAACCCCCATCCCATCCCCCGGTTTATCTCTCAGTCCCTCATTTGGAATTCCAGAATGCTCAAAAAGCACGCGACTTGCGCGATTTGGATCGATGAGTCAGCTCATATTCTCTCCGCCCCCTCCCCTTATCTCACCATTTTCTCCTTTTTCTCAATTCCAATCCAGCCTTCCTATTTCCCTCAGTCAATACACCTAACCAAGAATCAGGTTTTGATATTCCCAGTCTTAGGCTTAGGCATGAGGAGTGATCTCGTAGGTATGCTTACCATTTGCTTACTTACTTATGGGTTTAGATCTTCCTGGTGAAAAATACTAGAACACCATTCAACTAACCTCCTCGGTTCAATAAAATTCTCTTGTCATCCCCAGAAAGACGCTAGCTCTAGATTTGTGTTACAGCTTTCCTCTGCTTTAAAAATCAATTTGTGTGAAATATGGACGAGGTGTTCATATTAAATTTACATTGGCATGTAAATCTTTGAAGTGCAATAAATGGAGAAGCCCATTTGAGCCTAGTTCGCTGCTCGTAATTTCCCGAGTAATATTGTTGAGTTGAAGGTAATGATACAATATTATAGTAATACTCTTTATATTTATCTCAATTGAACTATGAAAGTTGGCCCAATGAAATCCAGTGACAAGGTAAGGGAGATAATTTTTTTAAGCAAATCAAGCGCGGTCCACTGTTGTACGTCATTGTATATCACCCATTGCACATCGCTCAGTTCTAATTTATTTTGCTCTTATTTGATCCATTTCTTGGATGTACCCCAAATCAATTGAAATTGAATTTGCTTAAAGCTGGTAGTTTTTATTACCCGAACGTAGTCCCGAAAGTATATTTATCCAAATATAGAAATATCGCATCATCTGGAAAATACGAGGGTGATTCAAGTGACATTTTTGAATGTGCACTAACATTTCAAAATGTGGTTTCTCTTTCCTGTTAGTTGGTAGTATATACAGTTATTGTTTGCTGAGTGAATCACAGTTAGCAGAATGATTACAGAAAGAAGCAATATGACGCAACAACAGGATAAACATGGCATCTGCATTTGCAACGTGCACCACGGAGGAACAATTGTTTTTTGAGTAGTTGAGAGGAGAAACACTGTACTTCTTCTCTGAATGAAAGTTGATGATTCACATCTGTCTCTCCAACATACAGGGTCGCACCCAAAAGTGGTAGGACTAATTTTGGTACAAGAATTTTATTGACGATATACTTACATCGACTTAATAATCTTCAAAGTATGCTCCTTGAGCTGCTACACACTTAGTATAACGTCGCTCCCATTCCCCGTACGCCCGCTGGAAATTTTCTTTGGGGATGCCGTTGATGACCCTCGTCGAAGCCTCTTGAACGGCCTTTATCGAGTCAAAACGTCGTCCCTTGAGCTGTCTTTTCATTAGGGGGAAGAAGAAGAAGTCCGGTGGTGCAAAATCGGGAGAATAGGGCGGGTGCGGCAACGTGGCAGCGCCGTATTTGGCCAGGAGCTGTCTGACGACGAGCGCGCCATGGCACGGCGCGTTGTCATGATGAAGCACCCAGCAGTTTGCATGACCAAATCCTGTGAAATAATGCGTTGGACGTTGGATGCAGACAGACCCAACTGGTCTGCAATTTCTTCACTGGTTAAGCGTCGGTCTGTGTTCAGCAGTGTCCTCACTCTGTCCACATTCGTGTCGGTTCTTGCCGTCGACGGCCGTCCGGAGCGATGGTCGTCTTCAACGAGCTCCTACCCTCTTTAAACAACTTGTGCCACTCAAATACTGTGGAACGGCTTAGGGCAGTGTCCCCATAAGCCTACTTGATCATAAGGAGGGTCTCAGTTGCCGTCTTCCCGAGTTTCGCACAAAACTTCACGGAATAGCGTTGCTCTAAATTCAGATTCATTTTGCTTTTCGACGCGGACAAAAAACTTACTTCACTAAAAACGGTATCCTCACTCAACGACAGGCCGCAGGTGACTGAGGTTGGTGTCGGTCTGTTGCTAAGAGCCCCCTCCACCTTACCCTGCCAGGCAGACCTCCCTCCACCGCTCCGTTCGCGCCAGAGAAAATCAGTCCTACCACTTTTGGGTGCGACCCTGTATTTACATCTTGACTTGGCAGTTCCTGAACAGCATTACTTCGCTAAAAGACTCCCCTTGACCAGGTCAGGCACACCAAGTATTAGCACCATTGGTCTTTGCAGCCGTTAAAGCCATGGTATTTCGAGAGTTAGCGTGAACTTTCAAAGTGCTGGAATAATTCTATTGCGCATCGCACCATTACGCGGGAAAATAATTTAGCTGAGAATCATTTATATTTAAGAAATTGTGAGGGTAAAAATACATAGATTTCAAGCTTTTCATTTGACTGTACCAATTATTATGGATTTAAGATGTGTGTATGAGTTAAGGTTCACCCGAAATTATTAATGAATTTTTTCAATAAATCCTTCTCTCGAAATTCTCCACATTTAAGCTGTAAATTATGTTCTCAGGAAATGAATGTGGGAGAGGTAGATCTATTGATTGAGGACCTTCCTTTGCAAACAAGTGGTAATGGCAGCTGCTATTCAATCGTTGGGCATCAAGTGGACATCGGTTAAAACACAGATTAAACCTCTTTCATAAATTGGAAGGATGTCTCTTTTAAGCGATGATTATGATAATGTATTATCAATCCCTTTCTACTACGATGGGAGAGATCATGTAAATAAAATTAGACAGATTAATTGTAGAACAGATGAGTTTAAGATGTCATTTTTCCCACGGACGATAGGGGATCAGAAAACTTTGTGCGACCACGCTAGGGGGAAGGGTATTTTGGGTAAAATGCAGTCTGGTGTGTAATCACCCCCTTCCACGCTCCGTAGTGGAGGCCTGCCTGGCACCATGTACAAGTACGTATCTAAGTAATATGAAGACCCAAGTCTTCCGCGGCGATCGATGCTGTGACCACAGTTTCGCCGGCGTTGCAGTCGGCGTCTTCTGGTCAGGAGTCACAACTGTTGTCCCGGTGATATGTGCCGACGCAGTAAATCTTGGGAGACATGAATTTTTAATAGCAATGCAGCACGAAAGCCTTCACGAAGCATTATGTGATCTGCTAAAGATAACTCAGATGTAATATGTCCATCTATTTATCTGTTTCTCATATGATATCTCCAATTTTCTCCATTTACACGCATTTGATGAAATTAATTGGGAAGGTGATCGTAGTTATTGAACGGGAAATGAATGAGATTTTTTTATGATTTTGAGGAAGTTTATATATCTTCCTCTTCACTTTGTATCACTTACCGAACTGCTCACCTATCATCCGGAATCCTTCTGTTTTGTCGTGAATGTTCTTAACTTTATTTCTTTGAAGTTAAGTTTGCTGATGATCAACCTTTGGCTTTTCAGTCAGCCAAAGGGTAACAAACTTTGCTGATTGCAGGTCAAATCAGTGCGATGGATATGATATGAGAATAAAGGTAAATATAACAAAGGTTATGCGGTTTTTTAGAAAGGAAAAACCTAAGCCAAGTGTTAGGAAAGGTTAGCAAAAACTGGAGCGGGTGGAATGGTATGAATACCTAACTCGGAAGTGCTTTGGTCCAAAACGGTCAAAGCAGTAGACATGTAAGGAAAAGAAGTAATTCGCGTGAATATACATTTGAGTCGTGTAAGACTCGACCGTAGGTGCGTGTCTACTTGCGTTAGTTCGATAACAGTCACTGAACGCCGATTCATTCAATGGAACAGGCATCTACGAAACGATCGCCGGCCCTCTCCACGCGCTCACCCCGTTTAGTCGCATGTGGCACCCGTCGTTCGATTAAGCCTTGAGCATTTTTCGTTCATATTCTTTCACGCGGTGCAAATTGGAAGAATTATCTCACATGGCGGCTTAGTACTTTTAATACTAGTTTATATGCTTTCTGTCGTAGAGTCGCCAGTAGTTGGACTCTTTAGAGGTTTATAATTTCCGCAACATCTTACTTTGTTTCTATTAATATTTGCGTGGCATTGTTGATCTTTCTTTACAATATGCAGCGCTCCTTTTCATTAGCACTCGCACCTCCACGCCATGTTGACTTCTAAAGATGCGTGCAAATTGGCAAGAGGAAAAAGTAGTTTGTTGTACACCTTTCTTGAACGTTTTCTCGTGCGACTTTCGGCAGGTTTAATCCTTCAATATCTTACGTTCTAATTTCTTTGGTGTTTTAAATAATATCAAAGGAAATGTACATATTTGAAATTTTTTACCCTGTGTACTTGGAGAAACGTCGTACGTGACGGTTGGTAACAGTGCGTAATAATCCTCCTGGGGTCTTCTCTGTGTGCGGTGCGTGGAATAATGCCTTTCAATTCTGGAATGTGTTAAGAAGAGTCGCTCTTTTCTTTGCGCGCCCTCGCTTCGTTCGTGAATCAATAAGCTAGTTTGGCGCTCGGAAATTTATCTCGGTTAATTTTGGCTACGGACGTCCCGAAAAATGATCCAAGTTCAACGAGTCTGATGCACAAGTCATCGTTAGCATCATAGTCAAGTGGAAGGACTTCACTGTCCGCTATTAGAAGGGTGTTCATAACAAAGTTATTTCAAGACATTAAATATACGCAGGTTTATGAAGTTTAAGGTTCCAAACTGCTTCTTTGGAAATATATTATCGTAAACATGACGAAAAAACAAGAAGTATTAAGCCTTGTGAAATTTATCATTTTTTAGTTAACCATTTCTTTGTAGGGATTTTAATGCAATCAATGCACAACTAGACGAACAAATGAAAAGTAAAAAATGTGTGGTACAACTCAAAGAAAATCAAGGGAAAACTCAATGAGCAATTTTTTCTTTTAGCACCATGGTGTGTGACTAAATTGCTGAAGTAGAGTCCCTAACAGCTGTCAACGGTTGCATACAAATATATGAAGTGAAGTCGTGCAGAATTAAGTAAATACGAAGCCGTTGATGAACGTAATGAAAAATGACGAGACCAAGTTCGAGAACGTGGCCGACGGAGGAATCCCAGAATTGGAGCAATGTAGGTATTTCTACTTTACATAACACATTGCCCTGCAAGTCATCGATAGGGTCTGTAGTAGGCGGTGATTACTCACCAGACGACGTAAAAAATGACATCTTAAATCTGTCTCTTCTACCCTTAATCTCTCTAATTACATTTAAATTTTCTCTCCTACCGCCGGGCTATGGGGCTAATAATACATTTTCAACATTATATCGCAAAAAGGACATTTTGTACGAACCGAAGGGGAGAGAGGGGGTAGACCGAGACAGACTTGGGAAGTTGTGGGCGGCATTGTCTGATCCGTGAGTGGCCAATGATGGATTATGTTCAGGTCGTGCTACGGGTTCTTGGAGGTGAGAGATCAGTGGGAAGCTAGGTGAGAATGATTCGTGCATTGCGACCAGCGTGAAACGCCGTCGGCCCCAAGGTGGACGTAACCTCACCATGGTACCTCACCACCAGGTCATCCCCACTTCCATTCTCCCGTTCACAATGCCTTTCCTGTCGCCTCCCCTACCTTGGCGGCTCTCGCCGAGACGTTGGTGTTACCGTAGCGTTTAAATTATCCGGGCGTTAGCGTAGAAGGTGTCCGACCGAGTTTTAAAGCCTCTGGTTTAAAAGTCTAGCTGACTTTTCCGACAAACTAAAAGACCGGAAGAGGAAACTAAGATGTTTTTTTCGTTTTGCCAGCTCGGCTTTCATTCTTGGAAGGGGGATTGTGGAGATTTAATTTCCTTCGCAATCTCTGGATTACCCAACACCCAAGAAGTTTAGAATTAAAAAACAAAATGGACGTGGTGATTTAGAATGCTAGAGAAATTTTTCCTCATTCTAATGTGATTTATAGCTTTTAGATACGAATATTAAGTGAAAGGAAGGAAAAAAGTGCCACGCACGGAATTCGCTGAAATTTTAAATCCTCTTAAGAACGTTTGAGGGGCGGCTGAATTATTTAATGGTTCAATAAATGAGATCGCTAAGCTCTTTTCAGAGCTGAAAGCGACCCTTACGGACCCTTCTTGAGAAATATTTTATCCTTCTTGGTCATATGTGTCGATTGGTGCCCAATCATTTCGTCATTAGCACGGCGGTGAGATGCGTAATTAGGAGGGGGCTATATTATGAGCACGGCCCTCGCAACACGGTTCTCCTGCCTTTTGATCCCGTTTGCTCTTTGACTCTCTTTGTTGCCACGACTCTTGGGTCGACTCCAAGCAGCGTGTGCTGGCGCTGCAGGCCATCCTCCATCCACCCTCCTTGAATATTTCGGTTGCCTCTTAGGGTTTGATGCTTTAGAGCGAGACGGATCCCCCCTCCCGAAGACTATGCCGAATGATGTTGGAGACCAGTGTCGAGACGGTTGGAAACGACCCAGAATAGTAACAAAGTTATAATTTTGGTTAAAGGGACTAACCCATGTGAAGTTCAATTTTAAAAATATGTTTGCCGTCCGATTTTTGGGAGCATACGTCGTACTGGATTTTTCAACCGAAAAGCGGAGACGCGATGTATTGAATTACTGTTATATGCTAATGTATGGACCTAGTATTAATAATACTATTGAGAGAACTATTTTTTCAAGTAATTAATAGAATTGAATATGAATAACAGAATGCAGTTATAGTAATTAATTATTGTTTTTATAATCCTCGGTAACAATTATGTCACGGAAGAGGTTTTTTCTGATTGTCCTTTGGAAGCACGAAGATATTGAATAGTTATTTTTTTATTTCTAAGGCATTATTAGAAGTATATTAATAGACGCGTTATTTTGTAATGCTTTTACTGATAGACCTTTGGTCCTTTATGTTAAAATACCTGCGGCAGTTTTAAAGTGATAGGAAGTGCTTTTTATACGTATGGAAGGGTGAGTAACAGGTCAGAGGGCAAAGGGGCGGTGTGCCGAGGGTCCGGCCGGACCCCTTTCTGGGAGAGGCGGCGGCGGGGGAGGAGGGGCGTGGGCTGCCGCCGTGTGGGAATGACCCCCTGCGGGAGGTAGTGAAGAGATAATCCGCCAATACTAGACGAAGGGTGGGGGAAGTGCGATGCCTCCGTGGGGCGGGGGTGGGCGGAGGAGGAGAAATGGGGCGATTTGCGGCGCCGTGGAGTGCTATCGCGTCGATTGGATGGGCGGGCGGGGCAGCCGGTCGGACGGGAGAGCTGGGAGCAGAATGAGCGGCTGACTTCCTTCCGAGCAAGGTCTTGATTGGAAGTTATTAGGAGGAGGTTAGGTGTCAACCTTTTTACCGTTTGGAATCTCCTTAAAGAGCGTTGGAAACACGCAATGATCACACTTTGGAGGCAATGCAACTCATTCAAAGTGTAAAAATCATTCGCCTTGGCTGGTATTAAATTAAAATTTACTATTGTGGCTGTCTCCGGAAGTTTCTGATAATACTAGATGGGTTCATTTCTTTTGGGTATTGGAACCAACACTTATCTGACGTGGTCTTCCGGCCTTATTCCTCTTTCATAAATGGTACGAATTAGTCCATGAAAACTCTTCATCCCACACTTTCCTAAACTTTTATGTCGTTCCGACGAAATGTTGCCTACTCCCACGGCCTTATTTGATTTATATTCCCCTAATGCTCTCTCTATCTCGCCATCGAGTAAGCCTGGACCTAAGCTATCCTCATCTAAGCCTAAACATCATATACAGCTGTATACCAGCTGATATCTTTCTGAATACCACGGGCATGTTCTAGGTCTGTCCTGAAACTATTCAGCCATGCAATATTTTGAGTGAAATAGCCGACCTAGAGCAATGAGGCCTTAATCTCCTTCCAAGTAATCTCCTTAGGACCTCTCACACTTATCTCAGTGCCTCTTCAACTTTTCAAAACAACAAGCAAAGACTTTTTTCTCGGTGGTTATCAACCGTCTCGACGAATTCTCTTTTATCTCGTCAACGTCAAGAATTCCGTGCTTCACTTGCAGGGGACTTACTCCAAGACTTAATCAATGGCCGAAGTTTTCCAAAATATGTCATAATTGGAGATGAGTCATGGGCCTACGGCCATTATCGTGAAACAAAAGCCCTGCCTGCCTAACAATCGGTTGATGAGATGAAGGAGAACGCGACAGTGCAGCTGATGGCTATTCTGGAAAAGGACTTGGTCGATTGTTGTGAAAAGAGGAAGAAACGTCGGGATAATTGTGTTAGGTCTCAAGGGAAGTAATTCGGGGACTAAGGCATAATCGTTCTAGGTAGGCTATTTCTTTCAAAATAAATGCATGGTTGATCCTTTTCGGACAGACCTGTAATACCTGCGCCTATTGTTATATTTGTACAGAGTGTTCGTCATGATTAAACTAAATCTCCTGGAGACTGTATATCAATTCCTCCCTTGTTTATTCCTTGCTCTTAAACAGCATTAAATGTAATTCCTTGTTCCTAACCGTAGTCCCCTATCTCAATACTATTTATTCCTTCGCCTACCGTCGAGTTATAATCCACATTACAAGGTAATGTTTCCTTCCATGAACACATGCGATAATGTCCTCTAACTGATTGTATACCCTATTGGAATCCTCCTCCCAAAGATTGCTTTTTACAATGTATGCCGGAAAAAGAGCCAAGTTCATTGGTTTCTCTTTTACTTCTAATAATATTCTATCAGTCGCTTGCTCTATGCTATGCTAACTACGCTTCTTCCTATCTTTTTATTCAATAATTTTGCAACCCTTCGCTGGCTCTTGTTTCTCTCCATCGTATTTCACTCTGTAACTATGACTCCAGTAATCCCAGCTATCCCTCTATCCACATTGCATAATCCTGAAATATCTTTATATCGCCTTTGTATTTCCAGCTTTTTTTAAGAAAGAAGATTTTTAAATTTAAAAAAAAATTTGTTCTTAGCATCGTCCCAACTTTCAAATTCCATTTTTAACTAGTTCGGTCCTCTTCTGTTGCGTTTCTGTCGATTTTGCTTCGTAAGTATTTCGTGCGATGACGACCGTAGAAACCTCGTCTCTCACGCTGCCGGAGACGATATATGACCCGGTGGACCAAGTGCTGTATTAGTCAAGACTCATGCACTGATCTATAGCTGTCATAGAAATATTGGGAATAATAATTGAGGTGGTTTCCCGTTGCCTTTCTCAATGGTGTTGTTAACGTGACATCATCACTCCAAGGCCCCCCAATGGGGTCCGGAAGCCTTTTGCAGCCGCTTCACTTACGAAAAGACGCCGTATTGACAGCCTTTCGTCTGGTTCCTACCCTTCCACCCATGGGTGACCCTGAAAGCGGCAATAGATGACCCTGAAAGCGGCAATAGATGACCCTGAAAGCGGAAATCATCATCACTCCCGACAACTTAGCTTTCGGGGGTTATCAGAACGTACAAGCCCTTCCACCACGTCAGAGTTTTGGTCCATTTAGCAGAATGTAATGTGTACTTAGGATATATAGTAAAACTAGACTTGATTTCTGGATGTATCACTTCCTCAACGTTATTTATTTTCTTCATGCTTCTAATTTATGTTTATTTTTTGTACATATTTATGGTTTCCTTTTGGCTTCGGTTGGTTGAAGGAGTCATGTGTGCAGGGGCGACAAGGGTGGGCCTACCGTGATGGCTGCCATTTACCTCCCGCCCTCTTCCTGCCCCCCCCCCCCTCCTTGCCCGCTCTCCCGCACCCTCCATTCCCGTGGGTCACGCGACCTGAGTTGCGTTATTGTCGCCCAATCTCTCACTGAGATCACTTCGTTTGGGGGAGGGGAAGCGGGGCGGGAACCCCGTCCGTCCTTACGTGCAAGCTCCCCTTCTCCTCCCTTCTCACCCCTCGCCCCCCTCCCTGCCTCGATACAAGTCATGCTACCCTCGAGAGCAGTGGCTTGCACCCCTCCTCATGGTCCGAGAAGTAATCTAAGATTCTTCTCAGATCCCACGTATCCGTGCCGTGGTATCGAAGGTTAAGATTTATTGCCCTAGCTACTGGTAACTAAATTCCTGACCTTTTTGACCCGTGTACCGAGAAGTAAATAAGATTCTTGCACAGTGTGCCTACACCGAGATGCCTTAACGATGAATATTTTCCAAGGCTCTAATACAAGGGTATATGTATTTAGGATTTGTGCTGTATATATTGGCCTCGCGGCACCAACAGCTAGTTTCCTTTACCGAAGCACTATCCCCGAAAACTATTTAAAATGCCAATAAATAGCAAGGGTCTTCGCCAGACCCGGTGCGCAAGTGCCAAGGAATACCTAGGAGTATTCCCTAGCGTACATGTAACTGGGATTATAATCATAGGTGCTAGTACATATTGTTCCTTTTTTGCTATTCCTGCTAGGAAAGAAGAGAGACGAAATTAAAATGTGCGAAATGGAGCGTTTTTTTCAATTAGCCAATTTTAGAAATGTCTGTACTACTTAAAGTGCAGTGGAGTTGGAGTTCGGTCTTCCTTTTTTCAATAAAAGCCGCCTAGGTCGAGCTTCTTTTAGTTTTTCTTCCTCAGTACAAATCCGGGTAATGTGGATTTAGAAAAAAAACTCCATAGTTGCCCTAGGTTTCCAAAATCCATGTGAATTAGACCTGTTTTGCTGAAGATTATTTGCAAGAAAAACATTGAATAAAAATCTATAGGTTTATTATTTTATGATAAAACGGCTTTAGAATTTTTAATATGGAGAATAATTTTTAAATACTTGGTTGAAAAAAACTATTTATATTTAATGGCAAATTATGTTGCACATAATACAAGCATAAAGGAAAAAGAAACTATAAGTGTTACTTATTAATAAATATGTTGACAAGCGCTACTCCTATTACTATTTCAGTAAGAGCGTATAAACAGAATTTTCATTTGATAAACAGTATTATTGCACTTCTCAGGTCGGCTACCAGGGTCTTTGACATAATTGTGAAACCTCCATTCATCTTTGGTTCCCCCGGAGTGGTCCTTGCGTTAGGACGTGGCATTTTGCACTTACCGAGGATATTCAAATAAAAGTTATCGCATGAAAATTCATTGTAAATTTAAACCTTCTTGTTGTAATACAAGACATCCTTGCTGCCTGCGCAATAGGGAGGGTCACACGAGACCGTATCACTTCAGAGGCGTCAAAATTGGTCGTGACTTGCCGGAGAGTGAGGTAGGGTGTGGGAGGGTGCGGGGGAGACGGAGTGCGGCAACGGGCTGAGACGGAAGAAATCGCTGTCGTGAGCTCAAGCGACAAGATCGTTTTATAACATAGCATATTTTATTTCAGATTCAGGAATCGTTTGGAGAGAGGGCAAGGAATTGACTAAACGAAATAGGTTTTGAGAATAGCCTACTATGGCTCTTTAAATGAATTCTTGACATGGAAATATACGCGGAATAAAAAAAAATATTTTCAGCTTTGGATGACTGATACGTCTTGGAACGAAATTCATCACAATTAAATTCAAGCGAGATTTAAACATTTTTTATCTGTTGCTGCTTATGCAAATTTTTTCACTCGTATACTAGTATGTTAGGGAGATGACCTCGGCTTTAGGACTTTATATTTAATGGCAAAATTCTTACAGAATGCTTAGTAAGCTTATTACGTTGTAGTCCTTAATTAAGCGGATGGGAACTATTTGTTTCGTATTTGGCTATCGGAAAATACCAATTCTGATAGTTTCCTCAGGATTCCCGTAAAAATATCAGATGTATACTTGTGTCAAAATCAAATCTAAATATTTCAGAATTTCAACACTGCACTTCCATTTACCTGGTTTATATTTTTGCGAAGGCATTAACATGCATGTAAATTCTAATTCTAATTAGTCGTATTTTATCCAGTAAATTAGTTTCACTAATTCCCTATTCCCAGGTGCCCTCACATCCTTAAAGGCTTTTTAAAAAACAAGGACTTAGAATTATTGCTATTGGTGATATTTTTGAGACATTAGTAATTATTTATTTTTGTGCTGATTTCTGATTTAACCCAAGTATTGTTTCATTGCAAAATGCCATATTTCGTTTCGCGACAGTAAATGGGAGTGCAATGGTGCGAATATATCCATCCTTGACATGGATCCGATGCTTTTAGAAACCAAGAAAGCCAGGCGATCAAATGAGACCATTCGCACTGCTCTCAGACAATGAGGACCTTAATATTCCCCATGGTGCCACGAAAATGAATGTAATATTATTATAACCCGGCAACTATGGAGCGAAAATTACTCCGATTAGGCCAAGAACATTGAATGAATGATTGATGGAAAGAGCGATGAGTGAAAACGTCCCGGAATATATAGAAGAGCTAAAGGAATAAAATAAGGAGGATGAGGAAAAATAAATCAGTGGGACCGGATAATATCTCAATTGACATTCTAAAACTGGGTGATACCGCAATAGCTTTGTACCTAAGTCATCTATTCAAACTAACTTTAAAAAATGATGCCTTGCCTAATGATTGGAAAAAAGCAAATATTACACCAATTTTCAAGAAAGGGGGTAAAACGATAGCCAACAATTATAGACCGGTAAGCATAACCTCAGTTGTTTGCAAAATAATGGAAAAAAGAATTGCTGACTACATTCGGGAATGGTGGACAAGAGATAGATGGCTATTCAAACACCTACATGGGTTTAGAACGGGATACTCGTGTGAAACGCCGCTTTTGGGATTAAGCCAATATATCGGCGACGCAATATATGAAGGAAAGCATGTTAATGCAGTCATTGTTGATTTTTCAGCAGCTTTTGACCGAGTGCCTCACGATAAATTATTGTTAAAGTTGGATTCGTTACCATTGAACTTGAGGGTAAAACAATGGATAAAAAATTTTCTTAGAGGCAGAACTCAAAAAGTAAAATTAGGGGATACATTTTCAAATGAGGCCAGCGTTTTAGCAGGAGTTCCACAAGGCAGTGTTCTAGGGCCATTACTCTTCCTAATTTACGTAAACGATCTACCAAACAATTTATTTTCCCAAATAAGACTCTTTGCTGATGACTGCATTATATACAGACGGATAGAGCATGTAAATGGCCGCGTAATACTACAAAATGACATCGATCGCTTTGGTGACTGGGTTACAAATAATAATATGGGCATTAATATAAGTAAAAGTAAGCATATTCATTTTTCAAATAAAAAGAATGCAGAAAAGGAAATTTATACCCTCTTTGGAGAAAGACTCCCATATACCAGTCAATGCAAATATTTAGGCATTTACTTAACAAGGGATCTTGGGTGGGGGGTCCAAGTAGATAATATGGCACGGAAGGCATTGAAAGTACCGCATTGGGTAATGAGAAATTTAAAAGGAAGTATCATAGCCACGAAAGAAAAATCATATAAGGCACTGGTTATCCCTATCCTAGAATACTCCTCCATAGTATGGGATCCATATGAGGTGGGGCATATTAAAAAGATAGAAAAAGTTCAAAGAAAGGCAGCAAGATATGTACTCGGAAGGTACAAAAGAACAGATAGTGTCGCAGGAATGTTAGATATACTGAAATGGGAGAGTTGGAAAAATAGAAGAAAAAGGAGTAGGTTAGGCGCGATGCATAGAATGGTTAAAAATGATGAAGCGTGGGAAGATTTATGGCAAGGGATAGAAAAGCCTAACTTTAAGGGAAAAATACCATAGTTTCAAAATAAAAACAAGGACGCAAAAAACAAATAAGAAAAAAATACTCTTTTTTAAATAGAACCATAATTGATTGGAACCAGCTGCCTGGAGGTTTGTTTGGCCCTTTCCATCCAATTTTAGTATTTTTAAAAATAAATGTAAAGCAGCCACTGAGTGATAAACTTCATTGTAGTTATTAAAATATTGTTTGTATGTGATGTGGAAGTGTCATTGTATGTAAGAATATTTTGTCTCATCTGTTTTTCTAGTGCGTGTATGTATGTAATTTACGTTGTAAGAGTTATCTTTGACCAAACTTGACCGTTTCCACCAGGAAAATCGCCTAATTGCAACGTAATGCTAAAATAAAAAAATAAAGGGGAAAAATTTCATTTTTTGGATTATTCTAATTTACAGAATCTCTTTGCAGAGACCTTAAAAATCACATGTGCATTGCACATTGACAGGATGCTCACATCCTGTCAATTTCATTTAATCTTCTTGTTGTTTTTATCAACAATTTTTACTGAAGATTGGAAAAAAAGGTTTTGTTTCTTCTCACAATTCTATAAAGCCATACGTATCTGGCGTCCATTGGTAGTTTCAGGAGTTAGATACACAGCTAAATGAAACACTAGGGATTAAACTCTCTGTATAATAAAACCCGCAGAGCATTGCAATGAAGAAACTTTTCATTTTTTATTTATACGAGGCATATTCGGAATGTAGGAGTTGTTTTCTTATATTTACATACTGACGGGTAAGAATGAAGTTGCAGCAGCAGTGCGTACGCGCGTACTGTGCTTCGATTTATGTGTGCAAAATTATCATCAGCAGTCAAAATTCATTGTGAATTGTGCCTCATTTATGGACCCGAAATAATAATTAAAGGAGAGGTTAGGCAATGGCGTCAAGACCTTAAAAACGGCCGCACAGAGGTGCATGATAAAGAGCGGAGTGGCAGGCTCGGTATCCAGACCGATGATATCATTCAACACGTTCACCAAGAACTGAGATCTGATCGACGTTTTACAATTAGTGCTCTGGCCGATAAATTTCAACGTCTTTTAAGCGCCACAATTCACGCAATTGTCACGGAAAAGCTCAGATATCATAGTGTGTGTGCAAGTTGACTAACGAAAATGCTTACTGATCCTACACAGAGAGCAAAGAATGTTGAGTGAAAAAGCATATTTTGACCACCGTCGACAGTCCCGTCCTTGTTCCAAGCGACTATTTCCTCTTCTTTCGCTTGAAATAGCGGCTTAAAGATGACGAGGAATTCAAGACCGCCATTGTCAATTGGTTCAAATCACAGGCGGCGAACTTCTATGCTGATCAATTGAAAGAGCTGGTACAGCGTTACGAAGATTGCTTGAATGCAAAGAGCGATAATGTAGAAAAGTGAAGTAGGTTTGTAGGAAACAATAACCATTCAATTAAAACTTTTTATACCGAATAAATATATATATATATTTATATATATATACTCGTTATATTATACATATATATTTATGACCAAACGCACCTTTCTTAAAAAATGACCCTCGTACTTTAAGCAGTTTCAGTGTATCTGTAACTATGGACTAGCGCATTTTTATACGCTTAATAACAAAATAAAACATTAAGTCTGATAATACAACCTGACGAGAGGCTTTTTGAGCAATTTTGAGAGTATGTTTAAAGGTCGTAATAAAGGTTCATGATTTGATCAACAAAGGAAAAATATATATATTTCCCAGGTCATGCATACATATACATATAATGGCTTAGTCTATGTCTTTAAACTTAGTTTATGCCTGGCATTTAAAGTTTATATGCCTGAACTACTTACCTTATTTCACCTGATGGTGGTAAATTCTCCCGCCGTAGCATGTCAGGATTCCATATCCTTATTCATTTTTTGTTCCTAATAAGGGAGTTACAATTTTTTTGCTTTATCGTGTCTTAACACGACATACCTTTGAAATTATTGGTTCTTTTGAAGAGCTCCAAGTCAATTAAAAATAAATTGTATTACATTATTGCAGTGCATTTCTTAAATTAATTCTGACGCTAATCATCCGCCCACATAATATATTTTTTAGAATGTTGTTTATTATGTACAGGATATACTTTTGGAGAGAATATATTTATGTGAGATAAGCCTCAGGAAGTGCGATTCTATTGGAAATAAAGTTTTCATATGACATTTGTAATCATGATGCGAGTTTTAATGTCTGATGAATGCATCCGTTGTGCAACGGAATTGGGGCCCGGGTGATGGAATGGTAAACCATGCAGAAGAGTGTGGAACCAGGTCTCGGAGGTCGCAATCAACACTTCAGCCATGAATTCCGAGCGAAGGCACGAGTTTAGCCAACGCATCAGTGCCCAAATTATAAGATCTCACACCAACTACGCGACGTCGAAATGTCCCTGGGCAATCAGACTTCCAGTTCATACAAATGTCGGCCATTTTATGCGGCATTATACACACGCACGGAATTCTGCTGATGGCCACAGATTTTGCGGCACTTGCTGGCTTGTCTTCACTACTCAGTAATCGATGCGAAAAGTTTCTGTTACATTGCAGATTGTTTTCAAAGAACTCGGGGATGTATTTGTAGCTTTGAGAAATGGACCCCCCAGTTTTTTTTGGCAAAAGAACAATCTTTTTAACAAGAGGTCAGCAGTTACTGCTCAGTACTAATAAGGAAGGAAAAATGTAGCTTATGCGAAGCGGAAGAAATAGTACGCATATAGATTGGGTAATGGGCGTGGGAGGGTAGAGGAAGGTGTTGCGGGGGAAACTTTAT
This sequence comes from Hetaerina americana, assembly GCF_022747635.1. Taxonomy (NCBI): domain Eukaryota; kingdom Metazoa; phylum Arthropoda; class Insecta; order Odonata; family Calopterygidae; genus Hetaerina; species Hetaerina americana. The sequence goes on from NW_027286763.1 coordinate 14,210,152, forward strand.
ACATAAAGGGGTTGGGTGAGGGTATCCTCGGCGGCTATTTGCTCTTGCTTGCGGCGGCGGCTCCTTTGCCCTCGGAGGGTGAGGAGGGACAACGGGGGGGGGGGTGAATATGGCGCGCGCGGAGAGAAGGAAGGCCGGGCGGGCTTGGGAGTGGTGTGATGTCGGGGGTTAAAAGTGGGAGGCTGATACTTGCGGCCTTTGCTTTCCTCTTGGTCGATTTACGGTTGCCGTCTCCCCGCCCCCCTTGGCCGTCTCTCTTGAGTGGCTGGCCGCTCCACGGAACCCACCCATTGAAGGTTTTTACGGCGTCTCCCGTTGCGAAGGTCTTGATTTCGTGCCCGAAACTTCTTGCTTATTTGAGCCTTTGTTCGGTGCATTTTTTCGTGAAAGAGAAGTAAATGGCTCATTCACCGTAGGTATACGATAAATTAATAAATATATATATATATACATATACATACATATATATACATACATACATACATATATATATCTAATTATACGAGGGTCATCCGGAAAGTAGTACTCGTTCGTGCCGCATGAAGTGCTGACGACGCGAGTAGCCGCTGGACGAGGTCAGATAGCTTCAGTGGCTTGTCTGCCTTCTCTGAGCCAAGTTGCGTGACGCTAGCATTGCCTGTGTTGTTTCTGTGATTGTTTACAATGTTTAAAAAAATTGAGAACGCCGCCAGTTGTGAAGTGAGGGCAGTGATTAAATTCCTCAATGCAAGAAACGTTCGCCCATGTGATATTCATCGCCAATTAAAGGAGGTGTATGGAGACAATGTAATGGACGAGTCGTCTGTTCGGCGGTGGTGTCGCAACTTCAACATGGGGAGGGGGAACACACACGACGATGAGCGTTCGGAGAGACCGTCTGTCATTACAGACCAACTGGTGAGCTCAGTTGACGAATTCGTGAGGAACGATCGGTGCGTCACAATTGATGACACCTGTGAGCATTTTCCCAATGTTTCTCGAACAATTGTTCATGAAATTGTTAAACACCATCTGCATTATGCAAAAATTTGTGCAAGATGGGTCCCTCGCGTATCTCAATGAGCTGGCGGCGAAGGACTATGCAGCAGGAATACAGAAACTTGTCACACGTTATGACAAATGCCTTAATTTGCTTGGAGATTATGTTGAGAAGTAGTTTAAAGTATCCTCTTTCAAATAAAATTTTTTATGTTTGTTAATATTTACTTTTGTGTCTTTATTTCACGAACGGGTACTACTTTCCGGATGACCCTCGTGTGTGTATGTATATATATATATATATATATATATATATATATATATATATATATATATATATATATATATATATATATATATATATATATATATATATATATATATATGAGAGAGCACTCGAAGAAGGGTTATGTGCATATGTTTTCGAGGTTAAATTGCGGGGTATTTCGGGCGTGATTTGTGACCCAGGAACTTCCATAAGTGCGTAGTGGCGTTATTTCCGTGGGATAAGCTCTCTCCTTTAAGTTATGGGGGTCATCGAGAATGACTGGCCATTTTGCCTTTATGCGTTTAATCAGAGGAATAGAGCCTAATTTTGTCTACTACCGTTTTCTCTCTCTTCTTTCGTGGAGTGGTTGGTCGGCGTAAAACGGCGTAGGTGGGGGGGGGGGGATCTGCTAAGGAAAGGCGAGGGTGAGAAAGGGGAAAGCGATAGGAAATGTGGTTCAGAGGAGGACATTCAGCGGTGATTGGTTAACCCACGTCAACAAGGTGTAGAAGTAAAACGTAAGTGGTTAAACTTACGGCTGTCGATACTTAAATTCTCTGCGGGGAAATTGGGGACTGGATTGGCTGAGACAAAACCTGAGGAAGATGAGGACACCCTTGACTCCGTATTTACATGTTCTTAATTCCTTTTCATTTTCTCCACCGTCTTCCCCATTTTATCCTCTTGAATCGAACAATATCTCCATTAGTTCTAAATTTTGATCCGAATCCGTATCCGTGTATTGTGGTTTTTAAACCAACTGTTCGTTATTATTTAATCTCTTCTCCTGCAAAACTCCATCGATTTCTCCCCGCGGTCATTCATTGTTCCTGAACCGTTTCCTCCAACTCCACTGCCATACCTTCCCTCTCCTACCATCGTCTCCCAATCCCCCATAACTATCCAATATTTTCCTGCAGGAACTCACGCAATTATGTCATCTAAATGATCTTATATCCTATCGACTTCTCATTCCTATAGTATCTTGGTGGCCTTTAGACCTGAACAATGACTGAGCTTGTTGGTTCAGCTTTTATTTCTACTAATAATATTATATCAGTCGCTTGCTCTATGTTGCCTGCGCTTCTTCCTACCTTTTCATTCAATATTATGGCAACCCCTTGTTGGATGACGTCCCCGCCGCTGTATACGTACATATTATTCTATTACAATCACTCCAGTAATCCCCGCTATCCTTCCATCTCACCTCGCATAAACCTAAAATATATATATTTCCTTTTTCCATCTCTCCCTTAATATTCCCTGATTTTCTGCCGTCAACATGTTGAACATTTTGAGTTCCTATTCCAACTAATTTGGTATTCTTCTCCTGCGTCTTCTGTCCTGCTGCTGCTGGTTTTCCCTTGCAAGGGTTTCGTGGGATGACGATCGCGGAAGCCTTGCCTCCCCCGCTGCCGGGCACGACACACGGCCGATTGAGCCGAGCTCCGTAGTTGCCAGGACTCAAAATCTCTGTATTGTCCATCATATTTATCTTGGGAATGATAATTGAGGTGGTTTCCCGTTGCCTTCCTCAATAGTGTTTTTAACGTGACACCATCACTTACTGGCCGCCCCACTGGGGTCAGACGCCATTGAAGCCGCCTCACTGAGGAACAGACGCTGCGTGGAGTAGCTTTCGTCTGGCTCCTAACCTTCGACCTATCTGGCACGGGTGACCCTACAAGGAGCAATTATCACTTCTCCCAACAGCACAGCTATAAGGGTCATCGAAAGGCAGAAACCCTTCCTCGTTATCAAGGTTTTAGTCCATGGGGAGTACCTTTCAAATATATATGAATGTTGATTATTATTCCTAACAACGTCACTCAAAAATTAACGCTATCTTTTTTAAAAGCCAAGCAAGCCGTATAATTTTCACCAAAGATCGTTGGCATATTATGGCATGAGAGTTGAAACAGTACATTTCCCCATCTTTGCCGAATTACTGGCAAGTAATTGCTTTTTAAGTGCATAGCAATACATTTTAAAATATGATGATATCGAACAATAATGTTCCTATAAGTTTTAAAGTTCAAAATTATTTTTTTATAATCATATACTATTCCTTGTTTTATGTGTTTTAATTTGCGTCGGAGTAGCCCTGACTGCTGCACTCATAAAACATACTGCCTTAAATAGGAATGGAATTATAATAATGATTGTAAAAATATGTCAGACATGTCAGTCAGGAAAGACTACTCTTTTGCGATGTACGTCTCCCCTAAATGCCGCAACGACCCTATGCATATCGCTGGAAGGGGAGGCGAGTGGAGAGCATCCCCTCCCCCAGCACCACCCATTACGTCTCCCTCCCCTCTCCCCGGCGACCGAAATCCCCCTCCGTCAGCTCGACGTGCATCATCAACGCACTGCTTAACTAAGACGAGAACCGTGTCACTAAGGCGTTGTTTCGAGTGCATGCCGGGAGATGGCAGAGACTTCCTGGACGACGTCAGGAGAGGTAAAGGTGCGGTGCGCCCCTGGTGAGGATTATTATTTCCTCGTGACGTTCGTTCTTCGTGGCGAGGCGGGCGCCCGAGAGGACTGACTGAAGTGATGAGGTTGCAGATTTAAGTGGAGGTGACGACTCGCGTGAGCGTACGGTATTTCGCAGTCCGCAAACTCCCTCTCGTGAATTGCATTATAATTCCTTGATAGGTGCTGAATGTAGGCATTCATCTGCGTCACTTTACTTACGCTAATGTTAGTTTTTTATTTGGAAATAACTTACAACGTACCTAAAATAATATCTTTTCATGTTGGTCTTGCCATGTGGCTGAATCCAGGAATGATACCACTAAAATATGTATACGTTTTATAAACATGTATTTTTGTGTTATATTGTGTCGTCCAAGTGTTATATTGCTATCGTGAGTGCTTCTTTACCATCGTTATATATATGTATTATTATATTATTGTATTATTATATTATATATATATGTCTATATGTATGTATACATATATAAATAAATAAATAAATATATATATATATATATATATATATATATATATATATATATATATATATACTATATATATATATAAATCGGGAATCAAACCCCGGTCCGGAATATATATATATATATATAATAATAATATATATATAATATAATATATATATATATATATATATATATATATATATATATATATATATATATATAACTTATGTGAAAGGATCGTGATTCTCACGGATATAAAGGATAATGTATCTCAAGTTAGCACTAGTGAACAAAAACACAGAAAAAAGAAAATAAACTCACTAGTTTCTTTTCTTTTTTGTATATTTCTATGTTTTTGTGTTTGTCCATTTGCGCTCACTTCATATAAATTAAATATATTATTATTATTAGGTAATCCTCCGGTTAAGGTAGGTTTATGGATGGACACAGCTACTAAATAAATATTTTGTGATTTCTAACAAAATACAAAATCCAGTATCCTACTCTACGTTAGACCCCTCTTCATCTCTGAGGACTTTCTTCCTCCCTTCATCCCGTCCAACATCCCTATCCTTCTCCTTCCCTTTCCTCGTTTGCCTAACATTCTCGCCTATATTACAGTCTTCAACATCCCACTGCCGGTCAATTCCCCCTTCATCCACTTTTCCTGCTTCCACAGGAATTCTCCCAACAAACCCCTCTCATATACATATACCATACAGCATACACCGTACAGCATACACCGTACACCAACACCACGATACCATACAGTAAACCATAAACACAGCAATCAACCCGAAGGTCGGTTTGGTAGGTGATGGTAGAATTCACCCAGTACTAAGCCCGACGACGTGTGAAATTCACACATCAGGGTTAGGGGGGCCAGTTCCTTTCCCTGTGCCGGTTATGGTTTCCCAGAAAGATCTGGTACCCGAAAAATCACATTGCTTGGGCGGAGCTAGAACGAGAGGCGGAGGAGGGGTGAGAGGAATGGGAGGAATGTATTTCAACACTTCCTTGTTATGTCGACGAAATCATCCATATATATATATATATATATATATATATATATATATATATATATATATATATATATATATATATATATATATATATATATATATATATATATATATATATATATATATATCAGACCAACACAGACATTGAAAAAGAAAAGAAAACGACGTAGAGGAAGACAGCTTAGGTCCAGGCATACTAGACAATGAGATAGAAAGGGCATTAAGGGAGATGAAACTAAATAAGGCCGTGGGGGTAGATAACATTCCCGTGGAACTTTTAAAATGCTTAGGAAAATGTGGGAGGAAGAGGCTATATGGGCTGATCCGTAGCATTTATGAGGAGGGAATCTGGCCGGAAGACTTTGTGAGAGCAGTTTTAGTTCCGATTCCGAAAAAGGTAAAGGCCACGTCATGTGAGGACTATAGGACAATAGTCCTATATAAACGTCCTATAAAGGACGGCATATAAAATTCACACATCAAGGTAGGATGGCCAGTTCCTTTCCCTGTACCGGTTATGGTTTCCCAGGAAGACCTGGTACCCGAAAAATCACACAGCTTAGGTGGAGTTGCAGTTGCCCAGAGTGCCTTGCCCGGGAATCGAACCCGGGACCCTCCGGTCAGCAGTCCAACGCTCTACCCACTGGACTATCGCGACCCATATATATACTTGTATACACACACACACTCATACAACTCTACGCGGGCGTTGTGTGATGTGGTCGTCGTTGATTCTTTACGGGGTTCTACCATATCGCATCTGAATCAGTGGTCATTACTCCAAATGAAATACGAAAGAAATTGTTAATATCTGCTTCACTCGCTGACATCTTTCGCTCTGAGTTCCTCCCCAGAAAATTCAGCTCTTAATTGAAGATATCCGAAGGATGAGATCGAGACGGTGGTAGGTGGCACTCATACGAGCTCGTAGCTTTCTTCTGCGTGAGAGGTCCTTCGTCTTCCCGTTGCATTTTTGCAGCGGAAAACGGGGCCGAGATGAGCTGAGCAGTATGGATTCTCGATGAGGGGGAAGATTTCGCGAGCGTGTCTCTGTATACACTCCGGTCATCTCCGTCGCAGCGTCTCCTCTCATTGGCGTACGAGAGAGGCGAGCAGCGGCCTCAGTGCTGTGCCGCGGTTGGTTTTGACACGATGCAGAATAACGCGAGGGAGACACATGATATGGAGAGGATATGAGATTTGTGTGCGTACATGTTTTCAGCCTTCGCTCTCTGTAAGATGGGTTAAAGTAATCATGGCTTTCATTAAGTGAAGTACCGCGGTGTTGCTATGCTATTGTGATTTACCAATTTCGAAACGGCATTGGGTTGAAATGGAAAATTATATGTATTTTTTCCCCGAAACGGCACCGGGGAATCTCGTGGCGCCGATTCCAGTGGCGTCGTTCGCTCATCCGATGCAGACAGGTGACTGACGGAAGACATCTCGTTCTGCATATCGTATCCATGTTTTATTCTTTGCGGATAAGCATGATATTGAGTTGACCCGATTTTTTCGCAGAATTCGTCGTGAATATTGCGAGGAATTCCGACCTCGAGCTTTCTGTTTGATTTTGGTGAAAGACAGGTGGTGAGGGTGTACTAGTTTCGAGGGACATGGGGAGTGCCAAATATCAAACAAAACAGAGTTTCTAGGGAAAAGGGAAAAAATCACCGAAACCGAGTAGAAATTGGGTTAAAGGTTGAACTTTGAGTATTTTTAGCCATCCTGCGCACTTTAATCAGAACTAAATTCCTATTGTTACACGCTCAGATCATTTGGGGGAATGAGGTCGCTTTTTGCTGGACCCGTAAAGAAGACTCTAAAAGAAGTAAGGACAACACTAAGGGACGAGTTTGTGTCAGATGAATTCATTAAAATGGCATTAAAATGTCTTCGTATGATGTAAGTAGGTATAGCTTTCATCGGCAATATGGGACAATTCAACCCTATTTATAAAATCATGGCTACGAATTTATAAACATTCTTGAGTATGTGACTGCGATTTTTATGCATGGTTATTCAGCATTACTTGTATTACTTACCTTCTAATTCCATTTTTTTAGACCACGAAGTCATTAATATTAGTATTTTATTTCAAAATGGTGAATTATTTTGCGATATGCGCTGTCAAAAGGAAAATAATAATTAACCAATGTGTATAAATTAACCTCATTGAGTCAGTAAGGAAATATCGATGCCCAAAAAAGGCAATTATTTTGTGTTTAACATCATTCAGGCAGGGTTGCCCATTATCACCGTTGCTTTTCAATCTGTATGTAGAGGAAATGATTAAAGAGGCATGGGAAGAACTGGAGGTAGGAATGAAAGTGGGCGGGGAATTCGTAAAATCAGTTAGTTTCGCTGATGACCAAGCTTTAGTTTGCCAGTCAGCCAAGGGGTTGCAAGCATGCTGAGTGAATTGGAAATTCAGTGCGACAGGTATGGGATGAGAATCAATATTAATAAAACAAAGGTAATGCGATTCTCTAGAAAGAAAAAGGCTAAGCTAAATATTAAAAAAGGAGGGCAAAAACTAGAGCAGGTAGAACAGTTTACGTATCTCGGTAGTGTTTTGGACCAACACGGTCAAAGTAGTAGGGACGTAAGCAGAAGAATTGCGCTAGGCAAAGAGGCTTTCACAAGGAGGAAGGAGTTGATGATAGGGACGTTAGGGAGTAAGGATGTTAAGAAAAGACTCGTAAAAACTTTGATATGGAGCGTAGCTATGTGCGGCGCGGAAACGTGGTCATTGAAGCAGGAGGATAGACGTAGATTGGAGGCTTTTGAAATGTGGGTGCGGAGAAGAATGGAGAAGGTGAAATGGACAGAGAAGAAAACAAATGAGGAAGTACTTGGTATGGTGGGCGAAGAGAGGGGTTTGTTGGGAGAAATCGTATTGAGGCAGGAAAAGTGGATGAAGGGGGTATTGACCGGCAGTGGGATGTTGAAGACTGTAATTGAGGGGAGAATGTTAGGAAAAGAAGGAAAGGGAAGGAACACGATTGGAATGTTGGACGGGATGAAGGGAAGAAGAAAGTATTCACAGCTGAAGAGGGACCTGATGTAGAGTAGGGTGTTGTATTTTGCGAGGGGTCTCAAATTATTCAATTATTAGCTATGTCCATCCAAAAACCTACCCTAATCGATAGATTACATAATAATAATAATCATTCCGATCAAAAGACTAAATGACGCCAATAGTGATCTTTTTGAATTCGTCCCCAGAATTGAAGCTATTTTTTTCGCTTATTTTCTATTACCCTTCTTTCAGGTTTTCTAATCTTCCAATATAATTTCACGATTTAATACTCTCTAAATTTCAAATATTAATTTTAGATTATTCATCATAGAATGGTTTGAGACATCACTTTGTAGAAGCGATTCATTTCGGAAAAAGGAATGCTTAGGTATTCCACATATATTTTATTAAACACGACCAGATCAGGTGCCTGATGATGACTTTGTAAGTCGAACCTTAGGTCGTGTTTAATAAAATATATGTGGAACAGCTAAGTATTTCTTTTTCCGAAATGATTCATTATTTAACTGATTTTTAGTGCTACCTGTTTTCTGTGTGATCTTTGTATTATCCTAACATCACCACTTTGCCAATACCCACTTGGATACTTATAATTTGAAGTATAAATCACGGATATTACCCATGATAATGAAATGCAAATATTTGTAAATTTTTACGCTGTATTTCCAATAGATGGACAGCATGTTTTCTACGGCATGTGCCTTTATCAATGAAGTATTATATGTGATTGCGAGAACACGATAGCCGATAAATTGCAGTGAGAGGGAGGGAGAGAGGGAGGAAACAATGAAAGGATCTTGGGAAGAGAGGGGTGGGGAGGCCTTTCTTTGTATCTCACTCATGGTTGTCCTTCTCCCCTTCCAGTTGATCTGCTTTACCCTACACCACCCCCTCTCCGCATTCCATTTCCGAGGCCTTGCCTTTTTGCCTCTCCCGCATACATTGTCATGCTCAGCTGGTTTTTAAACTTCATCATGCGAATTTTTACGGTTTTTATTCTGCTATCATTGCAAATAGGAATGTTGGCAAACTAGATCTGATAAATCACCCCGTAGAGTTTTCGAGAATATCGGATGTATGGTTTTCCTTTTACTAATCTATATTCATAGGAAAAATATGAGTAAAAGATTAGGGGGCATTTATAGTGGACGTGGTTTCTGAGGAGAGAGAATAAGCTTAGTTTGGACGCTTTTGAGTTTGGGATGTTGAGTAGAATGAAGGGGATTAATTTATAAGAAAGGAAGACAAACGATTGCGCTTTAAAAGTGGTGGACGAAGAAAGGTTTCCGAAAAAGTCAGCAAAAGTGGACGGAGAAAATATTGAAAGTTAATGGAATATTGAAGGCCGTGATAGAAGAAAGAAGGGGGGGAAGAAAATATGTTTACTGATGAAAAAGGAAATTATGCAAGTGAGAAAAGAGGTAGTTCTCGCGATGCATTGTAAGTACTAGTCATTATATGCGATTAAAAAATTACCCTTGCTGGGAAGAACACAGCAATTTAAATAATTATGTGGCTGCGATGTGTTACAAAACGATAAAGGATTCCTTCTATTGGTTTTAGGACTCTTTAGTTCTTTTCTCCATAAACTTACCTCTCTGGCTTAAATAATGTTGGAGTGGCATTTCTTTCTTGCCTTTACCTGAAGTAATTTTTGATATATGGTAGCATTTTCTTTTAAATTCCAGTAGATACTTGATTGATATCATTTGAATTCCTTTAGTTCTTTATTCTATAACTTCTGGATAAGCCCTAGATTCTTCGACTTTTCAATGCGTGACTCTTTCTCTGTCGTAAAAATTCTTTATTTCTAATTTCCATTATAATTTACCTGCTGCATGAATATGAATGAATCTCAAACCCTATGTGCCGCCCAAAATATGCTCCAGGTCCCTAAACTAATAAGTTACTCTCCGTTAACTTCGAATAATGTATGCTTCGTCGGAAAAATCGGCACCAAGGGTTACATGAATAGCTAAATTGGAAATTCTACTTTCTTGGCATTTGCTGCGTGGAATATTCACCGAATACTAGAAGTGAGCATTTGAAGTTCAATTGGGGCACATGCTATCACAATACTTACTTAAGACTCCAATTTGCTGACTGAGTTTAAGTTTTGTACTTTGTTTCTATGTGCGATCTCTCCTAAAATAGAAATATGCAATAAATACATTTTTATTACTCAATTGAAATGAATACATCCTAATGTGCTTTTCAAAAATTCATGGTGTTTCTAGTGCGACGGCCGAGAAAAAGTATGTTTAGGATAACGGAATGATCTAGAAAATTTAAATAACTCACTTTCCTGTTTTGCGCTCAGTAGAGGGCGTGGTTATTTAACGAGTTGTGCGTGGATTCGACGGTGGGTGACGCCACATAGAACCTTCCCCTCCTCACCAGAGCTTTATGCGATTTTTATTATCATTTTGAACTTCCTTCGGAACCCGGAAAGGGCTCAGGGAACTTACTGGCTCACTTTTCTGATACACTAGTGTAATGATTGTAATTAGTACGCTGTAAAAGACTTAGCTCTAGGTCTATCCCGTCAAAGCAGCCATTGGCTGAATTATTGTCGTTTTCATATGTCAGTGACGTATGCTTCCGTTATTGGAGGATTGAGTCTTCCATTACAACAAAGGTTTAAAAAATTGGAAGCTATACGAAATTAAAGTTCTTCATCGATTTCGGCATTTTCTATCTCTCTTAAAATTTCAAAATGAACTGTGGCACTTAAAACATAATTTCCCCCTTTTTTAAATGAGTAAATTTTTCTTTTGAGCTTCTTGTTTCGCACCTTATAAGGGAAAACATAAAGCATACTGCTCCGTGGTCACTGTGTCCTTGAACAGATTTTATATTAAGAACCTTTCCGGATGTGTTCGTTGCTATCAATTGAAGAATATTATCAGCCCTAGTGGTTAAAGTTACAAGTTCAACCTAAAAGACAGAATCCATAGCCCTCCCTCTAAGGCACGTTCGCTCACGTCAGCTTCGTCAGCATTATATTTATTAATACACGCTCTCGATCATAATGAACAGTCGAGGCATCCACAGCAAAAGTTGAAATAAAGACCTCAAAGCATTAAATAGATATAAATTAAACTTCGGATACTCGTTGGTATTTAAACGAGTGTGAAATTTCATATTTAATCTTTCAAGGACGATTCGATCCTTTTTATTGTGAATGGTGATTGGTTGCGCATTGTGATTGACCGCGTGGAGAGTTCGACGCAGGTATGTGTTGGAGGATTGAAACTAAAAAAGTTGTAGACGTCTTTGCAATTATAATATGAGCTTGGGAGAGGACGGTAAACGCGAAGGAGAAATTCAATTCCCTAAGCTTTCAGCGACCCTGAAGTCCCGAAGTCCTTGCGAGTGGATAAACTGATGAAACTGAGTATTTTCCGGGAGGTAGTCGCGCGCTGACAATCGCTTCTCCCTACCCCCCCTCCCCTCTCCTCCGCCATGGAGACACGGCCACGACAATGCAGGGGGGGGGGACATCACGTCGCGATTTCTCTCGCGTGTCGCCGCACGTTCTCGAACTTGCCCCCGCACCACGGCAGCGGATTTCCAGTTGCGCTGCTTTAGGCACCGTGCAGGAGAATTCAATTTCGTTTCGTCTACTGCCTGATGAGGAGGGTAGGGGCCAGCCCCCCCGCCTCTCCCGGTCTCGTGCGACCACTCCGTTTGCAACGGCTCCCTCGCGCCGCCGTCTCTCCTTCCCAATTGCCGGAGCTGAGGCGCGGGCTTGAGCGCGGCACAATTAACCAGCATCTATTCATGGCGCGGCATCAATTGAACTCCGCAGCGGCGGCCTCTTACATTCTATCCCCTCATGGTTCCCGTCTCTTAGGAAATTAGTTATGAGGAGGAGGGGTACTTTGGGTTTAGTGAACGGTGCGACGTAAATTGGATCTCAAACTCTGAGGGATAGAAACTTCCAACATTCCCGCATAAAAAAAAAGAATACGCAAAAGAGATTCATTCCCCAGGGGGCGTTTTCAATGCGGCCGCGGCGAAACCTCTCTCGGAAAACCCTCGTTCCTCTTCCATTTGACGGAAATGCCTCTACTTCCGTCTGCGTGTTAAAGTTTTGGAGGCTTTTCTTTCCATTCAGCGATTCCTTTTATGCATAGTACGGAAAATCTATGCCTCCTAAGAATTTGAAGACAAAAATCGTCGCTTCCCCCAGTTTGTGGACTTGCTTTCCATTGTTATATATTTTCAGTTTCTCTCATAGTTGAGAAAAAGTGGAGCGTGATGCACTCCGGAGACTTTTGAGTGTAGTGTTGGAAATTGTGCTATTTTTAAAAGTAAAAATCTATTGTATTGTGCGCATATGTCAGTATCACTTTTTTAATTCGAAGGAGTTTTGAAAAAAGTATTTTTTTCTATTATTTATCGGTGGCTGTCAGTGGAGACCTAAGCTTCGCTTCTTCCTTTTATAATCATTATCAAATTCTCTGCTGGCAATTATTATTATTTCTTTCCGAGTTTCTCTCTACCTCTGAGAATAAAATATTTGGTTAACTTTCTCAAGCAATACTTTCCCTTTCCTCGAAAATTGGCCTTTCTAAATAGCTTAATAGAATGTTATGAGTTACCAACATGTACTTCAGTTCTCATTTTTATTTTCAAAGAGTCATTATAGCAAAAGTATTTTCATATATATTTACTAATGAAACTTTCGTCCTGACTTGAATCATTGGTTTCAAATGAACTCGGAAGTGAAGCGGGTGGGTGGCGTCGTTGGGGTTGATATGACGCTCGCGATCTGTAGCCTTGTCCAAAGGATTGATCGTGGACCTCTGGTTTGGGAGCCGATTGGGAGACATAAATCAAAGAAGGTGTCAATTCTAAAGGGATATCGGGGCATCCTTTGATGACCTTCAGCGGGCATTCGAATTCCACTGAATAACTCTGGTGTTCAGTACAAATCTGAGGCTGCCAGGTGTGTAGCGGGTTGGACATTCGATCACTGCAGGGCTTTGTTATATTAAGGTGTAGGGATGAGATTCAGGGATATAAGTCTACAATTAATTCGCTGAAAAACATTCGATCGAAAGAGTAACCAGCATTTCGTAAAAGGGCGACTTATTAAATTCCTTCTTTCGAAGATATTTAACCAACGTCTCAACAAATCTCTCATATAATTTACTAAAGCGTTTCCGGAAACCGATGCCCAACATTGGAATTTCATTAAATGGAAGAGAAATTTTATGGAAATATATTACCTCTGACAAATCCTCCTGGCCTGATGAAATACCAGATTTGATATTAAAGGAACTCTCTTTGAAAATTTTGCCGTATCCAGATATTATATTTTTATTTATCATGTATGCGCCGTATTCAGATATCACGTTTCCTAGTGGTTGAAAAGTTGGTACTGTATATTTCATTTTCAAATCAGAGACAAGGAGGAACCGCGCAATTATAGACCTATTTCTCTCCCATCCATTAAATGCAAGATATAACATGTAATTGTTTGGTCGATCGTGAAACCCTGCGATAGTCAAGAGTTATTGATGAAAAACAAGCACGATTTCCGAAAGGGTAAATCCTACGAGACGCAACTTAAGCTTTTAGTCGATAACATGTTTGGTTAGGGAGAGAGCAATGTTCCAGTAGACGCGGTTTTCCGAGATTTTTAAAAAGATTTTGAAAAGGGACTATAAACCGTAAAGATACCGTAAAAAGGTCAAATTAAGCTAGTTGCAAAGCGAGAAGCCTATGGCACAGATTAAATATCCTTGGCTGAATTGAAGACTTTTGAATGGTCTAGTACGAGGGTCATCCGGAAAGTAGTACCCGTTCGTGAAATAAAGACACAAAAGTAAATATTAACAAACATAAAAAATTTTATTTGAAAGAGGATACTTTAAACTACTTCTCAACATAATCTCCAAGCAAATTAAGGCATTTGTCATAACGTGTGACAAGTTTCTGTATTCCTGCTGCATAGTCCTTCGCCGCCAGCTCATTGAGATACGCGAGGGACCCATCTTGCACAAATTTTTGCATAATGCAGATGGTGTTTAACAATTTCATGAACAATTGTTCGAGAAACATTGGGAATATGCTCACAGATGTCATCAATTGTGACGCGCCGATCGTTCCTCACGAATTCGTCAACTGAGCTCACCAGTTGGTCTGTAATGACAGACGGTCTCTCCGAACGCTCATCGTCGTGTGTGTTCCCCCTCCCCATGTTGAAGTTGCGACACCACCGCCGAACAGACGACTCGTCCATTACATTGTCTCCATACACCTCCTTTAATTGGCGATGAATATCACATGGGCGAACGTTTCTTGCATTGAGGAATTTAATCACTGCCCTCACTTCACAACTGGCGGCGTTCTCAATTTTTTTAAACATTGTAAACAATCACAGAAACAACACAGGCAATGCTAGCGTCACGCAACTTGGCTCAGAGAAGGCAGACAAGCCACTGAAGCTATCTGACCTCGTCCAGCGGCTACTCGCGTCGTCAGCACTTCATGCGGCACGAACGGGTACTACTTTCCGGATGACCCTCGTACAAAGAGTAGTCATAAGTGGCTTTGGCTCTAATGCAGTGTAACTTACTTCAGGTGTTCCCCAGGGAAGTGTTTCCGGACCTCTTTTATTCCAACTATATGTAAACGATATTAACTTCGTGGTAAATAGTAAGATGAGTTTTTTGCCGATGGCGTAGTTGTTTACAGATATATCCGTAATCCTGAGGATAAAGTAGCTTTAGCAGATGACCTTAATGCTATACAACGTTGGTAAAATCCTTGGCAGTTGGAATTATGTGTAGTGATGAATTTATGGAATTTGAGTATTTCCCTTCCGAACACCAACAGCATCAAAATAATCAAAATAACCAAAATAGAAGTCTAGAATCGATTAAATACATACGCCTTACCCTTACTCACGGCATCTCTTGGGTGAAACATTTAAGGAGAATATGTGGACATGCTAACCAAAAAATAGGATTTATTAGAGATGTATGAGGGAAATTGGCCGAATATGTTCAAGAGTAGTGCTATCATTTGATGGTTAGACCTCATTTAGAATACTCTGCTAGAGGATTAATTGTAGGGCAGATAGATTTAAGATTTCAGTTTTCCTACTAATGCTATGGGATCAGAATGATGTTGTCTGTTCACCCTAGGCGGGAAAATTATTTTGTGTCAAAGGTATTCTGGCATGTAATCACTTCCTGCCACACATCATGACGTTGGCTAGCAATGTTCCATGTATGTGTGTGCGTGTATGTATATATATATATATATATATATATATATATATATATATATATACACCTGGCACAATAGGACCCAAAATAAAACAGATGACATATACAAGGACACTCATATTGTAGATTGTTGAAGCTTTCGGCCTACTCAGGAGACTGTCAGTCTGACCTGATGAAGCCCACGGAGTAGGCCGGAAGCTTACACAATCTACAATGTGAGAGTCCTTTTACATGCCATCTATTTTATTTTGTGCCGTTACATCGTTACATAGCTCTTCAAATTGAAATTTTTCACGCACACGAATGTCCATGAATACGTTGTTGCGAATAAGGTGCAGATGTTCGGGTATTAAACCGTTTTGGCAATTTGACTCAGTTTCGGATGCGCTTGATTTTTAGCCAATGCACTTAATATGATCGCTCATTCAGTAATAAATAGTTGCATCAGCGATTGCAGTTTGTATGCAAATAAAGAAACACAGTTTTGGTTTTTGAATATTTCGGTAGCCTTACCACTTTTATTATGCCTATACACGAGTATATATATATATATATATATATATATATATATATATATATATATATATATATATATGCATATATACACACACACACACTCACGCCCTCACTTACAGGTACACACACAAATTATGTGTGCGTGTGCAAACGGGTGGACAGGTCAAATACGTATATTTATGCTAAACTATACGCTGGTTCGAAAGACACAAAAGTACATTCGCATGCGATTCCGGAGTCTTTCATTTTAAAAGCTAATGCCTCTTCCGAGCTGAAAAGTCGCAGTCAACAGAAAATGCTTCTCCCTCCTCTCTCCCCCCCCCCTCGACACTTTCTTCCTCTCCCGTGCAGCATTTCGAGGACGAGGGAGCGGGAGGGGTGCGAGGGAAATGGAAGTGATTTCTTCTCCGACCCCATCCGATATACGCTTTCTCTGCCATTTTACCCTTCCCCAGTCTTTAACAGCTTATGTTCCTCTTCTTTTTGTTTAATCATCTTTTGATTCTGCACCCAAACTTCCATTCTTCGTCACGTGCAGTGGGACATACTTCAATTCACGCGTCATTGTAGAAAATGCGCCTGAACTGCTGTTGCTCGCCGTAGTGCATTAAACGGATCAAAGCCAAGCGGGGAAGCAAAGCTTTTCCATGTTTATCCAAAAGAAGTCTGTGAATGCATAATTTGGCAGAACACGAGTCACTGTAAGATTCGTTCAGTCAGAGCCCATGGCCGAATTTTTGCAATTATTTAGGTAAGTGTTTTGAAGTTGGCGATTTGCCAGGTAGTAACGCACATTCAGTTTAAATTAATCCATTCAATTTCACATTACAATTACATTTTACATGAATAACGTCATGGCTCAAATTTAATATTTATGTAATTATCGTTTTTTAAAATCTATTTTATAAATGTGTGTGTGTATTTATATAACACTTTTGTGAAAGTCTCACGGACGTGAATAATAATTATATGAATTTAGCACTAGTGGACAAAGACAAAAACACAGAAACACACAAAAAAGAAAAGAAACTCACTAGGTGTCTTCTAGTGCTAACTTAATGTACATTATATATATTGTTCGGGATTGATTCGAATAGTTTTGCAGGTATACTGTTTCGGCCAATATTCGTATTGTTGAGAATATACATTATTTATGTTTGTTCTTAAAGTACGGCATTTCATCTTGTATTAAATGTTATTTCTCACCATAAAATTAGGATTTACGACGCCCTTCCTGAATTTTTCCCAAGTATGTTCTCCCTCAATCATGTTGAACATTCCACAGTCTGCTTCTTATTCTCCTTATTTTTAAAGATTCTAATCCCAGTTTTTTTAACATTGCTGTCTTACCCTCCGACCTCTTGCGCCAATACACACATCTGGCAGCCTACCTCTTTCCAGTTTTGCAATGAGGCCTTCATTGGGTCCCATAGTTGTTGAGATGGGTACTCTAAAATCGGTCTAAAATGGGTTTATACAAGCCTTCTCCTTAGCTGCTTTATTGCTCCCTTTGAAGTTTCCCATAATCCAGTGTGACATTTTGAAAATTTTTTTGGCAATGGCGTCCAATGGGAATAACATCCAATGGAAGAGACTGATGATATTTATTCAATATGACATAATATTTGAATGCTTCACTCTATTGCGGCCTTTTAATGACTTATTCGGAGTTTTAATTTGATAAAATCCCATACTATCCAGTCACTAGCAACATCCCTGAAATTGCCAATTTTTCATTTTCTCGAAATTACTCGTTTTGCGAATTAAAAAAAAAGGCGTCCGAACATCAGTGTTTTTAATATGTAGGTATTAATTTTCCATGCTCTTTTTTTCAGAGAAAACAGTTTTTCGTATTTCGATTTAGTTACCCCGTTACAGGGACTCTTGGTTAGCGTTACTAAATTTTAGTGTATTATACTGAAATTAATTAGTTAAAATGTCCTTTACGATTACAACGTTATTATTTTAATTGATCAGGTATGTATTGGACATGATAGTTGTGCAATCAAAAAATATTGTAATAACGGGCCTTCGGGTAATCACCCTGGCTCGGTGTTATTAACTGCAATCCTATTCCATTTGGATACGATCATCTACTCACATAGTCCGCGAAGTGGGATGGAAAGTTCATTACGAATGGTGCTATTGAGACACCAGTAGTCCTCTGGGCATTGATTCTCATGTATGACACTTTGGGTCAAATTCACGCACCCCCAGACCTTGGGCGTCTTTTTATCATTATACGCATTGGCACTCGAATTATCTATCCGCCGACGAAAAACTGAATTTCAAATACGTACGAAGCGAACTCACTCTATTTTTAATTGCATCTTCTATAATCACTTTTATTATATCTTAATGCTCCGTTAATAATTTGCCCATAATTGAGTGTATACACTTCTAATTATGGATTATTCTTCTGTTTCTTATTTTTAAATTATGTAATGAGCTCAAAAAATAACACGTGCGGCAAAGATGGATGCATATTATAATTTGGTTTAGTTATATGCAAAAAAATATGTTTTATAATATTTTATGTGAAATCCATTAGGATTTGGAGCTGATTGATCTTTGATGGAGCTTTGGTTGAACTCCTGGGTTTGACTCGCTAGGTTCTCCAGTGAAGGTAATGGCTAAAAAATTGTCATTGAAATAATTTTGTCGAAACTGACGCTGCGATAATTTGAAAGGCACCGATTTTAACGATCCAGTGATCATCTCGAAGTGATATCTGTCAGGTTTTTGCGAATATTTTTTTCGAAGCGCTTGGTGCCCTTTCACCGAGAGTTCTGATCACGGAATCTCATGCCGTTTGGAAGGCACTCCATCTCTCTCAAATGCCACATGAAGTAGAGCGAACGTGGAACACTCAAAACTGCAGATCCTTTCTCCGTGACTGACTGCGCGGTTCTCAATGTTCCCTCACTCGCACTCGAATGGAAACGCATCCTTATCACCTTTCGCGCATCTCCCCCCTCATCTCGCCCCCCCTCTTCATCCCCCCCTCACCTCTCCCTCAATCTTAATCCTTCTCCAAGACAAGGCCCCGCGTGGCTCTCGGAGCACTTTTTTAAGGCAAAGAATTCTCGTGAGCTCGGCGCTCAAATTCACCAGGATTCCACCGAAACTTACTTTAAAATCATAATATCTGACTCTTTTAAATGTCAAATGGTGTTTTAAAAGGTAGCAAGATAATGTAATTCTGACATTTTTGGAAACTTTCCTCATCAAATGGCTTTGAACTGACAAATCTTTTCAAGTTGGGATAAATCGAATTCCATTTATCCGAAATATAAAGATCTGTGATATTTTTGCGCTCATCGGGATTCACCCACCAATTCCTCGCGACGTATTTTCGGACCCACAAAGTCCCATGAAAAGGAATGGGAGTCATTCCCGACAAAAGCTCGTCAATTTTTCAACAACTGTAAACTTTTCCAATATATCGATAACCACAAGAATGATATTTTCTTCCCTCTACGGCTTACGTATTTCTTGGGTCAATATTAATTAAATCTCTTGTGCGTCCTGGCCTTCTGCGATTAAACGAACATATTCTCGCGAGTAAATGAGTGTATGAATGTCAATTTTGATGGTATTTAGTGTATTTCACTCGTACGGAAAAAGTGATTGACGCGTCCCAAAGCTACGGGACTTAATTTTGATGACGCGTCGGCATCAAAAACTGTCAGGAGAATACTATTAAAAGTTGTGAAATTTGAAAGAATGATTCTGATAGTCGTGTGATTTCGCAAGCAACTTTGCATACCATCAGTTTGACGATGATCATACTAAAAGGTACTGGAAGATCAACCTGGAAAGATCTCTTTGGTGATGATGTTGAAAACGTAATAGTTTCCCCATCGTAGATGGGTAGGTGAGATCATGCAAATAAAATTATGACGTATAAGTTTATAATTTAACATTTCATTTTTTCCTCGAACGATTACAGAATATAGAACATATTGCATAGTCGGAATAACGTTGTCCGACCGCGCCTGGGGGGAAAGTAAAGAGGTTTTTTTGGAATTTTTGACTAAAATTTTGTTGCTACAATAGGTTTCCATGTTTTGCATCATTTTCGAATGAGACTTGAATATATATGACACAATCGATTCGAAAAATGACTCATTGCATCGAAAGATGTAGCCGTAATAAAATATTATTGGAAAGCTTCACATCAGTTTCCATCAGTTCGTAATATTGCACACACTTTTTTGCCAAACGAGTGGTTTCAACAATCTCAAAATTGCTAGGGGACAAAAATAACTCAGTCAACCTGGGAGGAGGGGTTATGTGTGATGTCAATGCAGCCTCTCAGCCTCCCATGAAGATATGGCAACCACTGCGCCTCAAATTCCTTTTTATTAAACGTTTTAGTTTCATATCGATCAATATACTTAAAATAAATAATGGAACAGGCCATGTTACTCTTCATTCAGCTCTTAATATTTCACAATATGAAGAATATTAACTTCTCGTATGTTAATCAACACAACGGATTTAAGAGGGTGGTCTGAAAAGTTTGCAACCTAGCAAAGATACAAGACATTTTTTCTGAAATTTTCTGAGGTCGGAAACTTTTCAGACCACCCTCCTATTTTCCCCCATTCGAAAGCTATCCTCAAAATTCACAATAATTTCATCGTAACATTGTCAATTTTTATACATTTAGAGAATCATTCTCTATTAATATTTTTTCCAATTATTTACGATTCCAAGCATCGAGGGTATCTCGTAGGAGGTGGTGACGGCCACTCCCCCATTCATGCGATCGACACCCTTCGCTCAAAGTTTCGAGAGAAATAAAAACAAACATCCGGTTTAATTATTCGAAGAAATTTCCAATTAGCGAGGCACTTTTCGTCTACTCTGACTACGGCAAAGAAAAAACACGGTTTCCGAGCGTAGAAAGGGAATCTTCTCCTCAGGTTCAGTTTTCTCCCTCTATCCCTCCCTCTCGCCTGCCCTTAAAGGCTCTCTCGCACCCCACACTCATCATCCTTCCTCCCTGCTGTCCCTATATACACATATATATATATTTATATATATATGCACACACATACACACAAAAATAGATAAAGGGAAAAATGATCTGCTCGATTCCGCTTACCCCACCTCTTCAGTATTCGTCCTTTTTGTACATATATATATATTTATAATTATAGTGTGTACATATGTATGTATATTGAGCATTTATATATATATATATATATATATATATATATATATATATATATATATATATATATATATATATATATATATATATATACCGTTTCCCTTTCGACCCACCCCCTGCCGCCAGATCTCCTCTCAAGAGCCTACTCCTCTTTCTTATAATTAAATTTCCTCCGACCCTGCCTTCTCTTTCTTTCCCTTCCCCGGCGGCCACCCCTCACCCCCGCGGCCCTCCCTCCACTACCCCTTCGATTCGCGTCTGTCGCCAGGCCCCTCGTGACTCCCTCCCCCACTCCGATCCCCCTCCTACATCCCGGATTGGGGTCATTCGATCGCTCTGGACATTGGCTGGAAAAAATGGACACGCAGCGCGGTGCCGTGGCCGTATGAGCATAGCGGTTGTGGCGGAAGAGGAGGGGTGGGCGATGGAGAAACTTAGGGCCTGCCTTGGGGGAATCACCCTTTGCAGATGGGCGCTCTGCACTCATGGGGACACGCCCAGAATTGAATGCTTCTTACAACTTGGAAGAATCGAAAAAAATCACTTGGTCATTCCACACGCTTCATTACGGTCCTACTGTTTTTAAACGCATACGTACAGTGACCTGTAAGTCTCCTCACAGGTCACCCGAGGCCGATTCCCATAGCAATTGCAACCGTTTGACTGTAGCCATTTTGTGTGATTTATACATTCTCCAAAATGCAATTTTACAAATTTAAGGCAAAAGTCAAGGATTTCAGTTTATTCTTAGTTCTCTATCGTATACGAGGTAACTATCGAATACGTTAAAATTCTGATAAAATCTGATCAAGGGTCAATTGTAGTTTTAAAACGTTTTCTCATTAAAGATCTGTTATCTCTACCATTTCTTTCCATTCGCAAGCGTTGTACATGTCCCGCTGGCGTTTCTAATGGCGCATAATTTTGCTTTTCATAGTTGTTCGTCGATGGTGGTCTGATGAGGTCACGGACGAAAAAGAGAATGGAGTGTGAAGTAGAAAATTGAGGTCATTTTAGATCACGTGAAGTCTGGAGTTTATCGGTTAGTAAAGTGCTAATCGGAAAATAATGCTATCAATCTCTCTCGAATGTTTTGTTCTGTCGTTTTAGTTTTACCCAATCACCGTTCACCTTTCATCAATCACGGTAATTCGAAATCAATTTGTGAAATAATCACACACTAATGTTGCAGAGATTTTGTGAGAAATGACTTAAATATTCTTCCATTAACCGTACTATTCATAAATACTATAACCGCCATTTAAAGAATTATAGTCTAAATAATTGGGTGCTTTCAATTAAAATTGTGCATATGTCGCCATTTTTCGCTTTCGGTGCTCTTGACTGCTGATGAGGCAGGTGCACGGAATCCCTCCAAGCGGAAAACGACGCAACTACATTCCGAGGCACCCACTTTACCCTCTCGTAAAATGTGATTTCAGCGTATTTAGGAGACGTTGTTGGTTTTTACGGCGAAAACGCACGCAAGGTTGCAGCTTGTAGAGGTTTTTTCCAAGATTACCTCTTCCTGTGCCCTTCATTACAACTTTTGGTCAATCTTTGTATTTGCTACTCAGGCTTTTAGATAAAAAGTATGGATTATTTTGATGAGTTACCAGTCCAACGATTGAACTTAAGATTTTGGATCGGAAGTCCGAATGCTTGGTTTTTATAAAAAGTCACAGGTAATTTTTCGAAAAAATATTATTATTTCAAAGATTACTACATAACCTCAAAATTCTTCAAAGTACATTCTTTGTCGACATACTCTTTCCAACGGCTTTTCAACGAATCAAAGGTTCTCTGATAGGAGGATTTCGGAAAGTCCTTAAGGGTACGCGTGCAAGCTTCTTTGACGGCACTAAGGGTCCCATGGTGGTGTCCTTTGAGGGAGGATTTCACTTTTGGGAATAGAAAATAGTAACTTTACGACTTTAAGGGGTTCAGAAATCGTCGGGATGCCGTTGCAGGTCTTCGCAAGCAGACACTCGACTGTGCAATTGGTCGTCCTTCTAGACATTCGGGACGAGTATAGCCCAGATCTTTCAAATCGCCAAATTTACAGTGATAATCGTGTGCACTGTTATCTTATCACTGCGATCTGATTATGCCACACTTAACTGAAAGCCTGAATTTAGGCACTTCACGCACACATCAGGGAAAAATTGTTACCGTTACCTTTTATACAAAACTTGTAGGATTTATCATTCATGGTTAAATTGTATCACGTCGTCATGATGTTCACCTATGGACTCCAAAACGTGTCCCATAAAAAAGCAAGCGCCATTTAATGCGGTCATTCTTCATATACCTAAATTAATTTTGAAAATACATTAATGCAATTTAATAGGATTACGGATTTGATGATATGAACTTTGAGCAAAGAAACGGAAGTTATTTTAATTCACTTGAAATGAAAAAATAGTGAACATTTTTATGTGGAGCATGCATGGCTCTGCTCGGAGGTTTGGCCGTTTAGGTAAGTCTAAGCGTAGATTGAAGTATTTTGAGATGTAGTCCAGGAGGAGAACACACGCTTCCACCGGAAAATAAAAAAATATATATTTCCTAATCTTAGCTTCGGTGTTCGTTAAGCGACGCTTACCGTGCTTTAGCTTTCATTGAAATTTCTAAGGGGCGTTAAAGTCTAATGCTAAAAATGATTCACATCAATCACCTATAATGCGTCGCATAGGCGATTCCATTTAATCTCCAACAGGGCGTTTAGGCGTAATTTGGGTGTGGAAATCTGCCTACATCTACACAATACCCCGCAAGCCGCCGCAAGGGCGTGTTGCGGGGGAAAGTACTGCTCCTAGTTTAGCAGCATCGAATGGCTCGGCTGCTTCCTGGTAATTACACCGAATCTCATTCTCCCCCTCTATATCTTTTCTTAATATTAACATATATCCTGGTTCATTAGTTTTGCATGGTACTCTATTCAAGGGCGGTGGTATGGAATATTCTGATTTTGGATAGGGGAATGTAGTGGATGATTTTAGTGGAATAGATGGTGGCCAATAGTCATCTAAATCTCTTGCGTAGATTCCTCTCGGGTCCTCCACCGGGTTATATCGTCCATATTGGCCGACGTTTCGATGTCCGACTCGGCCATCGTCTTCAGGGCTTCTGAATCATCGTCTTCAGAAGCCCTGAAGACGATGACCGAGTCGGACATCGAAACGTCGGCCGATATGGACGATATAACCCGGTGGAGGACCCGAGAGGAATTAACGCAGCTGATACGCCGGGAAAACACTAAATCTTTTATCGTCTATATCTCTTCATGGATCGGAAGAAGTCCAAAGAAAAAACATTCGATATTACTACTCATTTCGTGTTATTTATATAGATATATCTGTTCTCAACATCTTCCTAACATTCCAATTCCCCAATCTAACCAGTTCGATCCCCTTCAGGACCTGGTCAGCCTGCGAGATGGAATTTCTTGTAATAGGCTTTTCAAAATAGTTTTATTTTTTACAGCATTTATATTATAATACTCTTAGACGTCATTTGAGAATCCTAAGGTATTCGTTTGTTGGCGGATATGGAGTAAGTCACGTGACAAAACGTTTTCGATGATTAGTATAAATATCAAAGGTGGATTTGATATGTCCACTATATTAGCGGTTTATTTAGATTTTCAGTAGTTATATATTGATCGTATTTGTTTGATTTCAAACGAAACATTACCAACCGCCCTAGTCGAAGAAGGAGCGGATCTCTTTAGACAAGAGTGAAATGTGAAATTGTGACACCTGCGAGATGACGAGTTGACCTCCGAAATCCTGCGAGTAGCGAAGTGTAATAGGTTAGCGCCAAAAGAAAATGCTTGCTCCAAAATGTGGGAATAATGTTGAGGAGAAATGGAGGTGGGAGGGAGGGTGGGTGGTGCGAGTGTGGGGGAGGGGGTGGGAGGAAGGATGTGCACCCCTTTTCTTGCAATGCTCCGAACACCTTGATTGCGCCGCGCCCCGCCACGGGTCCAACTCCGTTCCGCTTAATTGGGAGGAGGGGGCAGGACCTTCATTTTCCGGGGCGTTAGTGCTCGAGCACGGGCGGCCCTCGGGCGGCGGGGCGGTCAACTCCCGAGGGAGCGCGGGAATGGAGTCCATCCGCCCTGCCCTCTCCGTCCTTCGCGCTCTTTCCTCGGCAGGGGGAGAGGGTAGAGGGTGGGGCGGGGGTGGGCTTTTGGTTATTTTCGAGGCCGTTGGACTTGCATGACGAGGCCCGGGGGCGATGGCCGACGCGAGTGGACCGGACGAATGGATGAAACCTTTTACTTCCCCTGGCCGAGGTGTATCTTCAGATTCCAGGGGTCTGGGCCCAAGTCGGACCCGTCCGACATAGCGTATCCTCCGGGTGTCATTGGGAATTAAAGTTCGATGTAATGCGCTTAAGATGGGCTCGTGGCTAGATTAATTATTAATACCCACGCACACCCCACATCGCCATGAAAACCTTATGGACTTATGCATAAAGGTATTTTAATGGAATAAAGGCGTGACACGTAATCGCACTCTCATCTTACGGTATCAGCATGCAAAAGAGGATATGGCGTGCTTGTTATGTCACCAACAATTGGAGCAATTGATGGCTATAAGCAGCATTTTTGGTCAGTTCAAAGCAGAGTGTGTAATGGATGAAACTGATTCTGAATGGCTCCATTGAGTTTATCAATCCTCATTTTGCGAATTGAACTAAGGAACTTCTTTAACGTCTTTAATTGTCATTTACTGCGAATACATTCACATTTTTTTAAAAATGGGATTTAATATTGTTCTCTTTATCCTGATTGCTGAGTGGTATCCTGATTATAAAGTGGGATAAATTGCTCCTTAGTGAGGATCTTGAGTGCACCGTCCCTAGGATCAGCGATGAGAAAAAAATATGAAACCCAAGTAAACCCATCGTTCGTGCTATCTCGACCCGGGATGATGAAAAGCCCCCTTTTGCCGGTAGCGATATAATATTAAAATATTAGTGAAAATTTGTTTATTATGAGTAAAATACGTATATTTCTTAGCATATTTTGATGAAAAGTTATGGAAAATTTTAATCTTTACACTTGAAGAGTCCCCAAAATAAATCACATCTTCATTATCTTGGGTTCATTTATGGCTGACCTCCATATCTTCCATGCCTTGAGACATTCTCTTGATTTCTTCTTATCTTCTCCCAATCTCAATCACGTTCAACGCCACCATGTTTTAATCATGTGTTAACGTGTCGGGTGTGGCGATAAGCGACACGCGGCATCTGGTCGTCACCGTGTCCCCCGGCCGCCGCGCCATCTCAGGTGGTCAAAGCGGTGCAATGCCGTTGAGAGATTGACATTGACGTCTCGGAGGCAGAGGGAATAATTTGAGTTTAATGAAGCACGGTAGTGAGTTCTGTTTTGAGCAATCGCGGTGCGGAATCATTTGCCTACTAATATCTTATTCTGTGCAAGGAAAAGTACAGTTCCAAACACACTGCATTTTGCCATGGCCACGAAGATCAAACGGAAATTTTGTCTGTGGGCCGGACGACTTGACCAATGTGATTAGGAGTGGGGAGTAAAATATATTTCCATTTTCCCTCTGCAAAGACCATTGATCCGTTCAGTGAATGTCATTACATTGCTTTCCTGCTAAGCTCTGCTCTTTTGGTTTATTATTCCATTTATCACATTTGCTATACTTCCTATTGTCACATTAGTTTCGACGTGCTTTCTTGCGTATTTAAACGTTGTAATTTACATAATTACTTCAGTGTGCGCTAAATTTCGTGCTTAGTTCACAAAAAGTTCCCATATTTTCCTGAAGTCGAGTTAATTTTGGTCGTTTGTTCAAAATTAATATGGTGTACATGAATAACTTCATGGATGGTACGCGAAATTATTGAAGCATATTTTCATTATTTCTCGAAAGGAATGCATTTTAAGAAGCTTTAATAGGACCACTGTTGTTAAACTATGAAAAGAATTGAGTTTTATATTTTTCACGTAGTAATAAGATTATTCGTTATGTACAAAGCATATTATACCTTCTCAGTATTTTATTAAAGCAAATGGCTGTTGTATAGTAAAGTCTCAGAATTAAATTAGCAAGCAGAAACGATAGAGGCAACGTATTGCATGCATCAGTATGACCTTACATATTTATATATCTATCCATACTATAACCGGACAAAACCGCAACTGTCCACTGAACGATCGGTTGAACAAATGATGGTCGGACTGAGATTACGTCCACCGCCTCCGATCTCCGTGGCTCGGGCGATTTCCCATTAGTTCTGGAATCCCTCCATTTACTCATGCGAGATTAATTTGGGGTTGGTATCACCTGAATCTGAACCCGGAACCTTCTGCTGAGTAGCCGACTATCCGATCCGACCTTCTTGGCAATCACGGTAACTTTCTACTCATATATGGTGCGTACCTCTAGATGCTGTGCCTACTGCATGCATACGTCACCGTTTGAAATTAACACAAAGTAACGTCATGAAGTGCTTCATTGTGTATAATTTTCTTAATGTATTGCACTTAGATTTATCGTGACTATTACAAGTGCTCTCTCGTAAAATAAAGAGGCGTAAGTGGGAAAATCTGCACTCCTGGCCCTCCATTCCAATTCTATGTACATGTATGCCGGCGAGGCCCTCGTGTGTGTGCGTGGGTGCGGCTGGGGGTGACCCCCTGTCGAGGGGGTTGTGTGTTTGTGAGGAGGCAATGACAGGGTGAGCAAGTGGCTAGCGTGTAAGTTAAAAACCTTGCCCCCTTAAGAGGAAGGACCCGTTCCGACGGGTCACAGTCCCGAGGTTTGTTTGCCATAAGGCTAAGGAAATTATCCAGGTCATTGAGAGGAGTTAAAAGTATACCGTGTGTATTTTTTAAGTAGAACTTATACCCGTAGCAACGTGTATGCTTAATAAAGAAAATATTACATGAAATAAAAATATTATTTGATATTATAAATGATATTAAAAAAACCATAAACACAGTAATCAACCCGAAGGTCGGTTTGGTAGGTGATGGTAGAGGTCACCCAGTACTAAGCCCGACGACGTGTGAAATTCACACATCAGGGTTAGGGGGGCCAGTTCCTTTCCCTGTGCCGGTTATGGTTTCCCAGAAAGATCTGGTACCCGAAAAATCACATTGCTTGGGCGGAGCTAGAACGAGAGGCGGAGGAGGGGTGAGAGGAATGGGAGGAATGTATTTCAACACTTCCTTGTTATGTCGACGAAATCATCCATATATATATATATATATATATATCTATATATATATATATATATATATATATATATATATATATATATATATATATATATATATCAGACCAACACAGACATTGAAAAAGAAAAGAAAACGACGTAGAGGAAGACAGCTTAGGTCCAGGCATACTAGACAATGAGATAGAAAGGGCATTAAGGGAGATGAAACTAAATAAGGCCGTGGGGGTAGATAACATTCCCGTGGAACTTTTAAAATGCTTAGGAAAATGTGGGAGGAAGAGGCTATATGGGCTGATCCGTAGCATTTATGAGGAGGGAATCTGGCCGGAAGACTTTGTGAGAGCAGTTTTAGTTCCGATTCCGAAAAAGGTAAAGGCCACGTCATGTGAGGACTATAGGACAATTAGTTTGATATCCCACGCAGCTAAAGTTGTTCTCAGGATCATAAACAAACGGATAGAGAGTAGGGCATATGATTACTTAGGGGATGATCAGTTTGGGTTTAGGAAGGGGAGAGGTACGCGTGATGCCATTGCAGTAATGAGATTATTAATCGAGAGGAATATAGAACACAACCAGGAGGTATTTGCCTGTTTCGTAGATTTCGAAAAAGCGTTTGATAGAGTGAATTGGGAAAAACTAATGAGTATATTGCAGAAAATAGGAATAGATTGGAGGGAAAGGAGGCTAATCCGCAACCTTTACATGTCTCAGACTGCTCAGGTGAGGGTGGGAAACGGGGAGTCAGGATGGGCAGTGTTAGGAAGGGGTGTAAGGCAGGGTTGCCCATTATCACCGTTGCTGTTCAACCTGTATGCAGAGGAAATGATCAAAGAGGCATGGGAAGAACTCGAGGTAGGAATGAAAGTGGGCGGGGGATTCGTAAAATCAGTTAGGTTTGCTGATGACCAAGCTTTAGTTTGTCAGTCAGCCAAGGGGCTGCAAGCATTGCTTAGTGAATTGGAAATTCAGTGCGACAGGTATGGGATGAGAATCAACATTAATAAAACAAAGGTTATGCGATTTTCTAGAAAGAAAAAGGCTAATCTTAACATTAAAGTAAGAGGGCAAAAACTAGAGCAGGTAGAACAGTTTACGTATCTCGGTAGTGTTTTGGACCAACACGGTCAAAGTAGTAGGGACGTAAGGAGAAGAATTGCGCTAGGCAAAGAGGCTTTCACGAGGAGGAGGGAGTTGATGACGGGGACTTTGAGTAAGGATGTTAAGAAAAGACTCGTAAAAACTTTGATATGGAGCGTAGCTATGTACGGCGCGGAAACGTGGTCATTGAAGCAGGAGGATAGACGTAGACTGGAGGCTTTTGAAATGTGGGTGTGGAGAAGAATGGAAAAGGTGAAATGGACAGAGAAGAAAACAAATGAGGAAGTACTTGGTATGGTGGGCGAAGAGAGGGGTTTGTTGGGAGCAATCCTATGGAGGCAGGAAAAGCGGATGAAGGGGGTGTTGACCGGCAGTGGGATCTTGAAGACTGTGATAGAGGGTAGAATGTTGGGCAAAAGAGGAAAGGGAAGGAACAGGATAGGGATGTTGGACGGGATGAAGGGAGGAAGAAAGTACTCAGAGATGAAGTGGGACCTGGTGTAGAGTAGAATTTAGGGTTGTGTTTTGTTAGTAGTCACAAAATATTTGTTTGGTAGTTGTGTCCATCAAAAAAACCTACCTTAACCGGTAGATTACCTTAAAAAAAAAAAAAAAATATATATATATATATATATATATATATATATATATATATATATATATATATATATATATACACACACACACATACATACACACACATACATACACACACATACATATATGCATACATAGATACATACATATATATATATATATATATATATATATATATATATATATATAGTATATATATACACCGTTTATACAATATTTTAATAATAAATATTTGTGCTATTTTCATCGATCAAATTCACGCAAACTAGTAATCACTTGGTGCCTAAAGTGAGGTTCAAAGGGCCACTAAACTGCATGATCGCTATCTCTATAGGCAATGGGTTGTTCTTGTTGGCAGAAAAAAGAACATCGAGGAGGTATTACCAACATCATGTTTATCACGTATCACCACAGGGCATTAGCAACCAACCGCAAATCTCATTAAGCATTCAGGGTGACGAGATATTTTTCCAATAGCCAGTCAATACGCGTCAATTGACGCTGAGATTCCGGACGATGCCGCTTCTTCAGGGCGTGTGGTTGCTGTAGGGGAGCGGGATGGCAGCCCCTGGCGTCGTGGTTGACCGAGGGCTTAGCAGAGGGGCGGTGGAGAGGCGGGACCGTTTATTTGCACCGCCGCCGTTGTTAAGCGGCACCACTTGCACCCGCGACGTTTATGTTCCGTGGCACTTGCGATTGACGACCGGCGTGGGGCAGTGTCGTGGGCGAACGCCCGGTGTAGCTCCCCACAGAGACCCCCCCCCCCCAGCCCCCCAGCGGGTCGAATATTCTTCGTAAATCAGCGGCGTAACTGTTATCACACCATCGTCGTCCCCACTGGTGTAAAATTCTGAAACACGCACGAAAGATGATAAAGGGAGAACCGTTGAAATTCATTTGTCATATCATTGTAGACTCACTCGTGTTTGGAGTCCGCAGATTATTTACTATTACATGCAGTACCGAAATGTAATCCTTGTTTAATTTATTTGAGTAATTCTTTGGGATGGGTAAATTGCAAACGGAATCATTTCGAGCGTTAACTGCTCTTTCTTTCCTTACGTGGATATTATATGCACATATTTTGACAATGTATATATCGTCGAAAAAAAGTACTTCAGCGACAGCAAAAATACATAAAAACTTTGATTAAAAATTTATGCCCAAGGAAAGGACACTCACATTTCTACACTAGTTGGCGTTTCAACAGCACAGCCGGCCGTCATTTTTAGGAATAGTGTGTAAATGTTTTAATCATAGTTAATATACATATGTATATGGACACGTGTGTGTGTGTATATATATATGTAAACAGATATAAGGAAAAGGGATAGGAACACACATAAAGGATTGGTTAAGAGCCTCCGCCCGGCAAGTGGAAACATCCGGAGTTCAAATCCCGGTCTAGGAAATATTTTTACATCCGTGATCTGCTTGATTCCACCTTCCCCACCTCTCCTGTGTTCATCCTGTATGTGTGTTCCTATCCCTTTTCCTTATATCTGTTTCTTTATAAATGAGTATTTTTTCGCCGTTTGGCGGGATTTCGTGTTTGAATGTGTATTAGGCCAATGTGGCTCGTCTCTTCTTCTGGCTATGCGTGCCACGAAACGCACTCTTCTTATCCTATATTTATTTTATTTTAAAACATTGTTCACATACAGCAGTGGCGCCAATTTACAGTGAAAAATATAACAAACATAAAAGAGGACAAAGACAATAACAGTATAACAATAACAACGAGAACCAAGCATGGACAGGGGAAAATTTTAATTTACTGAAAGGTGGGATAAAGCTTGGGTGGTGAAGTTTTTGCATGATAGGTTAAAGGGGTCGACAGTGTGAGGGAGTGAATTTAGAAGGGAGGAGAGGCGAAATAACAGTGAGCGCTTGGTGAGGGATATTCTAGGAATAGGCAGATGGAGTAGGGAGTGGGTGCGGGTGGATCGGGTTGGTATTCTGAAGTTAAAGAAAGATAGTAGTTCAGGGCAATCAATAGCCGAGTTTAGGGTCTTGTAGAGGAGTTTTAAATCAGCTTTAAGTCTGCAGCTTTGGGGACTAGAAATGGATAGGGAAGACAAAACAGCATTTGAGGACATATTGCGGTAATGTGGGACTCGGTGTTGGACTATTTTGGTAAAGAAGTGAGAGATGGAATCAAGGGATTTAAGGTTAGTTGGGGATGATGTGGACCAAATGGGGGAGCAATATGATATGATGGGAAGGACAATTAATGAGAAGTACGAATGGAGTGCAATTGGATCTTTAATTTCTGTGAAGCGGTAAAGAAGGCCTAGTAGGGACATTGCTTTATTTTTTTAAGTCTGTATGTGGCCGGAGTAATTTAGTTTCTGGTCAATTAGAACGCCAAGGTCTTTAATGGCTGTTACTCGATTTAAGGGAGTTGAATTAATTGAGTAGTTAAACATCAAGGGGTTTTTTTTCAGAGCAAGAGTCATATGATATTGTATGATTGCTATACTACTATCCTTTATATATATATATATATATATATATATATATATATATATATATATATATATATATATATATATATATATATATATATATATATATATATAGACTTATGTATAGAAGACTTTGTGAGATCAGTTTTAGTTCCTATTCCGAAAAAGGTAAAGGCCACGTCATGTGAGGACTATAGGACAATTAGTTTGATATCCCACGCAGCTAAGGTTGTTCTCAGGATCATAAACAAAAGGATAGAGAGTAGGGCAAATGATTACTTAGGGGATGATCAGTTTGGGTTTAGGAAGGGGAGAGGTACGCGTGATGCCATTGCAGTAATGAGGTTATTAATCGAGAGGAATATAGAACACAACCAGGAGGTATTTGCCTGTTTCGTAGATTTCGAAAAAGCGTTTGATAGAGTAAATTGGGAAAAACTAATGAGTATATTGCAGAAAATAGGAATAGATTGGAGGGAAAGGAGGCTAATCCGCAACCTGTACATGTCTCAGACTGCTCAGGTGAGGGTGGGAAACGGGGAGTCAGGATGGGCAGTGTTAGGAAGGGGTGTAAGGCAGGGTTGCCCATTATCACCGTTGCTGTTCAACCTGTACGCAGAAGAAATGATCAAAGAGGCATGGGAAGAACTCGAGGTAGGAATGAAAGTGGGCGGGGAATTCGTAAAATCAGTTAGGTTTGCTGATGACCAAGCTTTAGTTTGTCAGTCAGCCAAGGGGCTGCAAGCATTGCTTAGTGAATTGGAAATTCAGTGCGACAGGTATGGGATGAGAATCAATATTAATAAAACAAAGGTTATGCGATTTTCTAGAAAGAAAAAGGCCAAGCTTAACATTAAAATAGGAGGGCAAAAGCTAGAGCAGGTAGAACAGTTTACGTATCTCGGTAGTGTTTTGGACCAACACGGTCAAAGTAGTAGGGACGTAAGGAGAAGAATTGCGCTAGGCAAAGAGGCTTTCACAAGGAGGAGGGAGTTGATGACAGGGACGTTGAGTAAGGATGTTAAGAAAAGACTCGTAAAAACTTTGATATGGAGCGTAGCTATGTACGGAGCGGAAACGTGGTCATTGAAGCAGGAGGATAGACGTAGATTGGAGGCTTTTGAAATGTGGGTGTGGAGAAGAATGGAGAAGGTGAAATGGACAGAGAAGAAAACAAATGAGGAAGTACTTGGTATGGTGGGCGAAGAGAGGGGTTTGTTGGGAGCAATCCTATGGAGGCAGGAAAAGTGGATGAAGGGGGTGTTGACCGGCAGTGGGATGTTGAAGACTGTGATAGAGGGTAGAATGTTGGGCAAAAGAGGAAAGGGAAGGAACAGGATAGGGTTGTTGGACGGGATGCAGGGAGGAAGGAAGTACTCAGAGATGAAGCGGGACCTGATATAGAGTAGGATGATTGATTTTGTGTTTTGTTAGGAGTAATAAAATATTTGTTTGGTAGTTGTGTCAGTCCAAAAACCTACCTTAACCGGTAGATTACTTACTTAATATATATATATATATATATATATATATATATATATATATATATATATATATATATATATAAAGGAAGGCCTCTGAGAGGGCCGAAAGCTCGAACAATTTACCGTGTGAGTGTCCTTTTAAATGTTGCTATTCTATTTGTGTTCTATTGTGCCGTTCCATTATTGTGCTGCTCGTGTGAGCTTTTCCGTATAATCAAGGTATATATATATATATATATATATGTATATATATATATCCATCATTTAAATCTTGGGAATGATAATTTTATCGAATAATTAGATGTGATTTCATATTAATAATTGGATTACTTAAATCTTTCTGAATATATGATGAAATTGATCCATTTCTCCTTATCTTACAGGTGAGTAGAGCCCCCGGTCTTTCCTGAAGCCTCCCCGGCGCGTATCATAATGATGCCGATTCCCATGATGCAGGGGGTTGTGATGGTTGTTGTGTCTCAACCAAGCCATATGTAAGTATTGCATCATGCACAAGGCTTGTGCTTGCCAGAAATCTCCCGTGATGTCTGATTCGGCCACAACGTCATCGACAATTTCCTGTATTTGGCATGGAAATACTCTCTCGTCAATGTTTATAATAAGAAAAAGCAGAAAACGAGCGTGGGCTGGAGAGTGGGGAGGATGGCAGAGGTGGAGGCAAGAGCATGAGGTGCGGTTGGGTGTGGGTGCGGCGAGGGGTAGTGTGTGAAGAGTGCTATGGAGGGAGCTAGGTGTGTGTGAAGAGAGGCGCCGGGGCGCGGAAGAAGTTTAATTGGTTTGAGTAGAGCGGCGAGAGGGGTCAGTCGGGAGGAGATTTCCATTTTATTCGCTAATTTCTTCCACATCCTGATTGTTTAACATCGATTTTCATGTCTCGTTGCGAGAAAAATGCCTGTTTCCCATCGTAATGCATTGAATGTTAACCACAGAAAGCGCACTGCATTAACCACCAAGACGAAAAATGACAGCGCCGTTAGGCGCACTGCATTACCCCTAAACGAGTGCACTAACATTTATGGGCTTCATCTCACCTGGAGATTAAGATGGCGTAAACCAAATATCACAATGGCGCCTTTCTCTAATGAAATGGCTGAATATCAGTCACTCCCCGCCATTCCTGTCCCTTCTCCTCTCATATTTGCAATAAAAGGATAACATGAAAGCTTTTCAAAAACAAACCTTATTAAACCAATATTCCCTGATCTTCCACTCTCAAGACCCATTGAAAAAAAAATAATTCTCGGTTGAAGGCAATGATTTTGACGAAGATTTATTTGCACGGGTCTCCCTTGTGTCCCCTCCAATCGGTCGCCCTCCTCTCACTATTCTTCCCCTCGCCGATAATTACACTGTGAGGCCGGCATAAATTACCCGAAATGAAGACGTGCGAGGAGCGGGAGGGGGGGGGGGGTGCAGTCCCCCTTTGCCTCGGTACCGCCCGCCCATCCCTGCTTCATTCGCAAGCACTCTCAGGGTCTGCCGGGGAAGGATGAGAGTCTTTAAAGGGGGTTGCCAAAGGTCACCCCACTCGCCTCCTCCCTCCCCCGCCCCCAAGCGAGCACTCATCTTCCCCCGTCGGCGACTAGCCTCCGCTGGGCGGGGTCGCGCCCCCCCACGCACCTTCCCCTTGCCCGGGGCCGGGGGTATGAGGGAAGGGGTGAGGCCGACGTCTCGTTCTATGGCCACGCGCTGTCGAATCAACTTCTCTTTCTATTCATGTCGTGGTTCTTGTTATGTTGGTCCACCACCTACCCGCTAGTAAAGTTCAAATGTTCACTCCAATGTTAATTTAAATGCAATGCATATTGCGACGGAGTTCCTAACGAAGTTAATGTCCGACAAAATCAGATTCAGTTGAATCAAGCCAGAATTACCTAATAGTTTATCCTAAAGTTAATGTTTTACAAATTACTTTTACTTCCACAAGAACACTTGTAATCTATTAATAATTAATAAAAAATGAATAACAAAAGAAAGTTGTCTACTAAACTCATTTCGATAAACAGGGGAGAAGTGCCATATTGTTAATTTAGGGCCTCATAGGTCTCTCTTATTTTGCCTCTTATTTGTAACAATCTAAAAATGTACGCTCGGCTTTTCCTTTCATGTAACGAATTAGTTTTAGCCTATTAATTTTTCGTTGTGCTTTTGCTAGTCAAATAAATGAGGTACTTAGGAAGTTCTTTTTGAATATTCTCCTTCAAATAATTTCATAATAATTATTTTGTTTAATGATTTTCACTTAAGTTCAACCCAACGCTGTTGCCCAACTCGGTTTATGCTGGTGTGTGTGTAATCTTTTTTTAGACTTATTATTATTTTATTTACATTTTTTAATTTAGAATACCCTCGCTTTAAAAATGAATTTATGCATGCTATAAAAGAGTTCATGTAAGTATCGCAGGTAACCATAAATTGTGTCGAATGCTTCCATTGGAACCATTTATTGGTGTAGATTTTATATGTATTTACATATGTAGTAGCAACAGTGTTTTGATTCTATGTTAAGTCGTGCGAAGGAAGGAAGGAAGAGAGCATTATATACATTATACACTCGTCTACTGAAAAGTTCTTTTTTGGCAATGAGTGAATATCGCATTTTCTCGTCTGCTCAGAATGCAGATGCACTTTGTGCATCATTAATTTTTCGCTTTGGAGCTCATGGATTAAACATTTTCCTCGCTTTACTTCTAGATGATGGATGCGATCCCTTTTAGAATAATAACACACGCTAATTTTGAAAAAAAACATCGCCATTGCCTTACTTTTGTCGATGTTTCTACTTTTATTTTACTTTTTTGATACCGTATTTATGTTTTGATAAAATTAACCTTGAATTTTATGTAAATTATCGAAAATATGCATGAGTTGAAAACATTGGCGCACGGACTACCTTTAAGGTTATACTCATTTGCATTGAATGCAATATATATAATATGCAACGCCTATAATGCAATTGAAAGATTCACGATAGCATTATGAAATTGAGTGGAAATGCACTTTGGAAACACAAGTCCAAGGGAAAAACTTATGGGCATGAACAAAACATAATGTTACATTCTTTAGACAATTTTAATACCTCAAAAAAAAGAGCCTAACTTCTTATTGGTGCTTCATAACGTGGAGTTTTGATGTCTACCCTATTCCTGTGCTCTTCACTTCAAATCCCTTGAAAGTGATCGTCATCGTTATTATTTTTCATCTCAGTTTATTACAGTCTATAATAACGTTCAATTTCTACGATTCTATCGTTCTAGTCTTATAATCAATTATGAATCAACTAGTTCTGCACTATTTACAATTGTTTCAGATGTAACATTCACATGACATCCTATTTTAGGAATGGCCCCCAAAAGTTTTTTGCGTGAACAGG
This sequence comes from Hetaerina americana, assembly GCF_022747635.1. Taxonomy (NCBI): domain Eukaryota; kingdom Metazoa; phylum Arthropoda; class Insecta; order Odonata; family Calopterygidae; genus Hetaerina; species Hetaerina americana. The sequence continues at coordinate 14,247,618 of NW_027286763.1, forward strand.
AACATTTTTGTACTGGCTTCCCACCGAGAGGGCCCGTTTTCGAATCCATGAGACGGCAGATATTTTTCAGCGGTATCCTGATCACTACTTGAGGTGCTTTGTGGAGAGCACTTTGAGTGAGTGCGTCGTCCGTCAGATGGGACGTTAAACTGCGGATCCCTTGGCGCCGTTCGTTAAGAGTTGGCTAATGCCGACGCTGGGTTTCTCTCCGCCCTTCATCCTTTCCTGCCCATCCCTAATAGCGCAAATCGCCTTAGCTGTCGGTCGCCTCCCATAAAACGACTACTAGGAATTTGTTATCTCCGACGTAACTTTATGGAATTTGCATAACAAAATGAAATGAAGTAATTGACGTTGTCATTCCACACATTTTTTAATTCCACTAATTTCAACAAAAAATTGTGGCATTTAAAAGTTAATTATTTCATTTTATTTTACTACTAGAACCATTGTATAAGAAATAACGGCGCAGTAAGAGGTGAAATTATGGCAACTCCATGCGAACCAGTCTTATGATTTTTAAGTTTTGCGTAAATTTCCTGGAAATCACAAATAGGTGAATTATAAAAGGTCGCTTATATGGGAGTAAAACAGGGATTATCCCTGATTATAAGTTTAATTGTTGGTTACTCTTCCGAGTTTTGCTGGAAATTTACTTGTGACTTGTTTCTTTTATCTTATCTAAGTGTATTTGCAGCAAAATATGGTAAATATTTTGTAAAGAGGTAATTTTTCTCCTCCCACGCAAATTTATATTCACTGCAGGTGATTGCGTTTGTAAACTCCGTTCCGAGAGTCCATCTTGGACGGTTCTTCCTTTTCCTTCACCAGCATTTCCTTTTAACTGAGATTGTTTGTGGGGGCCGGTGGAATAGTATTACACGTTCATCGCCCCCTGATCTTGTCTTCTTCTGTAGTTGGACCATAAACGTTGTTATTGGATATAAAATATGGCGCACGCCACATGGAAACAGCTGCAGTAAAGTTGCATTTTTGTTTTTCCAATATTCGCAGAAATTTAATCTCTCCAAATGGATTTTTTGGAAATGTTTCCGTTTTAACTTCGGCCGTGCGGGCCTTTCTGTGTTAAAAGTGAATAAGGCAAGAACAGCATGGAGTGATTAGTTATTGAGTTTCCTTTCCATTAAATTTCATTATGTTCACTGATTTAGAGTGTCTTTGCTTGCGGTATCGCATCGGGATCGCTTTTATTCAGCTCGAGTGTTGTAATACGTAATGAATTTGATGTTTGCTATGTTGTAATTCATAATGTAATGTATATAATACTTTCTCGGATGTTGTAAGACCTTAATTGCAGCGGTCGAAATGGCGAAACTGTGTGCGGCAAATAAAATTTAGTGTGTGCCCGGCAATCATCATGAATCCCGCATATTATTTCCACATTCATTTTTTGTACTGGTCACCCATACAAGAAAAACCCTTCTAATAAATGAACTCTCCCCCCCCCCCCCGCGTTGTCCTTCAAATCTGGCAAGAAACACAAACCGGACGAAAAGAAAAAGGTCGATAGCATGTATATGTATATATATATATATTTATATATTTATATATTTATATATATATATATATATATATATATATATATATATATATATATATATATATATATATATATATACATACACATATATTTTTCATTCGAATATATATATGTATATCCCCGGCGAGCTAATTTCAGGGAGGTCCCGTTCTCCATTCCCTTCCCCTTTTTACCTCTTCATCCCCCTCCCCCCTTTAGTAAATTCCAACCCTCTAACACAGCCCCATCACATTAGAAATCCACCAATCAGCTCGGGCTCTAGAAATTTCTTCCGTCCTGTTGGTCTGGATATGGTCTCCTTTAATTCTTTCCACTCTTTCTCTCCCTTCATCCTCCCTCTTCCCTTTTCATTCGTTCTCCCTCCTATTTCTTCCTCCCACTCCTCCCCCCGCCCACTTTCCCCTCCATTTCACTCCCTCCCCTCTCCTGCTTAATCTGCTGCGCCCTTCCTGCTGGTTGGAGGGCGCGAGGGTGGGAAGGGGGCGAGGGGGATCCATTATCCCGATCCCTCTTGCATCATCCATAAATAACCTCCTCGTGCTCTCCTCCCCAAGACACCCCCCCCCCACAAGACGCCCCCCGCAAGACACTACTCTCTCTCCCTCCCCTCTACGTTTCGCAGCTACGGTCTTATGAACTCTCAACGCCCTTTTAAGAAGAACGGAAGACAAATAGACCTCGAGAGTGTGAGGGCGACTCGGAAGTATTTGAGCCTCCCTTTTCGAATAACTTGCTCCGGCTTTCTTTGAATTATTTACCTATTCATTATTTTTTTGTTTCACCTTAGCGTGTTGTCAAATAAACAGCTCAGTGCTGCTTCTGAGATTTTTTTGTCTTGCTTTTTGGGCCCAGGCTTGTGACTCCTTTATCCAGTCGGAGTTCACAGTTACTTACTCATCAATGTTATCAGAACCAAGGCAAATGAAAAATAAAAGAGAGAACTCATCTCCGAAGATGTTTCTAATCTTGCTTCGTTTCATATGATGCGATGAATTTTTAATAGCTTGCGTGTGAGCGAGGTTACTTCAGATTTTTCCCAGGCAGGCGAACGCTGTTGGTATAAAGCATAAAGACGAGTAGGGACTAGGGATTGATGGACATCGATTATCCGTGATTTGTGGTTACTTGTTTCAATGTCACTTTCACCTTGTTAGATTGTTGCCGTTACTCCTTTTATCTGATGTTCTTAGTGTTTCTACAATCAGTGCATCTCACTTTTCTAGTTCATCATGCCTTTTATTTTCTTGATCGCTCTCTCACCAAAATAAAATGAACCGGAAATGACCATCCCCGAAAAAGTACGGCATCGCGGTCTTAAATTCTGAAGGCAAATTGTTTCATTGTATTTACTTTTTGTTAAGTTTTCAGATTGTCCGTATTTTTTAATTTCAAAATTTGGTGCAGAATAAAAAGGAGGTGAATTGTTCTTGCCACCGATTTCCTATCCCGCGTTTCTCTCACAGAAAATTTCCCATCAAATAATTATTAAAGTACCTATGTATTTGTGGAACATTTTCCTTTGATGGTACTTAATCAAACTCGAATTCACTTCTTCATTTTATTTAAAGTATTACCTGCGAGTTATGATGATTATCGATCGTTCATCTGCCCTTTATATTCCAAGTTTCACGCCTCCAATACACTCCACGAGCAGTTTGACTTTCATTATAATTCACGCAAGGTTTTATCGTTTTATTTAGACTTTAAATGCCGAATATTTCCGACTGAGCAGTATTCAGGATCTACGGGTCGCGCAAAGAAATTGACGGATCCCATCTTGCAACATCTTGGAAGCTCTTGGAAAAAACGTGTTGTTTCGAAAGTTTAAGGATCCTTTGTAGTTTTATCCTCTCCGGACACTTGGACTTTTTTCTACGTAAACTTCATATATTTCTATCATTGCAAAAGGCTTTAGTAATTTAAAAAATATTTTGTGCTCTCCATATGTTGGAATTTGGCCTCTGATTATTTAAGTTTGGTACATCAGGAAATTTAAACGCGACTGCGCTATGCAACCAAGCCATTTCTTTATCTGAGAGTGCTTCCCTCAAAACACGAACTTCATCCTTCTATCTTGAGTTCACTATTACGTGCAAAAAAGGGGGTTTCTTCCCAACGCGTGTGTTAGCCGATTCCGACAAGTACGCGGCAAATCTTCATCGTTCAAGTAGGAATCCGAATTGAACCTGGCGGATTCAATCCGTCATTTACCGCTTTTGCCTGGATTCCAATGCACCAGGGCATGCATGCAACGATGTGGTCATGGAATTGCAGAGAGAGAGAGGGGACAACCCTCTAAATCACGCGAGCTCCACTCCCGAACGCCAAGCCAGCGACCCACACAGTGGGATCCAAACAAAAGGAGGGGCTTGAAGGGAATAATGTGCGAGGCAAGAGAAAAAAGCTCTCGGGAGTTTACTTACCAAATAGAAACGGAGATTTTAATTATATCCTCATCGGTAAAGCCAAAAAACCCTCAGGTTTATCCCTATCCAGATATGTAGGCACACGTATTTTATCTGCCAGACCTTTAACAGTACTTATATAGCCACGACGATTTAATGGGAAGATGCAATCCAAAGATGAATTTAATTTACTGAGTAAATGTAACTTTTTAAAACTAAACCGTCCAGACTAAATAAGATGCAGATTTAGGCTATAGGTTATATATGATTTAGGTTTAGTGAGCAAACCTACCTCAAAGTAGGTTAATTACGAAAGTAAATTTATTGGATACAAATTTTCTTTACCATTGCCTTGCATGGCTTCCATTTACGTCTGAAGTTGGCCACCCGCTTGTCTTGCTCAGCACTAACCTCTGGAAGAGGGCACTGATTTACGGATGGGAAAAGCAAGAGCGGGTGTGGAACGTGTGAGAATTGGTTCCGTTGTTATGCACGATGGGGCGCTAGAAAGTGCAAACACACACGCACGCCGTGTTCGTTCGAATGGAAGCGTTGCTCGCTTCCCTCCACCGAGCAGTCTCTGTGGCGGAGGAGGGTCCTCGGCCCCGGACCCTCTGCCTTCCCCGTCCCCCGCTCCCTCCCTCCCACCCTCCCTTCCCCACTCACTCTATCTCCGTTCGGAGAGAGACACGCTCGGCCCGCGTGGGGGTGGAGCTACATATTATCTCCTTTACGCTTATCTCCAATTCTTTCCCTTTTTTCTTCGATGCCGCATTCGTCCTATCGCTTCATGTACTTTCCCCATTCCGCGTCTTCATTATTCAGAACATTTGCCGTACTTCGTCCCATAACAATGTCTCCTCCTTCTTAATGCGAATGTGCATACATACCTGCGTTCATACCTTAATACTCCAGTCCTTTTCAGCCTGTGGCCACGGCGATTTTCTTTTGACACAAACAAGTCTCACATTTCGGGCGAGTCACCCCAGCGCCTTTGTGTCAGATCTTTTCGTTAAATTTATTTTCGCTCATGATTCTCCTCAGCGACTGCTGCGAATAGAGCATTGAACAAAACATCGCTGAAAGAGAAGGGAATATAAATAAACGCTAGATGAAGAAAAATCGATCACAATATTTTAAAACTATCAGAATGGCGGCATGTCAATATCACCTATGGCTTTCATACTCTCGCATATGTAATATATTTAGCATTATGCAAGCACTTCTACATAGATTTTACGGAAATATTCTTTATAAAAGTCTTATGTAGTCTTGAAATATCGTGAAATAAAATTTACTTGAAACATATTCTTCAAAGTGGAACAGTTTTACTTATCTCGGAGGTGCTTTGGACCAAAATGGTCGAAGTAGTCGGGACGTAAGGAGTAGAATTGCACTAGGCAAAGACTCTTGCAAGGAAGAGGAATTGATGGCCGGAGCATTGAGTGAGAATGTTAAGAAAAGGCTCGTCAAAACTTTGATATGGAGCGTAGTTATATACGGCTTGGAAACATGGTCACTGAAGCAGAGTGATAGAGTTAGATTGAAGCTTTTTGAAATGTGGGTTTGGAGAAGGATGGAGAAGGTGAAGTGGACAGAAAGGAAAACAGAATTGCTGGAAGAAATCTATGGAGGTAGGAAAGATGGATGCATACATATTGATCGGCAGTGGGATGTTGAAGACTGTAATAGAGGGGAAAATGTCAGGAAAACGAGGAAAAGGCAGGGATGTTGGACGGGATGAAGGGGGAAGGAAATACAAGGAAATGAAATGGGGTTTGTTTTAGAGTAGTATGTTGGGTTGTGCTTTATTAGAAGAAACAAAATATTCATTTGGGAGTTGTGTCCTTATAAAACCTTCCTTAACCAGTAAAATGCCTAATAAAATATATTGCATAATTTATACCTCAGGGTCTAATGCCGAGACTCGCACATACGTATGTAAGAAAGCTACCGTAGTCGGAAGCTGGTTCAAAATTGTCGGCAAGTACTCGACGAACCGCGACAAAGTATCAGCAAGAGAACCGAATGGCTCTTAAACTTGTCGGCGTGGCGTTTTCATTGAATTGGTAGTTCGGTCGAGGCTTGCATTTTTCATTGACATCACACACTTCATGCGTTTGCCTTGAGAAAGGGTGAGATGGGGCCCGGTCCATTTCCTCCCATCGACGCGAAGGTCTTTTTACGCTGGCTGTTTGTTCGACCTCGCCGCCTTACCTGCTGAGTGTCAATGGGACATTTAACGACCGCGATTTTCCACTTGAATCTTTTTCTCGGCAGCACCTTCGACGGAGGTATCTCCCGTTAGTATGCGATCTATTATGCCTCTTCATCACGGCGAACTGATCTCCAGAAGAATTGGGATAAAATGCGTGCCACATACAGGCAGACCCCCCTCCTCCGCTCCGTTCGCGCCAGAGAAAATCAGTCCTACCACTTTTGGGTGCGACCCTGTAGGATTGAATGATGATGGTCTTCAGTAGGGCTACGGCGAAGTAAAAAATTTTGCTGGATGTATTATGAGCGATAAAATTCGAACCGGGGTTGAATATTTTCTTAATTATAAATATTTTCATGGATGAATAACGCCCATTTTCATCCATTCGGCAGTGAGAGCCTTGTATGTATTTTTAAAGGCCTTGTCTTGTTCTTCCGATAGAAATGCGTGACATACAATGTGGAAATATCGCATTTCACATTTTTCTCTTTTAATCGTATTATTTTTAATCTGAGTTTTCTATGAATATTCATACTCTGTAACTTTTTCGTCCTGATATAATTGACAATTTTGTCTCAATGCAGTGATTTCCTTTTTTTATCTCATGAAATTAGATCTTTGCGATGGGAAACCGCTCAGTAATATTATTTATTCAATTGAATATTTGATTTGCAAATTTCAGGCATTCAGCGAAGGGAGTGAGGGGTTCACTGCTTCTCTTTTGCGGCGCTTCCATTGCTTCCATTATTCAGCCTCGTCGTTTTGAGGCTACATTCCAAAGCGATTCCAATCCACCGACTTCTTCGTTGGACCCCCCCCTCCCGACCCCTGGGGTCCGCTCTCTGCTCTCACCCACTACGCTGCGGAGTGGTCTACTCGCGCCCTCTCCCCTGCATAGGCTACCAACGGTCCCCCAACTTTTCATCTCCCAGAGGGATTCTGTCTCAGCCATTCACGCACTTATACATACCTCTGTAAAATAGTCGCAGGCGTAGATATGGAGACATCTTTCCTCCTTAACCGCACGGTCCTTCCCTCGTCCAAATTCTCCAAGATTCGCTGGAATCCGCATTTTTTTTGCTTTACTTCATCTTTATTTTATACCATGTAAAGAGTTATTTTATACAACTACTTGTTCTTGTTGTTCGAAGTATGTCAGTGCCTAATGAATTGTTCGTGACTGATTCAATTGACTTTCTTCTGGCAATTTTAACTCTCGGTTACTCGTTTCTCATTTTGTTTACGTATTTTATTATAACTATCTTTTATTTTCCGGCATGTGTTGCTACAATCGCTGTCGATGACTTCTCTTTGAGATCTTTAGTCCATCTCGGATGGTTTTCCAATGCTTGTTGAACCAATCATTCGTTTTGAAATTAATTTGTTCCGTTTTTATGCGAAGTTATTTCCACGGAAACTCTTATCCATTCGCATCTATTTCCCTTTCCTTTTCAATTTGAAGTTTGGGGAATCTTTCACTACTACATAAATACTTCGTATTCCACCAAAAAGGTGTGTGGCAGGGGGTGCGAGCACCATCTGAAGTAGGCAAGCGATAAGGGAAAGGAGGGGTGTTTAAAAAGTTAGGAAAAAGAAAAAAAATCATCCACTAAAAATTTCAGGAAATACGTGCAAATCAACGCCAATGCTATCGGGAAATTAAATACGAAAGAAGTGTTAATTTCGCGCACTATGGAAGTTCTTGGGCATACGACTGAAAGGAGGGAATAAAAATGAACCACAGCCATCTCCACCATTATTGAAGGAGGTTTTTTCCATATTTTCTCGCTCTCCCTTTCGACTCAGTTGGTCATATTCGCGTGGTATTTGAAAGTTAAAACAGTTTCACTTCAGAATATTGAAACTTGTATGTTTTTCATCGACCGATTTCGGCAGTTGCCTAGATTGCTTCCATTTTTTCCTCGGCATATTATATTTTATCTCCATTAACATTCCACTTTCTTCCAATTCTGAAAATTTTGGAATATATTATTGCTTCTTTCTGTGAGTGAATACGTGTGTTGTTTTAAAGCCCTCATCGCCGTGAAGAATCGGTTAAATACGGAGCGCTGAGGTCGACGGCCTTCGCGCTCGGAGGGGTCAGGTCTCCTGTGCCAGTGCGGCCCGCCGGCTCGCGTGCCGCGAGGCTAGCGTGGACTCATCCCCTAGGAGGCTATTTGAATATTTATCCATAATTCGGTTGTTAGCGCCGTCTCTTCCCATCCATGAAAACCGTGTCGGCGTCCATTTCATCCGAAATAGAGCGATTCCCTCCCTCCCCCGCCCATCTCCTTCCGCCCTCTCCCATTCCCACCCCTCCCTTCCGCTCCTTCAATCCATGCGCCGGCCTTCTTTCCATTGTTTTCTCTTACCCTTTTCTACCACTGCATGAATAATTCAATGTGTCGCCGCTTTCAGAGGCGGGGCGCTCTCGCTGTTGGTGCCGCATCCCTCTCCGACCCTACCTCCCTCCTCTCCGCTCCCTCCCTTTCACTTTCCTCCGACGGACACCCCTCCCTGCACAAGCGACTCTTCAAAATCGCGCACTTTATCGCAGACCCGATCCTTCGTTTCGCCTCAATCCTCTCTTTTCTTTTTTTTTGCCCCAGGGATCGGTTTCACGCTCTGAAAGATTTTCGATGTCAGCCTTAATCGAGGGTCCTTTTGCAGCCTCGCCGATTGATCGTGTTGGGTTTCGATTTTTGCACCGTCCGGGCGAAGTCCCTTCTCCCGGCCTTACGCCGCTTCTCATCCAACTACTGACTATGTGCCCTCCACATAGTGCAACTTTTACTCAATACACCGCGACTATGGATGAATGATTAAGGACAAAAAAGTATTGTTTTGCTATTCAATATTTAGTAATCCCTTTTGGACTCGCTGTGAATAACGGCGATGGAAACTAAGCTTATAATATACACACTAAGTTTTTTTTGTAATATCGTGTTATCAAATTCTGATAAATTATATTTATCGTCGATTCCAATTCATGCTTTCATTCATTGCCTAACATTATAAGTATTGGAAGCATTTCTGCCAGTTCACGTGCCATAATTAGCTCGTAAAATATAGGCAAGTCAAATTATGATCTCAGATGCGAACTGATATATCATTTAATGTGTCCACTCGTAACATAGGCGGTCGATATGTTTCAACAATATCGCTTTGCCTGATAAATGATCCTAAATAGACAATTATCCGAGACAAAAATAGACCAATTGATTTATTGGGAGACTCCCCTTGCAGCATATCTTTGTTGACTGAACTGGATTCAATCGGAAACGGTTATTTCAACTAATATGTAAGAAGTTTATGATATTGAGCTGTTGGAAACAATAAAGTCAATTATGCAGATAACTGTCTCTGTGAAAGGTCGACTGTCGAAGCAGTCGGCCTTTCACAGAGACAGTTGGTATTTGATTGCTCAATTTAAGAGTTTTGATTCCCACTGAATGTATTAATGAATAAATCGCCTCTCCTAAGTCCTTCCTATCTTTCAACGAGCAAATTTCTTTTTTACAAAAATATTTTTTTAACGCATTCGCAAATCGGAGTGAGTACACATCGAGTTGATTCGTCCTCATATTACATCTAAATGAATCCGTAGACTTCACCTTGTGCACTCTGCAGTTGACGGAGTACAAGAATGTTGCCCCGCATTTCTTCACTGTACTTAACTATTTTCTTTGGGCGTGATTTGCCAGTCACTTAGTCACACTACTCCGACACTCTTGACCTTCCTTTTGACAGTTTAAAACGCCAATGATGAATGAGGCATTTAAATAATGCGTAAGATGCGGCTCTTCTGCCCGGCTGATACGGGTCCTTTGGTGTTACGTATATTCGAGAGAGAGACGTACTCGGAAACAAATGCAATGAACCCATTATCAGCAATTGACGATATTGACATTTCTGGCGACGTCTGAAGTGGTTACACACAAACAGGCCTACTTGGCCTACAGGCCTTCCGCTTGGTTGTTTATTGCGTTAATTGTCGTCTAACAACTTTTATTTTGTTTCGTCCTTATCAAGACTTAATTCTTCACTAATTTTTCTTAGATTCATTGACATGAATGCTCCTCTGTCACCCATTTTGCTCTGTTGCCTCCCTCACTCTTCCCATGCCTGCATCAATGCTCTCTGATGCGCCCGCCTGCCACTATTTTCTTCCCTCCAACCCAGATCAATCAATTCCAGTCAAGTGAACCAGTTCTGCTTCCCTTTTCCTCAGCAACAGCCCCTCCCATTCTTTCGCCCCTTCCCACTCATCCGCGACGACCATTTGGTGATCCCTTCTCTTCTCCTGTTCTCCATCAATATGAGACCGCTTTATATTTCTGCGTATATAAAAAACATAAAAACGCGAAAACAATTTTTACCTTAGGGATCATTTTGGCTCGGCAGAATTTGAGTCGCATTTTTATTCCAATTTTTTTGCCTTTCCGTGAAGTAGTCGTTCCCTCTCTTTTCACCTCGCGAGCTGTTGCCTTCAGTTTTGTGTGCTCTATAGTTTTAAAGGAGTTGGTCACGGAGAAAGTAGAGAACTCCGTGAATGAATATAAAATTTCCAACGTTTCTAAAACCTATTTTGTTTTCCGAAGGCATTTACTCACTCGATTTATTAAAAATAGGAAAAAGATGTAGAAAAATTTAAAAAGATCAACCTTGCCCTATGCATGACGCTCGCCAACCAAAGCCTCTTCAGTATCTCGTATGCATTATGTTCTTCGAAAGACCGAGTAAAACCGATCAATCAGCGTAAGCTTTCGTGAGGTTCTTCCAAAATAAAATGTGTTTTTCTTGTTACCATCATAAGAACATTTCTATATTTTAAAAAGAGTATTTTGGGCGAAGCCCATGCGCTGACATTATAAACTCCTTGTGAATTTTTTCATCTTATTTTACACGTTCGGAAATACGATTTCAATTCGTTACCTATTTAGCAGATACATGACTGCGATTCCCACAGATCCCATAAGTAACTTTTCCCATCAAAAACGCAAGAATATAATATTGCTTTTGCCAAAGCCAATTATGTAATTGTTCGTTAGCATGCATATTAAATATTTGTTTGGGCTAAGTCCCACAAAAAATGGTGACGGTCCATTTTAAGTGTGCATTGATTTTATTTTAGTTTGACTGAAGGGCGAACAACGATAGGGATCATTTCGAAATAGATTTCTAGTGGAATCTGTAGCAGTGGGTTGCTTCTGACAAAAGTTTTTCTCATTGAGTGGTTTGTGACAGAATCTCTTGGTAGTCCTTATTATTATTGTTCTCTCGAATTGTAGAGCGGAATACTGCAATTGATTTAGCTTTCGGTGATTTGGCATTTTGAGGTGGCGAGCGCTGCTGGAGTCGAGTGGTTCCGAATGGTGGCGTAATCGGCCAAACCCTCGCCCACAAAACCGCCAGAGATCCCCTTTCGAGCCACGTGCGCCGCGTAATGTGTGTAATCTCCTCCCGCATTCCTCCATCCCTCCCTCCACTGTCCCCACACACACCCCCCGCGGCCCCCAAACCCTCTTGGTGCCCCTCTCACCACGCGACCCAGATCCACCCCCCCCCCCCCGCACTCACACACTCACACACACCGAACCTCCACCCTCGTGATTCTCTAAACAACTTGTTGAATGAATATTAAGTGGCGATGTTCCGGCCAGTCATTGCATTGTTTTGCATTGTGTGCTTCTCATCAGTGCTCTCATTAACATTCAACTCTGCATTGCTTCCTTTCTGTAGTTACTAGTATATTATTTATAAGGGCCCTAAATGTGTAATGTCCAGTGTATTTGGTGATCGATGTACGTGGTAGACATTTCATAATGGGCGAGTGGATTACTCCCTAGATCCATTTGGAAGAAGATCTCTTTAAACAACGCCTCTTAAGTCTATGATTGACAACAAACGCTCCAATCAAAGATTTGTTTGAGAAATGAGGACAGAGATCACCAAATGCTGTGTCCTACTCGCAAATAACATGTGAAATTTACACATAATAGTTTTAGGGATGGATTCGGTTCCTTCTCCTGCCGACTTTCGTTTTCCAGAAGATCTTTCCCTTGAAAAATCACACAGTTTTGGTGATGGACGCATAAGCCCTTAATTCTATATTGCGCGTGAATTCGTAAGGTCAATGTTGTTATTAGGAGTAATCAGCCAAGTTGTATCAATTTTTAATTAATGCATCGTTTTCGTAGTTGGAAAATTAGATCAATACCTAATTTATCTCATAGTAATATTGTTAATCTAAAGCTATGAATACTACCTGCTCAGCTGCAGCTCAGGGTAGCATCAAGTTAAGGAGTGCCGACATTTCTAAGGATAATGTTATATAGATGACATTTAAAAATAACTCTAGCATGAATACTGTCGATTCATTTTGCCAAACCTATTAATAAAATCAATAATTTCTACTTTATGTGTACGTATTCGACATTATTGATTGATCCCGTGGGGGAAGACGGGGCAGGTTCTCAGCTTTCCCTGCCGGTCCTGGCTGAAGTCAGAGAGAGGGTCACGTCCCGTCCTGGGAAATGATGGACAGGATCGCGGGGGAAAGAACTGCGAGATCTCTGCCGATAATTATCCCGAGTGGAATTGAAATTACTCGAAAATCGAAATACCACTGAGTGGTGCGTTGCTTCCATAGTGCAATTATATACTGCATACTGATATACTCCCTGCGATCAAATAATGACTCGCAACATTTCATATAACGAGGATACTTATTTCAGAGAAGGCATTGAATCTGCACTAAATCTTAATTGTTCATATTCGTTTACGTCGCTTAGATCTTACTCGTTGTCTTTTATGAATACACTCCGCGGAGATATAGGTGTGGAAACGCCATGGATTACAACCTAATTGACGTGCAAGTTATTCGCCGAGCGCGTGACGTTTGCTCGAATTCCACTCGAGCGTTGGAATGGAACCGCCCCCGCGAGGATTACTGCAGCGTGACACGAGCCCCCGGCAAATGATCATCGCCCCCTCTCTGATTCTCCCCCTGCACGAGCCCAGTCCAATAAAGTTTCCCCGACTAATTCCCAACCCCTCTTGCTTCTCTCTCCCGAATGGTTATCGCCTCCTTCGCCCTCGAATGTGTCCTCCCATGCTCGCGCGCCATTCCCAGTCGGGGGTGGGAGGGGCGGAAGGCAAACCCTCCCCTCACCTACCCCCTCCACCCCCACCGCACACCCACCTCCTACTTCCCCCAACTCTCCGTCGGAGAGCGTTATTTCTGGTCGAGGGGACGGAGAGGAAAGGTTTCGTCGGGGGTTGAAGGGGAGGGGGCATTCTTCGGAGATCCCCCCATCTTGGCGGAAGGGCTCTCTTTCTTCCTTTCTTCCTTCCACTAGGTGCCTCTCCTGGAATCGATATTCGGCAGAGAAGGAAGCCTTTTGGCATCGAGCCCGGAAAAAAATCTCTTTCTCCATCATTCTTTTCTGTAGAATTTTTCACCCCCCTTTCCTTCTTTTTCTCCACGCCCTCCTTTTCCCTCCTAACTGGAAACGGTCACCGATATTTCCTCCATGAGAAAAGTGGAATTTTTTGGCTCCGGGTAAGTGGGAAAACGAGAGGTTTTCCTCGCCCGACAGAAGGTAATTCTTCGCTCTCTTTGAAGAGGTTTTTTCATTTCTTAGATATCTGTTAACAACCCTTTTGGGTGTAACGATCGTTTCGGAGGACCGAATTGCCATTTGAACTTGGTGTACGTACTATAAAACGGGGGTTTTATCACTCGTGCTAGCAGTCTTTATCTTGACGCGCTGAAAGCTATTTCATTGTGATGCAATGGAATTTTGCGGTTTGCCTTGTGATGGTTGGTTGACTTATTATCGTCAGCTATAATTAAAATATTCTTGGAACAATTATGATGTTTGTTGCGCCTGAGAAAAATGAGTTCTCCGACTGAGAATTCATTTTTGATCAACTGATAATTATTTAGTAATTTTACATCATCGTTTGTGAAAATTCATTTGCTTTTAAAAATTAATTAGATGTCATTCACGGAAGAAAACCAGAGTTTTTGCTTTTTTATAGTGGTAATCGGAATTCTTCCAAGTCTTTATAAAATTATGGTATTGTTAAATGTGGGTTCCCACTTAAGATGTATTTGTGTTCCTATGTCTAAGCTTGGAATCCCGGAAGACACGAGACTTCAGCAGCATCACATCGCGCTGTCTTCACAAATAATCCATGACCCTACTCATCCACTGGACGAAAAATTTTCTTTCCCTTAGACCCGAATCCTACCATTTATATCTTTAACTTCCACCATACTACACCGTATTTTCTGAGAACATTTTTATGGAATTGAATATCCTTCCAGTCAAAATAATGACCGTATACCACAACAAGGGTTTTGATCGTAGGAACGTTCTGGTTCAAGTCGTGTGATTTTGTAAATTTAAATTTTGTAAGAGAATGATAGATTATTTTTCGCATCACACTCATGAGGGAAATTTATGCCCTAGCAAGATGATTGGCAATCTCCGTTTTTATGCGAATCTTTATTATCTTAATCAGCTTATCACCAGGATATTTCATTGCAATAATATTTTTGCAGCTTGCGTTTGTGTAATTTCGATTAGGAGGGTAACAACATTTGGGCTAAATAAGGATCGAAAGAAACACAGTGTTGGTTTTGGCCCAATCGGAATGAAAGGATTTTGAAAATGAGTGCTGACGTTCCTTCCGGCGAACGCTGTAATGGATTTGAGGGATTTTCGATTCGACAGCTGATGGGGTTGGGGTATTTCGTCGGCAATTCGAGAGATAAACAACTGAGCGTCGTCATCCAGCAATTTCTCCACCGCAAATAGCAGAACACCGACAAATATTTAGTCTAAAGGGAAAATAATTTAGTTAAAAGTAGCATACGAAGTGCAGTTGAAATTCATGGGAGAAAGGGAAACGAAAAGATTAAAGGCTTTTGAGCAGTGATTCTGAAGAAGAATGGAAAAGATACATAAATTGGATAGCTAAGGTGAGTAAGGAAGAGACCCGAAAGGGAGAGGGAGAGGAAGAAAGTTACGAAATGCTTTGCTGGAACTGGA
Source organism: Hetaerina americana (assembly GCF_022747635.1). Taxonomy (NCBI): domain Eukaryota; kingdom Metazoa; phylum Arthropoda; class Insecta; order Odonata; family Calopterygidae; genus Hetaerina; species Hetaerina americana. Next base: position 14,262,864 of record NW_027286763.1, read on the forward strand.
GGAAACCGAATTGTACTAATTTTTAGAAAGAACGAATTCATCTACAGTTTAACGAAGGATGGCCTTCGGACGACCAAGGTTAGCAAACATCCAGTATATGACGAATGTTTGGCGGAAAAAATGGCACAGAAATAAAAATACTAACTAGACCGTAGAGAAAGGAAGGTAAAGGAATTTTTTGAGTGACAACCAGTCATAGGATTGATGGCAAGAAGCAGATTTCACAGCTGATCCTTGAAGAAATATCAACGGCGCCAAGCGAAGTGTGATCGTAAGTGATTTTGTCGATCGAACGCATCGAACCAGTAATCTCCATACTCGGCGAACGGGTTAGGTGTAGGGCGCGGTGGAGAAGGGTGCCCATTCGCAGGGCCGACAGAGACGGTGCCCCGGATCCGCCGTCCACAAATGGCGTCACGCACTTCGAGCGTGGTTGGGAGAGGGGTCCTGACAAGGGCAGCATGGAAATTGCTTCAAACTTGACTTGACTAGGGCCGTTCATCTCGGAAGAGGTGAGAAAAAGAGAGCCCACATCATTCGACGATGCTCCACTGCACCCGACGACCATCGACGACTTCTCTCCAAATGATGACGGCATCGGGTGCAGCACGGCGCCGTTTTCGGAAAGTTGAGGTGCTTTTGCTGGAGAAGGGTCTGTGTGTAGAAGAATGGAAAAATGTCGAAAACAATCGAAGAAGCACTAGGCATGGCAAGAGGGTATAGGGTTTGCTGGGAGAGGTCCAAAGGCATTTGTGGCAATGGGTTGTTGAACACTGTGAAATGGAGAGAAAAATTATGGGTAAACTAAGAAGGGGGTGGTTGTGAAAAACTAGGAATTTCGTTCATAGGATAGATGAGAGTAGAAAATACGTGGAGTTGAAAATTGATCATTTTAATGGACGATGATGCTTTTTGGTACACATAAAAACCATAAACACAGTAATCAACCCGAAGGTCGGTTTAGTAGGTGATGATAGAGTTCACCCAGTGCTAAGCGCGGCGGCATGTGAAATTTACACATAAGGGTAGAGGGGCCAGTTCCTTTCCCTGTGCCGGATATGGTTTCCCAGGAAGATCTGGTCCCAAATCAAAAATTACATAGCTCGGGTGGAGCTGGAGGTTCCTATAGATTTGCCCGGGAATCGAACCTGGAACCCTTCGGTCAGTAGTCCAACGCTCTACCCCCTGGACTCCCGCGGCCCTCGTTGGTACATGTACTGTATAATATCTATTAGCTCTTAAATCTCACGGAAAAATTCACTCAAGTTTTTTCAAGCATATCCTAAGAATGTATAAATATAGAAGTAAAATTTAAAAGTTGCATTAATATTCAAAAGAAACATAAAGAGACAAGAATATGAATCTCGCAGTAGCGATTGCATCATTAACTAAATATGAATTCGTATCTTTCGTTGCTTATTATCGCGCTAGGCTGGAATTGGTGTATGTGCATTCATTTCATCGCGTTCAACACCACCTACCTGAACCCGCGTACTGAAAATGTAAATGGGGCTCTCCGGCGTGACGAAATGTGACGTCGAGGGCAGCAAGGGAATTGCAATGTGAGCGCTGCCTCTTCTCTTTTTCTCCCGGTGGTGGAAGAGTCGTGATGCAGTCGGGGACTCCCAAACACCCCGCCACCCCACCCCGCTCGTTTATCATCCTTTCCCCCCCCCCCCAACAACCACACCCATGTGCTCTCCCCTCCTCCTCCGTCCGTGTCCTCTTTCCTTCCGAGTTTTTTTCTTCGATTACGTCGCCGCCCTTTCTAGAGAGAGGGGGGGAGATCCACTGGAAGGGATTCGGTTGGACAGACGGACGCTTGGGCGTTGTGGGTGGGTGGGTGGCGAGGAGATACGAGTCGACAGATAGAGATTCTTTCCTGCATCGCCTCTCTCCCACGAGGCCCTCCCCGCGGATTATCCGGGAGCGGCATTATCCCGAGATGGGGGCGTCGCCGCTTTATTTATACGCACTCGTGGCAGGGGAGGTGGCCGCCCTCTGCAGGGCCCCCGGTCTCGCTCCTCGCCCCCAGGGGAAACGTCTCCAGCCGTCCACGTGTTCCAACGCCACCACCCCTCCTCCGAAACCGCCTCTCTCCACTCCGCCCCTCCCGTTACTGGGACGTGTGCTCCGCGGGGCGAAATCGAAGAAAGGCCGTCCCAGATAGAGAAGGGATGGATAGAGATGAGAGGGAGGGTCTGACGCGGGCAAAAGGTTGGCGGCGAGGCGATGTCTGCGCGCAGGTCGCTGTTATGTGGGACGGGCGTTAAAGCGGTTCTGTCCTTTCGTGAAATTATCTGAAAATCATCTCCCGTCAAATCATCCATCGGCCATTTCAAGTTTTCAAATCGTATTTCTATGAATTTCTCCAGATATGTACCTCCCGATTCTTTCTTTGCCTCAAGGCCTGCGTCATATTTTGGCGTCTTTTCTGTAGGAATCAGAAGAAATGGTGTCAAGAAGTGTCGAGATGTGCGCTTTTACCTTAGATCTCGGCAAAGCCCTCGACACATTTTTCAATGTGCATTATTGACGAACTGAATCCGGTTTTAACGGTCTGTCGGTAGCTTCCTGTCTAAAATACGAGAATCCAAGTATCTACGTGCGCGTCTCGAGTGACATTTTTCCTGGTATACGCTCCTAAACTGAGGATTTTTTTTCAGAGTACGTGCAATTTTGTAGTTTCAAAGTCCATTATTTTAGTAAGAGCTGCCATCATGACTCAATGTTTAATGTAACAGGTGTCTACTAGTAGTAGATAAGCTGACTTAAATTAAAAAAATATAATGTCTGTTTACTGACTTTCATTGAATACTTCATGATGGTACGGGATGTCACATTTTGAGGTGAAGGTTGTCAGCAGTGTAGATTTAGATTATCTCTTGTTTACATCCCATGTCATGTTTTTCATGATTACTTTTGGCTATTTTATAAATATTCGAAGATTATAAAATATCAATAAATGGCAATGCAAACAAGAGCATCGATCTTTTCGTAATAAAATGGCAAGATAGTCTTTAAATTCGTTCGAAATATTTCAGTGCCCCCAAAAAAATATCGATTACATTCCTCTTTTTCTTGAAAACTTTTATATAAAAAATTAACACGATGGTTTGTAAAGTAGTTTTGAGACTGAAATAAATCAGAGCTCTTTTCTCTTGCTGTAATGTGTGTGCAAAGGATACTTTCACCTATCTACAAAACTTAGGCACTGAATTATGGTTACTATAGTGATATAATCTAATTCGTTGCTGAATTACGACCTATGCGTAAATAATTTAGAATGGTGAGTCAACTAAACACCTTAAAACTGCGCTAGAATTTCAAAAACATCGTACCAGTGCAAATTTCGTTTCCTACAGTGATATCTATGGTTTGATGGATGTCCTACAAGTGGCAAAAGGCTACCAGAACCCAATAATACGACGCAAAGATAGTGTAAACATGGCCGCTTTCAGCATGCACCGAAGAGAAACAGCGATCTCTTTCGTTCATTCATTAGAAGGAGGGGGGGGGGTGAAGCATTTCTAATCCACCGAAAAATGAAAGTTTAGAATGTTGATTCGCCTATTTCACTATAGCAATGACGCCTTGACTAGAAGTTCTTAAACAATGACGTTTCCTTATCAGGCTCATTTTTACCAGGTCAGGCACACACCGTGTTGTGAATGGCAAAAGCTTTTTGAGCAGTTAATAGGTACGGTTTTCCTAGAGGCATCCGTGAACTTTCAAAGCGCTGACATACTTCTATTGTACTATACACGAAGGTTGTGTGAGTGAGAAACTTTAGTATTCAAGAAATTTTGAATATAAAACTATTAGGTTTAAAGATGTTGATTTGACTCACCCTCGTAATACATTTCAATGAATTCCAAAAACCTGGTTGGATTCAGTGCTAAGGAGGCTAACTTTCACCTTTGTCGTTACTAGAAGTTTCATTCTGAAATGAAATAAACTAGGCATTAGCTGCATTTAATGCTATAAAAGACTGCCACAATGCATGTATTATGCTTATAAAGTGGTAAATTTCAGCCATGACTCTAGCAGTGAGTCATAATACTGGCCCGAAGAATATTCTACCGGTCAAAATGAGTTGTTAATGGTTCTTGAGAGTAAGCACCGCCACACGCTTATAAGAACCGCCCAATAAAGTAGTATATAAATAATCTAATGTTCTGTATGGCAGTAAATAAGACCATATATATCTTTATTCGAAGTAACTGCGGGAGATGCCGCGATAGTAACTTTTAGCGGAGTCATCCGCTAAATGTTACTTACAATGCAAATTTTCAAAGTTTAAATGTTGTAATTTGATTAAATTCAATTTATTTTAGAAAACGTATTTGATCGCAGCCAAGGGGTTGCAAGAATTACTGAGTGAATTGGAAATTCAATGCGACAGAAATGGGATGAGAACCAAGTTAATAAAACGAAGGATATGCGATTTACTGGAAAGAAAAAGGCTAAGCTTAACATTAAAATAGGAGGGCAAAAAATAGAGCAGGTAGAACAGTTTACGTATCTCGGTAGTGTTTTGGACCAACACGGTCAAAGTAGTAGGAACGTAAGGAGAAGAATTTCGCTAGGCAAAGTGGCTTTCACAAGGAGGAGGGTGTTAATGACAGGGACGTTGAGTAAGGATATTAAGAATAGACTCGTAAACACTTTGATATGGAGCGTAGCTATGTACGGCGCGGAAACGTGGTCATTGAAGCAAGAGGATAGACGTAGACTGGAGGCTTTTGAAATGTGGGTGTGGAGAAGAATGGAGAAGGTGAAATGGAGAGAGAAGAAAACAAATGAGGAAGCACTTGGTATGGTGGGCGAAGAGAGGGGTTTTTTGGGAGAAATCCTATGGAGGCAGGAAAAGTGGATGAAGGGGGTATGGACCGGCAGTGTGATGCTGAAGACTGTAATAGAGGAGAGAATTGTAGGCAAACGAGGAAAGGGAAGGAACAGGATAGGGATGTTAGACGGGATGAAGGGAGGAAGGAGGTACTCAGAGATGAAGAGAGACATGATGTAGAGTAGGCTGCTGGAATTTGTGTTTTGTTAGGAGTCACAAAAATTTATTTGGTAGTTGAGTCCATCCAAAAACTTACCTTTACCGGTAGATTACCTTATATTAATAATTTGGTCACAATTTATTGTAGTTATAATAGTAGTTCATAGACGTTTTTTAAATATCAGTATTCAAAATTCTACGAATTACGAATATGAAAATTATTCTAGATTCCGTAATTAAATTCACAGGAGCTAACTACTGGAATATATAATTTCCGAATACTCTACGGGGCGTGTAGACACAGGAATAAAAGAAATATATACCTTTTTTCTACCCCCTAATGTTCTGTTCCCACGTTTGACCAATCGGTGCTAAGGAATGGACTTTTAAGATCACGTTCGAATCGCCCGACGGATGACGTTTGTGTGGGTATCGATCGCCCTCGCGAGGCGTCGCTGTCGCGCCATCGATGGCTTATGTCCAGCAACGCACTGCGCCCCTTCCCACCCTCCCTCACTCCCATCTCCTCCCACTATCTTCTCTTCCAAATACCCGATGTGCAATACTTATCGATTATTATTCCTCATTCATCAGCTTATCTAATTTACACTTTGGGCCAAACACTCGCGTTGCCCCTAACAATAACTCTCCACACAATAATCTTCTGAAAGCATTAGGGTGGAATACTAAGAATTATTCGATGCGTGATATTCTCCTATAAGCAGAATAATAAGGATGGGAGACTGGTTCCTTAACCACTTAGGACCACCTACGAGTACCCATGAACGTTTGGGTCACGTTTCTCTAAGCCACAAATCATCCTACATGTCTTTGCAATTTGAAAGAGGCTGCTAGTGAATGAAACGCAGCACTTTTTAATTTCCAGCATCACCCAGCGTTCTCATTTGAAATTAGGGTATCGTAAACGGGATATTGCGGTGGTTAATGTGCTGGCTTCCCCCCCTGAGGGCTCGGTTTCGAATCCTGGAGGCGATAGATCTATTTCAGTTGCATCCTGATCCATACTTGAGGGCTCTGTGGAGAGCACTTTGAGTGATTAGGCCGTCCGTCGGATAGGACGTTAAACTCTCCATCCTTTCTTTATTCCACGAAACATCCAACCCCTAGCACATTACCCACCTATCGCTGTTGGTGCAGATGACCTTTGCTTTCGGTCGTCTCCCCTACTACTTCAACTCTCGTCTATATTCTTCATGTTGTCGAATCCTACTAAGAAGGACCACGTAACGCTAGACGCGAGCATAGTTAAACGATAGCGAATTTTCCAATTGGTCCTGATAGAGAAACGTTTTGAATTTTATTCATTGTATTAACTGTAATCTATAAACTGGTCAAGTTTTTGGAATGCTCTCATTTCTCCTTTAAAAAGCGTTCGATTGGAGCACCCATCACCCTCTCCCTTCCGTGGAAGATCCCCCTTGCCCATCCGTTCCCCGTATCCCCCTCATCTCACTCCCCTTCGCAGTCCCGGCCCCTCTCTCACTGCTCCCTCGCTCGCGGGGGAGGGATGATACTGCGACGCTATTACTCCTCGGTCTTCGTTGTGAGATGCTATTCGGACCCAAGAAGAGAAACTTATTTAGCTTTCGGCATTTTTGAGAATCCATGAATTGATACATATGTACCATGGTGACCAATTATAAGTTGACGGGAAGAGTTAGGGAATCGCTGCGACCGGGAAAAATCTGTGCAATCTAGGAATTTCTTAAAGATTTTTTCGGAGAATAAAGTTGAAGAAAAAGAATATTTTTCTTTTTTTAAATATTAAACTCTAAATAATGCCAATTATTTAAGGACGAATGACCATGTGTGGTCTAGAAGCGTACTTTTAAAATGCGATAGGACAATGGCGTCAAACTTCACGGTACTTCTTTAAATTCCCAATTTACTTTTCCAAACATTTATTTTTACTCTATCTTTTGTCATATATTGGGGGATAGGTAATGGTTAACGTTATGTTTGGAGTGTTTCAATTTTTATTGCTCAATACTTCTCTTCCGTGCTCATTTTTTATTTCTGTCAAAACCCTTCGTCCCTTCGAGAGACACTAGCCAGTGTAAGTGCTAGAGTTATGCCTAACAATATTTAATTCCGTCATAAAAGTACAACCCACTTTCTTTCCTACTATTTCTGCATAAAATGCAAGCCCGGTAAATATAATGGCAAGATGAATATTTTATGAAGTTCTTTGGAGTCCAGGAAATGTATAAAATCCTGCATAAGTCAGATAATTTTGTTATTGGATTCATTGGTAAACCAGGTTGATTTCTTTCCAGAAGTTCCATTCTTTAACCTGAAATACAGACATCCACACCTAATTATTATGTAGCCTGAGAGTCACCGCTAGGCTATAGCACAATGTGGCTGGGCATAATTCCGTTGATTCCAAGGACTGCCCACGTAACTTAATATGCAGCTGATGAATGATATATTGATGAATAATTTATATTTCTCGTGTACGCAGGTAAAAACGTACTGTATGTATGCATAGTAAGATCAAAGCATGAACTTTATGTAGCTTTATGGGGCGTTTACGTGATAGATACAGACAGAATATTTTAACCCCTGGGAAAGTAACTAGAATTAATAACAAATTTATACACAGGACTGTTGTTATAAGTGAACTAATAATAATAATAATAATAAGTGAACTCCAGGATTGTGAGATACAGCGCCAGTAGCGGTTATACAATGTCTGCCCCAAAAGTAGTAGGACTGAGGACGATTAAAAATATGTGTTATCTGCGCCTCATACGCCACCTGGAAGGCGGCGCCTGGAATACTGCTAAGCTCCTGCATCATGGCCTGTTGTAACGCTTCCACCGAGCCGTGGTAACGTCCTTTCAGCAGAGATTTGAGACGGGGGAAGATGAAGAAGTATGGTGGGGCATTATATGAAAAATTTTGATCCTAACTCACATTGTCAAGAACCCTTCGGCAGATCCGCGTGCGAGTTTCCTTTTGTTCGTCCGAGAGCAGTCACGGCACCAACTTCGCACGCACATATCTCATACCCATGTTTCATTGTCACAGGTCGATGCACATCACTTTTAGGGGTTCCTAGTTCATCAGAAACCATGCAAAGACTTAATATGCGATCCCTGTCCTACAAAGTCTTCCATCTTGCAAGATTGTCGTTATTTTTGAGATCGAAGGGCGTCCTGAACGTTCGGCGTCTTCAACATATTCTCTGACCTCCTGAAACAACTCCTGCCACTACCGATGGCGTAATTACCATCATAAGCTGCCTTGAGCATGTCATGAGTCTCTTTCCCGGTTTTGCCCAGTTTCACGCAAAAGTTGATGGCTTAGTGATGCTCATGATGGAGTGAAACGAGGTCACGTAATAGAGGTTTTCCAAACGAACGATCCGCACATCGTAAAGGCTGGGAGCCCACTGCAATCAGCTCCCAGCCTTTTATGAGACTCCCCACCCTCGAACTTAGCCAAAAAAATCACCGCTCGTCCGTCCGTCTATCCGGGAAAAAATAAGCCCTGCTGCTTTTGGGACCGACCTTGTAAAACGTGAATAGTAATCCGTATTACAGCTTCAAATAATGGTCGTTAATCTAGTGATATGTACCTTAGCGATATTGATATCCTATATCCAGGGCTGTCATCATGTCTATGCAAATAAAGGGCTTCATTTACCCGTTCATTTTACTATGAATGTGATGTGTTGTTTAAGGGTTCAACTTGTATTTTTTTCAATCAACACTCTTTTTAAGTAAGGCTTTAAAAATGCATTTCAAACTGTATTAATCTGGCAAATATTTCTCTTTTATTAAGCTTATGTTTTCGTCTTGGTGTATTCCGTATTAATATGTAATAAATGTGTTTGTATTCTAATGATGAAAGTGTAATAAATAGACCGCAATATCCACTCATAGATGGCCGGACTACTATGCGCAGATGCATGGGAATGCAATGCGCATTGGGAAATTCTCTGTCGCCTCTGGTCTGAATAAAATCAATGCTCCCATTTCCGCGAACTTCTGGATACCGTACTGATGGAAAAGCTTGAGTCTATCAACGTCCGCTTGACAGATAATGTTCAAACTTGTATTGTAGTAAATATTTAAATCAATTGCTTTTTGCTTTTAATTTTTGTTGGTTGGTGCCTAAAGTAACTGAGGGTTTTTAAAATGAACGTAACCGCAAAACTATTGCAATTTTTGGAAAATAATGATAGCATAACGTGATATTCCAATTATTACTTAATTTGAAAAAAAACATCCTTAGCGACCGGGACGCATGGGGGTTGGCAACAGTGGCGTGCAATTCGCGCTCCTTTCTGCTTGACCAGACTGCGTTCCGACCCCTGCCGCTCCTTAGATTTATCGTCAGTATCATGTATGTACTGATCTTAAATCTTTTTAATTTTCTGGATGTGTATTTCTTGTATTCAATGTAAAACGGTTAATGGGGGAAATGCCTCCTCATATTCCTTCTTTATTCCTCGCATGCCTCCTTCATTCCACGCTGGTTTTTATACTCTTAATTAGTCGGCAATAGAAATCGAATAAATGCATTTCTTTTATTATATCAAGTCAGGAGTGATTTTGCGGAAGTTTACATGGCAAGTAAATGAATGTCCCGCACGAGTATCATATTAGTATGAGGAGGTGATAATGGTGATTGTGGTTCTCACATTAACTTACAAATAACGTGACAAGCGCCTGTTGCTGGAGTTATTCGCCTTAAAGTTACGTGGACTGGCTACTAAAGGATATAACGTATATAAAATGACTTATAAGTCAGAATGCCGGATTCATTAACATTCCATCTAATTGATTGCATTTCTAAAGTTTGATTTGCAAAATGTTCTGTAGAAATGTTTTCATTTAGCAGTTAATATCTCGCAAATAACTAATTATAGGATTTTTCGTCCAAAGAAAAAAACGAAATTGACTTCTAAAAAAATCATTTCGGGATTTGGATAATTTTAATTTTACCGCTATCCCTCTCGTGAGCAATTCTCGCTTCGGCTTTCAGTCAAAACAAAATTTTCAAAAGAAAGATATTAAAATGCCAATTCATGGCATTTAAAAATCTTTCGCCTCTTTCCGACCGGCATTTGAAGGCAATAATGAAGGGAATCACATATCAGCAAAAGTCAGAAATACCTCGCGATATTTTTTACGCACGAAATTCGCGTGTGTGTGTGTGAACGCGTGCTCGGGTGAATACGTGTATTCTAAATGCGTTGCCATGAGCAGCCATTTACGAAAAGGAATCTTTCATGCAAATCTTAAAAATTAAAGAGTATTCGAGGTAGGCGAAACTCCGTGCTGCATTTATGGTAAGGTCCAAGTTTGTCGACCTTCCCTAGGGAGCATAATTTCATAGTTTATTTATATACCGTCTTTTTTAGTTCTTTCAGTTTTTATAGTTGACGCGGTGGAATGGGATAAACTTTTAAGTTGGAGCTTTTTAGTATAAAGATTATTGCCTGCAATAATTTCAAGGAAAATTGTTGTCTATTTATTAGAAGGAATCACTACTATCCGCATGAATCAATTGTCTGAGAAATATTCGTAATTTATTTGCCATGCAAAATAAAATGATGCAAAACAACATGAAATAAGTAAGAGTATCCATATATAATCCATGGTTTTAACTGCGGGTTAATTTCATGGAAATAACAAAATGAGGGCAGATGTTAGTCTTTTAACATGTATAAATGAAATACGAGAACAAATATATGTCACGTTCAAAAGTAGACAAGCAATACTTCCAATGCATTGATTCTCTTCTCGGAATGTGTGTCATGGGGCAAAATAGGCCTGAGAGTCCTTCATTGCCTTTGTCTTATTCGTGTATGATGCCTGCCTCTCCAGAGACGGTATCCTTGGCACTTGGGGGTGGCGGGTGATGAGAGAAGGGATGGTCGTCGGCTGGGTGGGTGAGGGGGCTCCGAGGGGCTGCGGGGGAGGGGGGCTATCTTCTACGTAAGCTTGTCCATCACGCTAGTAGGTTTATCTTTGCGGCGAGGTTGATGTACCAGTTGATTCAATGTTAGGGTTTTTTTTACTTCCTTTTGGCTTTCCTGCCTCGATCGTCGGCGGCGGAAAATTGACAGACGCACGTTGGGCAGCGGGAAACACTCTTGTTGATTCCATAGCAGTAACTGGTTTCCCAGTATACTTGATTTTTAATTGAAATGAGAAAACCCTCATTCTTAATCAATTTAGTTAAAAAGGATTGTTTCTTATTTAGTTATTATTTAAACTAATATAAAAAGGAATTTCAATGAATGAAGAAAGCTATTTCTTTAATTATATAATGTTCCTAATCCAACCAGGCGAGGAAATCGATGGAAACAAACGGAATAGAAAAAGGAACTCGGGGGTGTCCTGACGAAATAACTTTGAGATTTTTATGAAGGGCAAAACATTCACAATTGCCGTATTCATTTCGGCTACGTATGTCGGTTGACATGACTAAAAACCCTTTGTGAAAAATACACTTTATTAATTATGAAAGTTTATTTTAAGGATACAAAGTTACGTTGCCGGTGATTGGGAATAAAACCATTTAGAAAATTATACAACTGAAAGGTTTCATGTGAATTTCTGTTTACTTCCGAGATTTGCCCTTCACTTTTAATTGTGCATTTTTCACTTCTTAGAGAAGGCGGAACGGAGCAGTCAAAGCGAGAATGGAATGGGGATTTGGAGTTGATTGGGTGCAAGCTATGACGTGGAGAGGACGGGGCAAAAGTGCGCGGTCAGGGTGGCGGGGAGGAGCGGGGGGCATCGGATGGCTTGAAAGAAATTTTCGCTCTGCCGTGGTGCCGCGTTACCATGCCAACCCGCTTCCCTTCGCCCCAGCACGTGATCCCGCTCCACCATTCCCACAAATAATCCATCCCCTTTTGTCGCTAATTAATCGCCAACACATATTTGAATAATGAAGATTCTGTCAACCACGACTACTCGGAGACAATCCCAATTCCTCGCTCTTCCCACAATCGCCCATCATCTGTTCGCCGCCCGGGAGAGCGGATTGCGTTACTCCGTCTCTGGATTGGAGTGTTCTTGTCCTTCTACAAGCCACCGATAGGTTGAGTCAAAGGCTCACTGGACATGCAACATCAAAATCAATTCCTACATAATTTTTAGTTTCCATTAAATACTTGAACAATTTTTAAAATCGTGTACGTGTTCTCAGCCATCCAAGGGATTACAATCATAGGAGAACGCATGAGTAATAGAATTGGTATGGAATGAGGATCAATGCAAACAAAACAAAGGTTTCTTGAAAAGGGGAAGGACTAAGTTGATCGCTAAAGTGTACGTGTTCTCAGCCATCCAAGGGATTACAATCATAGCAGAACGCATGAGAGGATTCGTGTAATAGAATTGGTATGGAATGAGGATCAATGCAAACAAAACAAAGGTTTCTTGAAAAGGGGAAGGACTAAGTTGATCGCTAAAATAGGAGAGCGAAAATCCGAGTTGGTGGATCAGTTTACTTTACTCCGATGTTCAAAGCACTGGAGGGATCAGAAATAGAATACCAATAAACTAAAAATCTTAAGCAGGGAGAAGGGAGTCAATGACTACGTCTTTGAGGAAAGATGTCGAAAACGGCTTTTCAAAACTTTAATTTGGAGCGTGTTTTTTTTACGATGCAGAAACATGATCATTGAAGCAGAATGGCAGGCAAAATGAAGGAAGTAGGGAAGTATGCGGAATTGAAGAGGGAAGGGTTGCATGTCAGGATGTTTTTTGCTAAGAGAGACAAGTAAATGCATTATTACACAATTTGAGTCGTGGTAGTCCAGGTCAGTAGTTGGACTACTGACCTGAGGGCCTTGGTTTGATTCCCGGACAAGCCTCTCTCGGCATTTGTAGTTTCACCCAAGCTATGTAATTTTTCGGGTACTAGATCTTCCTGGGAAACCAGTATAACCGGCACAGGGAACGGAACTGTCACCCCTACCCTGATGTGTGAGTTTCATACGCCGTCGGGCTTAGTACTGGGTGAACTTTACCATTAGCTACCAAACCGACCTTCGGGTTGATTACTGTGTTTATGGATTTATGGTACTTGTATGCATGGTTTTTATCAAAAATATCGGGATAAGTTTCGGAAAAATAGATTTATTTAAGATATTGCTACAATTCCTCAAAATTCTTCAAAGATCATAACTTGAGCGTCGACACACGAGTCGTGGAAAATCCAGCGGCTTTTCCACGACTCGAAGGCGGTTGGCGGATTCCGGAATGTTTTTAAGGGTAATCGTGCAAGCTCCTTTGGCGGCACTTAGGGTCCCACGTTGGGTCCTCTGAGGGAGGATTTTCCATTTGGGAATAGGAAATAGTCTGCTGGTGCTGAGTCGGGACTAAAGGGGTTGGGGAATCGTCGCGATGCCGTTGCAGAAGGTATTCGCAAGCAGGCGCTCGACTCTATTCTTTTGGCCGTCCGTCAATACCTTCGGGACGATTTTAACGTAGAATTCTTGCGTCACCAAATTTTCAGTTATAATTTCACTGTCATCTTATCAATTTCAATACGATCTGCGATAATGTGCATACTTAACTGACGGTCCGAATTCAGGCATTCACGCACACGTCCGGAATAATTTTTACCGATACTTTTTGTACAAACCTTGTAAGCTGTGTCCATCCAAAACCTACCTTATGCATTAAAATGCCAGTTATATTTATAGTGATATTTTTTAAAATTTCCTTCATAGTTTTGACATGTGGGATGATTCCCATTCGCAGCGTCGAGTTTTCACGTCGTCCCTACGTGGTTGCGCATTCGGCAGAATCTTTGGAGATGAACCTTCTCTGAGTGAATCGGTCATATTTTCCGATTAGGTGATGTACGAGTAGGCTAGCTGTCACTTGGGGCTCCTATCCATCTGGGAAAGATCTATTTACTCCAAAATGTTGCAATTCGTTTTAATGCTCTCACGTTGGAATAGGCACTGCCTTGGAAGAGTTACGACTCTACATGCAAACAGAAGTTTGGAGAGTTCCTACGGAGGAGAGGCTGCTCCTTTCCCATCAATCAAAAGCACTTCCCGACCAATCATCGGAATCCCCTCCGGTGCTGTGCGCTCACGAGTGACGGGCCGCGAGGGAGTTACTTCCTCGGGTTTTCTCATATAGCCTCTCGTTGCCATCGTAAGAAGTCTACCGTAAGCATGAAGGCTTGGAAGCTCACTAAATATGATTCATAATTACGTATCGATAGGACTTATTCTTGTTTTTTTATGCTAACTCTCCCTTTTTCTGCCTATTTCTGATTTCACCCAGCAAATACCTCTCTTTTCCCTCCGAATTTAAAAGTTTGTTTCTGGGATTTATCTTTAGCTTATTTTCTCAAATTTTCTCCTTTTACAGGTTTCATTTAGCTCCATTTCTCGGCTCGATCTTCTGCCTCATAATCCGGATTTCACATCCGTACGAAACTGCGCTCCGTAATACAGGCTTCAATAATACTTTCATTACGTCTTCACTTAGTAACCAATTCACTCTTTCTCGCAAAAGGTTCGTTTGCTAATGCAGTTTTCCCAATGCCTCCATCACTATGCCCATTTATCTCCAAAATATCGTCTTTGTGTATTCCATCGCCCTTTAAGTATTTAACTGAGCCTTCATATTTCTTTTGAGAATCTCCGTTCTTTGTTTCTTGTGATTGATTTCATGTCAAACCTCTCAAATTGGTGCTGTCGACAGTGACTGACATTCCACGATATTTCTTGATCTTCTGCAAACAGAGCTGTGCCGCGTTAAGGCGAAACTTCTCGCGAAAACAATTTATGAGCCGCGTTACGACCACGTGATTGGGGTAATAGTTCAGAGAAAATGGGCGATGAGACGTGAGTGCTTATTCCTTTTGCGTCTTCAAGTGGCTGACCGCCAATCTGTCGACGCCACTGCACTGCCGACATTTTTCCACTTGTGTTAGCTACTTCTCTTTTATAGCAATGCTCATTTGTGCACTCATGGAAGAACGCAATGGCTGGTATTGAATTTAAATATTATTGACTAATGAACATTGTTAACTAGCATTTAACGCGAGGAACACCTGAAATAAGAGTTGGATTCCCCATAAGTAGAAACGTACAAAATATATTTTTAAAGCGGAGTAGTTGGTATCTGAAAGGATAATTTTGAAAATACGAGTTATCTAAACAATTCTGATTTAATATAAAAAAGAAATCGCTTTTAATGAATACTTAGCGGTGTGTGTTCTGACCCGGGGGACCCTTAAAACTCGCCCCCCTAACAATGAAGTGTTTTGCACTTCCCGTTATACACCGCTACTATAATCACTGTCCTTGTCGTATTCTCTAAATTCAACTCGCTTGGTTGGCGTTAGGAATTTGTTGGTGAATGAATTAAATCCCATGACCTAAACCTATTTCTTCGTTATGTTACTGTAAAACGGATCCTCTCATTTTCGCTATGTGTCCGATGATGACGTTTTGACTTCCCTCTCGATTTTTTATCTCCCCAACCACACCCTTAAATCAGGTTTAATATTCGTTTATAGCTGTTAACTCTCGTCACTGGGTGTCCTGAACTGCTTTTGCCTATCAATATCGGAGTATCATGCACACCTATCCGGGCGCTCGTATTACTCTCATATGCCTAATCCCAGATTATTGTACAACAAGATTTTTCCACTGCAGTCACTTCTTTTACAAAATGATTCGTTTTTGCTGTTCTTTGACCGATTTATCTCGCTGGCTTTCTGTCACTTTTCCGTAAATAATCGCTCAATTCCTCTAATGCTTTGCCATTAACTTTTTACTCAGTTGTTTTCTGATTACGTATGCCTATACTCGCTCGTCATATGTTAAAATGAAAGGCCATAAATGACTTTCAATTCAAACCTATTTTCACAATTAACCAATTTCGCATGAAGTGATTTTTCTGTCGAATATTTTCTCATGTGAAGAGTTCATGATCAATGTTTTCGCTCGTCCAAAAAAATCCGAATTAGTAAAATTCATTTCCCATAGCCAATCGCACGAATTGAATTTTCCCTCCCTTCGTCGCATTTGTGGTGATAACACTTTTTTGCCGTCATATAAAACAATCGATGCTCAAAAATAAAACAAACCAGGAAAAATTTCTCAGCGCTTCGATCAATCTTTGGATAGCTTCCATTCCCGCACATTTCAGTTGGTTACTCCATATCTCACATCTTGATTGTTTTATTTTTATTTTACCTTAGTCCTCTCGACGTGCACGCTTATACACACACACACACACGCACACACACACACACACACACACACATATATATATATATGTATATATATATATATATATATATATATATATATATATATATGTATATATATATATATATATATATATATGTATATATATATATATATATATATATGTATATATATATATATATATATATATATATATATATGTATATATATATATATATATATATGTATATATATATATATATATATATATATGTATATATATATATATATATATATATATATATATATATATGTATGTATATATATATATATATATATATATATATATATATATGAGTGTATATATAAATATATAAAAGCGTGCACATCGGGAGGACGAAGGTGAAATTAAAAAAATATATACATATATACGTATACTATATATCGATGACAGTGATAGAAAGGAGAATGTTTGGCAAGCGAAGTTGTGTTTATGGTATGTATATATATATATATATACGGGCACACTAACACGATCAGTATAATATTTGGACGGCACAAAAGAACACAAATAAAATAGTAACACTTAAAAGGATACTCACATGGTGAATTGTTTAAGCTTTCGGCCTTCTCCGAGGCCTTCTAAAAGTAAGTCTTACTTGAAGAAGGCCTCATAGACGGCCGAAAGCTTAAACAATTCACCATGTGAGTATCCTTTTAAGTGTTACAATTTTCTTTGTGTTATTTTGTGCCGTCCAATAGTATATATATAGTATGTATTTATTTATATATACATACAGATATATATACACATAGATATACATGTAAAAAAAGGGATAGAAGCACTCGTTAAGGACTAATACGAGGGTCATCCGGAAAGTAGTACCCGTTCGTGCCGCATGAAGTGCTGACGATGCGAGTAGCCGCTGGACGAGGTCAGATAGCTTCAGTGGCTTGTCTGCCTTCTCTGAGCCAAGTTGCGTGACGCTAGCATTGCCTGTGCTGTTTCTGTGATTGTTTACAATGTTTAAAAAAATTGAGAACGCCGCCAGTTGTGAAGTGAGGGCAGTGATTAAATTCCTCAATGCAAGAAACGTTCGCCCATGTGATATTCATCGCCAATTAAAGGAGGTGTATGGAGACAATGTAATGGACGAGTCGTCTGTTCGGCGGTGGTGTCGCAACTTCAACATGGGGAGGGGGAACACACACGACGATGAGCGTTCGGGGAGACCGTCTGTCATTACAGACCAACTGGTGAGCTCAGTTGACGAATTCGTGAGGAACGATCGGCGCGTCACAATTGATGACATCTGTGAGCATTTTCCCAATGTTTCTCGAACAATTGTTCATGAAATTGTTAAACACCATCTGCATTATGCAAAAATTTGTGCAAGATGGGTCCCTCGCGTATCTCAATGAGCTGGCGGCGAAGGACTATGCAGCAGGAATACAGAAACTTGTCACACGTTATGACAAATGCCTTAATTTGCTTGGAGATTATGTTGAGAAGTAGTTTAAAGTATCCTCTTTCAAATAAAATTTTTTATGTTTGTTAATATTTACTTTTGTGTCTTTATTTCACGAACGGGTACTACTTTCCGGATGACCCTCGTACAAAGTTGGTAGGGAAGGTGGAAAGGTACGGATTCAAATCGGAAAAAAGTTTCCTCCATCATTATCCGAGACGGTCACGGCCCGGATTAAGTCACGTTTTTCTTTATATAAATATGTGGGTCGTTTAATAAGACCTTGGAAAAATAGAAGTGCGATATTTTTTAGTTTTCAACACAAACTCCTTTTAGCTCGGAACAACTTTCCCGGGGTTTCTTTAACTTTTTTATACAAATCAAAAATTAGGATTTGGGAAGGTCCTAAAAGTAGGCGTAAGTGTCGGCAATGACCTCCTCATTTGACATGAATCGCTTTCCGCTGAACCATTTTTTCAGGTTTGGAAATGAAAAAGTCCCTGGATGACAAATATGAAGAATATGGCGGATGTTGTAATAATTGAAGCATTCATTCCATAATTTTCGCCACCGAAACTACGCAGGCGCGGACTCTTGCGTTGTTTTGGTGCAAGGGAATATTTTTATTTGCTATATGCGGACGTTTATTTCTTGATTTTTTCGATCAAGCGATGCAATAACAATGCATAGCACTCTCCCATTCACCGTTTGTTCTTTTTGCAAATAATTGATGCAGACGATTCCGCTGGCGTCCCAGAAAACCGTGGCTATCACCATTTTGCCCAATTTCACCCCACCCCTATCCATTCTCACCACTAACTACGCCCATCGACCGTGTGTCTCATAACCACGCGCATTGATTCGACATTCCCGATTTTCAGACATACCCAAGTTTGATTTTTGACTTTTATTACTTTATTATGAAGACTAGGTTCAATAACATTACCTGCTATCTTTTTTCTGATGACAATATTTCTTTCCTTGATCCACACTTCACGTATCTACTTCCTGCAACCTTTTGCCTGGCATTGGCACGCCTCTTCGTCTAACCCGCCGTCCGCACCAATGAGGTGGACGCGAACATTCATCGTTTACCCTCACTACGCTAATAATTCTTCGTCATTCTACAAACTATCTGTATCGCAAATCCCTCCATAAAAGTTTAATTACGTGCACGAGGGCTGAGAACATCCTCTTCTTCTCTCCCCTCGCCCTGTTCATCCCTGTTCTGCCTCACCCTGCGCCCTCCCTCCGGCCTCACCCTATGCAAGCCCCCCCGCCAAATCCCACCGAACTCCGCCTCCCTCTTCCCCTTCCCACAATTCATTTCGCCACATTTCAATTCCCCGCTCCGTCTCTCTCTCTCTCTCTGCATCCCCGGGTGACGGGCCTCTTATTAACGGCACCTGTCCAATTCCAATTTATCGCACTTTCAAGCGCTCAATTCGTTATGAAAACACGTCCCTCGTTTCCCTCCAACCAACCCATCCCCCCTCCTCTCTCTGCTCCCAAATGGACCGCTCCCTCACACCCCAAAGCCTAAGTGACTCTCAATCCAGGGGCTGTCTCACTGCCGACGGGATTTGGCCAGAGTTGTGCAGTACAACTGCGGTGCGTATCGATTTTATTGGTGATGTATCGATTTTCTTGGCGATGTATCGCCCCTTCGATTTCATCCTTCACTTTGGAAACCAGATCGTCAAGTGTGATTTAAGTGTAATGCCGTGAGATTCGATCGTTTATCGAATGCGAAACCGGGCGACTAGGAATGAACGAACGGAATGAAGATCCGGACAGCTGACCGGGACGCTAAAACATCACCGCAATAAGTCGTATGTGTGCTCCCGAATTGGTCCACATTTTCCAACGGCGACTGGTTGCTTAATAGGGGTACATGTAGACTCTTCTTGCGGGGCTTGTAGTATGCGTCCATGCTTCGTGTATCTAACCGTTTTTTGCGGCGGTTTATCCGTAGCACGGTATCTACTTCAGCTTCCCATCATTTTGTATGACTGCAGTAGTGTTTGTGAGGTTTCTGTCGTTCATTTTTCAATATGCCAACATTCCCCTGTGTACTAATTTTCTAATAGCATGCTCTCTGTGCTCCAGGTGAAACTAACATACGTAATGTGAGGGCAAAACTGAAATTGAAGTACCTATGATTCGATTGCATCTCTACATGCCTTAGTACCACCCAGCCCTATCCTATGCACGAAGTTTTCGATCGTCGATGTTGTATGTATTCCCATTTGTTCAATTAGCGGTGCCCATGCGCGGCAATGGTCGCTTCATCTCTCCCATCATGCCATCTCGAGTTAGAACACGTGGCCGGATGTGGTGCGGAATTAGCCTTTAGCCGTTTAGCCCTGGAAATCGCATTAGAACTTCCTTGTGAAAATTTTTCAATGTTTATGTTGTTTATTTATTTCCTATGGCACAGTCTGTACCAGGGGAGTATTATTAACAACAAAAATACATGTGAGACTGAGATTAAGATAAGAATAGCCTTGGAAAAACAAGTGTTTCAAAAAAAAATTACTAGTCAATAACCACATAAACCAGAAAAGTGTCCATTAAAACGTTCGTTTAAAGTATATTATTATATGAATGTGAGACATGGGCGATTAGGAAAGCGGAAATAAAAAATCTTGAGGCAAT
Source organism: Hetaerina americana (assembly GCF_022747635.1). Lineage (NCBI taxonomy): Eukaryota > Metazoa > Arthropoda > Insecta > Odonata > Calopterygidae > Hetaerina > Hetaerina americana. The sequence continues at coordinate 14,283,211 of NW_027286763.1, forward strand.
GGAAACGTGGTTTTGAAGGGAATAAACAAAAACAAGCTGGGTAGAAAGAAAAGGAATGAAAAAGTGTTAGCAGAATTGAAAGACAAGAGAGCGCTCTTAAGAGCAATAGGAAAAAGAAGAGCAACATTAATCGGGCATGTGTTAAGGCATAACAGATTCATTAAGAAAATATTTGAAGGAAAAGTTTTAGGGAAGAAATCAAGAGGACCTCCCAGAGCTGATTTCTGCAAGAACATGGAGCATGAGATGAACTTCAGATCTTATGCTAGCCTGAAGGAATCAGCAATACATAGAGAGGCGTGGGTGGCTATTGCGTCAAAGTAGTGTTTTTAGAATTAAATTGATTGATGATGATGGCGT